>NC_092749.1:648750-1248750 GCF_047496795.1 Chiloscyllium punctatum
CCCCCCCTCCCTCTCCCCCCTCCTCCCCCCTCCTCCCCCCCCTCCCTCTCCCCCCCCTCCCTCTCCCCCCCCTCCCTCTCCCCCCCCTCCCTCTCCCCCCCTCCCTCTCCCCCCCTCCCTCTCCCCCCCCCCTCCCTCTCCCCCCCTCCCTCTCCCCCCCTCCCTCTCCCCCCCTCCCTCTCCCCCCCTCCCTCTCCCCCCCCTCCCTCTCCCCCCCTCCCTCTCCCCCCCCTCCCTCTCCCCCCCTCCCTCTCCCCCCCCTCCCTCTCCCCCCCCCTCCCTCTCCCCCCCTCCCTCTCCCCCCCTCCCTCTCCCCCCCCTCCTCTCCCCCCCTCCCTCTCCCCCCCTCCCTCTCCCCCCCCTCCCTCTCCCCCCCTCCCTCTCCCCCCCTCCCTCTCCCCCCCTCCCTCTCCCCCCCTCCCTCTCCCCCCCTCCCTCTCCCCCCCTCCCTCTCCCCCCCTCCCTCTCCCCCCCTCCCTCTCCCCCCCCCTCCCTCTCCCCCCCTCCCTCTCCCCCCCTCCCTCTCCCCCCCTCCCTCTCCCCCCCTCCCTCTCCCCCCCTCCCTCTCCCCCCCTCCCTCTCCCCCCCTCCCTCTCCCCCCCCCTCCCTCTCCCCCCCTCCCTCTCCCCCCCTCCCTCTCCCCCCCTCCCTCTCCCCCCCTCCCTCTCCCCCCCTCCCTCTCCCCCCTCCCTCTCCCCCCCCTCCCTCTCCCCCCCCTCCCTCTCCCCCCCCCTCCCTCTCCCCCCCTCCCTCTCCCCCCCTCCCTCTCCCCCCCCCTCCCTCTCCCCCCCCACCCTCTCCCCCCCCTCCCTCACCCCCCCTCCCTCTCCCCCCCACCCTCTCCCCCCCCACCCTCACCCCCCCACCCACTCCCCCCCTCCCTCTCCCCCCCCTCCCTCCCCCCCCCCCACTCCCCCCCCCCCCCTCACCCCCCCCACCCCCCACCCCCCCCCCCCTCACCCCCCCCCACCCTCACCCCCCCCACCCTCTCCCCCCCACCCACTCCCCCCCACCCTCTCCCCCCCACCCACTCCCCCCCACCCCCCCCTCCCTCACCCCCCCCTCCCCTCTCCCCCCCCTCCCTCTCCCCCCCCCCCTCCCTCTCCCCCCCCTCCCTCTCCCCCCCCTCCCTCTCCCCCCCTCCCTCTCCCCCCCCCCACTCCCCCCCTCCCTCTCCCCCCCCACCCTCACCCCCCCACCCTCACCCCCCCTCCCTCTCCCCCCCCACCCACTCCCCCCCACCCTCACCCCCCCACCCACACCCCCCCTCCCTCTCCCCCCCTCCCTCTCCCCCCCACCCCACCCCCCCCACCCACTCCCCCCCACCCACCCCCCCCCCACCCCCCCCACCCACCCCCCCCCCCTCACCCCCCCACCCTCACCCCCCCATCCCTCTCCCCCCTCCCACTCCCCCCCACCCTCACCCCCCCACCCTCTCCCCCCCCTCCCTCTCCCCCCCCTCCCTCTCCCCCCCCTCCCACTCCCCCCCTCCCACCCCCCCCCACCCCCTCCCACCCCCCTCCCTCTCCCCCCCCTCCCTCTCCCCCCCTCCCTCCCCCCCCCTCCCCCCCTCCTCCCCCCCCTCCCTCTCCCCCCCCTCCCTCTCCCCCCCCTCCCTCTCCCCCCCACCCACTCCCCCCCTCCCACCCCCCCCACCCTCACCCCCCCTCCCACTCCCCCCCTCCCTCACCCCCCCTCCCACTCCCCCCCTCCCTCTCCCCCCCCCACCCTCACCCCCCCTCCCTCACCCCCCCTCCCTCTCCCCCCCTCCCTCTCCCCCCCCTCCCTCTCCCCCCTCCCACTCCCCCCCTCCCTCTCCCCCCCTCCCTCTCCCCCCCTCCCTCTCCCCCCCTCCCTCTCCCCCCCTCCCTCTCCCCCCCCTCCCTCTCCCCCCCTCCCTCTCCCCCCCTCCCTCACCCCCCCTCCCTCTCCCCCCCCTCCCTCTCCCCCCCTCCCTCTCCCCCCCTCCCTCTCCCCCCCCTCCCTCTCCCCCCCTCCCTCTCCCCCCCCCTCCCTCTCCCCCCCCCCTCTCCACCCCCCCCCCTCCTCTCCCCCCCCCTCTCTCCCCCCCCCTCTCTCCCCCCCCCTCTCTCCCCCCCCCTCTCTCCCCCCCCCTCTCTCCCCCCCCCCTCTCTCCCCCCCCCTCTCTCCCCCCCCCTCTCTCCCCCCCCCTCTCTCCCCCCCCCTCCTCTCCCCCCCCCTCTCTCCCCCCCCCCTCTCTCCCCCCCCCTCTCTCCCCCCCCCTCTCTCCCCCCCCCCCTCTCTCCCCCCCCCCTCTCTCCCCCCCCCCTCTCTCCCCCCCCCTCTCTCCCCCCCCCCTCTCTCCCCCCCCCCTCTCTCCCCCCCCCCTCTCTCCCCCCCCCCTCTCTCCCCCCCCCCCTCTCTCCCCCCCCCCTCTCTCCCCCCCCCCTCTCTCCCCCCCCCCCTCTCTCCCCCCCCCCCTCTCTCCCCCCCCCCCTCTCTCCCCCCCCCCCTCTCTCCCCCCCCCCTCTCTCCCCCCCCCCCTCTCTCCCCCCCCCCTCTCTCCCCCCCCCCTCTCTCCCCCCCCCCTCTCTCCCCCCCCCCTCTCTCCCCCCCCCTCCCCCCCTCTCTCCCCCCCCCCTCTCTCCCCCCCCCCCTCTCTCCCCCCCCCCTCTCTCCCCCCCCCCCTCTCTCCCCCCCCCCCTCTCTCCCCCCCCCCTCTCTCCCCCCCCCCTCTCTCCCCCCCCCCTCTCTCCCCCCCCCCTCTCTCCCCCCCCCCTCTCTCCCCCCCCCCTCTCTCCCCCCCCCCTCTCTCCCCCCCCCCTCTCTCCCCCCCCCCTCTCTCCCCCCCCCCCTCTCTCCCCCCCCCCCTCTCTCCCCCCCCCCTCTCTCCCCCCCCCTCTCTCCCCCCCCCCTCTCTCCCCCCCCCTCTCTCCCCCCCCCCTCTCTCCCCCCCCCTCTCTCCCCCCCCCTCTCTCCCCCCCCCCTCTCTCCCCCCCCCCCCTCTCCCCCCCCCCCTCTCCCCCCCCCTCTCTCCCCCCCCCTCTCTCCCCCCCCCTCTCTCTCCCCCCCCTCTCTCTCCCCCCCTCTCTCTCCCCCCCTCTCTCTCCCCCCCTCTCTCTCCCCCCCTCTCTCTCCCCCCCTCTCTCTCCCCCCCTCTCTCTCTCTCTAGACACGCATACACATATAGCCCCCATGCATGCACCCTCTCACAGGCTTATATCCCATCGTACCGACACGTTTTACCAAGCTTTCACACATGCAGGCACACATTGTCTCACGTGCACTCACATGATCACACTCTCTCACTCAATCTCTCTCTTGTGCATGTACACACACATAAGTCTATGGGTTGAATTTGTATTTGCAGAATTATATTTGCAAGTACATTGTATTTTGCTCAAAAAATGCGCAGTTGTTGAAGGCAGTCGATACATGTAATATTTTATAAATTCCATTTTGGAAATCGAACCAGTCTGACTCCAGGTTGGAATTCAGACAGACTCTGACCTCAACTTTAATTCCTGGAGAAGGGCTTATGCCTGAAACATCGTTTCTCCTTCTCCTTGGATGCTGCCTGACCTGCTGCGCTTTTCCAGCAACACATTTTTAAGCTCTGATCTCCAGCATCTGCAGTCCTCACTTTCTCCTCACAAGTTTAATGCATTGTCTGGGCTGAGATGTCACCTTCTGTTATAAAACCTTAAGTTACCATGAGAAGGTGACTTAAAAGAAGTTATGGGATTTACATATTAATGAACTGAAACTTGCAACTCATTCTAAAAGAGAAAGGACTTAACAATCCCGATTTGTTCAATATACCACTGTGTGACACTGTAATCGTTTGCTGTAAATTCTGTGTCTTTAGACCTTATACTTCACAACCACCTGATGAAGGAGCAGGGCTATGAATGCTAGTGCTTCCAAATAAACCTGTTGGACTACAACCTGATGTGTGATTTTTAACTTTGTCCTATCTTCGAGCCAAATCTGTAACCAAATGCCTAAAAAACTCTGTTATGTTAGTGAGTCACACTTTCCCATGTTGACTGTACTTAATCAGTCCTTGTCCTTCCAAATGCGTGTAAACCATGTTCTTCAGGATCCCCTCCAACATCCTACCAATCACTGACATCAGGCTCACTGGTGTATAGTATCCTGGCTTTTGCTTACCATCTTTCTTAAAATGTTGTATGTTAGCGAGTTTTGAGAAGATTTGTAGCTCAGGTTGAGATTCTGGATGTAGATTTGCTCACTGAGCTGGAAGGTCCATTTTTAGATGTTTCATCACCACAATAGGTAACATCTTCAGTGAGGACAAACAAGCAGAAAACTGGCCAACAGGACACATGAACGTCAACTAGCCACAAAATGCTTGACTCTCTCTTACTAGTATCCTTACATACAGATAAGGAAGGACACCACTTCGACTGGGACAACACATCCATCCTAGGACAAACCAAAAAGAGACATGCGCGAGAACTCTATCAACAATTACACTGACTTGGATCTCATTTATCAACTCCTGAGAAAAAGAACAGGAAATTGCGTCATCACAAGAAATGACATCCCCGACCCAAGGAAACCCGAACATATAAATTGAAAGCAGGAAACACTAGCAGTGCTTTGTCCGGAGGCTCACTGAAGATGTTACCTAATATGGTGACGAAACATCTGAAAATGAACCTTCCAGTTCAGCGAGCAAACCTGTGTCCAATTGTACACTATCCAACCTTCAGTCTTCTGGCACCTGTGGCTATCAATGATACAAATGGTGTTTGAAGCAAGGTACTAGCATGGATAGAAAATTGGTTGTCTGGCAGAAGGCAGAGTGGGAATAAAACGGCCCTTCTCAGGATGGAAGCCACTGACTAGTGGTGTTCCACAAGTGTCAGTGTTGGGACCACAACTTTTCACTTTAATGATCTGGAGGAAGGAACTGTGGCAAATAACACTTTCTGACTCCCCAAATCCTGTCCACCATCTACAAGGCACAAGTCAGGAGTGGTATGGAATACTCCCCACTTGCCTGGATGGATGTAGCCCCAACAACACTCAAGAAGCGCGACACCATCCAAGACAAAGCAACCTGCTTAATTGGTACCACATCCACAAGAAATTCACCAAAAATGCTCAAACGGCACTTTCCAAACCCACTTGCTCCAAGAAGGACAAGGGCAGTAGATATATGTTCAAGTTCCCCTCCAGGTCACTCACCATCCTGACTTGGAAATATATCTCTGTTCTTTCACTGTCATTGCGTCAAAATCCTGGAATTCTCTCCCAAAGGGCATTTGGGTCAACCCACAACAGGTGGACTGCAGGGATTCAAGAAGGCAGCTCATTATCACTTTCTCAAGGGCAGCTAGGGACAGACACTGAATGTTAGCCAGCCAGCAACACCCACATCCCCAAAAAAGGGGGAAAATCTCCAGAATGCAGTATTGCCTCCTTCCTTGCAGGATCCGGAAACACTTTTTTTACACATGGTTCTGGAACTCTTTCCACCTATTTCTTTACATTGTTATTGTTCCGGTCTTTGAGTGTTACATAACACACATCTACCTCACAAATGATAATTTGCAGTTTATTAGTGTTTTTACTGCCTGTCTGATTTTGTTCTTTCCTTTGCTATCAGCATTTCCTGCGTTTGGAATGTGTAACAGGAAACCTTTCAGCAACACTTGTTCATTCCCATGACACGGAAACCCGAGCCACAATGAACATGGCAGTAGCAGGAGGTATTTTAGCAGTTGGACAAGATGCGACTTGTCACATCTTGCGATTCCAGGAAGGGAACGAGAAATCAGCAGGGAGTAAATCTGGCAAAAAAGAGGACAAGAGTGAGGCTGAAATTGCTCTGCATTCTGGAAATTCCTCAGGTATAGCAGAACTGATTTGAGCAGATCATTTTTGCAACAAAGATTGTATATATAGTTCACTTTTTTTTATAATGGCTAATAGCAAATCCCAATCTACCTGTTTCCCAGGAATAAGAGGAGGTCGTTCAGTCCTTCAGTACTTCTGTTCCATTCTTTAATATGATTATAACTTGCCTATAGCCTAATTCTCTACGTACCTGTCTTTGCCCCATATCCCTGAATAGTTTGTTTGGTAACAGATATCAAATAATCTCAAATATAAAATTAACATATGATCATTCAAATGAGGAATGAATGTAGGCCATTTGGTCTCTTGTAATAAAGAATAACATTCCATTTGTTTTCCTAATGACTTTCTGTATCCGGATACTAACATTTTCGGTTGTGCGCTGGTACCTAGACTTAGAACATAGAACATAGAACATAGAAGAATACAGCGCAGTACAGGCCCTTCGGCCCTCGATGTTGCGCCGATCAAAGCCCACCTAACCTACACTAACCCACTATCCTCCATATACCTATCCAATGCCCGCTTAAATACCCATAAAGAGGGAGAGTCCACTACTGCTACTGGCAGGGCATTCCATGAACTTACGACTCGCTGAGTGAAGAACCTACCCCTAACATCAGTCCTATATCTACCCCCCCTTAATTTAAAGCTATGCCCCCTTGTAATAGCTGACTCCATACGTGGAAAAAGGTTCTCACTGTCAACCCTATCTAACCCCCTAATCATCTTGTACACCTCTATCAAATCACCCCTAAACCTTCTTTTCTCCAATGAAAACAACCCCAAGTGCCTCAGCCTTTCCTCATCGGACTTTCCTACCATACCAGGCAACATCCTGGTAAACTTCCTCTGCACCCGTTCCAGTGCCTCCACATCCTTCCTATAGTATGGCGACCAAAACTGCACACAATATTCCAGATGCGGCCGCACCAGAGTCTTATACAACTGCAGCATGACCTCAGGACTCCGGAACTCAATTCCTCTACCAATAAAAGCCAGTACGCCATATGCCTCCTTCACTGCACTATTTACCTGGGTGGCAACTTTCAGAGATCTGTGTACATGGACACCAAGATCCCTCTGCTCTTCCACACTACCAAGTAGTCTACCATTAGCCCAGTAATCCATCTTTTTATTACTCTTACTTCTCTGCATCTCGCGTGCAAGAGCCATCTATGTTTAAGTTAAACTCTGCTTTTTCTGTTTGCTACCACGGTGAACAACTTGTGTTTTACCATGCTATATTGCATTTATCTGATTTTGCTTACTCGCTCAACCTGTCCAAATCTGTTTTGCAAATTCCTTATGTCCCCTTTATAATCTGTTTTCCTAACTATCAATAAGTCAGCTGTAGATTTTGCTACCATGCCTTAATTTCCACCCCCCCCTCCCCCCACTTCCAGGTCATTAATATTAATTATAAAATGCAGAAGCCCCAGCACACACCCCTGTGGAACTCCCATTTGTCACATCCTGCCAATCCGAAAAAGATCCATTTGTTCCGTTTTCTGCCACCAAAACAATTTTCTGTCAATGTTAGCCCCTACACCATGAGTTGCTACTTTGCATTTGCCAAGGTGCCACATGATTGTGCAATTTGAAAATGCAAGATTTCGGGTTTTTTAAAATCTTATTCAAATTCCACCATCTGCCATGGCAGGATTCAAACCTGGATCCTCAAAGGGTCTCTGGATTGTACCACAAGACTATTGCCTTCTCTCATATACTACCCCAATGCCAGTGTCTTTATTTTATCAAGTAGCCACAAGGGTGTGGTGCATCAGACCCCTAGAAATCCAAGTATATTACATTCACTGCTTCTCGTATAACTATCCTGTTCATTTATCGAGCATGATTTGCCTTTGTGAAGCCATGCTGAGTCTGCTTGATTTTATAATGTATTTCTAAATGCTTTGCTATTGTATCCTTAATAATAGACTAGCATTTTCTCAACAACCGATATTAAGCTAATTAACACATGTCTTATTTGTCTATTTGTCTTATTGTAAATAAAGGTGTTACATTGGCTGTTTTCCAACATCAAAGTATTCTTGGAACATTACTACCAGTGCATCCATTATCTCTGGAACGACTTCTTTTCATACCCTAGGATGTGTTCCATCATTTCCAGGGAACCTATTAGCTTTTACCCTCGTTAGTTTCCCTAATACTTGTTTTCACGTGAAAGTGATTGTTGTATTTTTGCCTGTGGTTTATTTGGTATTTTTGGAATGCTTTTAGGGCTGGGGTTAGTTTTCCATTATAGTCAGTGGTGTCATAAGGCCTGTTCTAACCAGGGCCATTTTGATTGTTCCTAGTAACTGTACATGACATTTTGAATATCTGTGTACCTGAATTCCCAAGTCATTTAGGACCTCTACTGTTCACATGTTTTTTCCATTTGGAAAGGACTGTTTTTTTTTTGGGACCAAAGTGATTGATTCAGTATTACGTACGTTTAATCAAAGTTTTATCCATTCACGAGATGTATTAATATCTCTTTATAATTGTATTCTTCCTTTTCAATTGGTTATAATGCCACTCATCTTTGTTTAATCAGCAAATCTGGGTCAGCAACCTATCATTCACCTTATTAATAAATGCAACGAACAATTGGAAACACAAATTTGTGGAACATGGCTAGTCTCACCGAAGCAAATTACTTGGCTAATATGCCTGCGCTCTGTCTCCTGCCTTTCAGCACTTTCCTAATCAGATCACTAACTCACTTTATATTTGTCAAGCTTCACCTTTAACTGACTATTATGTAGGGGACTTCATCAGATACTTTCTGGTCATCTATTTAAGTAATTTCCATAGACTGGTCCACTGTTCACATCTTCAGTTGCCACTTTGAGAATAATCCATTAATTATTAAAATTCAATAACAAACAAATATAGCCTACCCTTTACAGTTACACGCGGTGGGGGGAGGGGAGGGGAGGGGGTGTGCGAAAGGCCTGAACCATCTCCATCCACCGTCACTCTCCTCTGCTTGGTTAGGCTTGTTCTCACTTTGAACAATAATTCCTTTCAAGTCTCTTATTCTCTTCACATCAAAGCTGTGGCCATTGATACACACATGGGCCCCAATTATGTTTGTCTCTTCATAGGTATTATGGAGCATTCCTTGTTTCAGTCCTACACAGATCCCTCCCCACAACTATTTCTCCACTACATCAGTGATACCATCGGTGCTGCTTCCCTTATGCTATCTTCTGCAGGGGACCTCAGTAATATCCACCTTTCTCCTCAATTGAGGATTCCCCACCACCATGGTGAACAGGGCCTTCAGCCATGTCTGATCTATTTCCCACACTTCTGCCCTCCCCCTTCTCTTCCCTACCATAACATTAATAGGTTCGCTTCACCCCACCAGCACCCATATCCAGTGTATTATAAGCTGGCATTTCTGCCACCTCTAACAGGACGCCACCATTAAGGTTCCATTCCCTCCCTTTCCTTGTCAGCATGCTGCAGGGACACCATGGGCCACTCCTCCTCCACTTCAACACTGTCCCATGCAATTGCAGAAGATATAACATCTACCTGTTTAGTTCCTTCCTCCTCACTATCCAAGAGTCCAGATGCACCTTCCAGGTGAGGCAACAAGCTACCTGCACTTCACTCAATCCAGTCTACTGCATATGCTACTCAAAATGTAGTCTTACCTACGTTGGGAGACGAAACACAGATTGGGTGATGACTTTGCAGGGCACTGGAGTTCTGTCCCGAGATTCCAGTTGCCTGCCAGTTTGCACAGCATTATGTTGCCAGGCCATCGTTTCTGCCTTTGACCTGCTACAGTGATTCAGCAAACCTTAGTGCACATTGGAAGAATAGTATCTCATTTTCCATTTGGGAACCCCAAAGCCTTCAGGACTCAACATTGAGTTCAATAATTTTAGGGCCCGATAACCTTCTATATCCTTTGCTCACCCCCTCACCCCAGACCTTGTCATCATGTGTGCTGCTTTCAGCGCAACCAACCACTTTCACCTATTTATGGTTCCCATTAGTATCTTTTCTTTCTCCCTGGCTTACCAAATTACATCCTTTTGTCCGCCTCACTGTCTTCTCACCCCTGGACTTTGTCTCCACCTATTGCTTATTCCCTTACCACCTCCCTCAAAACTTCACCATATGTGCCACCTTTTCCTTGCTACTGCTAGTTCTGATGAAGGGTCACTGGATCTGAGACATTGACTCTGCTTTCTCTCCGCAGATGGTGCCAGACCTGCTGAGTTTGTCAAGTTTCTGTTTTTGTTTCAGGCTCTCTCTGTCTGATCATTTGAAACTTCCAAGAGTCTAGTCATTCTACCTTTTAATGAGAGATTCTAACAATTTGCCAACTTTGAAGTAGGTCTGTAATTCCCTGACCTTTCTTTTGCCTTTCTTCTGAAAAGCGTGCATAATTTCCCAATGTAAAGGAACAGTTCCTGAATCAAGTAAACCTTTGTAGGATTCTGGTTAGGGTATTTGTAACTGTAACTCTGCATCTGTACAGGGTGAGTTCACCTCTGGTGTAGTGAATAGTTTTGGTCCCCTTATTTAAGAAAGATATTATTTTGTTGAAGGCAGATCAGAGAAGGTGCATAGAGTCCTACAGTACAAAGTCAGGACCTTCGGCCCAAACTGGTCCATGCTGATGAAAATATACATCCACTGTAAACCTATTTCCCTGCACTTGGCCTTTATCCTTCTAAACCTTTCCTATCCATGTACTTGTCAAAATGCCTGAGAAATGTTGTTAATATACCCGCCTCAACCACTTCACTACAGCACATTCCACATGTGGATACCCTCATGTAAAAAATATTGCCCCTCAGGTTCCCTTTTATTCTTTCCCGTCTAACCTTAATCTGATGCCCTCTAGTCCTCAATTCCCCAACCCTGGGGAAAAAAAACTGAGTGCATTCACTGTATTCATGCCTCTCATGATCTTATACACTTCTACAAGATCTCCCCTCAAGTCTCCTACGTTCTAAAGCAAGCAGTCCTAGCTTGTCCAACCTCTCCCTATAACTCAGTCCTTTGAGTCCTGGCAATATTCTTGTAAATTTTTTCTGCACTCTTTCCAGTTTAATAAAATCCTTCATATAGCAAGGTGACCAAAACTGAAATAATACTCCAACTGCATCCTCACCAATGTCCTGACAACTGCAACGTAACTTCCCAACTTCTATACTCAGTGCTCTCACTGATGATGGCCAGCATGCCAAAAACCTCCTTGTCTATCCGTGACTGCGCTTTCAGAGAACCGTGCACCTGGACTCCAAGGTCGCTCTGTTCCACTACACATTAATCAGCCCTTGGACATTCTCATCCAAATCATTGATATAGATAATAACCAACTCTGGGCCCAGCACCAACCCCTGAGGCACTCCACGAGTTACAGGCCTCCAGTCCGACAGTCTTTCCACGATTACTCTCAACTTCTTACTACCAAGCCAATTGTGTATCCCATTTGCCAGCGTCCCCCACACTGGATTACATGCGATCTAGCCTTCCAGAGCAGCCTACAATGTGGGAACTTTATTGAAAGCTTTACTGAAATCCATGTAGACTGTGTCCACCACCCTGACCTCATCAACCTTCCTGGTCACTTCATCAAAGGACTCTAACAACTTTGTGAGGCATGATCTCCCACACACAAAGCCATGCTGACTAATCCTAATCAAACCCTATCTTTCCAAATGCATTTATATCTTATTCCTCAGAATCTTCTCAAATAATTTACCTATACAGAAGTTTGGCTTGGTGGGCTATTGTTCCCAGGTTTTTCTTTGCAGCTCTTCTTGAATAAGGGCACAACATTCACTACCCTCCAGTTTTCCAGCACTTCACCCATGGCTAACGATGATGCAAAAATACTTGGGATTATCCCCAATATAGAGGGATTGTCTTATGAATAAAGCTAAAACAGGTTGAGACTCATGGAATTTAGAAGAATTTGAAGTGATCTCATTGAAACATATGGGATTCTTAACAGGGTAAATGCTGAGAGGATGTTTCCTCTCTTGGGAGAGTCTAGGATCCGAGGGCACAGTTTCAGAGTGAAGGCACGCCAGTTTAAAACTGAGATGAGGAGGAATTTATTTTCCATGGGTGAGTGTCTTTGGAACTCCTTGCTCAAGAGAGCTGTGGGGGTAGAGTCCTTGTGTAAACTTAAGACTGAGGTAGATTCTTGATCAGTGGGAGAATCAAACGCAAGAGTTACAGGGAAAGGGCAGAAAAGGAACATGAGATCATTCATGATCCTATTAACTGGCAGAGCAGCCTACTACTATTCCTGTTTCTTAAGGTCTAGTTGTATTATTTACTTGTTTAAATTGGAGTGGAAATCATCTAGTTGGAAGGTGTTTGTGCTCATTGCTTTTATGTTGCTTATGTTAACCTAGGTGCATCTGATCCTGATTGAATATTATTTTCTTTGGAATGACTGGCATGTTGACTTCTCTCTACTCCAATACTGACCAGGCAATTGCATCGCATGTGTGCCATTTCCTTATTTTCAACGACAGGAGCACCATGCTACTCCTGGCCACGCTCTTTTTCTTCCCTAAAATAACCAAAACAATTTCTGATGATTTTGTTATCCCTCATAAATTGATCTTAATCCTTGCATTTTTAATTTATTCTATTTTGTCATCCTTCCTGCTTTTTGTATCTTTCCCAGTTAACGGATCAGTGCTACGATAAGCATTTATGTTTACTTTGTCATGTCGTTCCATGTTTTCTGTTGAGTTACCTATTACTGGCAAGTAGAATTCTTTCTCCTTTTGGGATGAACTGATTCTCTGACACGTCAAATTCCCATTTGAAATGTCACTTTTTGTTTACTCGGTCTCTGTGCTCCTACTTGTTTCTCTCTCTCTCTCTCTCTCTGCAGTCAAGAAGACAGAAGCCAGGAAACGAAAGACTGGGAATAAGATGGCCGGTGATGCGAGTGGGTGCTTGCAAAATGAGACACCAGAAATGGTGGTAGAGTCACTTCATGTCATACGCACTGACTTCAGCACAGATGCACTTCAGAAAGCTGTCCGCTTCAACATGAACAACTCCTTTCTTGTCACCGGGGGCGTGGATGGCTTCATTAGGATTTGGGAGGTACAAAAAAAAACAAAATCCCAGTAAAGCCTCAAATTAGATATTTCTAATCACCCTGTTCAGAGAGATTACCACAGTTGGAGCAGGTGGGACTTGAACCTGGGCCTCTGGTCCAGAGGTAGGGACACAGCCACTGTGCCACAAAATCTCTAAAGCTTCAGGGTAGTATCCTAGGCCCAACCATCTTCAGCTGCTTCAACAATGACCTTTCCTCCATCAAAATGTCAGAGTAATGGGAGTATTTGCTGCTGATTGCGCAATGTTCAGCACCATTTCCAACTCCTCAGATACTGAAGCAATGTATGTCCATACCTAGCAATACCTGGACTGTGTCCAGTCTTGGGCTAATAAGTGACAAGTAATATTTGAGCCACATACTTAACAGATAATGACCATCTCCAATAAGAGCTAACCTAACCAGCATCCTTTGACATTCAATGTTTATTATTGGTGGATCCCCTACAGTCAATGGGGGGGGGGGGGGGAGAAGGGCGGGGGTTTATCATTGACCGGGAACCGGAGTTCACCCGCCATATAAATACTGTGGCTGCAAGAGCAGTTCAGAGATAATAAGTCCTGCAATGATTAACTCAACCTCCTATCTTCCCACTACCTGCCCACTGTCTACAAGGCACATATCATCAGTGTGATTGAAATATTCCTGACTTGCCTGGATGGGTGCAGCTCGAACAACAGTCAAGAGGCTTGAAACCATCCAGGTCGAAGCAGCCTGCTTGATTAGCGCCACATCCATAAACATCCACTCTTCACATCATCGATGCGCAGTAGTGACAAGATATACTGAAGAAATCCACCAAGACTCATGAAGGACACATTCCAAACCAAGGACCACTTCCTTCAATAAGGGCAAGGGCAGCAGATACATAGGAAGGCCACCACTTGCAAGTTCCTCTCCAAGCCAATCATCATCCTGATTAGAAAATATTTAGCTGTTCTTTCACTGTCACTGGGTTAAAAGCATGTAACTTCCTTTGTGATAGTGGATCCCCTGGATTGCAGTGTTTCAAGAAGATAGCCCACCACCAGCTTCTCACAGAAAGTAGAGATGATGAAAGCAGATCAGTCCCCCAGCCCTAATGGCTTTCATCCTCAGACCCTTAAAGAGGGACCTACAGAGATAGTAGATCCACTGGTTATATTTTTCCAAAGATCCGTGGATTCTGGAGGTAGTACAGGAGGGTTGCAGACCTGCCAATTCAAAAAGGGAGGGAGACAAAAAAGACTGGTAACTAGAGATCAATTAGACGAGCACCTATTGTTGGAAAAAGGTTGGAATCAACTATTAAGGATGTAGTAGCAGCAGATTTGGAAAATCATAATCTAATGAAGCAGAGTCAACATGGCTTCACAAAAGTGAAACTGTGTCTGACTAATTTATTAGAATTTTTGAGGAAATTTCAGCCACAGTGGATTGAGGAGAAACAGTAGATGTGTTGTATTTGAACTTCCAGAAGATGTTCGACAAAATACTTCACAAAATGTTAAGTCATACGAAGCTGCGTTTGTGGCATTAGTATGGCATGGGTACAGAATTGGCTAATGGGTTGGACACAACAAGAGGGGAATACGGGTTATTTTCCATGTTGAGGACCTGTAGCTAGTGGGATTGAACAGGGATCAGTGTTGGGACACAGTTATTTACAATATATATTAATGAGTTGGAGGAAGGATGCAGATGTTCAGTAGGAAGATTTGCAGATGTCACAAAATTAGGTGGAGAGGCAAGTTGTAAAAGGAATTCTAGATAATTTGCAGAGAGCTGTTGATGGATTAAGGGAATGACGAATAGAGTATAATGTGGGAAATTGTTCACTTTGGAAGGGAGAACAGAATATTATTTAAATGGAGAAAAAGTGCAGTGCAAGGAACTTCGGAGTACTTGTGCACAAAACAGAAAGTTAGCACACGGGAAGATTAATGGAATGTTGTGCTAACTTTCAAGAAGGTTGGAGTATAAAAGTAAACAAGTCTCACAACAGCTATACAATGATGTGGAGGTGCCAGTGTTGGACTGGGGTGGACAAAGTTAAAAATCTCACAACATCAGTTTATAGTTCAACAGGTTTATTTGGAAGCACTAGCTTTCGGAGCGCTGCTCCTTCAGGTGGTTGTGGAGTATAAGATCATAAGACACAGAATTTATAGCAAAAGATTACAGTGTCATGCAACTGAAATGATATATTGAACAAACGTGGATTGTTATTAAGACCATCGTCTTTTAGAATGGGATGCATCTAAATGTAAATCCCAGAACTACTTTTAAGTCACCTTCTCAAGATAATTTAAGGTTTTATAACAAAAGTTGTCATCTCAGTTCAGGCGGTGCATTAAAGGTGTGAGGTTAGTCTGTCTGTATCCCAAACTAGAGTCAGACTAGTTCTATTTACAAAGTGGAATTTACAAAGTATTATATGTATTGACTGCCTGCAGATTGTGCATTTTTGAGCAAAATAGAATGTATTTGCAGATATAATTCTGTAAATACAAATTCACCCCATAGACTTGTGTGTGCATGTGTATGAGAGAGAGAGAGAGAGAGAGAGAGTGTGCGTATGAGTGTGAGCGCATGTAAGTGTGTGTTTGTGTCTGTGAAAGCTTGGTAAAGTGTATATGTGGGTGTGATAGAGTATAAGCCTGTGAGAGGGTGAGAGAACGGGGGCTGTATGTGAGAGAGTGCGTATATGAGAGAGGGTCTACATGAGTGTGTGAGAGAGAGTGAATAGTGTCATGGGGTCACCTGCAGTGTGAACGTTGCTTTGCCAGTCTTAAAGGTACTTTAAGATACATTTCTATTCAGGGTATTCTTTCACACTGAGGCAGCAGATCATATGCCCTTGTGATTCTCCTTCACTGAGGGGAGAGAAATATTTGATCCCTTATGCATTGAGTGTGCAGGCATGATCTGAGCAAAGGCTAAACAGGTTGGGACTCTGCTGAGTTGAGTAGAGAAGAATGACAGATGATCTAATTGAATAGATCATAGGATTCTTAAAGATAATTGCTGAGAGTATTTCTATTCATAGGAGAATATAGAATGATAGTCTCAGAATAAAGAGGCATCAATTTAAGACTGAAATGAGGAGGAATTTCTTCTGAGGATTGTGGATCTTTGGAACTCCTTACCACAGAGAGCTGAGCGGGCAATCCTTGTGTATATTTAAGGCTGAGCGATTCTTGATCATTAGGGGACAAGTGTTATGGGAAAACACAGGAAAGTGGATGTGAGGAATGTTGAATCAGCCATGATTGTATTAAAGAACAGAGCAGTCTTGAGGAGCCATACAGTTATAAAATGAAAGAGATCGAACTGAGACTGTTGATGCAATGTGTCATTTGGAACTTTGCCCCAATTTTGGGGCTGCCTCTGCCATCTTTTTTTCCAGCCCCTCCAATCTTTGATGAAACCCTTCACTCACCCAGTCAGTATTCTACGCACAGGTTAATGGGCAACCCTGGAGACCACTGTTACCATGGAACAAAGATCAACATTGATTGTACCTGGAGATGAGAGTCAAATAGATTATATTCAAATATGAATGTAATTAATGGGGATAACATCAAATATGAATTTAAGCAATGGATATTTTTCCAACTGCAGTTCCCAAGTATGAAGAAACGTTTTGATTTCCGAGCTCATGATGGAGAAGTTGAAGATGTGGACATCAGTCCTGATAACAAGGTTTGATTTACAATAACTTCTCAGCATATATCTGTGTATTGTTGGGAGTATTGATGCTAGTGGAATGTTATTCAATTAGTGAACATTGATTCCTCAGTCTTAAAGGTACTTGGAGTTGAAGGACTCTAAACTACGTTTCTGTTCAGGGTATTCTTTCACACTGAGGCAGCAGATCACTTGCCCTTGTGATGCCCCTACACTGAGGGAAGAGAAGCATTTGCTCCCTCATGCATTGGGTGTGCAGGCTTGATCTGTTATTATATTCATCTTCATGAATTGAGGACTGACGGTTTAGTTAGTAGATGTAATCAGCAAAGTGGGAATATAAAATAAAGCCACCAAATGTTAATAAAAACAGCATTAATGGCTTTTAACCATTTATTACAAGAAAAACATTGACTAAAAGTATTGTGGGCTCTTTAAAGACAGACGTACACACCGTCAATGCTACTATATCAGGAAAAAAACAGATTGACAGCTACTTTTCATCAAAGTACAGTTTAAGAAAAAATTGTGAAAGATATGTGGACAGCACAAAAAATTAAACTCAGAATTAGTTAATGTACGGTGATGGAGAAACTGGGAGATTTATGACCGTGAAATCCCTATAATCCACTGGTTTCCTGCACTAGGGACTGGGGAATGAAGAGATGCTAGGTAAAAAACAATGACTGCAGATGCTGGAAATCAGATTCTGGATTAGTGGTGCTGAAAGAGCACAGCAGTTCAGGCAGCATCCAAGGAGCAAAAACAGGAAGACGGATGATCGTCTGTGGAAGTGCAAGAAGGCCTGGGTGTCTTTGTATGCCAATCACTGAAAGTAAGAATGCAGGTAGTGAAGAAAGCAAATATAAAGTTGGCCTTTGCTGCTAGTAGAGGATTGAATTAAAGTACAGGAGTGGGATTTCTTGCTGCAATCATACAATGCCTTGGTGAGGTCACATATGGAGTAGTGTAAGGAGTTTTGGTCTCCTTATCTGAGGAAAGATTTAGATTTAGTTTTTAGATTTAGATTACATTGAAGTACAAAAGCGCAGGAGTACAGTGAAATGTTTTCATTGTCACCACACATGGTGCTATCTTAGGTAAAAGTACTTAGGTAAGACAAGGTAGAAGAAATAAGGAACAAAGTTTCAAGTTAAACATTATTGTCCTTCTTAGTATTAAGTGAATAAATAAATAAAACTAAAAGTTCATCATTTCAGGCTTTCTTACGTCCTTAGCCATGTTAAGACCATACTTCCTACAAGGGCTTGATCTGTGCTACTTTGGCATGGTTTCCACCGGCTGACTCAATCTCCCTCGCTCTTGTCATGGCTGTAGATGTTGGAGGAACCTCCATCAATATCTTGGGCTTGCTCCTGGGATCTCAAACCAGATGTTCTGGCTATCGAGGGAATGCAGCAAGGGTTAACAGATTAATTCTTGGGATGGCTATATTGATGTATGAAGAGAGACTGGATTGGTTAGGATTATATTTGTTGTTTAGAATACTGGGGAGGGAATATCATAGAAAGCATCAAAATTCTAACGGCTAGATACATTAACCGAAGGACCAATGTTTCCATTGACTAGGGAGTCCAGAACCAGGGTTCACAATCTTAAGGATACAGGGTAAGCCATTTAAGACTGAGATGAGTAAAAATTGCTTCACCCAGAAAATGGTGTGCTGTGTCATTCATTTTCACAATGTAGCTGAGGCCAAAATATTGAATGTTTCCAAGAAGGAGTTAGATATAGCTCTTGGGGTTAAAGAGATCAAAGTATAAGGGAGAAAGCAGAAACAGGGTATTGAGTTGGATGATCAGGCATGATCATATTGAATGGAAAAGCAGACTGAAGAGCCTATTCCTCCACCTCCTTTCTATGTTTCTACCCAAAGTAATTAAAACACGTCTAAGGTGATTCACTTTGGAAGGAGTAATAAGAATACAGAGTACTGGGCTAATGGTAAGATTCTTGGTAGTATGGATGAGCAGAGAGATCTCAGTGTCCATGTACACAGATCCCTGAAAGTTACCACCCAGGTTGATAGGATTGTTAAGAAGGTGTACTGTGTGTTAGCTTTCATTGGTAGAGGGATTGAGTTCCGGAGCCATGAGGTCATGTTGCAGTGTACAAAACTCTGGTGTGGCTGCACTTGCAGAATTGCATACAGTTCTGGTCACTGCATTATAGGAAAGATGTGGAAACATTGGAAAGGGTGCAGAGGAGATTTACCAGGATGTTGCCTGGTATGGAGGGAAGGTCTTATGAGGAAAGGCTGAGGGACTTGAGGCTGTTTTCATTAGAAGAAGGTTAAGAGGTGACTTAATACAGACATACAAGATGATCAGAAGATTACAGGGTGGACTATGAGAGCCTTTTTCCTCGGATGGTGATGGCTAGCACGAGGGGCATAGCTTTAAATTGAGGGGTGATAGATATATGACAGATGTCAGGGATAGGTTCTTTGCTTAGAGAGCAGTAAGGAGATGGAATGTCCTGCCTGCAACAGTAGTAGACTCACCAACTTTAAGGGCATTTAAATGGTCATTGGATAAATTTATGGAGGATAATGCAATAGTGTAGGTTAGATGGGCTTCAGATTGGTTTCACAGTTTGATGCAACATCGAGGGCCGAAGGGCCTGTATTGCGCTGTAATGTTTTCTGTAATCACATAATTGTAACAGTGCAGATAGAAGCCATTCAGCTCATCGTTTCTACACCAGCTCTGTTACCTAATGTCAGTCTCCTATCTTTTTCCCTATTATTCCTGCACACTAATTCTCTCAGAATAATCATCCAGTACCCTCTTAAATGCCTCAGTTGAACCTGTCTCCACCTCATTCCCAGGCAGTGATTTCCATACCCTGACTACTTGCTGTGTGGAGAATTTTTTTTTTCTTCTATCACCCTTGCTTTGTTGCATATTGCTTTAAGTCTATGCCTTCTCATTGCTTTTTCTTTTGAGTAGGAGCAGCTTCTCCCTATTTACTCTTTCCAGAGAACTCATTTTGAAAGTGTATGTCAAAACTCACCTCTGCCACCTTCTTGAGGTCCAGACTTATCACAACTGAAGTTTCTCATTCCTGGCACCAATTTTGTAAATCACTTTACAAATTTCAATGTACTTACATCTTTATCATGTGGTGTCCACAAGTGTACACTGTACTCCAACTGAGGTCTTTTATTCAAGTTCAATAAGACCTTCCTGCTTGTGCTCTATGCCCCAATTAGTAAAGCTGAGAACACTATGCTTTATTAACTGCTCTGTCCTCCTGTCCTGCCACCTTCAATGATCTGCACAAATAGGGAAGGAAAGTTTTGATATTTTAGCCATGCTGTTCCAAAACACACTCTTCAGGAACATATCTTTTGGATTTAATATTTGTCAGTGTCACTTCTTATTCATGAAATAGTGAGAAAGTGTAGCACAAACTGTATATTCATTAGTCTAATATCAGTTATGTGAAAGTTACTAGAATCTGTGAGGGACAACATTGCTAAACATGTGGACAATGAGATGTTTAGAGGGTACTGTTTTCTGAAGATTGAGACATATTTACCAAAACTAATTCCCCACTGAAACACTCAAGTGTTCAAGATAAGATGCCTATACAGTTATTATAAATGAATTGTATAGAAGGCATTCAACAACAGACTCTCTCCAAAAATAAGAATGCATGGGATTAGAGACAAACCAGTTGTCTTGAAAAGGCAAAAAATTCGCCGTTCTGAAGAAGGATCACTGGACTGGAAATGTTAATTTGCTTTCTGTCCACAGATGCTGCCAGACCTGCTGAGTCTTCCAAGCAATTTCTGTTTTTGTCTTGAAAAAGGAATTTGTTATGGAATAAGAGGTAGAAAAGGAGATAATAGATGTATACTTAAATTGGTAAATGGTGTTCACCAGAAATTTGTTCTTGAGTGTTTACTAAAGTTCTGTTTGATGAAAGATGTTCAGGGGAGAATGGAACGAGTTCAGAGAGGTGATGGCGTAGAGATATTATCGCTAGACTGTTAATCCACAGACAGGATTAGTGGTGCTGGAAGAGCACAGCAGTTCAGGCAGCATCCAACGAGCAGGAACATCGACGTTTCGGGCAGAAGCCCTTCATCAGGAATAAAGGCAGTAAGCCTGAAGCATGGAGAGATAAGCTATAGGAGGGTGGGAGTGGGGAGAGAGTAGCATAGAGTACAATGGGTGAGTGGGGGAGGAGATGAAGGTGATAGGTCAAGGAGGAGAGGGTGGAGTGGATAGGTGGAAAAGGAGATAGACAGGTCGGACAAGTCCGGACAAGTCAAGGAGACAGTGCTGAGCTGGAAGTTTGAAACTAGGATGAGGTGGGGGAAGGGGAAATGAGGAAGCTGTTGAAGTCCACATTGATACCCTGGGGATGAAGTGTTCCAAGGCGGAAGATGAGGCTTTCTTCCTGCAGGCGTCTGGTGGTGAGGGAGCGGCGGTGAAGGAGGCCCAGGACCTCCATGTCCTCGGCAGAATGGGAGAGGGAGTTGAAATGTTGGGCCACGGGGTGGTTTGGTTGATTGGTGCGGGTGTCTCGGAGATGTTCCCTAAAGCGCTCTGCTAGGAGGCGCCCAGTCTCCCCAATGTAGAGGAGACCACATCGGGAGCAACGGATACAATAAATGATATTAGTGGATGTGCAGGTAAAACTTTGGATGTGGAAGGCTCCTTTAGGGCCTTGGATAGAGGTGAGGGAGGAGGTGTGGGCACAGGTTTTACAGTTCCTGCGGTGGCAGGGGAAAGTGCCAGAATGGGAGGGTGGGTCGTAGGGGGGGTGTGGACCTGACCTGGTAGTCGCGGAGGGAACGGTCTTTGCGGAAGGCGGAAAGGGGTGGGGAGGGAAATATATCCCTGGTGGTGGGGTCTTTTTGGAGGTGGCGGAAATGTCGGTGGATGAATTGGTTTATGCGAAGGTTTGTAGGGTGGAAGGTGAGCACCAGGGGTGTTCTGTCCTTGTTACGGTTGGAGGGGTGGGGTTTGAGGGCAGAGGTGCGGGATGTGGACGAGATGCGTTGGAGGGCATCTTTAACCACGTGGGAAGGGAAATTGCGGTCTCTAAAGAAGGAGGCCATCTGGTGTGTTCTATGGTGGAACTGGTCCTCTTGGGAAATTGGGAATATGGGATGGCATCTTTGCAAGAGATAGGGTGGGAAGAGGTGTAATCCTTTATTCCTGATGAAGGGCTTTTGCCCGAAACGTCGATTTCGCTGCTCGTTGGATGCTGCCTGAACTGCTGTGCTCTTCCAGCACCACTAATCCAGTATTTGCTTTCCAGCATCTGCAGTCATTGTTTTTACCTCCTTGTTAATCCACAGACTCCGGCTTGAATTCCACTGCAGCAGATTGTTAAATTTGAATCCAATTTTAAAAATTCTGTAATAAGGCCAACGATGGCTGTTGTGGATTGTTGGAAAAGCCTACCTGGGGTTCACTAAGGTCCTTTAGGGAAGGAATTCTGCCAAACCTACTTGGTCTGATTGATGTGACTACAGATCCTTTTAACTCCCTTTTTTCTTTAACTCCTCCCATTTCCTCCAAATCAAAGAGGTGGCCATGGTTACCCAGATGAGGGTAATGCTTATGACATTTACATGGATTTGAGACAGTGTCTCACATCAGACTTGTGTAGAAAATTGGAGGTCATGGTATAAGAGGACCAGTGGCCACATGGATTCAAAATTTGCTGAGTGATAGAAAACACAGCAGTCTTGGTCAATGGATAGTTTTCAGGCCGGAGGAAGACTTTTTTAGCAGTTTGTGATCACAGTTGCCTAATACTGGTGGCTGACGATTTGTAAGTAATTTTCTGATAATTTGAGTTTAATAATCAGTTTAACTATGATGCAGTGTTTAATCAGATAAAATATACAACGTGACAATTGGAAATAGTTCACTAACGCCAGAGAACAAAGAGGTTGTCAAAGCAGACGATTTTGGTCTCATTAAAATGATGGGGGCAGCATCCTACTCTAGCTAAGGTGTTTGGGAACTCTTCTTTCGGTCTTCTTTCTCTCCTTCTGATCTGTTTGCTATCTGTCTGATAATGACTGCTCGGTGAGAAAATGCCCCTCTGCCCCAGGCGGTTATTGCTATTGTATTTCTCGGGGTAGGTAACTTAAACCATGTCAATTAGTTGTCTGAACTCTTTTGGCTAATGGCCATAGAACAGCTACTCATGATGTCAGATGATCGTCATCCCATTGCCTGCCCTAATCTGACCGTGGGCTTACCGTTCTCTGGATGTAAGTTTGCTTGCTGAGCTAGAAGGTTCATTTTCAGACATTTCATCACCATGCTAGGAACTATCATCAGTGAGCCTCTGGTGAAACACTGGTGCTTTGGCCCGCTTTTTATTTATATGTTTAGGTTTCCTTGGGTTGGTGATATCATTTCCTGTGGTGATGTCATTTCCTGTTCCGTTTCTCAGGGGCTGGTAAGTGGGATCCAAGTCAATGTGTTTGTTGATACAGTTCCAGTTGGAATGCTATGCTTCTAAGAATTCTCGTGCGTGTCTCTAGCTTGTACGAGGGTGGATGTGTTGTCCCAGTCAAAGTGGTGTCCTTCCTCATCTGTATGTAGAGATACTAATGAGAATAGGTCATGTTGTTTTGTGGCTAATTGATGTTCATCTTATCAATGTGGCTAGTTTTCTGCCTAATTGTCCAAAGTAGTGTTTGTTACAGTTTTTGCATGGTATTTTGTAAATGACATTAGTTTTGCTTGTCTGTATAGGGTCTTTCAAGCTGCTGTTTTAGTGTGTTGGTGAGTTTGTGGGTTACCATGATACCAATAGGTCTGAGTAGTCTGGCAGTCATTTCAGAGATGTCTTTGATGTAGGGGAGAGTGGCTAGGGTTTCTGGATGTGTTTCGTCTGCTTGTTTGGGTTTGTTGCTGAGAAATCGATAGACTGTGTTCATTGGGTACACATTTGTTTTGAATACACAGTATAGGTGATTTTCTTCTGCTCTTCATATTTCCTCTGTGCTGTAGTGTGTGGTGGCTTGTTGATATAATGTTCTAATGCAGCTTTGTTTGTGGGTGCTGGTTTGAAGTTCCCCATTGGCTGTTCACTCTACTGTGACAATAGGAATGACAGTTTGTTGTTGTTTTCCTCCTCTTTGGTGAATTTTATACCAGTAAGGGTATTATTGATGGTCTTGAAGGTTTCCTCATTTGTTTCGTTTAATGATGACAAAGGCGTCATCCACGTAGCGGACCCAAAAGTTAGGGTTGGATGGTTGGCAGAGCTGTTTGTTTGAGTCTCTGTATTACTGATTCTGCTAAGAACCCTGATATCGGAGATCCCATGGGTGTTCCATTGGTTTGTCTGTAGGTTTTGTTGTTGAAGGTGAAGTGGGTGGTGAGGCATAGGTCCACTAGCTTGACGATACCGTCCTTGCTGATGAAGTTGACGGTGTTTGGGGTATGTGTCTTTGGTTCTTCTAATAGTGTAGTCAGTGTTTCCTTGGCCAGATTGATGTTGATGGATGTGAACAGGGTTGTTATGTCAAAGCAGACCATTATTTCAACCTTTTCTATCTTGGTGGTCTTAATTCTTCAGGAATTCTTGGGTGGAGTGGCGTGAGTCTTCTACTAAGTGTTTTAGTCTTTGGTGTAACTCCTTGGCCAATCTGTAAGTTGGTGTTCCAGTTAGCGAGACTATGAATCTGAGGGGGACTTTTGGTTGGTGAGTTTAGGGTAATCCGTAAAAGCGTGGTGTGTTAGATCCATCTGGTTTCATTTTTTGGAAGTTGATCTTATTTATTTCTCCAGATTTCTGAAGTTTTTTGAGTATGGCTGTGGTTCAGTTCTCTAGTTGCGGGGTCGGGTCTGTCACCACCTGTTGGTAAGTGTTGGTATCTGCAAGCAGTGTGTTCACTTTCTCAATGTAGTCTCTTTGATTTAAAATGATTGTCAAGTGTCCTTTGTCTGCAGGTAGGATCACAATATTTTTTATCTTTCTTGAGTCCTTCTAGCGCTTTCCTTTCTTGTGTATTGAGTGTTTTTCCTTATTTTTTCCTGCTTAATGTTGGTGGAATTGTCTGTCTGATGGTTTGCTGTTTCTTCTGTGAGCTTGTCTTTCAGTGTTGTTTCTAATGCTGCTAAGAAATCTTTCTTGTCTGCATCCTGGAAGTAATTTAATCCTCTTACTAAGACAGCTTTTTCAGTGTCCGTTAAGGGTTGGTCAAATTCTTTGAAGAGGTGACAAGTAGGTTAGACCAGGGAAACCCAGTGGATGTGGTCTATCTAGACTTCCAAAAGGCCTTTGGTAAGGTGCCACACAGGAGGCTGCTGAGTAAGGTGAGGCCCCATGGTGTTCAAGGTGAGCTACTGGCATGGATTGAGGATTGACTGTCTGACAGAAGGCAGAGAGTTGGGATAAAAAGTTCTTTTTCGGAATAGCAGCCGGTAACGAGCAGTGTCCCACAGGGTTCAGTGTTGGGGCCGCAGCTGTTCACGTTATATATTAATGATCTGGATGAAGGGACTCGGGGCATTCTAGCGAAGTTTGCCGATGATACGAAGTTAGGTGGACAGGCAGGTAGTACTGAGGAAGTGGGGAGGCTGCAGAAGGATCTAGACAGTTTGGGAGAGTCGTCCAGGAAATGGCTGATGGAATTCAATGTGAGCAAATACGTGGTCTTGCACTTTGGAAAAAAAATACAAGCATGGACTACTTTCTAAACGGTGAGAAAATTCATAAAGCCAAAGTACAAAGACATCTGGGAGTGCTAGTCGAGGATTCTCTAAAGGTAAACATGCAGGTTGAGTCCGTGATTAAGAAAGCGAATGCAATGTTGTCATTTATCTCAAGAGGGTTGGAATATAAAAGCACCGTTGTGCTACTGAAACTTTATAAAGCTCCATTTGGAGGCCCCATTTGGAGTACTGTGTCCAGTTTTGGTCCCCACACCTCAGGAAGGACATACTGGCACTGGAGCATGTCCAGCGGAGATTCACACGGATGATCCCTGGAATTGTAGGTCTAACATACAAGGAACGGCTGAGGATCCTGGGATTGTATTCATTGGAGTTTAGAACATTAAGGGGAGATCTAATAGAAACTTACAAGATAATACATGGCTTGGAAAGGGTGGACGCTAGGAAATTGTTTCTGTTAGGTGAGGAGACTAGGACCCGTGGACACAGCCTTGGAATTAGAGGGGGTAAATTCAGAACAGAAATGCGGAGACATTTCTTCAGCCAGAGAGTGGTGGGCCAGTGGAATTCATTGCCGCAGAGTACACTGGAGGCCGGGATGCTAAATGTCTTCAAGGCAGAGATTGATAAATTCTTGATGTCACAAGGAATTAAGGGCTACGGGGAGAATGCGGGTAAGTGGAGTTGAAATGCCCATCAGCCATGATTGAATGGCGGCGTGGACTCGATGGGCAGAATGGCCTTACTTCCACTCCTATGTCTTATGGTCTTAAATAAGTCTTTTCTAATCCATGCTTCTGTGTTGTTATTTTGTATAAGTTTGTGTAGTTTTTTTTCTGCAGGTCTAGTTTTTTTTTCATTTTCTGTGTTTGTCGCAGTCTAATGTCTGTGGCATGTTGTACTTTGTCCATTCATGGTCTGTTGCATTAGTGAGTAAAGTGTTTTGGTGCGAAAACTAAACACAGAAATAAAAAGCGGGCTATGTCACCAGTGTTTCACCAAAGGCTCGCTGAAGATGTTACCTAGTGTGGTGACGAAACATCTGAAAATGAACCTTCCTGCTCAGTGAGCAAACTTCGATTCAGAACCTCAACCTGAGCTACAAATCTTCTCAAAACTCACTAGTTTACTATTCTTTTTAAGAAAAAATACTTCTTATTTTTAAAAACAACACACTGATAATATGGTGCATTTGGCACCAGATAAATTGATGACGCAAGTTCAATGGACACATTCTTCCTTTGTTTTCATATGCTAGACTTTTGGAAAGTTAATTACTGCTCTAATATCTGTTAAATGAAATCTAATGCTTCACAGTAGATAATAGGAAAATTTAGTCTTTAAGGGATCCCAATATTTAACCGTTTATAGTGGAGTTCTCCAGGGGTCAGTATTGTGACCCTTGCTTTTCCTGATGTGTTAATGATCTGGATATTGGTGTGCAGAGGATGTTTTCCAAGTTTGCTGGTGATACTAAACTTGGAAGAATTGTAAACTGAGAGCAGGACAGTGCGGAACTTCAAAAGGATATGGACAAGTTAGTTGTGTGAGCAGATAGGTAGCAGATGAGGTTCGGTGCACAGAAGTGTGAGGTGATGCACTCTGAGTGGAAGAATGATGAAAAATGGTAAAGGGATAGTTCAAAAGCGGTACAAGAACTGAGGGTCTTGGGTGTATATGTATATCTATGCACAGATCTGACGAATATTTAAGAGGATACTCCAGAAAACACAAAATTCTAAGGACTGACCGGCCAATAGACCGAAAGAAAATACATATATCTAATTTTGCAAAGGTAGGTCAGAAGATTGGGCAGAATTTTAAAAAACAAAGAAGAATTACTGAAATTAAGGAGGGGAGAGATAGAGTACAACAGAAAGTTTGCCAACAATATAAAAATAGAAATGAAAGGTTTCATCAGACATTTAAAAACGGTTTTGAGAAGAGTCTGTGTTTATCCTACTAAAAAATGAGTGGGGAATTAATCATGGAAAATAAAGGGATAACAGATGAATTTCACTGCTATCGTGGAATCCCCACAGTATGGAAGGAGGCTATTCAGCCCATCAAATCCACACCAACCCTCAGAAGAGTATCTCACCCAGAACCCCACCGTATCCTGTAATCCGACATTTACCATGGCTAATCCACCAAGCCTACACATCCTTGAGCACTATGGACAATTTTCAGCATGGCTATTTTGCCTATCCTGCACATCTTTACACTAGGGAGGATACAATTGGTATTCTGGGAATAGCTGTGAATCAAGAATTGAAAGGGAGGGAGGAATTTGAGAAAATTTCAGTTCAAAGAAATACTACTGAGTTAATAGTTGAAACTACAAATTGAAAAGTCCTCACATCCTGATGGATTTCATCCTAGAGTCTTCAAACAAACAACCACTAAAATAGTTGATGCATTGTTCCAAAACTCATTAGATTTAGGGAAGGTTTCTTTATATTGGGAAAAAAGCTAATGTAGCTCCTTTATTCAGAAATGGATCAAGACAGATAGTGGGAAATTACAAGCCAGTTATATTGAGATCTATCATGGGGAAGATTTTAGAAGCTATAAAGATGGAGAGAACAAAGATAAAAAGGAGGTCTGATTGAGGTTGACGTGATATACATGGACTTCAATAAAGCCTTTGAGAAGATTCCACATGGTAGGCTTTTGGAGAAAATGAGAGGCATGGAATTGAGGGTGAGTTAGCAGTTTGGATTAGAAACTGGCTTTCTTTAAGAAAGCAGCGAGTGGTGGTTGATGGAAAATATTCAGCCTGGGGTCCAGTTACTAGTGGTGTGCCACAAGGGTCTGTTTTGGGACCACTGCTGTTTGTCATTTTTATAAGTGACTTGGACGCAGGCATAGTTGGATGGATTAGTAAGTTTGCAGACGACACTAAAGAGTGATGGACATTGTGGAACAATGTTGCAGGGGGACTTGGATAAACTGCAGATTTGGGCTGAGAGGTGGCAAATGGAGTTCAATGCAGCTAAATGTGAGGTGATTCACTTTGGGAAGAATAACAAGAAGGCAGAATACTGGGTCGTTGGAAAGATTCTTGGTCGTGTGGATGTGCAGAGGGATCTTGGAGTTCATATACGTAGATCCCTAAAACTAGCCACCCAGGCTGATAGTGTTGTTAAGAAGGCATATGGTGTGTTTGGTTTTATTGGTAGAGGGATTGAGTTCCGGAGCCATGATGTCATCCTGCAACTGTACAAAATTCTAATGCAGCCTCACTTGGAATATTGTGCACAGTTCTAGTCACCATATTTCAGGAAGGATGTGGAAGCATTGGAAAAGGTGCACAGGAGATTTACCAGGATGTTGCCTGGTCTGGAGGGAAGGTCTTATGAGGAACGGCTGAGAGACTTGGGTCTGTTCTCATTGAAGAGAAGAAGGCTAAGAGGGAATTTGATAGAGACATACACGATGATCAGAGGATTAGATAGGGTGGACCGAGAGAGTCTTTTTCCTAGGATGATGACATCAGCTTGTACGAGGGGGACATAGCTACAAATTGAAGGGTGGTAGATTTAAGACAGATGTCAGAGACATTTACTCAGAGAGTGGTTAGGGCCTGCCTATCAATGTAGTTAACTCAGCCCCATTAGGGGCACTTAAACAGTCTTTGGATAAGCACATGGATGATGATAGGATAGTGTAGGGGGATGGGCTTAGATTAGTTCACAGGTCGGCGCAACATCGAAGGCTGAAGGGCCTGTTCCATGCTGTATTGTTCTATGTTCTTGGTTTTCAAAATCATGAGCAGGGTGGACACAGTAGATAGGGTGAAGCTATTTCCATTTGTAAAAAAAATAAAAATGAGAGGGCATAGCTTTAAAGTCACGTGAAAAAAGGCAAGTATGAGTTGTTAGGGTATGGAATGTGGTGCCTGGAAATGTGCTGGAGGCAGGTTCATTTGAAACACTCGAGGACGTTGTTTTTTTTTTCTGGATAGTAATGGTGTGCAGGGATACGTGGAAAATGCAGGAGATTGAATTAGATAATAGAGCTGGACTTTAATATTAGAAACAGTGCAGGCAGGATGGGCTGAATGGCTGCTTTATGCACCACAATAATTCTGTGATTTTATTTTGCAGCCAGTCTTTATCCATTTAGTTTGTTATGTGCATATAAAATGATTAAAGATGAATGTTATTTATTATATCGTAGTAAAGGCAATCTCTTACTATTTCCTGTCTAATGCTATGTTCACTATTGTTTGGACTGATTGGTGTTGTTACCTTCCCAGAAGTTTGATTGTCATGGATCCTTTCCCTGTGTCTGACCTTACACATTCCACACAGGTCAGTTTAATCCAGTCCATTATTAGCAAGGATTCATTTCCTTTTCTGCTTTTCTATATTTTCCATCCTTCTTCCCCTCTAATAATGGTCCCCTTTAATGATGTTACCACAATTTTCTATCTTTCTCTCTTTACTGCTACAATTTCTTCTCCTCTTCAGCCATTCATCCTCTGGATATATAGGATATGTGAAATATCCTGTATACCCACATGCCTATCACCCTGCACCCTCACGTCCAGCAATTGCAATTTATCACACTGTTTGACCCAGAGTTGAGCTTCCAACTACATATCCTCCTCTTCATCAAGACTACTTTTGCATCTGCTCTAAGTGTGCCTTCCCTGTGGCATTTGTTAACATTTGGAATATTAAATGGGTTGTGCTTTATTCCTCTGAGTAACAGATAGTAACTGTGGGACGAGACTTCAAGTGCTGTGTATGGAAGAATGATCAGTTGGTGACAGATTTACGCTGGAATGAGAATATGCCTCACATTTCAGACAAGATGTACCGTTACCAAGCATGCAGGTGAGTGTATTGCACTCCATTCATGACCCTAGTATAAAATGCTATATTAGTATGCAGGATAATTAAAGCGTATGGGATCTTTACCTTTAAAAATGGACATGTAAAGTACAAAAGAGAGACAATTATACTAAAGCTGACATCGATGGTTGAAGGTGATTCTGAAAGATAGGATTTACATGCATTTGGAGAGGCAAAGAATTATTGGGGATAGTCAGCATGGCTTTGTGCAAGGGAAATCACAAACGTGATTGAGTTCTTTGAGGAAGTAACCAAAAAGATCGATGAGGGCACAATGGTAGATGTTGTTTAAATGGACTTTAGTAAAGCCCTTGATAAGGATCTGCATGTAGACTAATTATGGATTAGTGGTGCTAGAAGAGCACAGCAGTTCAGGCAGCATCCAAGGAGCTTCGAAATCGATGTTTCAGGCAAAAGCCCTTCATCAGAATTCCTGATGAAGGGCTTTTGCCCGAAACGTCGATTTTGAAGCTCCTTGGATGCTGCCTGAACTGCTGTGCTCTTCCAGCACCACTAATCCAGAATCTGGTTTCCAGCATCTGCAGTCATTGTTTTTACCATGTAGACTAATTAGTAAAGTTAGATCACATGGGATTCAGGATGAGCTTGTTAACTGGATGCACAGTGAGCTGTATGGTAGGAGACAGAGGGTGGTGATAGAAGATTGCTTTTCAGATTGGAGATCTGTGACCAGTGGCATTTGACAAGAATCAGTACTGGGTCCACTTTGTTTGTAATTTATATAAATGATTTGGATGAGCATATAGGAGGCATGCTTAGTAAATTTGTGGATGCCCCCAAAATTGGTGGTATTGTGGACAGTGAAGAAGGTTACCTAAGATCACAAAGAGATCTTGATCAATTGGGTCAGTGGGCTGAGGAGTGAGAGATGGAGTTTAATTTGGATAAATGCAAAGTGTTGCATTTTTGTAAAACAAACTAAGCAGGACTTATACAGTTTATGGTAGGGCCCTGATTAGTGTTTATAACAGAGAAATCTAGGATTTCAACTATCTAATTCTTTAAAATGCATCGCAGATAGACAGGTTGGCTAAGAAGGCATTTAGCATGCTTGCCTTCATTGCTCAGATCTTTGATTGGGGTGTCATGTTGTGGGCTCATCTGGAGTACTGTGTGTAGCTCTGGTCGTCCTGCTATAGGAAGGATATTATTAAATTGGAAAAGGTTCAGAAAAGAACCCTCTTTTCTGAAAGCTGTTGCCAGGTAGAGAGGATTTGACTTGTGAGTAGGCTGGGACATTTTTTGCTGGAGCACAGGAGTTTGAGGGGTGACCTTACAGATGTTTATAAAATCAGGAGAGACGTAAATAAGATCATAGGATCCCTTAAATGTAGAAATAGGCCATGCAGCCCATTGAGTCCACAGCAACTCTCCAAAGAGTATCCCATCCCTGTAACCACTTAATCCACCTAGCCTGCACATCCCTTGATACTGTGGGCAGTTTAGCATGACCAGTCCACCTAACCTGCACATCTTTGGACTGTAGGAGGAAGCCAGAGCACACAGAGGAACTCTACGCAGACAAGGTGCGAATGTGCAAACTCCACATGGACAGTCACCCAAGTGTGGGATGGAACCCAGGTCCCTGGCACTGTCAGGCAGTAATGCTAATCACTGAGCCACCATGCCACTCTAGATCAATAACAAAGGTTTTCTCCTTTGGGTGGGGAGTTCAAAACGAGGGGTCCTAGTTTTAAAGTGAGAAGAGAAAGATTTGAAGGACAACTTTTTTTTAAAGAGTGTAGTTACTGTGTGAAATAATCTGCCAGAGGAAGTGGTGGATGCAGGTACAGTTTTTTTTTAAACAGTTTTTAAAAAATTTGGAAAACGTACATATGAAACAAAAGAGTTTGGAATTATATGGGCTAAACGCAGGCAGGTGGGACTAGTTAGTTTGGGAACACGGTTGGCATTGGATCAAAGTATCTGTTTTCATGCTGTATGACTGTGACTCTAAACAGCAAAGCAGAACAGAAGAGAGAAGCCAATTTTCTGAGCTGCCTTCCCAAAACACTGGAATCTGTCTGCTATAGGTAGACCCACAATGCAATTAGGGAGACAATGCTAGAATTTTGACCAGTGACAGTGGAGGAACGGCGATGTATTTCCAAGTCAGGTTGGTGACTGCCTTGGAAGAGAACTTGCAACTGTATCTGCTAACCTTGTCCTCTGGATGGTAGTGGTCGTGGACTTGGAAAGAGCTGTCGAAGGATCAACTGTACATTGTAGTTGGTCCACACTGCTGCTACTGAGCAACAGTGTGGAGTGATTGAATGTTTTTGGATAAGGTGTCAATCAAGTGGTGTGCTTTGTCCTGGATGGTTTCAAGCTTCTTCAGTGTTGCCTGGACAAGTGCAACTCCATTATCTTTCTGACTTGTGCTTTGTACATGGTGGACAAGCTTTCGTGAGTCAGGAGATGAGTTCCTGGTCTGATATTCCTAGCCTCTGACTTCCTCTTGTAGCCACTGTATTTAATGCAGAGTCCAGTTCAGTTTTTGGTCAATGGTAATCCCCAGGATGTTGATTGTGGCAGATTCAGTGATGGTAACACCACTGATTGTTAAGGAGCAGTGATTACACTGTCTCATGTAGAACATTACAGTGCAGTACAGGCCCTTCGGCCCTCGATGTTGCGCAGACCTGTGGAACCAATCTGAAGCCCATCTAACCTACACTATTCCATTCTCTCCCAAATGCCTATCCAGTGACCATTTAAATGCCCTTAAAGTTGGTGAATCTACTACTGTTGCATTCTATGCCCCTACTAGTCTCTGAGTAAAGAGACTACCTCTGACATCTGACCTATATCTACCACCCCTCAATTTAAAGCTATGTCCCCTCGTGCTAGCCATCGCCACCTGAGGAAAAAGGCTCTCACTGTCCACCCTATCTAACCATCTGACGATCTTGCATGTCTCAATTAGTTGCCTGTCAACCTTCTCTCTAATGAAAACAGCCTCAAGTCCCTCAGTCTTTCCTTGTAAGACCTTCCCTCCATACCAGGCAACATCCTAGTATATCACCTCTGCACCCTTTCCAAAGCTTCCACAACTTTCCTATAATGCGGTGACCAGAATTGTGTGCAATACTCCAAGTGTGGCCGCACCAAGTTTTGTACAGCTGCAGCATGACCTCGTGGTTCCAAAACTCAATCCCTCTACCAATAAAGGCTAACACACCGAATGCCTTCTTAACAACTCTATCAAACCTGGGTGGCAACTTTCAAGGATCTACGTACCTGGACACTGAGATCTCTCTGTTCCTTTGCACTTCCAAGAATCTTACCATTACTCCAGTACTCTGCATTTCTGTTACTCCTTCCAAAGTGGATCACCTCACACTTTTCTGCATTAAACTCCATTCACCACCTCTCAGTCCAGCTCTGCAGCTTATCGATATCCCTCTGTAACCTACAACATCCTTCATCACTCTCCACAACTCCACCGACCTTATTCTGCAAATTTACTAACCCATCCAGGTTATTTATTTAAATGACAAACAACAGTGGACCGAAAAGAGATCCTTGCGGTACCCCGCTAGTAACTGAACTCCAGGATGAACATTTCCCATTAAACACCACCCTCTGTCTCCTTTCAGCAAGCCAATTTCTGATGCAAACTGCAATATCTCCCTCAATCCCATGCCTCCGTATTTTGTGCAATAGCCTACTGTAGGAAACCTTCTCAAACGCCTTACTGAAATCCATATACATTACATCAACCACTTTACCTTCATCCACCTGTCAGGTCACCATCTCAAAGAACTAGTTTGTGAGGCACGACCTACCCTTCACAAAACTGTGTTGACTATCCCTAATCAACTTATTCCTTTCTTGATGATTATAAATCCTGTCTCTTCTAACCCTTTTCCAACACTTCACCTACAACCAAAGTAAAGCTCACTGGTCTATAATTACCAGAATTGTCTCTACTCCCCTTCTTGAACAAGGGGACAACATTTGCTATCCTCCAGTCGAATGGCACTATTCCTGTAGACAATGACGACATAAAGGTCAAAGCCAAAGATTCGGCAATCTCCTCCCTGGCTTCCCAGAGAATCCCAGGGTAAATCCCATCCGGCCCAGGGGACTTAGCTATTTTTACACTTTGCAGAATTGCTAACACCACCTCCTTATGCACCTCAATCCCATCTAGTCTAGTCGCCTGTACATCAGTATTCTCCTTGACCACATTATCTCTTTCTGGTGTGAATACTGACAAAAAGTATTTATTTAGCGCTTTCCCTATCATCTCTGACTCCGCACACAACTTTCCCCTACTATGCCTGATTGGCCCTAATCTTACTCTAGTCCTTCTTTTATTGCTGATATAGCTATAGAAGGCCTGAGGGTTTTTCTTGATCCGATGCGCCAATGACTTCTCGTGTCCCATCCTGGCTCTTCTTATTTCTCTCTTTAGGTCTTTCCTGGCTAACTTGTAACTCTGAAGCACCCGAACTGAACGATCACACCTCAATCTAACATAAGCCTCCTTCTTCTTGACAAGAGATTTAACTAAGATGTCCCCAATGACACATGCTCTGCTCCTCTTTCCCCTTCCCTTCTGAGCAACAGGGACAGTCTCTGTGCCAGAGACCTGTGTCCCATCTCTTGTTGGAGATGGTTATTGCTTGCCCCTTCTGTAGTGCAAATTTCACTTGCCACTTGTCAGTCCAAGCCTGGATATTGTCCTGATCTTGTTCCATTTGGGCATGGACTGCTTCAGTATCTGAGAGATCACGAAAGGTGCTGAATACTGCAGTCATTGGTAAATATCTCCAGTTCTGATCTTGTGATGGAGGGAAGATCATTGATGAAGCAGTTCAAAATGTTTAGTCTTAAAGCAATACCCTGAGGAGTTCCTGCAGAGGTATCCTGGAGCTGAGATGACTGAGCTATGACCATTTTCTTATGTGCCAGGGCTGACTCCAATTGCCAGAGTGCTTTCCCCCACTTCCCACTGACTGCAGTTTTGCTCGGGTTCCTTGATGCCACACCCAAGTCAAATATGTCAAAGGCTGTCAGTCTGTCCTCACCTCGGGAATTCAGCTCATGTGTCCATGTTTGGCCCAAAGCTGTAATGAGGTTAGAGTTAGGATTAAAAGGTGGGCACGTGTGAGAGTTGGTGAGAGATATTTTGACCTCAACTGCTTTTTGTGATTGCGTATTTCGCAACTCCCCACTCTTGGGTGAAGAAACTTCTCAGTTGTAGATCACCCTGTAATCTTAGACCTGACCTTCTACTTCCTGCCTCTTTTAACAGCATAAACTCCATCATATGTCCAGCACTTGTCAGTTCAGAATAAGAGTCAAATTGGACTTAAAACATTGATACTTTCTCTCTCCATTGATTCTGCTAGCTCTTTCTCCAGCACTTTGATTTTATTTCAGATTCCCACCATTTTGCTTTTATGGTTAGACACGAGATACTATAGTAGGGAGCACAGTTTGAAGGGCACCTTTCTGTATGAGACACAGGCTGGAATTTAGTCAAGTGGGAATTCTGAGACTAAAATTGCACACAGTGTTCAAGGTGTGGCCTCGCCAAGGCACTGTGTAGCTGTAATAAGACACCCTTACTCCAGTATTCAAATTCTCTCACTATGAAGACCAGCATGCCATTAGCTTTCCTCCCTGCCTGCTGCACCCTGCATGCCAATCTTCAGCGACTATTCCACCATGACACCCAGGTCTTGTTGCACCTCACATTTTCCTAAATTGCCACCATTCAGGAAATAATCTGCTTTGCCACCAGAATAGATACCCTCACCTTTGTCCACATTATATTGTATTTGCCCATTCAGCCAGCCTGTTCAAGCCATTCTGCAGCCTTTTCGCATCTTCCTAACAACGCACACTGCCACCCAATTTAGTGTCGTCTGCAAATTTGGAGATATTGTTTTCAATTCCTTTGGCCAAATCATTAATGTATATTGTGAATAGCTGAGGTCCCAGCACTAAATCTTGCAATACCACACTTGTCACTGCCTACCACTCTGAAAAGGATCCATTTATTCAGCTTTCTGCTTCCAGTCTGCCAACCAGTTTTCCATCCACATCAATACATGACCTCCAACACCTTGAACTATACTGACTAATCTCTTGTGGGGGACCTTGCCAAAAGCCTTTTGTAAGTCCAGATACACAACATCCACTGATTCAACCTTGTCCACTCTCCTTTTAACCTCCTTAAAGAATTCCAGAAGATTTGTAAAGCATGATTTCTCTTTAGTGAATCCATGGTGAGTTAGACTAACGTTGTCACTGCTTTCCAAATGCTCAGTTAATACATCCTTAATAATTGACTCCATTTTTAAAATAGGGTGACATTACCTACCCTCCAGTCCATTGGAATGCTTCCAGAGTCTATGGGAAATGATTGCCAATGCATCCAGTATTTCTGGAGCCACGTCCTTAAATACTCTGGGATGCAGAGTATTAGGCTCTGGGGCTTATTAGCTGTTAACCCTGTCAATTTTCCCAATACCATTTCCTGAAGAATAAGGAATTCCTTCAGTTCCTCCTTCATGCTTGACCCTGTCCCCTAGCATTTCTGGAAGGTTATGGTAAGCTGCCTTTTTGAATCGCTGTAGTCTAAACGATGTCGTCAGGGAGGGAATTTCAGGATTTTGATCCAGCACTGGTGAAGGAATGGTAGTATGTTTCTAAGTCAGAATGGTGAGTGGCTTAAAGGGGAGCTTGCAGGGGATGGTGTTTACACATGAATTGTTCACTTTTGCACGAAGAAAAATAAATATAGCATTACTTAAACAGAACAGTTGCAGAATTCATAGGTGTAGAGGAGTCTGGATGTTCTAGTGATTGAGTCACAGAATGGTAATATGCAAGTCCAACAAATAATCAAGAAGGCTAATGGAATATTATGGCAACTGGGAGGAAGTGGGGACTGCAGATGTTGGAGATCAGAGTTGAAAAGTGTGGCGCTGGTCAGTGTCCGAGGAGCAGGAGAATTAATATTTTGGGCATAAGCCCTTCATCAGGAATGTCAGGGGGTTGGGTGAAGGGGTGAAAGAGGCTGAGAGATAAATAGGAGGGTGGGGGTAGGGCTAATGTAGCTGGGAAGGCAATAGGTAGATGTAGATAGGGGAGTTAATGGTGACAGATTAGAGAGGAGAGTGGAGCAGATACGTGGGGAGAAAAATGGACAGGTAGGACAGTTCAAGAGGGTGGTGCCCAATTGGACCATTGGATCTGGGATGAGGCAGGGGAGGGGAAATTAGGAAACTAGTGAAGTGAATGTTGATGCTGTGTGGGTAGAGGGTCCTAAGGTGGGAGATGAGGCGTTCTTCTTCTGGGCAGCTTGGATTTGGTGGTGGATGAGGCCCAGAGCTTGCAGGTCCTTGGTGGAGTGGGAGGGGGAATGTTATCTTTATTACAAATGGAATTAGAGATGAAAATTAAATATGTTATGCTTCAGTTTGACAGGAAACCAGTTAGACTGCATCTTAAATGGTGTGTGCAGTTTTGGTCTCCTTATTTAAAGAAAGATGTAAATGCACTGAAGGTTCGGAGGAATTTTAGTCAGTTGATACCTGGAATGAGCAGGTTGTCTTATGAGGAAAGATTGGAGAGACTGGGTTTGTTTCCACGGGAGTTCAGAAGAATGAGGGTGGTCTGACTGAAATCGTTGAGATCTGAACCATATTAAAGTAAACATGGAAAGGATGTTCACTCTTGTTGGTAAATACAGAATTAAAACAAAGGGTTGCCCTTTTAGGAAAAAGATGAGGGGAATATTTTTCTCTCCAGATTGTTCAATTATGAAATTCTCTGCCTAGATGGAGCTAGTGAAGCCAGTAAAAAAAATACTTTTCTTTATTTGTATGCTGTTATGAAAATTCAAATCAGTTAAAATTCTCATCTTTTACCTATGCCCAACATGATTGCACCATATGTGTTGGGTGGGGCATAAGATATGCCATTGAATATTTTTGAAGTGGAAGTAAATCCTTGTTGGGCAAGGAAATGAAAGGTTATCGGTTGATAGATTGGAATATGGAATTCAGAGAACAAAACGAGCAGCTTATTGAAAAGTAGAGTAGGCTTGAGCAGCTGAAAGCCCTCTTTCTGCTTCTCATTCATATATTTGTACATGGGCTTTCCTTAGAATCCCTTCAGTGTGGAAACAGGCCATTTAGCCCACTGAGTCCACACTGACCCTTGAAACAGCATCCCACCCAGACCCATCCTGTCCCTGTAACCCTGCATTTCCTATGGTTAATCCACCTAGCCTGCACATCCCTGGACACTTTGAGCAATTTAGCATGGCCAATTCACCCTAACCTGCACATCTTTGGACTGTGGGAGGAAACCGGAGCACCTGGAGGAAACCCACGCAGACACAGGGAGAATGTGCAAACTCCACACCGACAGTTACCCAAGGCTAGAATTGAACCTGGGTCCCTGTCGCTGTGAGGCAGCAGTGCTAACCACTGAGCCACCGTGATGCATCGGTGAGCCCATATCTCAAATACTGGGTGTGCCATGAATAAATCAAAACATTGCTCTCTGGTCATGTTTCCGTTGTTACTCTCAAATTTCCTGTTTGCAGGTTTGGCAAAGTTGAGGATGATAAGGACACTTTCCGTCTCTACACAGTGCAGATCCCACACAAACGAGAACGTAAACCTCTCCTGTGTTATATCAGCAAATGGGATGGGAAGAATTTCTTGCCACTACTCACCAGTGATTGTGGGAATGAAGTGATCTCTGCAATGTCAATCAGGTACACTATTTTTAATTATTCAGTCATGAGATGGAGACCTTGCTGGCAGACACACTAACCCAAGGTTTCCCTCCGATTTTGTAGCAGAGGACACTAGTTCATCCAAGTAATAATAGATCGCGTAGATGTTATGGAAAGAAAGGAACATAGAACAATAATCAACAAGGTAAAAACAATGACTGCAGATGCTGAAAATCAAATACTGGATTAGTGGTGCTGGAAGAGCACAGCAGTTCAGGCAGCATCCAACGAGCAGCGAAATCAACGTTTCGGGCAAAAGCCTGATGAAGGGCTTTTGCCCAAAATGTTGATTTCGCTGCTCGTTGGATGCTGCCTGAACTGCTGTGCTCTTCCAGCACCACTAATCCAGTATAGAACAATAATCGTCATGAGGAAAAATACTAAGCAAGCTATTGTGATTGCCTGATGGCCTACATCCTCGAGTCAGAAAGGAAGTGACAGTAGAGATAGTGGATCAATTGGTTATCATATTCCAAAATTCGTTGGATTCTGGAGAGGTTCAAGGATTGTAATCCCCTTATTAAGAAAGGGAAGCAAGCAGAAAATATGAAATTATAGTTAGTTTAATGTCACATTGGGAAATTGTTTAAATCCATTATTAAGGAAATAATAATAGAACATTTAGAAATCCATCAACGTATACATGGATTTACGAAGCATATATCATGTTTAACTGATTTGCTAGAATTCTTTGACAATGTAACAATTAAAATTCTGCAGATGTAGTTTATCTGGACTTCAGGAATGTATTTGATAAGGAAGCACACACAATATTAATACACAGGGTAAGATGACATGGGGTCGGGGTAATTTATTAGCTTGGATAGACAATTGGCTAACCAACAGAAAGTAGAGAATTTGGATAAATGTGCCTTTATGGCAAGCTGTAACTAGTGGAGATTGGTCCTTGGGTCCCCAACTATTTATAATCTATATTAATGACCGGAATGCAGGGATAACAGTTATGATGTGACATTAGCAGATGACACTAAAATAGGTGGGAAAATAAGTCTTGATGAAGAAAGAAGAAATCTACAAATGGATATGGATTGGTTCGGTGACTAGGCCAAAATTTGGTTGATGGAGTTTAATGTGGATAAGCTTGAGGCTATCCATTTTGGTTGGAATAACAGAAATTCCTGAAGAAGGGCTCATGCCCGAAACGTCGATTCTCCTGCTCCTTGGATGCTGCCTGACCTGCTGCGCTTTTCCAGCAACACATTTTCAGCTCTGATCTCCAGCATCTGCAGTCCTCACTTTCACCTGGAATAATAGAAAGGCAACTTATTACCTAAATGGAGGGAAACTGCAAAGCTTCGGTGCAGACGGATGTGGGTGTGGTTATGCTTGATTCGCAGAAAACTAGTACTCAGGAATAAGGAAGGCCAATAGAATTTTGGCATTTATTACTGAAGGAATAGAGTATAAAGGTAAGACAGTGTTGCTGAAACTACAAAGTTTCAGCCACTTCCAGCGGGATGCCACCGCTAAACATATTTCCCTCCCGCTTCTTGTCCGTCTTTCACAGGGACCGTTCACTCTGGGACACCTTGGTCCACTCATCCTTCACAGTCAACATATCCCCAGTAGCCCTACAGCAATTACCCCTACATCCACAGAAGTTGTAACATATTCCCATATACTTCCTCTCTGCTCAGTATCCAAAGGCTCCAACACACCTTTCGGGTGAAGCAATGCTTTACCTGCATTTCACTCAATCTAGACTACTACATTCACTGCTCACAATGTGGACTCCTCTACATTGGGGAAAAGAAGTTTAGACTGGGTGATCACTTCACTGAACACCTACATTTTGTCACAAAAGAAACCATGAATTTCTAGTTGCCTGCCAGTTAACACTACCTCATTCCCTGGCCAACATCTCTGACTCAGGATTGCTGCAGTGCTCAGCGAAGCTCATTTTTCACTCAAACTCTACAGGCTTCCAAGTGGATCTACAGGATCTGTTTTGGGGCCTTCAAAATACATCAATGGATTAAGGAACTGAAGATTTGGTTAGTAAATTTACTGATGACACACTGATAGGCTGGTGAGTAAACTGACAGAACATGTAAATAATCTATAAAGGGATTTCAGTAGGTTAACTGAAAGGGCAAAGGTTTAGCAGGTGAATTTTGAAAAATGTATACTTGCCTACTTTGGCAGGAGGAATAGAAAATCAGAATATTATTGGCATAGAACATAAAACAGTACAGGCCCTTGTGCCCTTAATGTTGTGCCGAACTTTCATCCTACATTAAGATCAGACTTAATGATCTTCCACGTGCCTATCCAAGAGTCTCTTAAATGTCCTGAATGTATCTGACTCTACTGCCATTTTTGGCAGTGCATTCCACAGACCCACCACACTCTGTGGAAAGAACCTCCCTCTGACATCTCCCCTAAACGTTCCACCAGTTACCTAAAAATTATGTCCCCTCATGGTCGCCATTTCTGTCCTGGGAATCAGGGCCATCCACTCTATCTGTGCCTCTCATCATCTTGTACACCTCTATTAGTCATCCCTTTTCGCTCCAATGAGAAAAGCCCTGGCTCCCTTAACCTTTCTTCTTAAGCCTTCCAGTCCAGGCATCATCCTAGTAAATCTCCTCTGCACTCTCTCTAAAGCTTTCACATCCTTCCTATAATGAGGCAACCAGAACTGAACACAATATTCAAAGTGTGGTCTAACCAGGGCTGTACAGAGCTGCAGCATAACCTAATGGAAGCCTTCTTGACAACCCTATCAACTCGTGTGGAAACTTTGAGGGATCTATGTTCATGGACCCCAAGAACCCTCTGTTCCTCTGGACTAGCAAGAATCCTGCCTTCAACTCTGTATTCTGCATTCCAACTGAAATAAGGCTGACTAGTCTATAATTATCAGGGTTGTCTCTCCTCCCCTTCTTGAACAAGGGAACAACATTTGCTATCATCCAGTCTTCTGAAACTATTCTTGTAGACAATGACAACATAACGATCAAAGCCAAAGGTTTGGCAGTCTCCTCCCTGGCTTCCCAGAGAATCCCATGATAAATCCCACCTGGCCCAGGGGACTTAGCTATTTTCACACCTTCCAGAATGGCTGACACCTCCTCATGAACCTCAATCCTGTCTAGTTTCGTCGCCTTTATCTCAGAATTCTCAACATTGTCTTTTTCCAGTGTGAATATTGATGAAAAATATTCATTTAGCACATTCCCTATTTCCTCTGACTCCATGCACAGTTTCCCACGACTATGCTTGATTGGTCCTAATCTTACTCTAGTCATTCTTTTATTGTTGAGTTAGCTTTAGAAGGCCTGAGGGTTTTCCTTGATCCAATCACCAATGACTTCTTGTGTCCCCTCCTGGCTCTTCTTAGCTCCCTCTTTAGGTCTTTCCTGGCTAACTTGTAACTCTCAAATGCCCTAACTGACCCTTCCTATTATAAGCCACCACCTTCCTCTTGGCAAGAATTCAACTTCTTTAGTAAACCACGGCTCCCTCACTCAACCACTTCCTCTCTGCCTGACAGGTACATATTTATCAAGGACCCGCAATAGCTGTTCCTTGAATAAGCTCCACTTCAACTGTGCCCATCCTCTGCAGTTTCCTTTCCCATCCTATGAATCCTACATCTTGCCTAATCACATTATAATTGCCTTTCCCCAACAATAACTCTTGCCCTGCAGTATATACCTATCCCTTTCCACCGCTAAAGTAAACATAACCAAATTGTGGTCACTATCACCAAAGTGCTCACCTACCTCCAAACCTAACACCTGGCTGGGTTCATTACCCAGTACCAAATCTAATGTGGTCTCGCCCCTTGTTGGCACTGTGTTAGGAAACCCTCTTGCACATATTGGACAAAAACTGACCCATCTAAAGTACTTGAACTATAGTATTCCCAGTCAATATTTGGAAAGATAAAGCCCTCATAACAACTACCCTGTTACTCTTGCTCCTATCCAGAACCATCTTGGCATTCTTTTCCTCTACATCTCTGGAATTATTCAGACGCCTATAGTAAACTCCCAACAGGGTGACCTCTCCTTTCCTGTTTCTAACCTCAGACCATACTACCTCAGTAGATGAGTCCTCAAACGTCCTTTCTGCTACAGTAATACTGTCTAAAAATGCCACACCTCCCCCTCTTTTCCCATCTTCTCTGATCTTACTGAAATATTTAAATCCCGGAACCTGCAACGACCATTCCTGTCCCTACTCTACCCATGTCTCTGAAATAGCCACAACATTGATGTCCCAGGTACCAACCCATGCTGCAAGTTCACCCACCTTATTCCGGATGCTCCTGGCATTGAAGTAGACACACTTCAAACCACCTTCTTGCTTGTTGGGACACCTTACGACCTTGAAACCTTATTTCTGACCTCACTGCTCTCAACTTCCTGTACACTGGAACTACAATTCAGGTTCCCATCCCCTGCAGAATTAGTTTAAACCCACCCTAAGAGCATTAGCAAATGTCCCCCCAGGATATTGGTATCCGTCTGGTTCAGGTGTAGACCATCCTGTTTGTAGAGGTCCCACCTACCCCAGAATGAGGCCCAATTATCCAGGAATCCGAAACCCTCCCCCCTGCACCATTCCTGTAGCCACATGTTCAGTTCCTCTCTCTCCCTATTCCCTGTCTCACTAACACATGGCACAGGCAACAAACCAGACATGATAACTCTGTTCTGGCTCTAAGCTTCCACCCTAGCTCCCTGAATTTCTGCCTTACGTCCCCATCCCTTTTCCTACTGATGTGTTTTGTGCCTATGTGGACCACACCTGCTCCCCTTCCCCCTGAAGGATCCCAAAAACATGATCCAAGACATCATGAGCCCTGGAGCCTGGGAGGCAACACACCAACTGTGAGTCTCTCTCGTTCCTCCAGAACCTCCTATCTGTCCCCTAACTATGGAGACCCCAATGCCTAATGCTCTGCTCTTCAGTCCCCTTCCCTTCTGAGCAACAGAGACGGTCTCTGCACCAGACACTTGTACAGGAGAAAGTGAGGACTGCAGATGCTGGAGATCAGGGTCAACAGTGTGGTGCTGGAAAAGAACAGCAGGTCAGGCAGCGTCTGAGGACCAGGAGAATCGACATTTCGGGCATAACGATTCCTGATGAAGGGCTTATGCCCGAAATGTTGATTCTTCTGCTCCTCAGATGCTGCCTGACCTGCCGTGCTTTTCCAGCACTACAGTCTTGACCCAAAGATCTGTACCCCATGGCTTACCCCTGTTAAATCCCCCTCCGCACCCCCCCAACAGATTCCAAAACTGTATATTTGTTATTGAGGGGAATGGCAACAGGGGATCCCTGCACTGCCCGCCAGTTCCCTTTCCGTCTCCTGACAGTAATCCATCTACCTTCTTCTTTTATCTGAGGTGTGACTACCTCCCTTAACTCCTCTCAATAACTCCCTCCACCTCCCAAATGACCCGAAGTTCATCTAGCTCCAGCTCCAGTTCCCTAACACGATTTTTGAGGAGCTGAAGTTGGATGCACTTCCCGCAGAGGAAGTCAGCAGGGACACTCGTGGTGATCCTTACCTCCCACATTCTGCAGGAGGAACATTCAACTGCCCGAACCTCTATTCCTATTATTATAAATTCCCAATGAGACTATAGAAAAATTAAAAATGGAAGAAAAAAACTAGTTACCTTACCAATCTGCGCACACAGCCTTTTTGTTTTGGTTGGAGGAGGAGGATGGGTGTGAGACACTACCTAATAGTGCTTCAGGTAATGCAACTGCCCAAATTTCTTTCTTCACTCACTCAGCAGTCCTGTGTCTGCTCGTGTTTGTGAAGTTGATGAACTGTTCAACCTCCTCGTGGAAGCATGAGGTGGCGCCAATACAGTCATCAATGTAGTGGAGGAAAAGATGGGGAATAATGCCAGTGTAGCTGCAGAAGATGGACTGTTCCATGTACCCGACAAAGAGGCAGCCATAACTGGGGACGATGTGGGTGCCCATGGCTACCCCTTTGGTCTGAAAGAAGTGGGAGGATTCGAAGGAGAAATTGTTGAGAGTGAGGGCCAGTTTAACCAAACGAATGAGTGTGTTGGATCAGCAGGAAAGGAAGAAATGGAGGCCTTCGTCATGGCGGATGGAAGTGTACAGGGACTAGATGACCATAGTGAAGATGAGGCATTGGGGGTCGAGGAACTGAACGTCATGGAGGAGGTGGAGGGCGTGGGTGGTGTCCCGAATGTATGTGGGGAGATCCTGGACCAAAGGGGACAGGACGGTGTCAGTGTATGCAGAGATATGTTCGGTGGGGCAGAAGCAGGTGGGGATGATGAATCGAACAGGGCAGTCAAGTTTGTGAATTTTGGGTAATAGGTAGAACTGGGTGGTGTGGGGTTCCTAGATGATGAGGTTGGAGGCTGTGGATGGGAGATCCCCTGAGGTGTGAGGTTGTGGATGGCCTGAGAGATTATCGTTTGGTGATAGGAGGTGAAGTCATGGTCGAGGGGGCAGTAGGAGGAGGTGTCTGTGAGTTGGCACCTGGCTTCAGTGGTGTACAGGTCAGTGCGCCAAACTACCATAGCCGCCCCCCCAACACGCGCACACACGCGCGTATACCTTGTCTGCTAGTTTGATGGTGAAGTTTGGGTTGGAGTGGAGGGCTGCGCATTGCGAGGGTGAGAGGTTGGAGTTGGTAAGGAGGGTGGACAGGTTGAGACGGCACTGTCACAGTGGCAGTTGGAGATGAAGAGGTCGAGGATGGGTAGCATGCGATGTCCAAGTGGATGGAGTGTGTTGGAGGCAGGAGATGGGGTTCTCGGAGGGTGGGTGGGTGGGAGGGAATCCTCATGGATAAAGTAAGTGCGGAGGCAGAGGAAGAAAAGTTCGATGTCACGACCTGTGTTGAATTCATTGATCTGGGAGCATAATGGAATAAAGGTGAGGACTTTGCTGAGGACTGATCATTCATCCTCAGTGAGGGGCAGTCTGGGGGAATGGTAAAAACACAGCAAGGCTGGGGGCTAGGAGCTGGGAGTGGGGGCGGAGACTGTAACTGGGGTGGGTGTGGTCATGATATCATGGGTGAAGTCACTGAAGGAAGTGATGTCGTCATGGGGCTCGGGGGCGGAAGTGGTGCATTCAACACGTCGCAATATCAAACTTTTCTTCCACTGCCTCCACCTCCATGTTTACTTTTGTTTGTACCTGGTCTGTATCTCTCCACTCCCTGCCTATTCATGCATCTGTTCAGATGCCTCTTAAATGTTGCTGCTTCTACCTCCACTTCTAGCAGCATGTTCCAGGCACTTAACACCCATATGCACATTGTTGTAAAATGGATGGATGGGTAGGTGCTGGAAGGTTTCTCTTCATATGATCATTTCAAATGGGGCTTTGTGTTACTGTTTTCTACTAAATATTTTAATTGTCCTCCACTTTATGTTGCTGACTGCAAATTTGGGGAGGTAATGGTCTAGTGGCATAATCACTGGTTTGCTAATTCAGAGAGCCAGGTAATGTTCTGGGGGCATGGGTTCAAATCCCACCATGGCAGATGGTGGAATTGAATTTAATAAAAATTTGGAATTAAGAGTCTAATGACGACCACAAATCCATTGTTGGAAAAGCCCCATTTGGTTCATTAATGTCCTTCAGGAAGCTGCCATCCTTACTTGGTCTGACCTACACATGACTGCAGGCACACAGCAATGTTGCCAACTCTTAACTGTCCTCTGGGCACTTAGGAATGGACGATAAACGCTGGGCCAGCCAGCAATGCCCAGATCTCATGAATGAATTAAAAGTGTCTATTGCATTTACACTTGTCCTTTCTTCTTCATAGTGATTTGGGGACCTTTATTGGGCTTGGTACTGTGACAGGATCCGTAGCTATCTACATTGCATTTTCACTCCAGGTAACGTCACAAATTTTGTTTTCCTTTTTGCAGTATATTACTCTATTTTAATCAATGTCTATGTCCTGTGATTATTGGTATCTCTGTTTTTAGTGTTTCATGAAATGTGGTTATGATTCGCTATTGCCCAGGAGAGGTTGCTGCCTTGAACCGATGCAGTCAAAACAGTGTAAGGACACCACAATACTGTTGAGAAAGTAGTTCCAAAGTTTTGATTCAGCAGTCATGAAGGAACGGTGATGTTGTTCCGAGTTAGATGGTGTTGGGGCTTGGCTCCTCCACAATCTGTCACTGTTCTCTAGACCAATCAGCCACTTGTTGCTGACTGAATCTTCATTCAGACAAACCACATGGCTGCAGCTCCTCTGCTATTAGGCTCTTGTACTCTTTCCCCCACCCCACTCCCACTCCCACCCCCCCGCCTGCGTTTGAACGAATACCAATATAAACAGCACTTATCATGATGTCAGAAAACTTGCTTTTAAACACTGCAGGAACCTTTTCCATAACCTTTGGTTTTTAAAACTGACCTTTTCCCATTTCAATCCACCACTAAAGCCAGAGCAAAGTAAAAAATATGTAGTTTATTACGTAGCTCCACCCTTTAAGAAAAAAGCCAGTGGGTAATAGCAAGGCAAATGAATGTGGGTCTTTATTTCAGCGGAATACAATATAATGCTGAAACCATATAAGGCACTAGTTAGACCATAGCTGGAATACTGGGACCAGATTATGGCCCTTATCCAAAGAAAGTTCACTAGGTTGATCCCAAGTATGGAGGGACTGTCTTGATGAGAATCTTGTATAGGCTGGCTCTGTATTCACTAGAATTTAGAATAAGAGAAGCAACCTTGAACGAAAAACGAAGTGATGTCATACAGGTCGACAACACTGAAAAAGACATTTAGCATGCTGGCCTTCATCGGTTGAGGCATTGAGTATGGGAGTTGGGGCGTTATGTTACAGTTGTATAAGTCATTGCTGAGGCCACACTTGGAATATTGTGTACAGTTTTGGTCACCCTGTTATTGGAAAGACATTGTTGAACTGGAAAGAGTTCAAAGAAGAATTACAAGGATGTTGCAAGGACTTGTCGGCCTGAGTGACAGGAGGAGGTTGGCCAAGATAGGTTTTCATACCTTGGAACGTACCTTCATACCTCCAACACTAACCTCTGTGAGATCCCATGGACACAGACCCTCCAACACTAACCCCTGTGCGACCCCATTGGGTACAGACCCTCCAACATAACCCCTGTGAGATCCCACTGGGCACAGACCCTCCAACACTAACCCCTTCGAGATCCCATGGATACAGACCCTCCCACACTAACCCCTGTGAGATCGCACTGGGTACAGACCCTCCAACACTAACCCCTGTGAGATCCCACTGGATACAGACCCTCTAGTCCATAAGATGTGGGAGTAGAATGAAGCCGTTCAGTGAATCGAGTCTGCTCTGCAATTTAATCACGGCTGATATGTTTCTCAACCTCATCCTCCTGCCTATCCCTCTAACCTTTCATCCCATACCAATCACGAACCTATCTATCTCTGTCTTAAATACATTGAATGACTTGGCTTCCACAGCTCTGTGTGGCACTGAGTTGCATAGATTCAACACCTTTGGCTGAAGAAATTCCTCCTTATCTCAGTTCTGAAGGATCATCCCTTCACCCTGACGATGTGCCCTTGGACCAGGCAAAAGCAAGGACTGCCGATGCTGGAAACCAGAGTCTAGATTAGAGTGGTGCTGGAAAAGCACAACCGGTCAGGCAACACCCGAGGAGCAGGAAAATCGATGTTTCGGGCAAAAGCCCTTCAGTCCTGATGAAAGGCTTTTGCCCGAAACGTTGATTTTCCTGCTCCGCGGACGCTGCCTGACCGGCTGTGCTTTTCCAGCACCACTCTAATCTAAGATGTGCCCTTGGATCCTAGTCTGTTTTGCTACTGGAAACATATTCTCCATATTCTATCCTGGCCTGTCAATATTGTATAAGTCTCAATGAGATCCCAGCATTATCCTTCTAAACTCCATTAAGCACAGACCCAGAGTCCTCAGTTGCACCTCATATGGTAAGCCATTCATCCTCGGGATCATTCTTGTAAACCTCCTCTGGACCCCTTCCAAGGCCAGCACATCCTTCTACAGATTCAGGGCCCAAAATGCTCACAATATTCCAAGTGCAATTTGACCAGAGCCTTATACAGCCCTAGCCGTGTGTACCTGCTCTTGTATTCTAGCCCACTTGAAATGAGTGCTAGCGTTGTATCTTCCTTCCTAACTGCCAGCTTCACCTGCATGTTAACTAGACTATGATATAGAAAATAGACTATGCCTCTAGTCTTCTTAGCCAACTGCATCAGCTCAAGCTTTTCCACATTGTGTCCCATCTGCCACTTCTGTCCAAGTCCTTCTGCAGTCTCCCTGTCCCCTCAACATTACTTGTCCCTCCACCTATGTGTGTCATCTGTAAATTTAGCAACAATGCCCTCAGTCCCTTCTCAGAGATAATTCATGTATAATGTGAATGTTCGTGCTCCCAGCACTAACCCCTATCGCACACCATGTCATAGATTGTTGGCCTGAAAATGACCCTTACCCCAACTCTGTCTTCTGTTAGCCAACCCCCTATCCATGTAATTGTACTACCTGTATCATCATGGACTATTACCTTATTCTGTCACCTAATGTTGTGGTAACCTTAACCAATGCAGGAATTGAACCCATGTTGTCAGGGTTTCCCTCTGCATCACAAAACAGTTGCCCAGTCAACCGAGCAAACTGACCTGGTGTAAAGTTCTGACCTCGTTTAAGAAAGAACATAATTGCATCAGGAGCAGTTTGAGAAAGTTCACTTGACAAATTGGGGTGTGGGGGCTATCTTATCAGAAAGGTTGGACAGTTGAGCAAATATCCATTGGGATTTAAAAGAATAAGGTGGTGATCTTGTTGAAGTCTACAACGTCCTAAAGAGGATAAGAAAAGCATGTTTCCCCTTCAGAAACTAGAACTAAGAGGCACAGTTTAAAATAAGGGATCTCCCATTTCAGAACAAAATGAGAATTATTTTCTTTGAGGGCTGTTATTTTATGGAATTTGTCATGATTCATTGGGGTAGTTCACTGGAAATCACAATCAGTCATGGTTGTAATGAATGTCCGAGCAGCCTCGACCAGCTGAATGCCTTAGTCCTCCTGCTCCAGGTTTTTGATTCTGTTACCAGAGTGTTGAAATATTCAAAGATACAAAATGCCCAGTTTACCTGAACAACAAAATCCGGTTTAAAGAAAAAATAATTTTGACAGAACTTAAGAACTAGGAGCAGGAGGCGGCTGTCCGGCCCTTCGAGCCTGCTACACCACTCACTAAGATCATGGCTAATCTTTTCGTGGACTCAGATCCACTTACCCGCGCTCTCACCGTATCCCTTAATTCCTTTATTTTTCGAAAAGGTAGCTTTAAAAGCGATTACTGATGTAGCATCAACTACTTCCCTGGGCAAGGAATTCCCTAGATTAACAACCCTCTGGGTGAAGAAGTTCCTTCTCAGTTCAGTTCTAAACCTGCTTCCTCTAATCTTGAGGCCAAGTCCTCTTGTCCTAGTCTCACCCACCACTGGAAACATCCAATCTGTAAGAAGCAAACTCAATAAAATTTTAGACGAGACCAACAAATCTGGAAACAAGATAATTTATTCTATGATCTTGCAAGAAAGGGCATCAAATGCAGAAGCAAATGAGCGAATTAGACTTGGGTTAGTTTACAATTATATCTTTGAGTTGAGTGAGGTCACCTCTCCAGACTCCGAATTACCTAATCTCTCTCAATAGGCTATACAACTGCCCATCTTCACTCCACCCTTGTTACTTCCCATGTTGGCAACCTTCCTCCCTATTAGTGAACATTTTGTATCAATACTGCTGGTACATTCCATTCTCCAACTTCATCAACTTTGTATCACTTTTGTACAGCTCAGGCATTTTAGTTTTCTCAGTTGTTTTGCTGAAAACTTATTTTAAAAGAGTTAACTTGCTTATATTATACTTCAGAATTAGTATTTAATTAACTATAATTAAAAGTAAAGGTACACTTCCCTAAGTACCTGCAGAGTTAATACTTTTTCTGCTGGACCCCTTTTCTTCATGTTCTTTTATATCTGCAAAAACAACACTTCTTTTTATTTCTAACACTATCTATTTCTATTTTATCAATTCCCTTCATAATTTTATGTTTCCATAAGATCCCTCCTCATTCTTCTGAATTACAATGAATATAATTCCAGTCTACTCAGTCTCTCCTCATAAGCCAACCCCCTCAACTCCGAAACCAACCTCATGAACCTCCTCTGCACCCCCTCCAGTGCCAGTACATCCTTTCTCCAGTAAGGAGACCAAATCTGCACACAGGTGACGGCCTCATCAGCACCTTGTCAGCTGTAACATTACCTCCCTGCTTTTAAACTCAATCACTTTAGCAATGAAGGACAAAATTCCATTTGCCTTCCGAATTACCTGTTGTACCTACAGACCAACCTTCTGCGATTCACGCACAAGGACATCCAGGTCCCTCTGCAAATCACCATTCAAGTACTAATCTATTTTGCTGTTACTCCTACCAAAATGGATAGAACATAGAACATAGAACAATACAGCACAGAACAGGCCCTTCGGCCCACGATGTTGTGCCGAACTTCTATCCTAGATTAAGCACCCATCCATGTACCTATCCAAATGCCGCTTAAAGGTCGCCAATGAATCTGACTCTACCACTCCCTCGGGCAGCGCATTCCATGCCCCCACCACTCTCTGGGTAAAGAACCCACCCCTGACATCTCCCCTATACCTTCCACCCTTCACCTTAAATTTATGTCCCCTTGTAACACTCTGTTGTACCCGGGGAAAAAGTTTCTGACTGTCTACTCTATCTATTCCGCTGATCGTCTTATAAACCTCTATCAAGTCACCCCTCATCCTTCGCCGTTCCAACGAGAAAAGGCCGAGAACTCTCAACCTATCCTCGTACGACCTACTCTCCATTCCAGGCAACATCCTGGTAAATCTTCTCTGCACCCTCTCCAAAGCTTCCACATCTTTCCTAAAGTGAGGCGACCAGAACTGCACACAGTACTCCAAATGTGGCCTAACCAAAGTCCTGTACAGCTGTAACATCACCTCACGACTCTTGAATTCAATCCCTCTGCTAATGAACGATAATACTCCATAGGCCTTCTTACAAACTCTATCCACCTGAGTGGCAACCTTCAAAGATCTATGTACATAGACCCCAAGATCCCTCTGTTCCTCCACCTGACCAAGAACCCTACCATTAACCCTGTATTCCGCATTCTTATTTGTTCTTCCAAAATGGACAACCTCACACTTGGCAGGGTTGAACTCCATCTGCCACTCCTCAGCCCAGCTCTGCATCCTATCTAAGTCCCTCTGCAGCCGACAACAGCCCTCCTCACTGTCCACAACTCCACCTATCTTTGTATCATCTGCAAATTTACTGACCCACCCTTCGACTCCCTCCTCTAAGTCATTAATAAAAATTACAAACAGCAGAGGACCCAGAACTGATCCCTACGGAATTCCACTTGTAACTGGACTCCATGCTGAATATTTACCATCTACCACCACTCTCTGACTTCTACCGGTTAGCCAGTTTTCTATCCAATTGGCCAAATTTCCCTCTATCCCATGCTTCCTGACTTTCCGCATAAGCCTACCATGGGGAACCTTATCAAATGCCTTACTAAAATCCATGTACACTACATCCACTGCTCTACCCTCATCCACATGCTTGGTCACCTCCTCGAAGAATTCAATAAGACTTGTAAGGCAAGACCTACCCTTCACAAATCCGTGCTGGATGACCCAGACCTTTGCCATTCCCTCAATGTATCAATGTTCCTCTGCAAACTTTCACAGTCCTCTGCACACTTTGCTCTGCCACTCATCTTAGTATCATCGGCAAATTTTGTCGCTGTACACATGGTCCCCAACTCCAAATCATCTATATAAATTGTGAATAACTGATCCCTGAGGCACACCACTAGTCACTGATTGCCAGCTAGAATAGCACTCATTTATCCTCACTGTTTCTTTCCTGTTAGTCAGCCAATCCTCTATCCATTCTAATACTTTACCCCTAACACCATGCATCAGCCTCAGGTGTGGCACATTGTCAAAGGCCTTTTGAAAATCTAGGTGAACCACATCCACTGGGTCTCCGTTGACCACCTTGCTTGAAATGCCTTCAGAGAATTCCAAAAGATTTGTGAAGCATGACCTGCCCTTCGTGAAGCCATGCTGCATTTGTACAATGGGACAGTTTCCATCAAGATGCTGTGCTATTTCTTTCTTGATAATAGACTCCTGCATTTTCCCTACTACAGAGGTTAAGCTCACTGGTCTATAATTCCCCATCTTTTGTCTATTTCCCTTTTTAAATAGTGGCGTCAGATTTGCTGTTTTCCAATCTGCTAGGACTGCCCCAGAATCCAGCGAATTTTGGGAATTTACAGCAGTCCACCTGCTATTTCTCCCGCCATCTCTTTTAGTACCCTGGGGAAGCATTCCATCAGGGCCAGGAGACTTATCTATCCTGAGCTCCATTAGCTTACCCAACACTCGCTCTTTCATATTAATAATCGTTTCCAGGTCCTCACCTACCTTCATCTCTTTGTCACTTACAGGCACTTATGATGAACAAATTGTCTTTATCAAGGGCAGTTAAGAAATGTGAATTGGGTAACTTAGAAACTGTATTACCTAAACTCGATCTCTTCATAAATTTTCCCTTCTCAAACAGACAGACATACACAGATAAAGAAAACATAGATATTAAGGGTGAAAAAACAAACATAAAGATTAGGGAAATACAGTTTAATAGCACCAGTCTGGACCACAGGATTCAATGAGTTACTTTCTTTCTCTTTGTTTCAATGCCTTTTGAGTTTCTTTTTCCCAGTGAGATGAGTTTGTGCACCGTTGCTGTCTGTCTCACTGGTTGAGAATTCATCTTTTCACTGTTTCTGGGCGTCTTTTACTCCTTCTCCTATAGGGTATTTGCAGAGAAACACGAGTTGGAGATACTGTAGATTTTCTAGTAACTCCAAACAGAAGATAAAGAATTTTTAATGTTTTCTCTTTGCAGGCTTAGTGGTTATCTGATGGACTGATGTTACACGAGCCTTTATAACTGAATTGGGCACCAATCGGTGTGTGTTATCAGTTTTCCTTTAGATTGTCTTTGTGGTGTCTGCCTTTTCCTCACTGTTCCAGGAGAGGGCACTGTTGTGTACAACCCAAGTGTACAACCAGAAGCGGCAGAGACAGGCCACTATAAATGCTGGAGGAAACATCACAGAAGTGCTTCACAGGAGGCTCCCAAGCACTGAGGATGTGACCTAGACAGGGGACGAAACGTCTGCAACACAAATTCCCAGCTCAGCGAACAGAACCACAACAACCAGTGTGCTCCAGTCAGGAGATTTGTTTAAAACCTCTGCACAGTCTCATTGGCTCAAAACAGTATCTTCCTCCTTTAGTCCACATTCTAAAAGTAAACAACGTGGAAAAAAAAATGCCTGTGTCATTGAATAGTTTTAAAGTTGAATAAGGTAGATTCTTAACTACTGAAGGATTCAAGAAGTATAGGAAATAACCATGGAGATAGTGACTATAATCAGATCAGCATCTCATCGTGTGGCAAAGCAAGCTCAAGCTACTGAATAAGCTTGATGGGCGGCACGGTGGCACAGTGGTTAGCACTGCTGCCTCACAGCGCCAGAGACCTGGGTTCAATTCCCGCCTCAGGCGACTGTGCAAACTCCACACATTCTCCCCGTGTCTGCGTGGGTTTCCTCCGGGTGCTCCGGTTTCCTCCCATAGTCCAAAGATGTGCAGGTCAGGTGAATTGGCCATGATAAATTGCCCGTAGTGTTAGGTGTAGGGGTATGGGTGGGTTGCGCTTCGGCGGGGCGGTGTGGACTTGTTGGGCCGAAGGGCCTGTTTCCACACTGTAAGTAACCTAATCTAATCTAGCCTGTTTGAGAAATTTTTGATACTGTACTTCAAGTAAATTAATCCCCCGGGCTTGATGACCTCCATTCCAGTGTTTTAAAAGAGATGGTTGTAGAGAAAAATTCATGGTCATCTATCAAGGTTCTGTCAACTCTGGAATGGTTCCTACAGATTGGAACTTGGCAAATGTAACCCCACTAGTTATGTAAGAAGGGAGAGAGAAAGCTAGTAATACAAACTTGTTAGTTTAACATCAGTCACAAGAAAAAATATAATATATCCTCCAAAGCAAGACCAAGTGTAGGCCTTTCAGCCCTTAGAGCTTGTACGGTTATTAGGTTAGATTAGATTTCCTACAGTGTGGAAACAGGCCCTTCAGCCCAACAAGTCCACACTGACCCTCCAAAGAGCAACCTACTCACACCCACCCCCCACATTTACCCCTGACTACTGCATCTAACACTAGAGGCAATTTAGCATGGCCAATTCACCTGACCTGCACATTTTTGGACTGTGGGAGGGAACCCACGCAGACAAAGGGAGAATGTGGGAAGTCCACACAGACAGTTACCAGAGATGGGAATTGAACCCTGATCCCAGGTGCTGTGAGACAGCAGTGCTAACCACTGAGCCAGTGTGTCGCCCTTGGATATGGTGATGGCTGATCATCCTACTGTGTACCCCATACCCTTTGATCCCTATAATCTCCTCCTTGAAAGTATTTGATGTTTTGGTTTCAGTTGCTTTCTGTGGCAGAAAACTCCACAAGGTCACCACTTGCGAAGAAATCTCTCCTCATTTCAGTCCTAAATGGTCTATCCTGTATCTTTTGATATGCTTCTGGATTCCCCGATCATTGGGCGCATCCTTCCAGTTTTGCTCTGTGTAGTCCTGTTAGAGGGATAAAGGATTATTGTAAAGATGTGATAATAGAACACTTAGAAATATTGGTAGGATTGAGCAAAGTCAATATGAAAGGGAAATTATTTTTCACAAATCACCCTGGTGTTTTGAGAATGTACCTAATAGAATAGATTAGGAGGAACCAGTTCATACTTTGATTTTGAGAAAACTTGAAATAAGGTTTTGCAAAGAGACAAGTAAATATTAGAGCACATGAGATTTGGAGAAATGTGCTGATGTGTATCGAAAACTGTTAATGGACAGAAAATAGTAGGAATAAAAAGAATCCAGTCTGTGATATGACTGATCTAGTAGTAACAGCAGCTGGATTATCCCACAGCACTAGCTATGTTGACATTCCAATGAATTAATAAAAATTGATCAGCCGTATAAATACAAGAGTAAGTCAGTGGCTGGAAATTCTGCAATGAATAACTCACCACCTAACTCCCTAAAGTCAACCTTCTATCTACAAGGCATGAGTCAAGAATGAGATGGAATACTCTCCACTTTTCTGAATGAGGGCAGCTCCAACAGCACGCAAAGCTTAACATCATCCAGGACAAAGCAACCTATTTGGTACGCCATCTAGCAGCTCCAACTTTTACTTCCTCCACCAGCGATGCTCAGTTGTAGCAGTATATATCATGTGCTAGGTGCACTGCAGAAGTACACCAAGGCTGTACATATAGAACCTTCCAAGCCAACTCTCTGTACCATCTAGAAGAAGAGCAGCATATATATCTGTTTGTTCCCATCCAAGCCACTCAGTATCCTGACTTGGAAATGTCACTGAGTCAAAATCCCAGAAATCCCTTATACCCTGAAGATATTGTGGGTGTCCCCATGCCACAAGCAATAATTGTCCAAGAAGGCAGCTAATCCCCACTTTCCCCAGGGCAATTAAAGTTGGCTCATAAATGCTGGCCTAGCCAGTGATGCCCATATCCAATGAATGAATAAAAGATAAGAAAATAGTGTTGTCAAACCTTTGTAAATTAGCTGAAGTATTTTGTCTTTAATTCTGGCCACAGTCAGGTAGGAAGAATGTCAAAACTTTGGAGAGGGTGTCAAAGAAACTTGCTAAAGCACTTTAGCTCCTGCCACTTGCTGAAAAGGTATCAGATATAGTTGTACATACATATTCTGCCTGTGCGAAAGTAGTATCAAGTCCAAAGTACTCCTGTCTATTGTGAAAGATTGAACAGTTTTGAGGACATTTTAGATGTCTATGGAGTGAATAAGATGAAAGTTAATGGCAGAAGGATTGGTAACCAGAGGTTACAGATTTACATTAGCAATAAAACCAGAATGGAGATGGAGCAGTAAAAAAAAAATCAGATTTACAGTAAATCTTTTAACTTCTTCAACAGCAAGTTTACTACGTGAAGGAGACACATGGAATTGTGGTGACGGACTTGGCCTTTCTGCCCGATGTGGGTCCAATGAAGGAGGTGACTAGAAAAAATGAGGCAGCATTGCTGAGTGTAGCCGTAGACAGTCGGTGTAAACTACATCTGTTGCCACGCAGGCGTAAGTCAAAAGAGTTTTTTCTCTGTCTAGTTATCTTGTTTCCTCTCCTAGGTACAAATGTTGACTCCTATCTTCAGTTGATTAGCCTTTGCTTTCTTACTTAGGTTAGAAATTGTTATCTGATTTCAGAAAGCTTGTGTTGACACAGTATTGAACCATTGAGGAAGATGAGGTATCTGCTCATTGCCCACACTTTCCACTGGATGTTGACAGAAATGAGATCCTTCCTGATGATCTGACTGGTTTCAGTCTGATTATTCTATAAGACCTTAACATATAGGAGAAGAATTTGGCTTTTCAGCCCATCAAGTGTTTTGCTCTTCAATCATGGCTGATATGTTTCTCAACAACATTCTCTTGCTCTATTCCCCTTAACTATTAATCTCCTTACAAAGCAAGAACCTATCTATCTCTGTCTTTATATACTCAATTACTTGGCCTCCTGAGTCACATGCAACAATGAGTTCCACAGATTCACCACCTTCTGGGTAAAATCATTCCTCCTCATGTCAGCTTGGGTCCTAGTCTTTCCTACTAGTGGAAACATCTTCTCCACATCCACTGTATCCAGAACTCTCAGTATTCTTGAAGGGATCCACCTTCATCCTTTTAAACTCCATCAATTGCTCCTCATATGACAAGCCCTTCAATCCTAGAAACGTTCTTGTAAACCTTCTCTGGCACCCCTCTAATCTTCTCCAAAACTCGCTAAAACTCCTCTAAGGCCAGCACATCCTTCCTTCGATACGGGGCCAAAAACTGCTCGTGATATTCCAGATGAGGTCTAACCAGAGCCTTCTACAGCCTCAGTAGTACATCTTTGTCATGTATTACAGCCCTCCAGAAATAAATGCTAACTTTGCATTTGCTTTCCAAACTGCTACCTGAACCTACATGTTAACCTTCAGAGAATCCTGAACTCAGACTCCCAAGTCCCTTTGTGCTTCAGATTTATGCAACCTTTCTCATTTAGAAAGCAGGTGATGCCCCTAATCTTCTTACCAAAGTGCATAACCTCACTCTTTCCCCCACTGTATTCTATCTGCCAATTCTTTGCCCAATCTCCTAACCTGTCCCAAGTCCTTCTGCAGCCTTCTCACTTCTCAACACCATCTGTCCATCCACATACATTTGTGTCATCTGCAAATTTAGCAACAGTGCCGTCCGTTCTTTTGTCCAGATTGTTAATGTACAGCATGAATACTTGTGCTCCCAACAAGGACCCCTGTGGTACTCCGCTAGTCACCGGCTGCCATCCTGAAAAAGATTGCTTTATCTCTACTCTCAGCCAAATCCTCTATCAGTTTTAGTACCTTGTCCCTAACACAATGAGTTCTTACCTTATTGAACCCCCTGTGTGGCACTTTATTTAAGGCGTCCACATTGGGGAGACAGGGCGCCTACCCACACAGCACTTCAGAGAACATTTCCAGGACACCCGCACCAACCAACCCCACTGCCCTATGGCCGAACACTTCAACTCCCCCGGCAGCTCTGCCGAGGGTATGCAGATCCTGGGCCTCTTCCATTGCCACTCCCTAACCACCAGGTGCCTGGAAGAAGAACGCCTCATCTTCCACCTCGGGACCCTCCAACCCCATGGCATCAATGTGGATTTCACCTGTTTCTGACCTATCACCTTTACCCCCCACCTCCATCCACCTATTGCACTCTCAGCTACCTATCCCCCCTCCCATTTATCTCTCCACCCCCGAGGCTCCCAGCCTCATTCCTGATGAAGGGCTTTTGCCTGAAACATCGATTTTCCTGCTCCTTGGATGCTGTCTGACCTGTGCTTTTCCAGCACCACACTCTTAACTCTAATCTCCAGCAGCTGCTGTCCTCACTTTTGCCATCCAAATTAATAACGTAATCTGCTCTCTCCCTATAACCTTTGATCCCATTTGCCCCCCGGTGCTATATCTAGCTGCATCGTGAATATATTCAATGTTTTAGCGTCAACTCCTTCCTGTGGTAATGAATTCCACAGGCTCACCACACTTTGGATGGAGATGAGGAGACATTTCTTTATCCAAAGTGATCCATCCGAATCCTCAGACTGTGACCCCTGGTTCTGGACGCACCCACCAAAGGGAACATCCTCCCTGCATGTACCCTGTCTAATCCTGTTAGAATTATAGAGTTTCTATGAGATTTCCCCCCCTCCCCCTTACTCGTCTGAACTCCAGTGAAAACAATCCTAACCTCCTCACTCTCTCCTCATACGTCAGTCCCACCATTCCCAGAATCAGTGTGGGAAACCTTCACAGTACTCCCTCAAGAGTAAGAGCATCCTTCCTCAGAAAAGGAGACCAAAGCACCAGCGACTGGTGCACAAGGACACCCAGCTCCCACTGCACACTCCCTTCTCCCCATTCAAGTAGTAACCTGCCACCTTGTTTTTGCTTTCAAAGTGGATTGCCTCACATTTATCCAAGTAATACTGCATCTGCCATTGATTGGCCCACTCACCCAATCTGTCCAGATTATGCCAAAGGATCTCTGTATCCTCATCTGTTTAACCTCCCACCCAACTTGGTGTCACTTGCAAACTTTGAGATGTTACCTTTTGTTCCCTCATCCAAATCATTAATATATATTATGAGTAGCTGGGTCCTAGCACTGATCCCTGTGGCACCCCATCAGTAACTGCCTGCCAATTTGAAAAGGGCCAATTTGAAAAGGACCAATTAATTTCTACTCATTGTTTCCTCTCTACCAGCCAGCGTTCTATCCATCTGAATACACCGGCCCCACACCCATGATCTATAATTCTCTTTGCCAGCATTTAGCCCACATCCCTCCAAGACCTAACTATTCACATACCCATCCAGATGCCTTTTAAATCTTGTAATTGTACCAGCCTCCATCAATTCCTGTGGCAGCTCACTCCATACACACATCATTGTCTGCTTGAAAACGTTGCCCCTTAGGTCCCTTTTAAATCTTTTCCTTCTCACCTTAAACCTATTTCCTCTAGTTTTGGACTCAGCTACCCTGGGGAAAACTATTTACTGTATTGATGCCCTCCATGATTTTATAGACCTCTATAAGGTCACCTTTCAGCCTCCGACTCTCCAGGGAAAACAGCCCCAGCCTGTTCAGCCTCTCCTACAGCTCAAATCCTCCAACTCTCACAACAGTAAATCTTTTCTGAACCCTTTCAAGTTTCACAACATCTTTCCTGTAGCAAGGAGACCAGAATGGGGGCGGCACGGTGGCACAGTGGTTAGCACTGCTGCCTCACAGCGCCAGAGACCCGGGTTCAATTCCCGCCTCAGGCGACTGACTGTGTGGAGTTTGCACGTTCTCCCCGTGTCTGTGTGGGTTTCCCCCGGGTGCTCCGGTTTCCTCCCACAGTCCAAAGATGTGCAGGTCAGGTGAATTGGCCATGCTAAATTGTCCGTAGTGTTAGGTAAAAAGGGGTAGATGTAGGGGTATGGGTGGGTTGCGCTTCGGCGGGTCGGTATGGATTTGTTGGGCCAAAGGGCCTGTTTCCACACTGTAAGTAATCTAATCTAATCTAATCAGAATTGCATGTCATATTCCAACAGTGGCCTAACCAATGTCCTGTACAGCCATGACATGACCTCCCAACTACTGTACTCAATGGTCTAATAAAAGAAAGCGTACAAAATGCCGCCTTCACTATCCTATCTACCTGCGACTCCACTTTGAAGGAGCTATGAACTTACACTCCAATGTCTCTTTGTTAGATTAGATTTGATTCCCTACGGTATGGAAACAGGCCCTTCGACCTAACAAGTCCACACCAACCCTCCGAAGAGAAACCCACTCAGACCCATTTCCCTCCCCTATATTTACCTCTGACTAATGCACCTAACACTATGGGCAATTGAGCATGGCCAATTCACATAACCTGCACATCTTTGGATTGTGGGAGGAAACCGGAGCACCTGGAGGAAACCCACACAAACACTGGGAGAATGTGCACACTCCACACTGACAGTCACCCAAGGCGGGAATCGAACCTGGGTCCCTGGCACTGCAAGGCAGCAGTGCTAACTGCTGAGCCATCATGCTGCCCCAACACTCTACAGGACCTTACAATTAAGTGTATTAATTCTGCCCTGATTTGCTTTTTCAGAATGCAGTACCTCACATTTATCTAGATTAAACTTTATCTGTCACTCCTCGGCCCATCACTCCATCTGATAAAGGTCCCATTATACTTTGAGGGAAACTTCTTCGCTGTCTGCTACACCACCAATTTTGGTGTCCTCTGCAAATTTACTGGCCATACTTCCTATATTTGCATCCAAATCATTTGAATAAATAACACAATAACTGACCTAGCACCAATCCCTGAAGCACACCACTGGTCACAGGCCTCCAGTTCAAAAAGCAACCCTCCATCATCACTCTCTGTGTCCTACCTTCTAACCAATCCAAAAGGCTAGTTCTCCCTGTATTCCATGTGATCTAACCTTGTTAACCAGTCATTCATGCTTGTCAAATGTCTTATTGAAGTCGGTATAGACAATGTCCACCACTCTGCTTTCATGAATCCTCTTTGTCACTTCTTCAAAAAGAGGCACAGCTCCCCCTCACAAAGCCATGTTGACTTTCCCTAATCAGTCCTTGCCTTTCCAAATACATGTACATTTTGTCCCTCAGGATTCCCTCCAACAACGCTGGCAGTACGGTGGCTCAGTGGTTAGCACTGCCTCACAGCACCAGGTTCAATCCTAGCCTCAGGCAATTGTCTGTGTTGAGTTTGCACGTTCTCCCCGTGTCTGTGTGGATTTCCTCAGGGTGTTCCAGCTTCCTTCCACAGCCCAAAGATATACAGGTTAGGTGGATTGGCCATTCTAAATTACAGCAACAAGACATCCCAACCCCCAGCCTCCTATCTTCCCTCAACCTCTTCACCTCAAACTGCCACCACAACATCAATTTTTTGGATCTCTCCACCCTTCTCACTCACTCCAATCACTCCACTTCCTTCATTCCACCCCAACCTCACTATTAAAACCTCCAATAAACAGGGCTCAGTGGTAGTCTGGCAAACTGACCTCTACATCACTGAGGCCAACCACCAACTCTCTGAAACCTCCACCTATCGTGATTATGATCCCACCTCTGATCACCAAGCCATCATCTCCCAGACCATCAACAATCTCATCACTTTGGGAGATCTCCCAACTGCAGCCTCCAACCTGACAGTTCCCCAACCCCATACTGTCTGTTTCTGCCATGGTTGACTCAGTGTCTCTGCCCCACTGAGCTCACCACCTCCTCGTACCACAACTCTGGACTTTCCCCATTGGTCCAGAAACTCCCAGCCAACACCGTCCACCTCTTCCCCAGCCCCCGACACCTCACCTTCACCATGGACTTACAGGCCCTTTACACCTGTAATCCCCACACGGACAGATTAAAAGCCTTCCGCTTCTCCCTCTCCTGTCAGCCCAAGCAGTCCCCCTCTGCTGACACCCTCGTTTGCCTGGCAGAACTGCTGCTCACCCTCAACAGTTCTTTATTTGATTCGTCCCACTTCCTACAAGTCAAAGGGATAGACGTGGACACCCACGTGGGCCTGTGCCAAGCCTGCCTCTTTGTAGGATTCCTGTTACGTGCAGGACAGGCATGTCCCTGGGAAAATGAGGGATAGAAATGGCAAGATTAGGAAACCTTGGATGGCAGGTGAAATTGTGAGACTAGCTAAGAGGAAAATGGAAGCATACAGAAGGTCTTGGTGACCGAAGACCGATGAAGCTTTGGGAGAATATCAGGAAATAGGACCAATCTGAAATGAGTGGTGAAGAGGGCAAAAAGGGTCATGAAATATCTTTAGCAAACAGGGTTAAGGAAAATCCCAAAGCTTTTTATTCATATATAAGCAGCAAGTGGGTAATTAGAGAAAAGTTTGGCCCACTCAAGGATAAAGGAAGTTATGCGTGGGGTCAGAAAAAAATGGGTGAGATTCTTAATGAGTACTTTGTATTGGTATTCACTGAGGAGAGGGGCATAACGGATGTTGAGGTTAGAGATAGATGTTTGATTACTCTAGGTCAAGTCGGCATAAGGAGGGAGGAAGTGTTGGGTATTCTAAAAGGCATTAATGTGGACAAGTCTCCAGATCCGGATGGGATCCATCCCAGGTTACTAAGGGAAGCGATAGAGGAAATAGCTGGGGCCTTAATAGATATCTTTGTAGCACCTTTGAACATGCGTGAGGTTCCCGGAGGACTGGAGAATTGCTAATGTTGTCCCCTTGTTAAGGAAGGGTAGCAAGGATAATCCAGGTAATTATAGACGGGTGAGCCTAACGTCAGTGGTAGGAAAGCCGCTGGAGAAGATACTGAGGGATAGGATCTATTCCCATTTGAAAGAAAATAGGCAGCATGGTTTGTGCGGGGAAGGTTGTCTTACCAACTTAATAGAATTCGTTGAGGAAGTGACAAAGTTGATTGATGAGGGAAGGGCTGTAGATATGATTTATATGGACTTCAGTAAGGCATTTGATAAGGTTCTCCGTGGAAGGCTGATGGAGAAAGTAAAGTCACGTGGGATCCAGAGTGTACGAGCTGGATGGATAGAGAACTGGCTGGGCAACAGGAGACAGAATTGTAGTGAAGGGGAGTTTCTCAAAATGTCGAACTGTGCCCAGTGGTGTCCCATAGGGATCCGTACTGGGACCACTGTTGTTTGTGATATACAGAAATGGTCTGGAGGCAGGTACAGATGGTCTGATTAGCAAGTTTGCAGATGACACTAAGATTGGTGAAGTAGCAGATAGTGTAGCAGACTGTCAGAGAATACAGCAGAATATAGACAGACTGGAGAGTTGGGCAGAGAAATGGCAGATGGAGTTCAGTCCAGGCAAGTGAGGGGTGATGCATTTTGGAAGATCCAATTCAGGAGTGAACTATACAGTAAATGGAAAAGTCCTGGGGAAAATTGATGTACAGAGAGATCTGGGTGTTCAGATCCATTCTACCCCGAAGGTGACAATGCAGGTCAGTAAAGTGGTCAAGAAGGCATATGGCATGCTTTCCTTCATCGGACAGAGTATTGAGTACAAGAGTTGGCAGGTCATGTTACAGTTGTAGAAGACTTTGGTTAGGCCACATTTGGAATACTGCATACAGTTCTGTTTGCCACATTACCAAAATGATGTGGATGTTTGGAGAGGGTGCACAGGAGGTTCACCAGGACATTGCCTGGTATGGAGGGTGCTAGCTATGAAGAGAGGTTGACTCGATTAGGATTATTTTCATTAGAAAGATGGAGATTAAGAGGGGACTTGACTGAGGTCTACAAAATCATGAGAGCTATAGACAGGGTGGATTGCAAGAAGCTTTTTTCCCCCAGAGTGGGGAACTCAATTAATTGGGATCACGAGTTCAAGGTGAGAGGAGAAAAATTTAAGGGAGATATGCTTGTAAAGTTCTTTACACAGAGGGTGGTGGGCACCTGGAACACATTGCCAGCGGAGGTGGTAGAAGCGAGCACGATAGCGTCATTTAAGATGTATTTTGACAGAGATATCTCGACAGAGGTATACATGAATGGGCAGGGGGCAGAGGGATACAGTGCCTTAGAAAATGGATGACAGGTTTAGATAGAGGGTCTGGATCGGCGCAGGCTTGGAGGGCCGAAGGGCCTGTTCCTGTGCTGCAATGTTCTTTGTTCTTCATACTCACTTCTCCCTCTGCTATGTTGATGACTGCATCTGTGCTGCCTCGTGCTCCCATGAGGAGCTCGAACAGTTCATCAACTTCACCAGCATCTTCCATCCTGCCCTCAAATTCACCTGGACCATTTCTGACACCTCCCACCCCTTCCTGGACACCGCCATCGCCAGAAACCCACTGACTCCCCACAACTACCTCGATTACATCTTCTGTCACCCACGCTCCTGTAGAAATGCTATCTCATACTCCCAATTACTCTTGTCTCCACTGCATCTGCTCCCAGGATGAGGCGTTAAGCCTGGGATATCTCATTTATCTTTCTACTTTAGGGACCATAGTTTCCCCTCCTCAATAAATTAGGAATGCCCTCAGCCGTATCTCCTTTATCTCCCAAACCTCTGCCCTCAAACTTCCCTCCAATAACAATAAGGATAGAGACCCCTTAGCCTCCCCATACCACCCCACCAACCTTCAAATCCAATGTATCGACCTTCAACATTTCCACCACCTACAATTAGACCCCACCACCAAAAAGATATTTCCTTCCCCATCCTTGTCTGCTTTCCATAGGGACCACTCACTCCACAGCTCCATCGTCAACTCCACACATCCCACCAACTTCTCAACCACACGCAGTACCTTTCCCTGCCCTGAAAGAGGTGCAACATCTCCCCTCTCACCTCTGTCCAAGACTCTAAATAATCCTTTCAGATCCAACAGCGATTCAGCTGCACATCATCCAACCTCATTTATTGCATCCATTATTCCCGATGTGATCTCTTCTACATTGGCAAGACCAAATGCAGACTTGGGGACCAGTTCATGGAGTTTCTACGCTCTGGATGCACTGACCAACCTGACCTTTTGGTTGCCATCCACACAAATTCCCCCTCCCACTGCCCTAGCGACATGTCTATCCTTGGCCTCCTCCACTGTCAGAGTGAGGTCAAACGGAAACTGGGAAGCTTACAGCCCAATCGCCTTGACATCGACTTCACCAGTTTTAAAGTCCCTCCTCCCCCAGCCTTATCCCATGTCTAGCCCCACTCCTCCTCCTCGCTTTCCCGACCTGTCCTAACCTGTCTGTCTTCCTACTCACCTATCCACTCCGCCCTTCCCACTGACCGATCGCAATAACCCCTTACCTGCATCCACCTATCACCATCCCATCTACCCTTTCCCCAGCCTCAGCCCCCTCCTCTATATAATTCTGGGCTCCCTCCCCATTCCCAATCCTGATGTTGCGTTGAGGTTGTTCAGGACATTGGTGAGGCTTCTTCTGGGATATTGTGCCCAGTTCTGGTCTCCCATTTATAGCAATGATATCATCAATCTGAAGAGGGTTCAAAGAGATTTCCCAGGATATTGCCAGGTGTGGAAGATTTGAGTTATAAAGAATGGCTGGATAGGCTGAGTCTTTTTTTGCTGGAGTGTTGGTGAGAGGTGACCTGATAGAAGTTTATGAAATAATGGGAGGTATACGTAGAGTTGATGGTAGTTGTCTTTTGCCGAGGATGGGGAATTTCAAGACTAGGGTGCACATTTTTAAGGAGAGAGATTTTAAAAAGACGAGGTGAATTTTTTACACCGAGTGGTTCCTATTGGAATGAACCTCTTGGGGAAGTGGTGGATGTAGGTACAATTACAATGTTTAAAAGAGACTTGGATGGATACATGAAGAGAAAAGGTTTGGAGGGATATGGGCCAGGAGCACGCAGGTGGGACTGGTTTAGTTTGGCATTATGTTTGGCATGGACTGGTTGGACTGAAGGGTCTGTTCTCTATGCTGCATGACGATAAATGGAGGAGTGCTTCAATGATGGTGGTGTAGACTTTAGTTGAATATGTTGTAACTTTGCTCCATTTTGTGCTGGAATGGGTGAATAACTGGCTTTGTTTGATTTTCAGAGATGTTCCCGATCTGGGTAGTCTTGCTTCTGTGTGGATTGATCATCGTGCTTACAATCGTCCTTTTGCAGCATCTGTTTCCAGGGCTCTTGTAAACTCCTTTCTCGGGATGGCGCTGCTACGGTTTACATCTGATCTGAGCAACACTGGGCAGAAAGACATTCTCAAGTAACCAGCAGCTCTTGTGAGCTTCAACACAAAGTGTCTGTGAAATTGGGTCATACACTGTATGACACCACTATTCATAGCTCTGCACGGCCTGGAGTTGCAAATCGCTCTGTACAGACCCCTTCAGACTATACTCCGGACAGACAGTAAATCTGAATTGACATTAATTAGATATCTGATGGATTACCTCTGACTTCATTGATCCTTACATCACAAGCTCCCCCTCTGTCCTCCTAACTATTCCTCACATTTTTCCCATTGCTCAATGCTGTCCCCTCCCCCACTCACCCTACCCTAATTTTTGACTTTTTTTTGTTCTGTTGAGGATTTTCTAAAATGAATGCTGTTGTCTGTGGTACAGGTGGATCTGCAGTAGATGTCCATGGAATTTGTTCTGTGATATTGCCATTTGGCAGCTGACAGAATTTCACAAGAATATTCAGTGAACTCCCTCCCCATTTACTCAAAATTAATCCTGCTCAGCGATGGTGTTTAAGAGGCTTAAAAATGTTGATGTTTAAAAACATTCATAGCATTTGCGACTTGAGAGTGTTACCATGGCATCTTTTCTCTTGCCCTGCTGTTTCCCCAACAACCTCACACTGATCCTTTTCCCCTTCTCCCTCACCATCCAAACTGCTAGAAGGGTATAATTGTGAGTGAGATTATGAGACCTCTGGCATTAGATGTGAGGAACCTGGGTCTTGGTGCTGGGAATAAAGAGGGTGAAGTTGTTACATGATTTGTGCTCCTTGTTAGCAGTGACTAATATGCTCACAGATCAATGTAAATCCCAGAAAATATTTGTTGAACTAATGTTCTTTATCAACTCTCTAACCAACATGATATTTTAATAAGGCAACATTGTATGTTTCAGCCTGCCTCAGACTGAAGGCTCTATCTCAGGATTACAGCAGCTTAATATTGTTGGTAAATATGTAGATTAGACCATCCTTATAATACAGAACCCACCTTCAAACTGAATCTGGACACCTATCAGGAGGGAATCCCTTACTTGATGACTATGTGCACTTTCCTACTGTTGCCTGCTGAGCAGTACGGTGGAAGCTGTAAAACCAAAGCAAGATACTGTGGATGCTGGAATTCTTAAATAATAATGGCAGGTGCTGGAGAATCACAGATCAAATTCCATCACTGGAGAGAGAAACTGTTAACATTTCGAGTCTAATATGACTCCTCTTCATATGACACTGGAATGGTTTGTTCAGTTTCTCTGTCCATAGATGCTGTCAGACCTGCTGAATTTCTTCAGCACTTCCTGTTTTTATTAATGATTTAGAGGAAGTTTTACTCTATCTAACCTTGTGCTCTACCTGTTTTGGGAGATTTTAATGGCAACAGCATGGAGGGAGCCTCAGTCTGCAGCTAACTTAGTACTGAACCTGCTCTGGGTGTCCAGATTCAGTTTGAGGGTGGGTTCTGTAGGTTACGGATGGTCTAATCTCCATATTCACCAGTATAGAGGGAAGCAAAGCAAAGTGCTAGAGAAATTGAGTAGGTCTGTCAGTATTTGCAGGCAGAAAATACACAGGTAACCTTTCACCTCTGGTGACCCTCTGTCAGAACTGAGTATAATTTAACCCTGTGCTGGACCTGTCCTGGGAGTGTTGATGGGCACACTGTGGAGGGAAGGAGTCTACTTTTTACCTGTTCTGGGAGTGTTTGATCAGAACAATGTAGAGGCTGGTTTACTCTGTATCTAACCCTGTGCTGGACCTGCCCTGAGAGGAATTAATGGGGAAAGTGTAGGGAGCTTTACTCTGTGTCTAACCTTGTGCTGGCCCTGTCCAGTGTTTGATGGGGCGGTGTTAAAGGAGTTTTATCTCACCCGTATTGTACTTGCCTTGGGAAATGGAGTAAAGTCAACTGTAGGGGGAGCTTCAGATTATACTGTCCTTCTGTTAGGAAATGCGTGATGCTGGCCATGGATAACTGTTAGAAATGTCTCTTTCTCCAGCACTTGTAACCCCATCCTGATTATAACTTCTTCAAAAAACTGCATCAGAATGTTTGTTTTTAATGTCCTGGTATTTGAGATGTTTTTTTACAGAACAAAATGATGTAAATTAAAGCAGAACAGATGAGGTGTCTTGTCTGTCTGATTGCATGATTCAGGGAATTATTGCTGACAGAATCTCAGAACTTGCATTCCCATGTCCACCACAGAGCCCCTTCGTCCCAGGTTGTGACCACATTCCACCCCCACATTCCTTATCCATGTGAATGTCTCTTTCCTCATGGGCCTTTCTCATTCCTTTTTTGAAATGCTATGAAACTGCTGAAAGTCCTGTAGGTATTTCAAGAGGAGCTGAGCAAGATGTAGAGTGAAAGAACAAAACATGCAAAAATGCATTCCATGTCTAACAGCATCTGTAGTGAGAAAGAGCTAACCTTTCAACTCCAGTGGTCTTGCATCAGTTACAGGCATGAAATATGACCTCTGTTTCTCTCTTCCTCTCTGCCAGTGTTTTCTGTTGTTATTTCAGATTTTCAGTATTTCCAGAATGAAATGCAAGTTATTTAAAGGCATTCACAGATTATACTAGTACATGAGGAAATGGTCAATTTTATAAATAGATACTTTCTACTGTGACAGAGAGCAAAGTACAAGGAATAGAGAATTAAAAACATATGAGATGGGAACTAACTGTATTGATAAAATGATACTGGAGAAAATATCAGGGTTTGTGGGTGGATAAATTTCCAGGACATGATGCTTTGTACCCAAAGGTTATTGAAAGAATTTGAGAAAATTCCAGAAGCATTAGTTACAATCAGGACATGATAGAAATTAATATACAGTTCGCAACTGAGAAATTTAGGTCACAAACGACTCTGTAATTCCTGTTATTTAAGTTAAACAATGAAAGTAGGAAAGAGTTAGTTAAAATGAACAGATAGATCAACAAGAATGACAGTAAGTAATCTGGGCAGATGTTTAAGGAGGTGTAATGTGGTTATCAGTGAAAGTACATCCCAAAAGGAGAAAAGATCCTAGGAGAGGGATAAGCCAACTATGATTTATCAAGGAAGTTGAGGAGTAATTGAACTTAAAGAAAAAGCATAAAATAGGCAAAAGTTGGTGATAGACCCAATGACTGGAATAAATTCAGGATCTAGTAAAAGACAGGTAAAATATTATAAAGACCAAGAAAATAAACTATGAGGGCAAACTATTGAGGAATATTTTTTTAAAAACTGACAGCTGCTTTAAATATATAAAAAGGAAGAGATGGGTTACAGTGAATATAAGACCCTTCAAAAATTAGAAGAAATGGCAGAGGAATTAAATGATTATTCTCCATTAGTCTTTGCAGTTGAAGATACTTCAAAGATCCTATTAATAATAAAGTATTTGGGGTAGGAGTTAAGTACAATCACCATCACTAGAGAATTAGTATTTGACAAGCTAATGGCACTAATGACAGATAAATCCCCTGGTCCTGATGGCTTGCATGCTAGAATCTTAAAAGGTAGCTCCAGAGATATTTCTGGAGAAGTACCAGAGAAGTGGAAAATTGCCAATATAACCCTATTCAAGATGGGAGGAAGACAAAAACCAAGTAACTAGGCCGGTTAGCGTGTCTATTGTCAGAGAAGTAGTGGAATTCATTATTGTGAAAGTAATGGCAGCACAAATGGAAAATCATAATCTAACCAAGTGTCAGCACAGCTTCATGAAAGAGAACTCCTGTCTGACTAATTTATTCAAAGACACAATCACATTGGGTAGATGGTGTATTGGATTTGGACTTGCAGAAGGCATTTGACAAGATATTTCTCAAAAAGGTAAGTTGTAAGATAAGAGCCCATGGTGACGGGAGCTAAAGTATTGGCATGGAAAGAGAGTTAGCTAATGGGCTAGAAAAAACAAATGGGGCGAAGAGGTTCTTTATGTCAGGTTGATAACCTGTGACTAATGGAATTGCACAGAGATCAGTATTGGGACCAAAACTGTTTACAATATATAGTAACGACTTGGAGGAAGCAAGTGAATGTGCTATAGCCAGAGTTGCAGACCACCTAAAAATAGGTAGAAAGGCAAGTTGCGAAGGGGATGGAAACAGTTTACTGAGAGATATTGATACATTACAGGGTAAGACGGCAAATGGATGATATTATGACAAAATATGAACTTGTTCATTTTGGAAGAACAAAAACAAAATATTATTTAAATCAAGAAAAATTGCAGAAAGCTGCAACATAAAGGGACTTGATGGAAGTTGAGCATGAAACATAGGAAGTTAGCACACAGGTAATCGCGGTAAGTTAGCACACAGGTAATCGCGGTAAGTTAGCACACAGGTACAGCAGGTAATCGCGGTAAGTTAGCGCACAGGTACAGCAGGTAATCAAAAAGACTAATGAAATGCTGGTCCTTATTTCAGTGGGGTTGCAGTGTAAGAATAGAGAAGTCTTACTACGATTGTTCACGGTACTGACCACATCTGGATTACCGCAAGCACTTTTCATCACTTTATTTAAGAAAAGATATCATTCCGTTGGAGGCAGTTCAGAGAAGTTTATCTAGGATTTTCCCAGTTTGGGGAATTGTCTTATGAGCAAAGGATAAACATATTGGAATTCTACTCACTGGAGGTTAGAAAAATGAGTGTTGATTTCATTGAAACATATAAGATTCTGAAGAGGTTTGATAGGGTAAAAGCTGATGGAAGCATTCCTCATGGGAGAGTCTAGGACCAGAGGTCATGGTCTCAAAAGGATGCCAACTTAAACTCAGGTGAGGAGGAATTTCTTCTGGCGGTTGTGAGACTTTAGGGGAAGTCCTTGCCACAGAGCTGTGGGAGCAGAGTTCTTGTGTATATTAAAGGCTGAGACAGAGTCTTGATCAGTCGGAAAACCGAGAGTTATGGTAAAAATCCAGCAAAGTGGCTATGTGTAATGTCGAATCAGCCATAATCCTATTGAATGGCTTGAGTGGCCAAATGGCCTAGTGTTGTTCCTAATTTTTTGTGGTGTTATGGCTGAGGCATATGGTGGGTCAAAAGACCTGATCCTGTATTGTGCTATTCTGTGTTCTATGTATCTCGCTTTAAGGGCACTCTCTTACATCACTTCTGTATCCCTTGATGTTATTAGTTTCAAAAACCTAATGATGTTTGTCTTGAACCTGCTGAATGATTGAGCATCCACCACCTTTCAAGTAAAGAATTTTTTTTTAAATTCAGTTTTTAATGGCCTACTGCTTATCCTGAAATTATATCCATGGTTTTAGACTCACCAGAGGGGGAACTATCTACATCCATCCCATCGTGCCCTGTAAGAGCTTTACAAGTCTCAATTAAGATTTCCCCTCAAATCTTCAAACTCTAAATTATATAAACATAATCTGTCCTCATAAGACAATCCTGTCATCCCAGAGTATCTGATGAATCTCAGTTGCACTCCCTTGATGGTAACTGTACCTCTTTAGACTTTCCTAATGTGTCATTCTGCCATTCCCGGGAATCAGTCTGATGAATCTTCACTGGACTCCCTCAATAGCAAGAATGTCCTTTTACAGACTAGGAGACCAGAACTGAACACAATACTCAAGGGGCGGCCTCATCAAGGTCCTGCATAACTGCAGCAAGATATCCTTACTCTGATACTCCAACCCTTTCACTATGAAGGCCAGTGAGCCATTAACTTTCCTCACCGCCTGCTGCACCTTCATGCCAACCTTCAGCGACTGTAAAGGTGGATTAATCCCTAGGATCTGATCAGATGTACCCTAGAACTTTGTGGGAAGCCAGGGCAGTGATTGCTGGGCCCTTTGCTGAAATATTTGTTTCATTGGTTGGCTAACATGGTGGTACAGTGTAAGAAAGGTTGTAAGGAAAAACCAAGGAGCTATAGACCAGTAAGCCTGACATCAGTAGTGGACAAGTTGGAGGGAATTATCGGAACAGATGTGACAGAGGAACTGGAAGATTGGAATAGAGTCTTTACAGGAAGCAGGTGTGAGGATGTATGATCAAGACAACTGTGAGAGTCGGTGGGTTTGTAGTGGAAGCTATTGTTTCTTTAAGTCTGCCTTCAAAGTTTGGAGTGTTATTTTTGCCAGACTGGTATGCAGCTGTCCTTACATGCCAACTTTAGGAAATATTCAAATTCGCTGCCAGTAAATGATGGGTTGTTGTCTATGACCAACCTCCAGAGTCTGTGTATTGTAAAAAGATTCTTGCAATTTTTCAATCATAGTCCCTGTATTTGACGAATGAACCCAATGCATGTCCAACCACTTTGAATGGGTGTCCGCAATGACTAACAACATAGGCCCTGTGAATGAACTGGCATAGTTGACCTGTAACTGAATCCAGTCATTCCCATGAACATGGGGAGCTGTTGGCATTAATTTCTCTTCTTTCTGGCACTCATGGTACTGCCCCACCAACATGGCTATATGGACGTAATGTCTTGCCAATATCTTAACTTTGGAGACACCTAGATGATCCTGGTATCTGGCAGTGACCTTTGCTCAGAACAATCACTCTTGCACCAAATAATAATAATCTGTCCTGTACAATGATCCGATCTCTCTGGGTCCAGAAAGGTTTCCCTTCTGGTTGTGGCATCCCTTTGGTTTTCTCATCACCACCAGCTGGTTCAATTTTGCCAGGGTGGGTCCTTCTGCGTCCAAAGTCTGCTGTTGTCAGGGGTGACCTGAAGATTGTGCAGAAAGTTTAAAACCATTTCAGAGTTGGCATCACTGATGGTGTACCCACCAATGGGAGCTGGCTCCTGCCATCCGTATTTGTCACTTGGCCTCCTAGATGGTGTTTGAGCTGTAATTGTACACTCTCGGAATAAGAGCCTACTGCTGCATTTGACTCGAAGCTTTGGGTGGCTCCACCCTGTCCCCTTTACGTAGCCCTAAGCATCTGTATCCCTCTGCTCCCCACCTACTCATGCATCTGTCCAGATGCACCTTAAATGAATCTACCATGCCTGCCTCTACCACCTCTGCTGGCAACGCGTTTTCCAAACACCCACCACCCTCTGTAAAGTACTTGCCGTGTGTATCCCCCTTGGATGACCTTTCGTTATCGAATCCTTCACCCTGGGAAAAAGCTTGTCTCTATCCACACTGTCTATACCCTTCATGACTCTAATGGAAATAACCCTACCCTACTCAACCTCTCTTCATAGCGAGCACCTTCCATACCAGGCATATCCTCGTAAACCTTCTCTGCACCCTCTCCAAAGTGTCCATCCTTTTGGTAATGTGGCGACCAGAACTGTACAGAGTATTCTAAAAGGAAAGAACTAAGCTGCGGTATAGACGTGAGAGCCAGGGCACCTTTGATCACTCTGACTTTACTTTCTATGGGATGGAGCTGGGTCTTGGCGACTTTGTAGCTTTAGTAGATCACTTGGTGTGCCTGAAACATCCATCTTTCCCTCCAAAGGCACACTCCCACCCTTGAGAAGCATTTTAAGCACTATGTCCAAATTCTCTAAATGCTCTTTCTTGGTCTTCCCTGTCATTAAGGTAAAAACAATGACGGCAGATGCTGGAAACCAGATTCTGGATTAGTGGTGCTGGAAGAGCACAGCAGTTCAGGCAGCATCCGAGGAGCAGTAAATCGACATTTCGGGCAAAAGCCCTTCATCAGGAATAAAGGCAGTGAGCCTGAAGCGTGGAGAGATAAGTGAGGTGGGAGTGGGGAGGAAGTAGCATAGAGTACAATAGGTGAGTGGGGGAGGGGATGAAGGTGATAGGTCAGGGAGGAGAGGGTGGAGTGGATAGGTGGAAAAGAAGATAGGCAGGTAGGACAAGTCATGGGGACAGTGCCGAGCTGGAAGTTTGGAACTGGGGATGAGGTGGGGGAAAGGGAAATGAGGAAGCTGTTGAAGTCCACATTGATGCCCTGGGGTTGAAGTGTTCCGAGGCGGAAGATGAGGCGTTCTTCCTCCGGGCGTCTGGTGGTGAGGGAGCGGCGGTGAAGGAGGCCCAGGACCTCCATGTCCTCGGCAGAGTGGGAGGGGGAGTTGAAATGTTGGGCCACGGGGCGGTGTGGTTGATTGGTGCGGTTGTCCTGGAGATGTTCCCTAAAGCGCTCTGCTAGGAGGCGTCCAGTCTCCCCAATGTAGAGGAGACCACATCGGGAGCAACGGATACAATAAATGATATTGGTGGATGTGCAGGTAAAACTTTGGATGTGGAAGGCTCCTTTAGGGCCTTGGATGGAGGTGAGGGAGGAGGTATGAGAGCAGGTTTTGCAATTCCTGCGGTGGCAGGGGAAGGTGCCAGGGCGGGAGGTTGAGTTGTAGAGGGGTATGGACCTGACCAGGTAGTCCAGGTTCCCTGTCATTAGCACATCACTTAGATAACTGGCCACGAGGAGTAGACCCTATACAATGTTCTAGATTGTCTGCTGGAAAATAGCACAGGCTGATGATAGCCCAAATACCAGTCTTGTACAGCTAGGCAATCCTTTATCCAAAATCCTCAGGGTCTTTTGGATTTTGGAATTTTTGAGATAAGGATTAAATGACATTTTCATAGTAAACTAAGGCACCTCATGGGTGCTCAGCATCCTGATGAAGGGCTTTTGCCTGAAACGTCAATTTTACTGCTCCTCGGATGCTGCCTGAACTGCTGTGCTCTTCCAGCACCACTGATCCAGAATCTGGTTTCCAGCATCTGCAGTCATTGTCTTTACTTATAGACCATTAGGGCTTGGGGACTTGTCTGCCTTCAATCCCATAGTTTGCTCAGTAATTTTTTTCCATAGTTGTGGTGATTAATTTTAAGTTCCTCCTTTTCTTTAACTGTTGGGGTGGTTTCAGTGTCTCCCATCATGAAAACTGAGGCAAAATATTGATTTAGTGTCTCTGCCTTTCCGTGTACCTCATGACCAATTCCCCAAGTCTCATCCTTGAAGGGACCAACATTCACTTTAGTACATTGTTCCTTTTTACACACTTCTAAAAGCTTATAAACTTTTGTGCGAGAATTGTTCTGGAATGTGAATGCCGCATTACCCTTACAAGCAAGGAATAAACAAAAGCTGAGATAGGAAGAAAGTTGGAAATGTTCATGTGTGTCTGTGTGTGAGAGAGAGAGAGACTGACTTAGTGCTGATTCCCTTCAGCTTGCAGAAAGGTTAACTCTTTGTGGTCTGGTTTGAATGCACATTTGCTCGTTGGTGATTGAATGTGTTTCATTCCTTAGAGCTCGAAATCCAGGACTGTTTTTAATTTAATTTGCATTTTGGGAATTTAAGATGATTTCTTTTAAGGTTAAGGAACCATCAGTGATTATGAAATGAAATATAAACCCACATTTTGTACTTACATGAAAGCCAATCTTATTTAAATTTGAATCTATTTAATATGGAGGAAGACAACATTACACTTTGACATCAGTATAAATCTGTTCTCAAATTCCCCATAATTTCATGCTACGACCAAAGATCTTTTTCAGCCCATTCACCCCCATGTGTTGGCCCGAATGAAATCAGTGACTAAAGGAAATAAAAGCAGTCACGCTGTAAATCCTGGCCCCTGGTGCAAAATCATTCTGTTCCAGGATGAGAGCGGGTGGATGCTGAATTTTCTTTTAATAATAATCTAAACCTAGCATTGAGGAAAATTTGAGGGACTATATCCAGGTACAGGTAATTGTAATGGATTTCAGAATTGGAAAATGTATACGTTTTACATTTTAAAATTGGATTTTGGATAAATGAATTTTCAGTTTATATTGATGACTTTTAAAATGTCTTAGTCACTTGTTCAGTTCTCACTTCTCAGTTATAGATAATGATTATATTAGTTATTTTTTAACACCAATTGTTTTAGCCCTGAGTCACAAAATCAGAATTAACTGGCAGGGTTTTATAACTTTATACATGGTCAGTGACCTGTGTCATTGCCTCCTGGTTAATTTGAAACGTGGCTGCATTAATTCATTATTCATTAAAAAACAGACAGATAAAGCCGATAGGAAATGGGAAAGATATCTTACTGGCCAGTTGGAGGGATTCTGCATGTGCTGGGGGGATAAAGGTATGTACAGCAGGTTGAACTCCCAGAAGCTGAGAGATGTTCATAGCTGAGTGTGAATGGGCAGATGAAAGGGAACAGGAGAAATAGTGTAAGGCCGCTAAGACTGAGGAATATAACAAAAAGGGTTAAAACAACAACACTGTAAAAAGAACTTACATTCTGCTCGGAATCCTGAGCCTAAGTCTGGCCTACTGACCCTGGCTGAGGAAGGGGGGGTGACACTGACAGGGATGAGGGCTGGAGATTTTATTCCAGGATAATCACTGAGCCCCAAAACATCTTCTGATTATAAAACTTCCCTTACTCTAAAGATGAAAGGTCCATCATGGGAGTGAGTGGCTTGGGCCATCCTATACCAGGGGCCATCCCGGGAATCGAGTAATGTTAATAACCCAAGCCCCTGACCGCAAGGAGAAACCAGTCCCATTTGCTCAATGTGTCCACAGAATGAGACAGATGTAAAGGCAGCAAAAGATCTGGGAGTGACCTGTGGCCATCTGATTGAGCTGGTCACCTTGTCTCTCCCCGTGCGCTCACCAATAAACCAGCCAATACTCAAGGGTTGGACCGTGACGAGCGAGTCACCCACTGCACAATTTACTTCTTTCCCCAACAACTTTACAAGTCATCTTATATCTCTATCCTATGTATCCTATGCATCCAACTCATCCAGATTATTTTACTAATTACAATAAATCTCACTTAAGGTACATCTTTCTCTCACACACCGAATTCCCACTTGCACTTTAATCACCACTTACCAGGTTTCAATCTCTGTGTCTCTACGTCTCCCACCTGTACCCCTCACGGAGAAGGGAGAATGAAGGAAGTGTTTGAAATTAGTAAAGACGCCACATTACTTCAGTTGAAAACAAGGAGACAATACCTTTGTTAAAAAAGTGAACTTTTTTTTTATTAATAAACAGTCACCTGTCAACTGACAGTTTTTATAAGAAACTCAATAATTTGGATTCTTCTCCATATCCCAGACACCAACCCTGCCCAGCCATCTGCTGGATCCTGGACATTGGGTCCGGTCTTCAGTTAAATGTGAATCTTTTTTAAAAAGATAAAATAGGGGTGAGGTCTGAATTTGAAACTTATTGCGTTCCCTCCTGCAACATCAGTTGGTGGAAAAGGTTGTTACATACCGTGTTTTACCTTAAATACCTCTCCAGCACTGGGAAGCAAAACCAGAAATTACTGGAGAGACTGAGCAGGTCTCGCAGCATCTGTGGAGGGAAAGTGGAGTTAATGTTTCAGGTCCAGTGACCCTTCTTCAGAAGTGTGGAGATCAGTCTCTCGATCTTGTAGTTGGTATGAAAGAGCTCTGAATATATTTCTGTTTAAATATTGCCCCCGACACAGGGTAAGCCCATCAAATGTCCTCATCTTCATATAAAAGAACCCCATTAAAAACAGTCAGTGGTTCATCTGAATGGGCCAGTCTGCCTGTAACCAGATCAATGCAGACAGTGTCACCTTGGCGGAGTGGTAAGATGATGTTGAAGATGCCCAGGGATGCTGAGATAGGTTGAGCCCCCAGCAGAGGCCTGTTCTCCAATCCTTCAGGTTGGAAACCCCCTGAGTCGATCCTTGCCAGCCCAGCGTTGGACTTTGCGAGGACTGCTTCAATCCGCTGGTTGCGATGTCCAGTTAGAATGGCACTGATGAAATAGCGGCCATCATATGGGACGGTGAAGATACCTGAAAGTAACAGGAGAGAGGGCTTTCAAGGTTAAAAAGGAGGGTCAAAAGATTTCAGAATGGTTAAGGCAGGGAATGCATGTCTCACCTGTGTTTGGATTATAATGGTTTCCCTCATTCACCAATACCTTATCAAACAGAATTGTCCCAGGATTGAGTTGAGGACTGGTGAGGGCTGCAGAGAATGAAATCCGTTCAATGAAGGCATCTTCACCTGCAGGACCTGAGAGAATTAGAATGCATCAGAAATCAAAATATCATGAGTAAAGCCAACTACTCTGAAAAGGAAGGCTAGGACACCGGGTGATACAGAATCAGAGACACTAACACTACATCTGAAGGATTAGGTTTTTGGTGAGTAAGGGTCACCAATGGTTCTGACAAGAATGCCAAGATATTTTTAAATCAATCTGTTCAGGTATATTATTTCACACCTTCAAACCAGGCCTCCTGGCTCAGAAATAGGGACATTACCATAGTGCCAATAAGAGCACTGAGCAAGGACATTTTCTGTCACTTTGCTTTCGATTGGACCAGAAGCAGGGAAATTGGTTATGATGTCAGCCCTGGGATGATGAGATATAGCTAGGGATGGAGATGCAGGAGTATAGACGCTGATACTGTGGGAAGGCACAGAGAGCTGGTTACACAGTGGACATGCCTTACCTTGTGGTCCAGGCGGTCCTGGGGGTCCTTCAATACCTAGGAAAGACAAAACAATGAAGATCCAGATTTAGAGTATTCTCAATTCTTTCATCAATTAGACAATAAGATAAACTAACCACTCTCCCAAACATCATTCCAAGACCAACCTAACACTTTCCCATGAATAGCCATTGTTAGGTGCCTCCTTGAGAAAGTCAAGCTACCATCTCTTCTAGTTTCCCTATTATCCAGTCCCCCTCCCCCATAATCATAATAACCCCCTTTCTCTCCCACCATCACCTTCATGGTCATCTATCCCTTCCAGGCACTGACATCATCCGTCTACCTCCCTCTGCATGGCTGACACAGCTTCTTTCACATTTGCAAAATTTATCGCTTGTCTGGAAGATGCAGTCATGACAGCACTTAATGGAGGAACAGGAAGATATCATTTAGGCCCTTCAGCCTGTTCTGCCACTGAATGAATTCATGCTTCAGCGGTGAACTGCTCCATGTATTCTTAACAATTATCTTGAAGCTGGAGATGCTGGATTCTCGTTAGGCAGGAAATCAAAGGTTATCTGAGGGTGAGTGTGATGGAGTTGGACACAATCAGATCATAATTCTCAATGCAATCACAATCATGGTATGTTAGAATTTCAAAATCAGTTGGAGGGAGGTGAAGGGTGGAAGGTATAGGGGAGATGTCAGGGGTGGGTTCTTTACCCAGAGAGTGGTGGGGGCATGGAATGCGCTGCCCGAGGGAGTGGTAGAGTCAGATTCATTGGCGACCTTTAAGCGGCATTTGGATAGGTACATGGATGGGTGCTTAATCTAGGATAGAAGTTCAGCACAACATCGTGGGCCGAAGGGCCTGTTCTGTGCTGTATTGTTCTATGTTCTATGTTCTATGTTCTAAACTGGAGTCCTACACTATTGTTCTGGAGTTAATAAAGGTAGATACATAGGCATAAAGACAGATTTGGCTCCAATGGACTGGGCAGGGAAAATAGGACCTAGTAGGAACAATGGCAGATGTTTAATGAGGTATTTAACTGCTCCCAAATAATATATATTCCAGAAAGGGAGAAAGACGAGGAAATGAATATGCATGGCTACTGAAAGAAATTTAAAAATAACGTACAGACCAAAACTAAGGCATATCATCACAAGGTGGTTGGCAGGCGAGGAGATTGGAAACTTTTAAAGAACCACAAGGGATTACTAAAAAAGTAATAAAAAGATTAAAGATAAATTATGATAAAAGACTAGAGCAAAATATAAAATCTGATAGCAAAAGCTTCTGTATGTAAAAGGAAAGAGAGTAGCTAAAGTGAATGTTGGTCAATTAGAAGATGAGACTAGGGAATTAATACTGGGGAACATAAATTTATTTTTAAAAATTAGTTCATTTATCCATATCACAAAGCCAGTATTTATTGCCTGGAGGGCAGTTAAGTTTCAACCGTGTTGCTGTGGGTCTGGAGTCACATGTAGGTAAGAAAAGGATGACAGATTTTTTTCCCTGAAGGGCATTAGTGAACCAGACTGATTTTTCCTAACAATCAGAATGGTTTCACTGTATCATTAAACTCTTAATTCCAGACTTTTAAAAAAATTATTTAATTTAAATTGCATCACCTGCAATGGCAGGAATTCAAACCACGGAATGTTACTTGGTCTCTGAATTAATAGAGTCATAGGGTCACAGAGATGGACAGCACAGAAACAGACATTCGGTCCAACCTGTCCATGCCAACCAGATGATAATACCAAGATGTTCATTTATCCCGTACAAATAACACACACTAAATGGATTTTTAGCTTCAGTTTTCATGATACAGAACATGATTATCATCCCAGTAGTAACAGTTAGTACAGAGGTTATAGAAAGGGAAGAATTTAGAATAATCATCATCACTAGGGAAAACGTACTGAGCAAACTCCGGGATTGATGGTAGACAAGTGCCCCGTACCTGATAGCTTACATCGCAGGGTCTTAAAGGAAGTGGCAGCAGTATATCCATTGTTATAATATTCCAAAAGGGTCGTTTTCAGAATGGCAGCTGGTGATTGTTGCTATTTACAGGGGTCCATGTTGGGACCACAACTGTTTACGTGATACATAAACGACCTGGACAAGAGAACTGAGGGTATTGCTGCAAACTTTATAAATGATACAAAGATAAATGGGCAGGTAGTGTTGAGGAAGTGGGGAGGCTATAGAGATAGGCTGGGAGAGTGTGCAAAGTGGCAGATGGAACACAGTGTGGTAAACATGAGGTCATAAACTTTGGTAGGGAGCATAAGGGCAGAGACTATTTTCTAAACATGGAAAGGCTTCAGAAATCTGAAAGGCACAATGACTTGGCAGTTCTAGCTCAGGAGTTTCTTAAAGTTAAGATGCAGGTTCAGTCGGCAACTGGAAAATCAAATGCAACTTAAGTATTGATTTCACAAGGAGAGGTAAACTGTGGAGGCTGGATAAGGCTCTGGTCAGGCCGCATTTGGAATGTTGTCGAAGGAAGGCCGGTGTTGAAGGGGTGAGGTTTACAACAATGATCGCAGAGATGAAGGACTTGTTACTTCAGGAAGATTTGAGGACACTGGGTCTGTACTCAATAGAGTGTGGAAGGATGAGGGGGAATCTGTCTGAAACTTCCAGATTATTTAGTGCGGGTGACCTGGTCACTCAGTCCCGGAGTCTTGGTCACTCTGTCCTGGTGTTTTGGTCACTCGGTGCGGGTGACCCTGTCACTCGGTGCGGGTGACCCTATCACTCGGTGCGGGTGTCCCTGTCACTCGGTGCGGGTGTCCCTGTCACTCGGTGCGGGAGTCCCTGTCACTCGGTGCCTGTGTCCCTGTCACTCGGTGCGGGTGTCCCTGTCACTCGGTGTCTATGTCCCTGTCACTTGGTGAAGGTGTCCCTATCACTCGGTGCGGGTGTCCCTGTCACTCGGTGCGGGTGTCCCTGTCACTCGGTGCGGGTGACCCTATCACTCGGTGCGGGTGTCCCTGTCACTCGGTGCGGGTGTCCCTGTCACTCGGTGCCTGTGTCCCTGTCAATCGGTGCGGGTGTCCGTCACTCGGTGCGGGTGTCCCTATCACTCGGTGCGGGTGTCCCTGTCACTCGGTGCCTGTGTCCCTGTCACTCGGTGCGAGTGTCCCTGTCACTCGGTGCGGGTGTCTCTGTCACTCGGTGCCTGTGTCCCTGTCACTCGGTGCGGGAGTCCCTGTCACTCGGTGCCTGTGTCCCTGTCACTCGGTGCGGGTGTACCTGTCACTCAGTGCCTGTGTCCCTGTCAATCGGTGCGGGTGTCCCTGTCACTCGGTGCCTGTGTCCCTGTCACTCGGTGCAGGTTTCCTTGTCACTCGGTGCGTGTGTCCCCGTCACTCGGTGCCTGTGTCCCCGTCACTCGGTGCCTGTGTCCCTGTCACTCGGTGCGGATGTCCCTATCACTCGGTGCCTGTGTCCCTGTCACCCGGTGCCTGTGTCCCTGTCACTCGGTGCCTGTGTCCCTGTCACTCGGTGCCTGTGTCCCTGTCACTCAGTGCGGGTGTCCCTGTCACTCAGTGCGGGTGTCCCTGTCACTCGGTGCCTGTGTCCCTGTCACTCGGTGCCTGTGTCCCTGTCACTCGGTGCGGGTGTCCCTGTCACTCAGTGCGGGTGTCCCTGTCACTCGGTGCCTGTGTCCCTGTCACTCGGTGCCTGTGTCCCTGTCACTCGGTGCAGGTTTCCTTGTCACTCGGTGCGTGTGTCCCCGTCACTCGGTGCCTGTGTCCCCGTCACTCGGTGCCTGTGTCCCCGTCACTCGGTGCGGGTGTCCCTATCACTCGGTGCCTGTGTCCCTGTCACCCGGTGCCTGTGTCCCTGTCACCCGGTGCCTGTGTCCCTGTCACTCGGTGCCTGTGTCCCTGTCACTCAGTGCGGGTGTCCCTGTCACTCAGTGCAGGTGTCCCTGTCACTCGGTGCCTGTGTCCCTGTCACTCGGTGCCTGTGTCCCTGTCACTCGGTGCCTGTGTCCCTGTCACTCAGTGCTGGTGCCCCTGTCACTCGGTGTCTGTGCCCCTGTCACTCGGTGTCTGTGCCCCTGTCACTCGGTGCGGGTGTCCCTGTCACTCAGTGCGGGTGTCCCTGTCACTCGGTGCCTGTGTCCCTGTCACTCGGTGCCTGTGTCCCTGTCACTCGGTGTGGATGTCTCTGTCACTCGGTGCGGGTGTCCCTGTCACTCAGTGCGGGTGTCCCTGTCACTCGGTGCCTGTGTCCCTGTCACCCGGTGCCTGTGTCCCTGTCACTCAGTGCCTGTGTCCCTGTCACTCGGTGCCTGTGTCCCTGTCACTCGGTGCCTGTGTCCCTGTCACTCAGTGCTGGTGCCCCTGTCACTCGGTGTCTGTGCCCCTGTCACTCGGTGTCTGTGCCCCTGTCACTCGGTGCGGGTGTCCCTGTCACTCAGTGCGGGTGTCCCTGTCACTCGGTGCCTGTGTCCCTGTCACTCGGTGTGGATGTCTCTGTCACTCGGTGCGGGTGTCCCTGTCACTCAGTGCGGGTGTCCCTGTCACTCGGTGCCTGTGTCCCTGTCACCCGGTGCCTGTGTCCCTGTCACTCGGTGCCTGTGTCCCTGTCACTCGGTGCGGATGTCCCTGTCACTCAGTGCGGGTGTCCCTGTCACTCGGTGCCTGTGTCCCTGTCACCCGGTGCCTGTGTCCCTGTCACTCGGTGCCTGTGTCCCTGTCACTCGGTGCCTGTGTCCCTGTCACTCGGTGCCTGTGTCCCTGTCACTCGGTGCGGATGTCCCTGTCACTTGGTGCCTGTGTCCCTATCACTCGGTGCGGATGTCCCTGTCACTTGGTGCCTGTGTCCCTGTCACTCGGTGCAGGTGTCCCTGTCACTCAGTGCCTGTGTCCCTGTCACTCAGTGCGGGTGTCGCTATCACTCGGTGCCTGTGTCCATGTCACTCGGTGCCTGTGTCCATGTCACTCGGTGCCTGTGTCCCTGTCACTCGGTGCGGGTGTCCCTATCACTCGGTGCCTGTGTCCCTGTCACTCGGTGTGGATGTCTCTGTCACTCAGTGCGGGTGTCCCTGTCACTCAGTGCGGGTGTCCCTGTCACTCAGTGCGGGTGTCCCTGTCACTCGGTGCCTGTGTCCCTGTCACTCAGTGCGGGTGTCCATGTCACTCGGTGCGGGTGTCCCTGTCACTCGGTGCGGGTGTCCCTGTCACTCGGTGCCTGTGTCCCTGTCACTCAGTGCCTGTGTCCCTGTCACTCAGTGCGGGTGTCGCTATCACTCGGTGCCTGTGTCCATGTCACTCGGTGCCTGTGTCCATGTCACTCGGTGCCTGTGTCCCTGTCACTCGGTGCGGGTGTCCCTATCACTCGGTGCCTGTGTCCCTGTCACTCGGTGTGGATGTCTCTGTCACTCAGTGCGGGTGTCCCTGTCACTCAGTGCGGGTGTCCCTGTCACTCAGTGCGGGTGTCCCTGTCACTCAGTGCGGGTGTCCATGTCACTCGGTGCGGGTGTCCCTGTCACTCGGTGCGGGTGTCCCTGTCACTCGGTGCCTGTGTCCCTGTCACCCGGTGCCTGTGTCCCTATCACTCGGTGCCTGTGTCCCTGTCACTCGATGCAGGTGTCCCTGTCACTCGGTGCGGGTGTCCCTATCACTCGGTGCCTGTGTCCCTGTCACTCGGTGCCTGTGTCCCTGTCACTCGGTGCAGGTGTCCCTGTCACTCGGTGCCTGTGTCCCTGTCACTCAGTGCAGGTGTCCCTGTCACTCGGTGCGGGTGTCTCTGTCACTCGGTGCCTGTGTCCCTGTCACTCGGTGCAGGTGTCCATGTCACTCGGTGCCTGTGTCCCTATCACTCGGTGCCTGTGTCTCTGTCACTCGGTGTGGATGTCTCTGTCACTCAGTGCGGGTGTCCCTGTCACTCGGTGCCTGTGTCCCTGTCACTCAGTGCGGGTGTCCCTGTCACTCGGTGCCTGTGTCCCTGTCACTCAGTGCGGGTGTCCCTGTCACTCGGTGCCTGTGTCCCTGTCACTCGGTTCAGGTGTCCCTGTCACTCGGTGCCTGTGTCCCTATCACTCGGTGCCTGTGTCTCTGTCACTCGGTGTGGATGTCTCTGTCACTCAGTGCGGGTGTCCCTGTCACTCGGTGCCTGTGTCCCTGTCACTCAGTGCGGGTGTCCCTGTCACTCGGTGCCTGTGTCCCTGTCATTCGGTGCGTGTGTCCCTGTCATTCGGTGCGTGTGTCCCTGTCACTCGGTGCGTGTGTCCCTGTCACTCGGTGCCTGTGTCCCTGTCACTCGGTTCGGGTGTCCCTATCACTCGGTGCGGATGTCCCTGTCACTCGGTGCAGGTGTCCCTGTCACTCGGTGCAGGTGTCCATGTCACTCGGTGCCTGTGTCCCTGTCACTCAGTGCCTGTGTCCCTGTCACTCGGTGCGGGTGTCGCTATCACTCGGTGCCTGTGTCCCTGTCACTCGGTGTGGATGTCTCTGTCACTCAGTGCAGGTGTCCCTGTCACTCAGTGCCTGTGTCCCTGTCACGCAGTGCGGGTGTCCCTGTCACTCGGTGTCTGTGTCCCTGTCACTCGGTTCGGGTGTCCATGTCACTCGGTGCCTGTGTCCCTGTCACTCGGTGCGGGTGTCCCTGTCACCCGGTGCCTGTGTCCCTGTCACTCGGTGCCTGTGCCCCTGTCACTCGGTGCGGGTGTCCCTGTCACTCGGTGCCTGTGTCCCTGTCACTCGGTTCGGGTGTCCATGTCACTCGGTGCCTGTGTCCTCTCACTCAGTGTGGGTGTCCCTATCACTCGTTGCGGATGTCCCTGTCACCCGGTGCCTGTGTCCCTGTCACCCGGTGCCTGTGTCCCTGTCACCCGGTGCCTGTGTCCCTGTCACTCGGTGCCTGTGCCCCTGTCACTCGGTGCGGGTGTCCCTGTCACTCAGTGCGGGTGTCCCTGTCACTCGGTGCCTGTGTCCCAGTCACTCGGTGCATGTGTCCCGGTCACTTGGTGTCTGTGTCCCTGTCACTCGGTGCCTGTGTCCCTGTCACTCGGTGCCTGTGTCCCTGTCACTCGGTGCATGTGTCCCGGTCACTCGGTGCCTGTGTCCCCTCACTCAGTGCGGGTGTCCCTGTCACTCGGTGCGGATGTCCCTGTCACCCGGTGCCTGTGTCCCTGTCACCCGGTGCCTGTGTCCCTGTCACCCGGTGCCTGTGTCCCTGTCACCCGGTGCCTGTGTCCCTGTCACCCGGTGCCTGTGTCCCTGTTACTCGGTGCCTGTGTCCCTGTCACCAGGTGCCTGTGTCCCTGTTACTCGGTGTCTGTGCCCCTGTCACTCGGTGCCTGTGCCCCTGTCACTCGGTGCGGGTGTCCATGTCACTCGGTGCCTGTGTCCCTCTCACTCAGTGCGGGTGTCCCTATCACTCGGTGCGGATGTCCCTGTCACTCGGTGCCTGTGTCCCTGTCACTCGGTGCAGGTGTCCCTGTCACTTAGTGCGGGTGTCCCTGTCACTCGGTGCGGGTGTCCCTGTCACTCAGTGCCTGTGTCTCTGTCACTCAGTGCCTGTGTCCCTGTCACTCGGTGCGGGTGTCCCTGTCACTCGGTGTCTGTGTCCCTGTCACTCAGTTCCTGTGTCCCTGTCATTCGGTGCAGGTGTCCCTATCACTCGGTGCCTGTGTCCCTGTCACTCGGTGCGGGTGTCCCTGTCACTTGGTGTCTGTGTCCCTGTCACTCGGTGTCTGTGTCCCTGTCACTCAGTGCCTGTGTCCCTGTCACTCGGTGCGGGTGTCCCTGTCACTCGGTGTCTGTGTCCCTGTCACTCAGTTCCTGTGTCCCTGTCACTCGGTGCCTGTGTCCCTGTCACTCGGTGCCTGTGTCCCTGTCACTCGGTGCCTGTGTCCCTGTCACTCGGTGCGGGTGTCCCTGTCACTCAGTGCCTGTGTCTCTGTCACTCAGTGCCTGTGTCCCTGTCACTCGGTGCGGGTGTCCCTATCACTCGGTGCCTGTGTCCCTGTCACTCGGTGCGGGTGTCCCTGTCACTTGGTGTCTGTGTCCCTGTCACTCAGTGCCTGTGTCTCTGTCACTCAGTGCCTGTGTCCCTGTCACTCGGTGCGGGTGTCCCTGTCACTCGGTGTCTGTGTCCCTGTCACTCAGTTCCTGTGTCCCTGTCACTCGGTGCCTGTGTCCCTGTCACTCGGTGCCTGTGTCCCTGTCACTCGGTGCCTGTGTCCCTGTCACTCGGTGCGGGAGTCCCTGTCACTCAGTGCGGGTGTCCCTGTCACTCGGTGCCTGTGTCCCTGTCACTCGGTTCGGGTGTCCATGTCACTCGGTGTCTGTGCCCCTGTCACTCGGTGTCTGTGCCCCTGTCACTCGGTGCGGGTGTCCCTGTCACTCGGTGCAGGTGTCCCGGTCACTCGGTGCCTGTGTCCCTGTCACTCGGGGCGGGTGTCTGAATCACTCGGTGCGCGTGTCCCTGTCTCTCAGTGCCTGTGTCCCTGGCACTCGGTGCCTGTGTCCCTGTCACTCGGTGCCTGTGTCCATGTCACTCGGTGCCTGTGTCCCTGTCACTCGGTGCGGGTGTCCCTATCACTCGGTGCCTGTGTCCCTGTCACTCGGTGTGGATGTCTCTGTCACTCAGTGCGGGTGTCCCTGTCACTCGGTGCGGGTGTCCCTGTCACTCAGTGCGGGTGTCCCTGTCACTCGGTGCGGGTGTCCCTGTCACTCAGTGCGGGTGTCCCTGTCACTCGGTGCGGGTGTCCCTGTCACTCGGTGCGGGTGTCCCTGTCACTCGGTGCCTGTGTCCCTGTCACTCGGTGCGGGTGTCCCTGTCACTCGGTGCGGGTGTCCCTGTCACTCAGTGCGGGTGTCCCTGTCACTCGGTGCCTGTGTCCCTGTCACTCGGTGCATGTGTCCCTGTCACTCGGTGCCTGTGTCCCTGTCACTCGGTGTAGATGTCTCTGTCACTCGGTGCGGGTGTCCCTGTCACCCGGTGCCTGTGTCCCTGTCACTCGGTGCCTGTGTCCCTGTCACTCGGTGCCTGTGTCCCTGTCACTCGGTGCCTGTGTCCCTGTCACTCGGTGCCTGTATCCCTGTCACTCGGTGCGGATGTCCCTGTCACTTGGTGCCTGTGTCCCTATCACTCGGTGCGGATGTCCCTGTCACGTGGTGCCTGTGTCCCTGTCACTCGGTGCAGGTGTCCCTGTCACTCAGTGCGGGTGTCGCTATCACTCGGTGCCTGTGTCCATGTCACTCGGTGCCTGTGTCCATGTCACTCGGTGCCTGTGTCCCTGTCACTCGGTGCGGGTGTCCCTATCACTCGGTGCCTGTGTCCCTGTCACTCGGTGTGGATGTCTCTGTCACTCAGTGCAGGTGTCCCTGTCACTCAGTGCCTGTGTCCCTGTCACTCAGTGCCTGTGTCCCTGTCACTCGGTGCAGGTGTCCCTGTCACTCGGTGCCTGTGTCCCTGTCACCCGGTGCCTGTGTCCCTGTCACTCGGTGCCTGTGTCCCTGTCACTCGGTGCCTGTGTCCCTGTCACTCGGTGCGGGTGTCCCTATCACTCGGTGCCTGTGTCCCTGTCACTCGGTGCAGGTGTCCCTGTCACTCGGTGCCTGTGTCCCTGTCACTCGGTGCCTGTGTCCCTGTCACTCGGTTCGGGTGTCCCTGTCACTCGGTGCGGGTGTCTCTGTCACTCGGTGCCAGTGTCCCTGTCACCCGGTGCCTGTGTCCCTGTCACTCGGTGCCTGTGTCGCTGTCACTCAGTGCGGGTGTCCCTGTCACTCGGTGCCTGTGTCCCTGTCACTCAGTGCGGGTGTCCCTGTCACTCGGTGCGGGTGTCCCTGTCACTCGGTGCCTGTGTCCCTGTCACTCGGTGCCTGTGTCCCTGTCACCCGGTGCCTGTGTCCCTATCAGTCGGTGCCTGTGTCCCTGTCACTCGGTGCCTGTGTCCCTATCACTCGGTGCCTGTGTCCCTGTCACTCGGTGCAGGTGTCCCTGTCACTCGGTGCGGGTGTCCCTGTCACTCGGTGCGGGTGTCCCTGTCACTCGGTGCGGGTGTCTCTGTCACTCGGTGCCTGTGTCCCTGTCACTCGGTTCGGGTGTCCCTATCACTCGGTGCGGATGTCCCTGTCACTCGGTGCCTGTGTCCCTGTCACTCGGTGCCTGTGTCCCTGTCACCCGGTGCCTGTGTCCCTGTCATTCGGTGCGGGTGTCCCTATCACTCGGTGCCTGTGTCCCTGTCACTCAGTGCGGGTGTCCCTATCACTCGGTGCCTGTGTCCCTGTCACTCGGTGCGGGTGTCCCTGTCACCCGGTGCCTGTGTCCCTGTCACCCGGTGCCTGTGTCCCTGTCACTCGGTGCCTGTGTCCCTGTCACTCGGTGCCTGTGTCGCTGTCACTCAGTGCGGGTGTCCCTGTCACTCGGTGCCTGTGTCCCTGTCACTCAGTGCGGGTGCCCCTGTCACTCGGTGTCTGTGCCCCTGTCACTCGGTGCCTGTGCCCCTGTCACTCGGTGCGGGTGTCCCTGTCACTCGGTGCCTGTGTCCCTGTCACTCGGTTCGGGTGTCCATGTCACTCGGTGCCTGTGTCCTCTCACTCAGTGCGGGTGTCCCTATCACTCGTTGCGGATGTCCCTGTCATCCGGTGCCTGTGTCCCTGTCACCCGGTGCCTGTGTCCCTGTCACCCGGTGCCTGTGTCCCTGTCACCCGGTGCCTGTGTCCCTGTCACTCGGTGCCTGTGTCACTGTCACTCGGTTCGGGTGTCCATGTCACTCGGTGCCTGTGTCCTCTCACTCAGTGCGGGTGTCCCTATCACTCGTTGCGGATGTCCCTGTCATCCGGTGCCTGTGTCCCTGTCACTCGGTGCCTGTGTCCCTGTCACTCGGTGCCTGTGTCACTGTCACTCGGTTCGGGTGTCCCTGTCACTCGGTGCCTGTGCCCCTGTCACTCGGTGCGGGTGTCCCTGTCACTCAGTGCGGGTGTCCCTGTCACTCGGTGCCTGTGTCCCTGTCACTCGGTGCCTGTGTCCCTGTCACTCGGTGCCTGTGTCACTGTCACTCGGTTCGGGTGTCCATGTCACTCGGTGCCTGTGTCCTCTCACTCAGTGCGGGTGTCCCTGTCACTCGGTGCGGATGTCCCTGTCACCCGGTGCCTGTGTCCCTGTCACCCGGTGCCTGTGTCCCTGTCACCCGGTGCCTGTGTCCCTGTCACTCGGTGCCTGTGCCCCTGTCACTCGGTGCGGGTGTCCATGTCACTCGGTGCCTGTGTCCCTCTCACTCAGTGCGGGTGTCCCTATCACTCGGTGCGGATGTCCCTGTCACTTGGTGCCTGTGTCCCTGTCACTCAGTGCGTGCGTCCCTGTCACTCGTTGCGGGTGTCCCTGTCACTCGGTGCCTGTGTCCCTGTCACTCGGTGCGGGTGTCCCTGTCACTCGGTGTCTGTGTCCCTGTCACTCAGTTCCTGTGTCCCTGTCATTCGGTGCAGGTGTCCCTATCACTCGGTGCCTGTGTCCCTGTCACTCGGTGCGAGTGTCCCTGTCACTTGGTGTCTGTGTCCCTGTCACTCGGTGCGGGTGTCCCTGTCACTCGGTGTCTGTGTCCCTGTCACTCAGTTCCTGTGTCCCTGTCACTCAGTGCGGGTGTCCCTGTCACTCGGTGCCTGTGTCCCTGTCACTCGGTGCCTGTGTCCCTGTCACTCGGTGCGGGAGTCCCTGTCACTCGGTGCCTGTGTCCCTGTCACTCGGTTCGGGTGGCCATGTCACTCGGTGTCTGTGCCCCTGTCACTCGGTGTCTGTGCCCCTGTCACTCGGTGCAGGTGTCCCGGTCACTCGGTGCCTGTGTCCCTGTCACTCGGGGCGGGTGTCTGAATCACTCGGGGCGCGTGTCCCTGTCTCTCAGTGCCTGTGTCCCTGTCACTCGGTGCCTGTGTCCCCGTCACTCGGTGCAGGTGTCCCTGTCACTCAGTGCCTGTGTCCCTGTCACTCAGTGCGGGTCTCGCTATCACTCGGTGCCTGTGTCCATGTCACTCGGTGCCTGTGTCCCTGTCACTCGGTGCGGGTGTCCCTATCACTCGGTGCCTGTGTCCCTGTCACTCGGTGTGGATGTCTCTGTCACTCAGTGCGGGTGTCCCTGTCACTCAGTGCCTGTGTCCCTGTCACTCGGTGCGGGTGTCCCTGTCACTCGGTGCGGGTGTCCCTGTCACTCAGTGCGGGTGTCCCTGTCACTCGGTGCCTGTGTCCCTGTCACTCGGTGCCTGTGTCCCCGTCACTCGGTGCCTGTGTCCCTGTCACTCGGTGTGGATGTCTCTGTCACTCGGTGCGGGTGTCCCTGTCACTCAGTGCGGGTGTCCCTGTCACCCGGTGCCTGTGTCCCTGTCACCCGGTGCCTGTGTCCCTGTCACCTGGTGCCTGTGTCCCTGTCACTCGGTGCCTGTGTCCCTGTCAGTCGGTGCCTGTGTCCCTGTCACTCGGTGCGGATGTCCCTGTCACTCGGTGCCTGTGTCCCTATCACTCGGTGCGGATGTCCCTGTCACTCGGTGCCTGTGTCCATGTCACTCGGTGCCTGTGTCCATGTCACTCGGTGCCTGTGTCCCTGTCACTCGGTGCGGGTGTCCCTATCACTCTGTGCCTGTGTCCCTGTCACTCGGTATGGATGTCTCTGTCACTCAGTGCGGGTGTCCCTGTCACTCAGTGCGGGTGTCCCTGTCACTCGGTGCAGGTGTCCCTGTCACTCAGTGCCTGTGTCCCTGTCACTCAGTGCGGGTGTCGCTATCACTCTGTGCCTGTGTCCATGTCACTCGGTGCCTGTGTCCCTGTCACTCAGTGCGGGTGTCCCTGTCACTCGGTGCAGGTGTCCCTGTCACTCAGTGCGGGTGTCCCTGTCACTCGGTGCCTGTGTCCCTGTCACTCGGTGCCTGTGTCCCTGTCACTCGGTGCGGGTGTCCCTATCACTCGGTGCCTGTGTCCCTGTCACTCGGTGTGGATGTCTCTGTCACTCAGTGCGGGTGTCCCTGTCACTCAGTGCCTGTGTCCCTGTCACTCGGTGCGGGTGTCCCTGTCACTCGGTGCCGGTGTCCCTGTCACTCGGTGCCTGTGTCCCTGTCACTCGGTGCCTGTGTCCCTGTCACTCGGTGCCTGTGTCCCTGTCACTCGGTGTGGATGTCTCTGTCACTCGGTGCGGGTGTCCATGTCACTCAGTGCGGGTGTCCCTGTCACCCGGTGCCTGTGTCCCTGTCACCCGGTGCCTGTGTCCCTGTCACTCGGTGCCTGTGTCCCTGTCACTCGGTTTGGATGTCTCTGTCACTCGGTGCGGGTGTCCCTGTCACTCAGTGCGGGTGTCCCTGTCACCCGGTGTCTGTGTCCCTGTCACCCGGTGTCTGTGTCCCTGTCACCCGGTGCCTGTGTCCCTGTCACTCGGTGTCTGTGTCCCTGTCACTCGGTGCCTGTGTCCCTGTCACTCGGTGCCTGTGTCCCTGTCACTCGGTGCCTGTGTCCCTGTCACTCGGTGTGGATGTCTCTGTCACTCGGTGCGGGTGTCCCTGTCACTCAGTGCGGGTGTCCCTGTCACTCGGTGCCTGTGTCCCTGTCACCCGGTGCCTGTGTCCCTGTCACTCAGTGCCTGTGTCCCTGTCACTCGGTGCCTGTGTCCCTGTCACTCGGTGCCTGTGTCCCTGTCACTCGGTGCCTGTGTCCCTGTCACTCGGTGCCTGTGTCCCTGACACTCAGTGCTGGTGCCCCTGTCACTCGGTGTCTGTGCCCCTGTCACTCGGTGTCTGTGCCCCTGTCACTCGGTGCGGGTGTCCCTGTCACTCAGTGCGGGTGTCCCTGTCACTCGGTGCCTGTGTCCCTGTCACTCGGTGCCTGTGTCCCTGTCACTCGGTGTGGATGTCTCTGTCACTCGGTGCGGGTGTCCCTGTCACTCAGTGCGGGTGTCCCTGTCACCCGGTGCCTGTGTCCCTGTCACCCGGTGCCTGTGTCCCTGTCACTCGGTGCCTGTGTCCCTGTCACTCGGTGCCTGTGTCCCTGTCACTCGGTGCCTGTGTCCCTGTCACTCGGTGCCTGTGTCCCTGTCACTCGGTGCGGATGTCCCTGTCACTTGGTGCCTGTGTCCCTATCACTCGGTGCGGATGTCCCTGTCACTTGGTGCCTGTGTCCCTGTCACTCGGTGCAGGTGTCCCTGTCACTCAGTGCCTGTGTCCCTATCACTCGGTGCGGATGTCCCTGTCACTTGGTGCCTGTGTCCCTGTCACTCGGTGCAGGTGTCCCTGTCACTCAGTGCCTGTGTCCCTGTCACTCAGTGCGGGTGTCGCTATCACTCGGTGCCTGTGTCCATGTCACTCGGTGCCTGTGTCCATGTCACTCGGTGCCTGTGTCCCTGTCACTCGGTGCGGGTGTCCCTATCACTCGGTGCCTGTGTCCCTGTCACTCGGTGTGGATGTCTCTGTCACTCAGTGCGGGTGTCCCTGTCACTCAGTGCGGGTGTCCCTGTCACTCAGTGCCTGTGTCCCTGTCACTCAGTGCGGGTGTCCCTGTCACTCGGTGCGGGTGTCCCTGTCACTCGGTGCCTGTGTCCCTGTCACCCGGTGCCTGTGTCCCTATCACTCGGTGCCTGTGTCCCTGTCACTCGATGCAGGTGTCCCTGTCACTCGGTGCGGGTGTCTCTATCACTCGGTGCCTGTGTCCCTGTCACTCGGTGCAGGTGTCCCTGTCACTCGGTGCCTGTGTCCCTGTCACTCGGTGCGGGTGTCCCTGTCACTCGGTGCGGGTGTCTCTGTCACTCGGTGCCTGTGTCCCTGTCACTCGGTGCAGGTGTCCCTGTCACTCGGTGCGGGTGTCTCTGTCACTCGGTGCCTGTGTCCCTGTCACTCGGTGCCTGTGTCTCTGTCACTCGGTGTGGATGTCTCTGTCACTCAGTGCGGGTGTCCCTGTCACTCGGTGCCTGTGTCCCTGTCACTCAGTGCGGGTGTCCCTATCACTCAGTGCCTGTGTCCCTGTCACTCGGTGTGGATGTCTCTGTCACTCAGTGCGGGTGTCCCTGTCACTCAGTGCCTGTGTCCCTGTCACTCGGTGTGAATGTCTCTGTCACTCAGTGCGGGTGTCCCTGTCACTCAGTGCGGGTGTCCCTGTCACTCAGTGCCTGTGTCCCTGTTACTCAGTGCGGGTGTCCCTGTCACTCGGTGCGGGTGTCCCTGTCACTCGGTGCCTGTGTCCCTGTCACCCGGTGCCTGTGTCCCTATCACTCGGTGCCTGTGTCCCTGTCACTCGATGCAGGTGTCCCTGTCACTCGGTGCGGGTGTCCCTATCACTCGGTGCCTGTGTCCCTGTCACTCGGTGCAGGTGTCCCTGTCACTCGGTGCCTGTGTCCCTGTCACTCGGTGCGGGTGTCCCTGTCACTCGGTGCGGGTGTCTCTGTCACTCGGTGCCTGTGTCCCTGTCACTCGGTGCAGGTGTCCCTGTCACTCGGTGCGGGTGTCTCTATCACTCGGTGCCTGTGTCCCTATCACTCGGTGCCTGTGTCTCTGTCACTCGGTGTGGATGTCTCTGTCACTCGGTGCCTGTGTCCCTGTCACTCGGTGCCTGTGTCCCTGTCACTCAGTGCGGGTGTCCCTGTCACTCGGTGTCTGTGTCCCTGTCACTCGGTGTCTGTGTCCCTGTCACTCAGTGCGGGTGTCCCTGTCACTCGGTGCCTGTGTCCCTGTCATTCGGTGCGTGTGTCCCTGTCATTCGGTGCGTGTGTCCCTGTCACTCGGTGCGTGTGTCCCTGTCACCCGGTGCCTGTGTCCCTGTCACCCGGTGCCTGTGTCCCTGTCACCCGGTGCCTGTGTCCCTGTCACCCGGTGCCTGTGTCCCTGTCACTCGGTGCCTGTGTCCCTGTCACTCGGTGCGGATGTCCCTGTCACTCGGTGCCTGTGTCCCTATCACTCGGTGCGGATGTCCCTGTCACTCGGTGCCTGTGTCCATGTCACTCGGTGCCTGTGTCCATGTCACTCGGTGCCTGTGTCCCTGTCACTCGGTGCGGGTGTCCCTATCACTCGGTGCCTGTGTCCCTGTCACTCGGTGTGGATGTCTCTGTCACTCAGTGCGGGTGTCCCTGTCACTCGGTGCCTGTGTCCCTGTCACTCGGTGCCTGTGTCCTGTCACTCGGTGCCTGTGTCCCTGTCACTCGGTGTGGATGTCTCTGTCACTCGGTGCGGGTGTCCCTGTCACTCAGTGCGGGTGTCCCTGTCACCCGGTGCCTGTGTCCCTGTCACCCGGTGCCTGTGTCCCTGTCACTCGGTGCCTGTGTCCCTGTCACTCGGTGCCTGTGTCCCTGTCACTCGGTGCCTGTGTCCCTGTCACTCGGTGCCTGTGTCCCTGTCACTCAGTGTGGATGTCTCTGTCACTCGGTGCGGGTGTCCCTGTCACTCAGTGCGGGTGTCCCTGTCACTCGGTGCCTGTGTCCCTGTCACCCGGTGCCTGTGTCCCTGTCACCCGGTGCCTGTGTCCCTGTCACTCAGTGCCTGTGTCCCTGTCACTCGGTGCCTGTGTCCCTGTCACTCGGTGCCTGTGTCCCTGTCACTCAGTGCTGGTGCCCCTGTCACTCGGTGTCTGTGCCCCTGTCACTCGGTGTCTGTGCCCCTGTCACTCGGTGCGGGTGTCCCTGTCACTCGGTGCGGGTGTCTCTGTCACTCGGTGCCTGTGTCCCTGTCACTCGGTGCAGGTGTCCCTGTCACTCGGTGCGGGTGTCTCTGTCACTCGGTGCCTGTGTCCCTGTCACTCGGTGCAGGTGTCCCTGTCACTCGGTGCGGGTGTCTCTGTCACTCGGTGCCTGTGTCTCTGTCACTCGGTGTGGATGTCTCTGTCACTCAGTGCGGGTGTCCCTGTCACTCGGTGCCTGTGTCCCTGTCACTCAGTGCGGGTGTCCCTGTCACTCGGTGTGGATGTCTCTGTCACTCAGTGCGGGTGTCCCTGTCACTCAGTGCGGGTGTCCCTGTCACTCAGTGCCTGTGTCCCTGTTACTCAGTGCGGGTGTCCCTGTCACTCGGTGCCTGTGTCCCTGTCACTCGGTGCCTGTGTCCCTGTCACTCGGTGCAGGTGTCCCTGTCACTTAGTGCGGGTGTCCCTGTCACTCGGTGCGGTTGTCCCTGTCACTCGGTGCGGGTGTCCCTGTCACTCAGTGCCTGTGTCCCTGTCACTCAGTGCCTGTGTCCCTGTCACTCAGTGCCTGTGTCCCTGTCACTCGGTGCCTGTGTCCCTGTCACTCGGTGTGGATGTCTCTGTCACTCAGTGCGGGTGTCCCTGTCACTCAGTGCCTGTGTCCCTGTCACTCGGTGTGAATGTCTCTGTCACTCAGTGCGGGTGTCCCTGTCACTCAGTGCGGGTGTCCCTGTCACTCAGTGCCTGTGTCCCTGTTACTCAGTGCGGGTGTCCCTGTCACTCGGTGCGGGTGTCCCTGTCACTCGGTGCCTGTGTCCCTGTCACCCGGTGCCTGTGTCCCTATCACTCGGTGCCTGTGTCCCTGTCACTCGATGCAGGTGTCCCTGTCACTCGGTGCGGGTGTCCCTATCACTCGGTGCCTGTGTCCCTGTCACTCGGTGCAGGTGTCCCTGTCACTCGGTGCCTGTGTCCCTGTCACTCGGTGCGGGTGTCCCTGTCACTCGGTGCGGGTGTCTCTGTCACTCGGTGCCTGTGTCCCTGTCACTCGGTGCAGGTGTCCCTGTCACTCGGTGCGGGTGTCTCTATCACTCGGTGCCTGTGTCCCTATCACTCGGTGCCTGTGTCTCTGTCACTCGGTGTGGATGTCTCTGTCACTCGGTGCCTGTGTCCCTGTCACTCGGTGCCTGTGTCCCTGTCACTCAGTGCGGGTGTCCCTGTCACTCGGTGTCTGTGTCCCTGTCACTCGGTGTCTGTGTCCCTGTCACTCAGTGCGGGTGTCCCTGTCACTCGGTGCCTGTGTCCCTGTCATTCGGTGCGTGTGTCCCTGTCATTCGGTGCGTGTGTCCCTGTCACCCGGTGCCTGTGTCCCTGTCACCCGGTGCCTGTGTCCCTGTCACCCGGTGCCTGTGTCCCTGTCACTCGGTGCCTGTGTCCCTGTCACTCGGTGCCTGTGTCCCTGTCACTCGGTGCGGATGTCCCTGTCACTCGGTGCCTGTGTCCCTATCACTCGGTGCGGATGTCCCTGTCACTCGGTGCCTGTGTCCATGTCACTCGGTGCCTGTGTCCATGTCACTCGGTGCCTGTGTCCCTGTCACTCGGTGCGGGTGTCCCTATCACTCGGTGCCTGTGTCCCTGTCACTCGGTGTGGATGTCTCTGTCACTCAGTGCGGGTGTCCCTGTCACTCGGTGCCTGTGTCCCTGTCACTCGGTGCCTGTGTCCTGTCACTCGGTGCCTGTGTCCCTGTCACTCGGTGTGGATGTCTCTGTCACTCGGTGCGGGTGTCCCTGTCACTCAGTGCGGGTGTCCCTGTCACCCGGTGCCTGTGTCCCTGTCACCCGGTGCCTGTGTCCCTGTCACTCGGTGCCTGTGTCCCTGTCACTCGGTGCCTGTGTCCCTGTCACTCGGTGCCTGTGTCCCTGTCACTCGGTGCCTGTGTCCCTGTCACTCAGTGTGGATGTCTCTGTCACTCGGTGCGGGTGTCCCTGTCACTCAGTGCGGGTGTCCCTGTCACTCGGTGCCTGTGTCCCTGTCACCCGGTGCCTGTGTCCCTGTCACTCAGTGCCTGTGTCCCTGTCACTCGGTGCCTGTGTCCCTGTCACTCGGTGCCTGTGTCCCTGTCACTCAGTGCTGGTGCCCCTGTCACTCGGTGTCTGTGCCCCTGTCACTCGGTGTCTGTGCCCCTGTCACTCGGTGCGGGTGTCCCTGTCACTCGGTGCGGGTGTCTCTGTCACTCGGTGCCTGTGTCCCTGTCACTCGGTGCAGGTGTCCCTGTCACTCGGTGCGGGTGTCTCTGTCACTCGGTGCCTGTGTCCCTGTCACTCGGTGCAGGTGTCCCTGTCACTCGGTGCGGGTGTCTCTGTCACTCGGTGCCTGTGTCTCTGTCACTCGGTGTGGATGTCTCTGTCACTCAGTGCGGGTGTCCCTGTCACTCGGTGCCTGTGTCCCTGTCACTCAGTGCGGGTGTCCCTGTCACTCGGTGTGGATGTCTCTGTCACTCAGTGCGGGTGTCCCTGTCACTCAGTGCGGGTGTCCCTGTCACTCAGTGCCTGTGTCCCTGTTACTCAGTGCGGGTGTCCCTGTCACTCGGTGCCTGTGTCCCTGTCACTCGGTGCCTGTGTCCCTGTCACTCGGTGCAGGTGTCCCTGTCACTTAGTGCGGGTGTCCCTGTCACTCGGTGCGGTTGTCCCTGTCACTCGGTGCGGGTGTCCCTGTCACTCAGTGCCTGTGTCCCTGTCACTCAGTGCCTGTGTCCCTGTCACTCGGTGCGGGTGTCCCTGTCACTCGGTGTCTGTGTCCCTGTCACTCAGTTCCTGTGTCCCTGTCATTCGGTGCAGGTGTCCCTATCACTCGGTGCCTGTGTCCCTGTCACTCGGTGCGAGTGTCCCTGTCACTTGGTGTCTGTGTCCCTGTCACTCGGTGCGGGTGTCCCTGTCACTCGGTGTCTGTGTCCCTGTCACTCAGTTCCTGTGTCCCTGTCACTCAGTGCGGGTGTCCCTGTCACTCGGTGCCTGTGTCCCTGTCACTCGGTGCCTGTGTCCCTGTCACTCGGTGCGGGAGTCCCTGTCACTCGGTGCCTGTGTCCCTGTCACTCGGTTCGGGTGACCATGTCACTCGGTGTCTGTGCCCCTGTCACTCGGTGTCTGTGCCCCTGTCACTCGGTGCAGGTGTCCCGGTCACTCGGTGCCTGTGTCCCTGTCACTCGGGGCGGGTGTCTGAATCACTCGGGGCGCGTGTCCCTGTCTCTCAGTGCCTGTGTCCCTGTCACTCGGTGCCTGTGTCCCCGTCACTCGGTGCAGGTGTCCCTGTCACTCAGTGCCTGTGTCCCTGTCACTCAGTGCGGGTCTCGCTATCACTCGGTGCCTGTGTCCATGTCACTCGGTGCCTGTGTCCCTGTCACTCGGTGCGGGTGTCCCTATCACTCGGTGCCTGTGTCCCTGTCACTCGGTGTGGATGTCTCTGTCACTCAGTGCGGGTGTCCCTGTCACTCAGTGCCTGTGTCCCTGTCACTCAGTGCGGGTGTCCCTGTCACTCGGTGCGGGTGTCCCTGTCACTCGGTGCGGGTGTCCCTGTCACTCAGTGCGGGTGTCCCTGTCACTCGGTGCCTGTGTCCCTGTCACTCGGTGCCTGTGTCCCCGTCACTCGGTGCCTGTGTCCCTGTCACTCGGTGTGGATGTCTCTGTCACTCGGTGCGGGTGTCCCTGTCACTCAGTGCGGGTGTCCCTGTCACCCGGTGCCTGTGTCCCTGTCACCCGGTGCCTGTGTCCCTGTCACCTGGTGCCTGTGTCCCTGTCACCTGGTGCCTGTGTCCCTGTCACTCGGTGCCTGTGTCCCTGTCACTCGGTGCCTGTGTCCCTGTCACTCGGTGCCTGTGTCCCTGTCACTCGGTGCGGATGTCCCTGTCACTCGGTGCCTGTGTCCCTATCACTCGGTGCGGATGTCCCTGTCACTCGGTGCCTGTGTCCATGTCACTCGGTGCCTGTGTCCATGTCACTCGGTGCCTGTGTCCCTGTCACTCGGTGCGGGTGTCCCTATCACTCTGTGCCTGTGTCCCTGTCACTCGGTGTGGATGTCTCTGTCACTCAGTGCGGGTGTCCCTGTCACTCAGTGCCTGTGTCCCTGTCACTCAGTGCGGGTGTCCCTGTCACTCGGTGCAGGTGTCCCTGTCACTCGGTGCGGGTGTCCATGTCACTCGGTGCCTGTGTCCCTGTCACTCAGTGCGGGTGTCGCTATCACTCTGTGCCTGTGTCCATGTCACTCGGTGCCTGTGTCCCTGTCACTCGGTGCGGGTGTCCCTATCACTCGGTGCCTGTGTCCCTGTCACTCGGTGTGGATGTCTCTGTCACTCAGTGCGGGTGTCCCTGTCACTCAGTGCCTGTGTCCCTGTCACTCGGTGCGGGTGTCCCTGTCACTCGGTGCCGGTGTCCCTGTCACTCGGTGCCTGTGTCCCTGTCACTCGGTGCCTGTGTCCCTGTCACTCGGTGCCTGTGTCCCTGTCACTCGGTGTGGATGTCTCTGTCACTCGGTGCGGGTGTCCATGTCACTCAGTGCGGGTGTCCCTGTCACCCGGTGCCTGTGTCCCTGTCACCCGGTGCCTGTGTCCCTGTCACTCGGTGCCTGTGTCCCTGTCACTCGGTTTGGATGTCTCTGTCACTCGGTGCGGGTGTCCATGTCACTCAGTGCGGGTGTCCCTGTCACCCGGTGTCTGTGTCCCTGTCACCCGGTGCCTGTGTCCCTGTCACCCGGTGCCTGTGTCCCTGTCACTCGGTGCCTGTGTCCCTGTCACTCGGTGCCTGTGTCCCTGTCACTCGGTGTGGATGTCCCTGTCACTCGGTGCGGGTGTCCCTGTCACTCAGTGCGGGTGTCCCTGTCACTCGGTGCCTGTGTCCCTGTCACCCGGTGCCTGTGTCCCTGTCACTCAGTGCCTGTGTCCCTGTCACTCGGTGCCTGTGTCCCTGTCACTCGGTGCCTGTGTCCCTGTCACTCGGTGCCTGTGTCCCTGACACTCAGTGCCGGTGCCCCTGTCACTCGGTGTCTGTGCCCCTGTCACTCGGTGTCTGTGCCCCTGTCACTCGGTGCGGGTGTCCCTGTCACTCAGTGCGGGTGTCCCTGTCACTCGGTGCCTGTGTCCCTGTCACTCGGTGCCTGTGTCCCTGTCACTCGGTGTGGATGTCTCTGTCACTCGGTGCGGGTGTCCCTGTCACTCAGTGCGGGTGTCCCTGTCACCCGGTGCCTGTGTCCCTGTCACTCGGTGCCTGTGTCCCTGTCACTCGGTGCCTGTGTCCCTGTCACTCGGTGCCTGTGTCCCTGTCACTCGGTGCGGATGTCCCTGTCACTTGGTGCCTGTGTCCCTATCACTCGGTGCGGATGTCCCTGTCACTTGGTGCCTGTGTCCCTGTCACTCGGTGCAGGTGTCCCTGTCACTCAGTGCCTGTGTCCCTGTCACTCAGTGCGGGTGTCGCTATCACTCGGTGCCTGTGTCCATGTCACTCGGTGCCTGTGTCCATGTCACTCGGTGCCTGTGTCCCTGTCACTCGGTGCGGGTGTCCCTATCACTCGGTGCCTGTGTCCCTGTCACTCGGTGTGGATGTCTCTGTCACTCAGTGCGGGTGTCCCTGTCACTCAGTGCGGGTGTCCCTGTCACTCAGTGCCTGTGTCCCTGTCACTCAGTGCGGGTGTCCCTGTCACTCGGTGCGGGTGTCCCTGTCACTCGGTGCCTGTGTCCCTGTCACCCGGTGCCTGTGTCCCTATCACTCGGTGCCTGTGTCCCTGTCACTCGATGCAGGTGTCCCTGTCACTCGGTGCGGGTGTCTCTATCACTCGGTGCCTGTGTCCCTGTCACTCGGTGCCTGTGTCCCTGTCACTCGGTGCAGGTGTCCCTGTCACTCGGTGCGGGTGTCTCTGTCACTCGGTGCCTGTGTCCCTGTCACTCGGTGCAGGTGTCCCTGTCACTCGGTGCGGGTGTCTCTGTCACTCGGTGCCTGTGTCCCTGTCACTCGGTGCCTGTGTCTCTGTCACTCGGTGTGGATGTCTCTGTCACTCAGTGCGGGTGTCCCTGTCACTCGGTGCCTGTGTCCCTGTCACTCAGTGCGGGTGTCCCTGTCACTCGGTGTGGATGTCTCTGTCACTCAGTGCGGGTGTCCCTGTCACTCAGTGCGGGTGTCCCTGTCACTCAGTGCCTGTGTCCCTGTTACTCAGTGCGGGTGTCCCTGTCACTCGGTGCGGGTGTCCCTGTCACTCGGTGCCTGTGTCCCTGTCACCCGGTGCCTGTGTCCCTATCACTCGGTGCCTGTGTCCCTGTCACTCGATGCAGGTGTCCCTGTCACTCGGTGCGGGTGTCCCTATCACTCGGTGCCTGTGTCCCTGTCACTCGGTGCAGGTGTCCCTGTCACTCGGTGCCTGTGTCCCTGTCACTCGGTGCAGGTGTCCCTGTCACTCGGTGCGGGTGTCTCTGTCACTCGGTGCCTGTGTCCCTGTCACTCGGTGCAGGTGTCCCTGTCACTCGGTGCGGGTGTCTCTATCACTCGGTGCCTGTGTCCCTATCACTCGGTGCCTGTGTCTCTGTCACTCGGTGTGGATGTCTCTGTCACTCAGTGCGGGTGTCCCTGTCACTCGGTGCCTGTGTCCCTGTCACTCAGTGCGGGTGTCCCTGTCACTCGGTGTCTGTGTCCCTGTCACTCGGTGTCTGTGTCCCTGTCACTCAGTGCGGGTGTCCCTGTCACTCGGTGCCTGTGTCCCTGTCATTCGGTGCGTGTGTCCCTGTCATTCGGTGCGTGTGTCCCTGTCACTCGGTGCGTGTGTCCCTGTCACCCGGTGCCTGTGTCCCTGTCACCCGGTGCCTGTGTCCCTGTCACCCGGTGCCTGTGTCCCTGTCACTCGGTGCCTGTGTCCCTGTCACTCGGTGCCTGTGTCCCTGTCACTCGGTGCGGATGTCCCTGTCACTCGGTGCCTGTGTCCCTATCACTCGGTGCGGATGTCCCTGTCACTCGGTGCCTGTGTCCATGTCACTCGGTGCCTGTGTCCATGTCACTCGGTGCCTGTGTCCCTGTCACTCGGTGCGGGTGTCCCTATCACTCGGTGCCTGTGTCCCTGTCACTCGGTGTGGATGTCTCTGTCACTCAGTGCGGGTGTCCCTGTCACTCGGTGCCTGTGTCCCTGTCACTCGGTGCCTGTGTCCTGTCACTCGGTGCCTGTGTCCCTGTCACTCGGTGTGGATGTCTCTGTCACTCGGTGCGGGTGTCCCTGTCACTCAGTGCGGGTGTCCCTGTCACTCGGTGCCTGTGTCCCTGTCACCCGGTGCCTGTGTCCCTGTCACTCGGTGCCTGTGTCCCTGTCACTCGGTGCCTGTGTCCCTGTCACTCAGTGTGGATGTCTCTGTCACTCGGTGCGGGTGTCCCTGTCACTCAGTGCGGGTGTCCCTGTCACTCGGTGCCTGTGTCCCTGTCACCCGGTGCCTGTGTCCCTGTCACTCAGTGCCTGTGTCCCTGTCACTCGGTGCCTGTGTCCCTGTCACTCGGTGCCTGTGTCCCTGTCACTCGGTGCCTGTGTCCCTGTCACTCAGTGCTGGTGCCCCTGTCACTCGGTGTCTGTGCCCCTGTCACTCGGTGTCTGTGCCCCTGTCACTCGGTGCGGGTGTCCCTGTCACTCGGTGCGGGTGTCTCTGTCACTCGGTGCCTGTGTCCCTGTCACTCGGTGCCTGTGTCCCTGTCACTCGGTGCGGGTGTCTCTGTCACTCGGTGCCTGTGTCCCTGTCACTCGGTGCAGGTGTCCCTGTCACTCGGTGCGGGTGTCTCTGTCACTCGGTGCCTGTGTCCCTGTCACTCAGTGTGGATGTCTCTGTCACTCAGTGCGGGTGTCCCTGTCACTCAGTGCGGGTGTCCCTGTCACTCAGTGCCTGTGTCCCTGTCACTCAGTGCGGGTGTCCCTGTCACTCGGTGCGGGTGTCCCTGTCACTCGGTGCCTGTGTCCCTGTCACCCGGTGCCTGTGTCCCTATCACTCGGTGCCTGTGTCCCTGTCACTCGATGCAGGTGTCCCTGTCAGTCGGTGCGGGTGTCCCTATCACTCGGTGCCTGTGTCCCTGTCACTCGGTGCAGGTGTCCCTGTCACTCGGTGCCTGTGTCCCTGTCACTCGGTGCAGGTGTCCCTGTCACTCGGTGCGGGTGTCTCTGTCACTCGGTGCCTGTGTCCCTGTCACTCGGTGCAGGTGTCCCTGTCACTCGGTGCGGGTGTCTCTATCACTCGGTGCCTGTGTCCCTATCACTCGGTGCCTGTGTCTCTGTCACTCGGTGTGGATGTCTCTGTCACTCAGTGCGGGTGTCCCTGTCACTCGGTGCCTGTGTCCCTGTCACTCAGTGCGGGTGTCCCTGTCACTCGGTGTCTGTGTCCCTGTCACTCGGTGTCTGTGTCCCTGTCACTCAGTGCGGGTGTCCCTGTCACTTGGTGCCTGTGTCCCTGTCATTCGGTGCGTGTGTCCCTGTCACTCGGTGCGTGTGTCCCTGTCACTCGGTGCGTGTGTCCCTGTCACCCGGTGCCTGTGTCCCTGTCACCCGGTGCCTGTGTCCCTGTCACTCGGTGCCTGTGTCCCTGTCACTCGGTGCCTGTGTCCCTGTCACTCGGTGCGGATGTCCCTGTCACTCGGTGCCTGTGTCCCTATCACTCGGTGCGGATGTCCCTGTCACTCGGTGCCTGTGTCCATGTCACTCGGTGCCTGTGTCCATGTCACTCGGTGCCTGTGTCCCTGTCACTCGGTGCGGGTGTCCCTATCACTCGGTGCCTGTGTCCCTGTCACTCGGTGTGGATGTCTCTGTCACTCAGTGCGGGTGTCCCTGTCACTCGGTGCCTGTGTCCCTGTCACTCGGTGCCTGTGTCCTGTCACTCGGTGCCTGTGTCCCTGTCACTCGGTGTGGATGTCTCTGTCACTCGGTGCGGGTGTCCCTGTCACTCAGTGCGGGTGTCCCTGTCACCCGGTGCCTGTGTCCCTGTCACCCGGTGCCTGTGTCCCTGTCACTCGGTGCCTGTGTCCCTGTCACTCGGTGCCTGTGTCCCTGTCACTCGGTGCCTGTGTCCCTGTCACTCGGTGCCTGTGTCCCTGTCACTCAGTGTGGATGTCCCTGTCACTCGGTGCGGGTGTCCCTGTCACTCAGTGCGGGTGTCCCTGTCACTCGGTGCCTGTGTCCCTGTCACCCGGTGCCTGTGTCCCTGTCACTCAGTGCCTGTGTCCCTGTCACTCGGTGCCTGTGTCCCTGTCACTCGGTGCCTGTGTCCCTGTCACTCGGTGCCTGTGTCCCTGTCACTCAGTGCTGGTGCCCCTGTCACTCGGTGTCTGTGCCCCTGTCACTCGGTGTCTGTGCCCCTGTCACTCGGTGCGGGTGTCCCTGTCACTCAGTGCGGGTGTCCCTGTCACTCGGTGCCTGTGTCCCTGTCACTCGGTGCCTGTGTCCCTGTCACTCGGTGTGGATGTCTCTGTCACTCGGTGCGGGTGTCCCTGTCACTCAGTGCGGGTGTCCCTGTCACCCGGTGCCTGTGTCCCTGTCACTCGGTGCCTGTGTCCCTGTCACTCGGTGCCTGTGTCCCTGTCACTCGGTGCGGATGTCCCTATCACTTGGTGCCTGTGTCCCTATCACTCGGTGCGGATGTCCCTGTCACTCGGTGCAGGTGTCCCTGTCACTCGGTGCAGGTGTCCCTGTCACTCGGTGTGGATGTCTCTGTCACTCAGTGCGGGTGTCCCTGTCACTCAGTGCCTGTGTCCCTGTCACTCGGTGCCTGTGTCCCTGTCACTCGGTGCGGATGTCCCTGTCACTCGGTGCCTGTGTCCCTATCACTCGGTGCGGATGTCCCTGTCACTCGGTGCCTGTGTCCATGTCACTCGGTGCCTGTGTCCATGTCATTCGGTGCCTGTGTCCCTGTCACTCGGTGCGGGTGTCCCTATCACTCGGTGCCTGTGTCCCTGTCACTCGGTGTGGATGTCTCTGTCACTCAGTGCGGGTGTCCCTGTCACTCAGTGCCTGTGACCCTGTCACTCAGTGCGGGTGTCCCTGTCACTCGGTGCGGGTGTCCCTGTCACTCAGTGCGGGTTTCCGTGTCACTCGGTGCCTGTGTCCCTGTCACTCGGTGCCTGTGTCCCTGTCACCCGGTGCCTGTGTCCCTGTCACCCGGTGCCTGTGTCCCTGTCACCCGGTGCCTGTGTCCCTGTCACTCGGTGCCTGTGTCCCTGTCACTCGGTGCCTGTGTCCCTGTCACTCGGTGCCTGTGTCCCTATCACTCGGTGCGGATGTCCCTGTCACTCGGTGCCTGTGTCCATGTCACTCGGTGCCTGTGTCCATGTCACTCGGTGCCTGTGTCCCTGTCACTCGGTGCGGGTGTCCCTATCACTCGGTGCCTGTGTCCCTGTCACTCGGTGTGGATGTCTCTGTCACTCAGTGCGGGTGTCCCTGTCACTCGGTGCCTGTGTCCCTGTCACTCGGTGCCTGTGTCCCTGTCACTCGGTGCCTGTGTCCCTGTCACTCGGTGTGGATGTCTCTGTCACTCGGTGCGGGTGTCCCTGTCACTCAGTGCGGGTGTCCCTGTCACCCGGTGCCTGTGTCCCTGTCACTCGGTGCCTGTGTCCCTGTCACTCGGTGCCTGTGTCCCTGTCACTCGGTGCCTGTGTCCCTGTCACTCAGTGTGGATGTCTCTGTCACTCGGTGCGGGTGTCCCTGTCACTCAGTGCGGGTGTCCCTGTCACTCGGTGCCTGTGTCCCTGTCACCCGTTGCCTGTGTCCCTGTCACTCAGTGCCTGTGTCCCTGTCACTCGGTGCCTGTGTCCCTGTCACTCGGTGCCTGTGTCCCTGTCACTAGGTGCCTGTGTCCCTGTCACTCAGTGCTGGTGCCCCTGTCACTCGGTGTCTGTGCCCCTGTCACTCGGTGTCTGTGCCCCTGTCACTCGGTGCGGGTGTCCCTGTCACTCAGTGCGGGTGTCCCTGTCACTCGGTGCCTGTGTCCCTGTCACTCGGTGCCTGTGTCCCTGTCACTCGGTGTGGATGTCTCTGTCACTCGGTGCGGGTGTCCCTGTCACTCGGTGCGGGTGTCCCTGTCACCCGGTGCCTGTGTCCCTGTCACTCGGTGCCTGTGTCCCTGTCACTCGGTGCGGATGTCCCTGTCACTTGGTGCCTGTGTCCCTATCACTCGGTGCGGATGTCCCTGTCACTTGGTGCCTGTGTCCCTGTCACTCGGTGCAGGTGTCCCTGTCACTCGGTGCAGGTGTCCCTGTCACTCGGTGTGGATGTCTCTGTCACTCAGTGCGGGTGTCCCTGTCACTCGGTGCCTGTGTCCATGTCACTCGGTGCCTGTGTCCATGTCACTCGGTGCCTGTGTCCCTGTCACTCGGTGCGGGTGTCCCTATCACTCGGTGCCTGTGTCCCTGTCACTCGGTGTGGATGTCTCTGTCACTCAGTGCGGGTGTCCCTGTCACTCAGTGCCTGTGTCCCTGTCACTCAGTGCGGGTGTCCCTGTCACTCGGTGCGGGTGTCCCTGTCACTCAGTGCGGGTTTCCCTGTCACTCGGTGCCTGTGTCCCTGTCACTCGGTGCCTGTGTCCCTGTCACTCGGTGCCTGTGTCCCTGTCACTCGGTGTGGATGTCTCTGTCACTCGGTGCGGGTGTCCCTGTCACTCAGTGCGGGTGTCCCTGTCACCCGGTGCCTGTGTCCCTGTCACCCGGTGCCTGTGTCCCTGTCACTCGGTGCCTGTGTCCCTGTCACTCGGTGTCTGTGTCCCTGTCACTCGGTGCCTGTGTCCCTGTCACTCGGTGCCTGTGTCCCTGTCACTCGGTGCCTGTGTCCCTGTCACTCGGTGTGGATGTCTCTGTCACTCGGTGCGGGTGTCCCTGTCACTCAGTGCGGGTGTCCCTGTCACTCGGTGCCTGTGTCCCTGTCACCCGGTGCCTGTGTCCCTGTCACTCAGTGCCTGTGTCCCTGTCACTCGGTGCCTGTGTCCCTGTCACTCGGTGCCTGTGTCCCTGTCACTCGGTGCCTGTGTCCCTGTCACTCAGTGCTGGTGCCCCTGTCACTCGGTGTCTGTGCCCCTGTCACTCGGTGTCTGTGCCCCTGTCACTCGGTGCGGGTGTCCCTGTCACTCAGTGCGGGTGTCCCTGTCACTCGGTGCCTGTGTCCCTGTCACTCGGTGCCTGTGTCCCTGTCACTCGGTGTGGATGTCTCTGTCACTCGGTGCGGGTGTCCCTGTCACTCAGTGCGGGTGTCCCTGTCACTCGGTGCCTGTGTCCCTGTCACTCGGTGCCTGTGTCCCTGTCACTCGGTGCCTGTGTCCCTGTCACTCGGTGCCTGTGTCCCTGTCACTCGGTGCCTGTGTCCCTGTCACTTGGTGCCTGTGTCCCTATCACTCGGTGCGGATGTCCCTGTCACTCGGTGCGGATGTCCCTGTCACTTGGTGCCTGTGTCCCTGTCACTCGGTGCAGGTGTCCCTGTCACTCAGTGCGGGTGTCCCTGTCACTCAGTGCGGGTGTCCCTGTCACTCGGTGCGGGTGTCCCTGTCACTCGGTGCGGGTGTCCCTGTCACTCGGTGCCTGTGTCCCTGTCACCCGGTGCCTGTGTCCCTGTCACTCGATGCAGGTGTCCCTGTCACTCGGTGCGGGTGTCCCTATCACTCGGTGCCTGTGTCCCTGTCACTCGGTGCAGGTGTCCCTGTCACTCGGTGCCTGTGTCCCTGTCACTCGGTGCAGGTGTCCCTGTCACTCGGTGCGGGTGTCTCTGTCACTCGGTGCCTGTGTCCCTGTCACTCGGTGCAGGTGTCCCTGTCACTCGGTGCGGGTGTCTCTGTCACTCGGTGCCTGTGTCCCTGTCACTCGGTGCCTGTGTCTCTGTCACTCGGTGTGGATGTCTCTGTCACTCAGTGCCTGTGTCCATGTCACTCGGTGCCTGTGTCCCTGTCACTCAGTGCGGGTGTCCCTGTCACTCGGTGTGGATGTCTCTGTCACTCAGTGCGGGTGTCCCTGTCACTCAGTGCGGGTGTCCCTGTCACTCAGTGCCTGTGTCCCTGTTACTCGGTGCGGGTGTCCCTGTCACTCGGTGCGGGTGTCCCTGTCACTCGGTGCCTGTGTCCCTATCACTCGGTGCCTGTGTCCCTATCACTCGGTGCCTGTGTCCCTGTCACTCGATGCAGGTGTCCCTGTCACTCGGTGCGGGTGTCCCTATCACTCGGTGCCTGTGTCCCTGTCACTCGGTGCAGGTGTCCCTGTCACTCGGTGCCTGTGTCCCTGTCACTCGGTGCAGGTGTCCCTGTCACTCGGTGCGGGTGTCTCTGTCACTCGGTGCCTGTGTCCCTGTCACTCGGTGCAGGTGTCCCTGTCACTCGGTGCGGGTGTCTCTGTCACTCGGTGCCTGTGTCCCTGTCACTCGGTGCAGGTGTCCCTGTCACTCGGTGCGTGTGTCCCTGTCACTCGGTGCGTGTGTCCCTGTCACTCGGTGCCTGTGTCCCTGTCACTCGGTTCGGGTGTCCCTATCACTCGGTGCGGATGTCCCTGTCACTCGGTGCAGGTGTCCCTGTCACTCGGTGCAGGTGTCCCTGTCACTCAGTGCATGTGTCCCTGTCACTCAGTGCGGGTGTCGCTATCACTCGGTGCCTGTGTCCCTGTCACTCAGTGCCTGTGTCCCTGTCACTCGGTGCCTGTGTCCCTGTCACTCGGTGTGGATGTCTCTGTCACTCAGTGCAGGTGTCCCTGTCACTCAGTGCCTGTGTCCCTGTCACTCAGTGCGGGTGTCCCTGTCACTCGGTGTCTGTGTCCCTGTCACTCAGTTCCTGTGTCCCTGTCATTCGGTGCGGGTGTCCCTATCACTCGGTGCCTGTGTCCCTGTCACTCGGTGCGGGTGTCCCTGTCACCCGGTGCCTGTGTCCCTGTCACTCGGTGCCTGTGTCCCTGTCACTCGGTGCCTGTGTCGCTGTCACTCAGTGCGGGTGTCCCTGTCACTCGGTGCCTGTGTCCCTGTCACTCAGTGCGGGTGCCCCTGTCATTCGGTGTCTGTGCCCCTGTCACTCGGTGCGGGTGTCCCTGTCACTCGGTGCCTGTGTCCCTGTCACTCGGTTCGGGTGTCCATGTCACTCGGTGCCTGTGTCCTCTCACTCAGTGCGGGTGTCCCTATCACTCGTTGCGGATGTCCCTGTCACCCGGTGCCTGTGTCCCTGTCACCCGGTGCCTGTGTCCCTGTCACCCGGTGCCTGTGTCCCTGTCACTCGGTGCCTGTGCCCCTGTCACTCGGTGCGGGTGTCCCTGTCACTCAGTGCGGGTGTCCCTGTCACTCGGTGCCTGTGTCCCGGTCACTCGGTGCATGTGTCCCGGTCACTCGGTGCCTGTGTCCCGGTCACTCGGTGCCTGTGTCCCTGTCACTCGGTGCCTGTGTCCCTGTCACTCGGTGCATGTGTCCCGGTCACTCGGTGCCTGTGTCCCCTCACTCAGTGCGGGTGTCCCTGTCACTCGGTGCGGATGTCCCTGTCACCCGGTGCCTGTGTCCCTGTCACCCGGTGCCTGTGTCCCTGTCACCCGGTGCCTGTGTCCCTGTCACCCGGTGCCTGTGTCCCTGTCACCCGGTGCCTGTGTCCCTGTTACTCGGTGCCTGTGTCCCTGTCACCAGGTGCCTGTGTCCCTGTTACTCGGTGTCTGTGCCCCTGTCACTCGGTGCCTGTGCCCCTGTCACTCGGTGCGGGTGTCCATGTCACTCGGTGCCTGTGTCCCTCTCACTCAGTGCGGGTGTCCCTATCACTCGGTGCCTGTGTCCCTGTCACTCGGTGCAGGTGTCCCTGTCACTCAGTGCGGGTGTCCCTGTCACTCAGTGCCTGTGTCCCTGTCACTCGGTGCGGGTGTCCCTGTCACTCGGTGTCTGTGTCCCTGTCACTCAGTTCCTGTGTCCCTGTCATTCGGTGCAGGTGTCCCTATCACTCGGTGCCTGTGTCCCTGTCACTCGGTGCGGGTGTCCCTGTCACTTGGTGTCTGTGTCCCTGTCACTCGGTGCCTGTGTCCCTGTCACTCGGTGCCTGTGTCCCTGTCACTCGGTGCCTGTGTCCCTGTCACTCGGTGCGGGAGTCCCTGTCACTCAGTGTGGGTGTCCCTGTCACTCGGTGCCTGTGTCCCTGTCACTCGGTTCGGGTGTCCATGTCACTCGGTGTCTGTGCCCCTGTCACTCGGTGTCTGTGCCCCTGTCACTCGGTGCGGGTGTCCCTGTCACTCGGTGCAGGTGTCCCGGTCACTCGGTGCCTGTGTCCCTGTCACTCGGTGCCTGTGTCCCTGTCACTCGGTGCGGGTGTCCCTATCACTCGGTGCCTGTGTCCCTGTCACTCGGTGCAGGTGTCCCAGTCACTCGGTGCGGGTGTCTCTGTCACTCGGTGCCTGTGTCCCTGTCACTCGGTTCGGGTGTCCCTGTCACTCGGTGCGGGAGTCCCTGTCACTCAGTGCGGGTGTCCCTGTCACTCGGTGCCTGTGTCCCTGTCACTCGGTTCGGGTGTCCATGTCACTCGGTGTCTGTGCCCCTGTCACTCGGTGCCTGTGTCCCTGTCACTCGGTGTGGATGTCTCTGTCACTCGGTGCGGGTGTCCCTGTCACTCAGTGCGGGTGTCCCTGTCACCCGGTGCCTGTGTCCCTGTCACTCGGTGCCTGTGTCCCTGTCACTCGGTGCCTGTGTCCCTGTCACTCGGTGCGGATGTCCCTATCACTTGGTGCCTGTGTCCCTATCACTCGGTGCGGATGTCCCTGTCACTTGGTGCCTGTGTCCCTGTCACTCGGTGCAGGTGTCCCTGTCACTCGGTGCAGGTGTCCCTGTCACTCGGTGTGGATGTCTCTGTCACTCAGTGCGGGTGTCCCTGTCACTCAGTGCCTGTGTCCCTGTCACTCGGTGCCTGTGTCCCTGTCACTCGGTGCGGATGTCCCTGTCACTCGGTGCCTGTGTCCCTATCACTCGGTGCGGATGTCCCTGTCACTCGGTGCCTGTGTCCATGTCACTCGGTGCCTGTGTCCATGTCATTCGGTGCCTGTGTCCCTGTCACTCGGTGCGGGTGTCCCTATCACTCGGTGCCTGTGTCCCTGTCACTCGGTGTGGATGTCTCTGTCACTCAGTGCGGGTGTCCCTGTCACTCAGTGCCTGTGACCCTGTCACTCAGTGCGGGTGTCCCTGTCACTCGGTGCGGGTGTCCCTGTCACTCAGTGCGGGTTTCCCTGTCACTCGGTGCCTGTGTCCCTGTCACTCGGTGCCTGTGTCCCTGTCACCCGGTGCCTGTGTCCCTGTCACCCGGTGCCTGTGTCCCTGTCACCCGGTGCCTGTGTCCCTGTCACTCGGTGCCTGTGTCCCTGTCACTCGGTGCCTGTGTCCCTGTCACTCGGTGCCTGTGTCCCTATCACTCGGTGCGGATGTCCCTGTCACTCGGTGCCTGTGTCCATGTCACTCGGTGCCTGTGTCCATGTCACTCGGTGCCTGTGTCCCTGTCACTCGGTGCGGGTGTCCCTATCACTCGGTGCCTGTGTCCCTGTCACTCGGTGTGGATGTCTCTGTCACTCAGTGCGGGTGTCCCTGTCACTCGGTGCCTGTGTCCCTGTCACTCGGTGCCTGTGTCCCTGTCACTCGGTGCCTGTGTCCCTGTCACTCGGTGTGGATGTCTCTGTCACTCGGTGCGGGTGTCCCTGTCACTCAGTGCGGGTGTCCCTGTCACCCGGTGCCTGTGTCCCTGTCACCCGGTGCCTGTGTCCCTGTCACTCGGTGCCTGTGTCCCTGTCACTCGGTGCCTGTGTCCCTGTCACTCGGTGCCTGTGTCCCTGTCACTCAGTGTGGATGTCTCTGTCACTCGGTGCGGGTGTCCCTGTCACTCAGTGCGGGTGTCCCTGTCACTCGGTGCCTGTGTCCCTGTCACCCGGTGCCTGTGTCCCTGTCACTCAGTGCCTGTGTCCCTGTCACTCGGTGCCTGTGTCCCTGTCACTCGGTGCCTGTGTCCCTGTCACTAGGTGCCTGTGTCCCTGTCACTCAGTGCTGGTGCCCCTGTCACTCGGTGTCTGTGCCCCTGTCACTCGGTGTCTGTGCCCCTGTCACTCGGTGCGGGTGTCCCTGTCACTCAGTGCGGGTGTCCCTGTCACTCGGTGCCTGTGTCCCTGTCACTCGGTGCCTGTGTCCCTGTCACTCGGTGTGGATGTCTCTGTCACTCGGTGCGGGTGTCCCTGTCACTCGGTGCGGGTGTCCCTGTCACCCGGTGCCTGTGTCCCTGTCACTCGGTGCCTGTGTCCCTGTCACTCGGTGCGGATGTCCCTGTCACTTGGTGCCTGTGTCCCTATCACTCGGTGCGGATGTCCCTGTCACTTGGTGCCTGTGTCCCTGTCACTCGGTGCAGGTGTCCCTGTCACTCGGTGCAGGTGTCCCTGTCACTCGGTGTGGATGTCTCTGTCACTCAGTGCGGGTGTCCCTGTCACTCAGTGCCTGTGTCCCTGTCACTCGGTGCCTGTGTCCCTGTCACTCGGTGCGGATGTCCCTGTCACTCGGTGCCTGTGTCCCTATCACTCGGTGCGGATGTCCCTGTCACTCGGTGCCTGTGTCCATGTCACTCGGTGCCTGTGTCCATGTCACTCGGTGCCTGTGTCCCTGTCACTCGGTGCGGGTGTCCCTATCACTCGGTGCCTGTGTCCCTGTCACTCGGTGTGGATGTCTCTGTCACTCAGTGCGGGTGTCCCTGTCACTCAGTGCCTGTGTCCCTGTCACTCAGTGCGGGTGTCCCTGTCACTCGGTGCGGGTGTCCCTGTCACTCAGTGCGGGTTTCCCTGTCACTCGGTGCCTGTGTCCCTGTCACTCGGTGCCTGTGTCCCTGTCACTCGGTGCCTGTGTCCCTGTCACTCGGTGTGGATGTCTCTGTCACTCGGTGCGGGTGTCCCTGTCACTCAGTGCGGGTGTCCCTGTCACCCGGTGCCTGTGTCCCTGTCACCCGGTGCCTGTGTCCCTGTCACTCGGTGCCTGTGTCCCTGTCACTCGGTGTCTGTGTCCCTGTCACTCGGTGCCTGTGTCCCTGTCACTCGGTGCCTGTGTCCCTGTCACTCGGTGCCTGTGTCCCTGTCACTCGGTGTGGATGTCTCTGTCACTCGGTGCGGGTGTCCCTGTCACTCAGTGCGGGTGTCCCTGTCACTCGGTGCCTGTGTCCCTGTCACCCGGTGCCTGTGTCCCTGTCACTCAGTGCCTGTGTCCCTGTCACTCGGTGCCTGTGTCCCTGTCACTCGGTGCCTGTGTCCCTGTCACTCGGTGCCTGTGTCCCTGTCACTCAGTGCTGGTGCCCCTGTCACTCGGTGTCTGTGCCCCTGTCACTCGGTGTCTGTGCCCCTGTCACTCGGTGCGGGTGTCCCTGTCACTCGGTGCCTGTGTCCCTGTCACTCGGTGCCTGTGTCCCTGTCACTCGGTGTGGATGTCTCTGTCACTCGGTGCGGGTGTCCCTGTCACTCAGTGCGGGTGTCCCTGTCACTCGGTGCCTGTGTCCCTGTCACTCGGTGCCTGTGTCCCTGTCACTCGGTGCCTGTGTCCCTGTCACTTGGTGCCTGTGTCCCTATCACTCGGTGCGGATGTCCCTGTCACTCGGTGCGGATGTCCCTGTCACTTGGTGCCTGTGTCCCTGTCACTCAGTGCCTGTGTCCCTGTCACTCGGTGCGGGTGTCCCTGTCACTCGGTGTCTGTGTCCCTGTCACTCAGTTCCTGTGTCCCTGTCATTCGGTGCAGGTGTCCCTATCACTCGGTGCCTGTGTCCCTGTCACTCGGTGCGGGTGTCCCTGTCACTTGGTGTCTGTGTCCCTGTCACTCGGTGCCTGTGTCCCTGTCACTCGGTGCCTGTGTCCCTGTCACTCGGTGCCTGTGTCCCTGTCACTCGGTGCGGGAGTCCCTGTCACTCAGTGTGGGTGTCCCTGTCACTCGGTGCCTGTGTCCCTGTCACTCGGTTCGGGTGTCCATGTCACTCGGTGTCTGTGCCCCTGTCACTCGGTGCGGGTGTCCCTGTCACTCGGTGCAGGTGTCCCGGTCACTCGGTGCCTGTGTCCCTGTCACTCGGTGCCTGTGTCCCTGTCACTCGGTGCGGGTGTCCCTATCACTCGGTGCCTGTGTCCCTGTCACTCGGTGCAGGTGTCCCAGTCACTCGGTGCGGGTGTCTCTGTCACTCGGTGCCTGTGTCCCTGTCACTCGGTTCGGGTGTCCCTGTCACTCGGTGCGGGAGTCCCTGTCACTCAGTGCGGGTGTCCCTGTCACTCGGTGCCTGTGTCCCTGTCACTCGGTTCGGGTGTCCATGTCACTCGGTGTCTGTGCCCCTGTCACTCGGTGCCTGTGTCCCTGTCACTCGGTGTGGATGTCTCTGTCACTCGGTGCGGGTGTCCCTGTCACTCAGTGCGGGTGTCCCTGTCACCCGGTGCCTGTGTCCCTGTCACTCGGTGCCTGTGTCCCTGTCACTCGGTGCGGATGTCCCTATCACTTGGTGCCTGTGTCCCTATCACTCGGTGCGGATGTCCCTGTCACTCGGTGCAGGTGTCCCTGTCACTCGGTGCAGGTGTCCCTGTCACTCGGTGCAGGTGTCCCTGTCACTCGGTGTGGATGTCTCTGTCACTCAGTGCGGGTGTCCCTGTCACTCAGTGCCTGTGTCCCTGTCACTCGGTGCCTGTGTCCCTGTCACTCGGTGCGGATGTCCCTGTCACTCGGTGCCTGTGTCCCTATCACTCGGTGCGGATGTCCCTGTCACTCGGTGCCTGTGTCCATGTCACTCGGTGCCTGTGTCCATGTCATTCGGTGCCTGTGTCCCTGTCACTCGGTGCGGGTGTCCCTATCACTCGGTGCCTGTGTCCCTGTCACTCGGTGTGGATGTCTCTGTCACTCAGTGCGGGTGTCCCTGTCACTCAGTGCCTGTGACCCTGTCACTCAGTGCGGGTGTCCCTGTCACTCGGTGCGGGTGTCCCTGTCACTCAGTGCGGGTTTCCCTGTCACTCGGTGCCTGTGTCCCTGTCACTCGGTGCCTGTGTCCCTGTCACCCGGTGCCTGTGTCCCTGTCACCCGGTGCCTGTGTCCCTGTCACCCGGTGCCTGTGTCCCTGTCACCCGGTGCCTGTGTCCCTGTCACTCGGTGCCTGTGTCCCTGTCACTCGGTGCCTGTGTCCCTGTCACTCGGTGCCTGTGTCCCTATCACTCGGTGCGGATGTCCCTGTCACTCGGTGCCTGTGTCCATGTCACTCGGTGCCTGTGTCCATGTCACTCGGTGCCTGTGTCCCTGTCACTCGGTGCGGGTGTCCCTATCACTCGGTGCCTGTGTCCCTGTCACTCGGTGTGGATGTCTCTGTCACTCAGTGCGGGTGTCCCTGTCACTCGGTGCCTGTGTCCCTGTCACTCGGTGCCTGTGTCCCTGTCACTCGGTGCCTGTGTCCCTGTCACTCGGTGTGGATGTCTCTGTCACTCGGTGCGGGTGTCCCTGTCACTCAGTGCGGGTGTCCCTGTCACCCGGTGCCTGTGTCCCTGTCACCCGGTGCCTGTGTCCCTGTCACTCGGTGCCTGTGTCCCTGTCACTCGGTGCCTGTGTCCCTGTCACTCGGTGCCTGTGTCCCTGTCACTCAGTGTGGATGTCTCTGTCACTCGGTGCGGGTGTCCCTGTCACTCAGTGCGGGTGTCCCTGTCACTCGGTGCCTGTGTCCCTGTCACCCGGTGCCTGTGTCCCTGTCACTCAGTGCCTGTGTCCCTGTCACTCGGTGCCTGTGTCCCTGTCACTCGGTGCCTGTGTCCCTGTCACTAGGTGCCTGTGTCCCTGTCACTAGGTGCCTGTGTCCCTGTCACTCAGTGCTGGTGCCCCTGTCACTCGGTGTCTGTGCCCCTGTCACTCGGTGTCTGTGCCCCTGTCACTCGGTGCGGGTGTCCCTGTCACTCAGTGCGGGTGTCCCTGTCACTCGGTGCCTGTGTCCCTGTCACTCGGTGTGGATGTCTCTGTCACTCGGTGCGGGTGTCCCTGTCACTCGGTGCGGGTGTCCCTGTCACCCGGTGCCTGTGTCCCTGTCACTCGGTGCCTGTGTCCCTGTCACTCGGTGCGGATGTCCCTGTCACTTGGTGCCTGTGTCCCTATCACTCGGTGCGGATGTCCCTGTCACTTGGTGCCTGTGTCCCTGTCACTCGGTGCAGGTGTCCCTGTCACTCGGTGCAGGTGTCCCTGTCACTCGGTGTGGATGTCTCTGTCACTCAGTGCGGGTGTCCCTGTCACTCAGTGCCTGTGTCCCTGTCACTCGGTGCCTGTGTCCCTGTCACTCGGTGCGGATGTCCCTGTCACTCGGTGCCTGTGTCCCTATCACTCGGTGCGGATGTCCCTGTCACTCGGTGCCTGTGTCCATGTCACTCGGTGCCTGTGTCCATGTCACTCGGTGCCTGTGTCCCTGTCACTCGGTGCGGGTGTCCCTATCACTCGGTGCCTGTGTCCCTGTCACTCGGTGTGGATGTCTCTGTCACTCAGTGCGGGTGTCCCTGTCACTCAGTGCCTGTGTCCCTGTCACTCAGTGCGGGTGTCCCTGTCACTCGGTGCGGGTGTCCCTGTCACTCAGTGCGGGTTTCCCTGTCACTCGGTGCCTGTGTCCCTGTCACTCGGTGCCTGTGTCCCTGTCACTCGGTGCCTGTGTCCCTGTCACTCGGTGTGGATGTCTCTGTCACTCGGTGCGGGTGTCCCTGTCACTCAGTGCGGGTGTCCCTGTCACCCGGTGCCTGTGTCCCTGTCACCCGGTGCCTGTGTCCCTGTCACTCGGTGCCTGTGTCCCTATCACTCGGTGCGGATGTCCCTGTCACTCGGTGCCTGTGTCCATGTCACTCGGTGCCTGTGTCCATGTCATTCGGTGCCTGTGTCCCTGTCACTCGGTGCGGGTGTCCCTATCACTCGGTGCCTGTGTCCCTGTCACTCGGTGTGGATGTCTCTGTCACTCAGTGCGGGTGTCCCTGTCACTCAGTGCCTGTGACCCTGTCACTCAGTGCGGGTGTCCCTGTCACTCGGTGCGGGTGTCCCTGTCACTCAGTGCGGGTTTCCCTGTCACTCGGTGCCTGTGTCCCTGTCACTCGGTGCCTGTGTCCCTGTCACCCGGTGCCTGTGTCCCTGTCACCCGGTGCCTGTGTCCCTGTCACCCGGTGCCTGTGTCCCTGTCACTCGGTGCCTGTGTCCCTGTCACTCGGTGCCTGTGTCCCTGTCACTCGGTGCCTGTGTCCCTATCACTCGGTGCGGATGTCCCTGTCACTCGGTGCCTGTGTCCATGTCACTCGGTGCCTGTGTCCATGTCACTCGGTGCCTGTGTCCCTGTCACTCGGTGCGGGTGTCCCTATCACTCGGTGCCTGTGTCCCTGTCACTCGGTGTGGATGTCTCTGTCACTCAGTGCGGGTGTCCCTGTCACTCGGTGCCTGTGTCCCTGTCACTCGGTGCCTGTGTCCCTGTCACTCGGTGCCTGTGTCCCTGTCACTCGGTGTGGATGTCTCTGTCACTCGGTGCGGGTGTCCCTGTCACTCAGTGCGGGTGTCCCTGTCACCCGGTGCCTGTGTCCCTGTCACCCGGTGCCTGTGTCCCTGTCACTCGGTGCCTGTGTCCCTGTCACTCGGTGCCTGTGTCCCTGTCACTCGGTGCCTGTGTCCCTGTCACTCAGTGTGGATGTCTCTGTCACTCGGTGCGGGTGTCCCTGTCACTCAGTGCGGGTGTCCCTGTCACTCGGTGCCTGTGTCCCTGTCACCCGGTGCCTGTGTCCCTGTCACTCAGTGCCTGTGTCCCTGTCACTCGGTGCCTGTGTCCCTGTCACTCGGTGCCTGTGTCCCTGTCACTAGGTGCCTGTGTCCCTGTCACTCAGTGCTGGTGCCCCTGTCACTCGGTGTCTGTGCCCCTGTCACTCGGTGTCTGTGCCCCTGTCACTCGGTGCGGGTGTCCCTGTCACTCAGTGCGGGTGTCCCTGTCACTCGGTGCCTGTGTCCCTGTCACTCGGTGTGGATGTCTCTGTCACTCGGTGCGGGTGTCCCTGTCACTCGGTGCGGGTGTCCCTGTCACCCGGTGCCTGTGTCCCTGTCACTCGGTGCCTGTGTCCCTGTCACTCGGTGCGGATGTCCCTGTCACTTGGTGCCTGTGTCCCTATCACTCGGTGCGGATGTCCCTGTCACTTGGTGCCTGTGTCCCTGTCACTCGGTGCAGGTGTCCCTGTCACTCGGTGCAGGTGTCCCTGTCACTCGGTGTGGATGTCTCTGTCACTCAGTGCGGGTGTCCCTGTCACTCAGTGCCTGTGTCCCTGTCACTCGGTGCCTGTGTCCCTGTCACTCGGTGCGGATGTCCCTGTCACTCGGTGCCTGTGTCCCTATCACTCGGTGCGGATGTCCCTGTCACTCGGTGCCTGTGTCCATGTCACTCGGTGCCTGTGTCCCTGTCACTCGGTGCCTGTGTCCCTGTCACTCGGTGCGGGTGTCCCTATCACTCGGTGCCTGTGTCCCTGTCACTCGGTGTGGATGTCTCTGTCACTCAGTGCGGGTGTCCCTGTCACTCAGTGCCTGTGTCCCTGTCACTCAGTGCGGGTGTCCGTGTCACTCGGTGCGGGTGTCCCTGTCACTCAGTGCGGGTTTCCCTGTCACTCGGTGCCTGTGTCCCTGTCACTCGGTGCCTGTGTCCCTGTCACTCGGTGCCTGTGTCCCTGTCACTCGGTGTGGATGTCTCTGTCACTCGGTGCGGGTGTCCCTGTCACTCAGTGCGGGTGTCCCTGTCACCCGGTGCCTGTGTCCCTGTCACCCGGTGCCTGTGTCCCTGTCACTCGGTGCCTGTGTCCCTGTCACTCGGTGTCTGTGTCCCTGTCACTCGGTGCCTGTGTCCCTGTCACTCGGTGCCTGTGTCCCTGTCACTCGGTGTGGATGTCTCTGTCACTCGGTGCGGGTGTCCCTGTCACTCAGTGCGGGTGTCCCTGTCACTCGGTGCCTGTGTCCCTGTCACCCGGTGCCTGTGTCCCTGTCACTCAGTGCCTGTGTCCCTGTCACTCGGTGCCTGTGTCCCTGTCACTCGGTGCCTGTGTCCCTGTCACTCGGTGCCTGTGTCCCTGTCACTCAGTGCTGGTGCCCCTGTCACTCGGTGTCTGTGCCCCTGTCACTCGGTGTCTGTGCCCCTGTCACTCGGTGCGGGTGTCCCTGTCACTCAGTGCGGGTGTCCCTGTCACTCGGTGCCTGTGTCCCTGTCACTCGGTGCCTGTGTCCCTGTCACTCGGTGTGGATGTCTCTGTCACTCGGTGCGGGTGTCCCTGTCACTCAGTGCGGGTGTCCCTGTCACTCGGTGCCTGTGTCCCTGTCACTCGGTGCCTGTGTCCCTGTCACTCGGTGCCTGTGTCCCTGTCACTCGGTGCCTGTGTCCCTGTCACTCGGTGCCTGTGTCCCTGTCACTTGGTGCCTGTGTCCCTATCACTCGGTGCGGATGTCCCTGTCACTCGGTGCGGATGTCCCTGTCACTTGGTGCCTGTGTCCCTGTCACTCAGTGCCTGTGTCCCTGTCACTCAGTGCGGGTGTCCCTGTCACTCAGTGCGGGTGTCCCTGTCACTCGGTGCGGGTGTCCCTGTCACTCGGTGCGGGTGTCCCTGTCACTCGGTGCCTGTGTCCCTGTCACCCGGTGCCTGTGTCCCTGTCACTCGATGCAGGTGTCCCTGTCACTCGGTGCGGGTGTCCCTATCACTCGGTGCCTGTGTCCCTGTCACTCGGTGCAGGTGTCCCTGTCACTCGGTGCCTGTGTCCCTGTCACTCGGTGCAGGTGTCCCTGTCACTCGGTGCGGGTGTCTCTGTCACTCGGTGCCTGTGTCCCTGTCACTCGGTGCAGGTGTCCCTGTCACTCGGTGCGGGTGTCTCTGTCACTCGGTGCCTGTGTCCCTGTCACTCGGTGCCTGTGTCTCTGTCACTCGGTGTGGATGTCTCTGTCACTCAGTGCCTGTGTCCATGTCACTCGGTGCCTGTGTCCCTGTCACTCAGTGCGGGTGTCCCTGTCACTCGGTGTGGATGTCTCTGTCACTCAGTGCGGGTGTCCCTGTCACTCAGTGCGGGTGTCCCTGTCACTCAGTGCCTGTGTCCCTGTTACTCGGTGCGGGTGTCCCTGTCACTCGGTGCGGGTGTCCCTGTCACTCGGTGCCTGTGTCCCTGTCACCCGGTGCCTGTGTCCCTATCACTCGGTGCCTGTGTCCCTGTCACTCGATGCAGGTGTCCCTGTCACTCGGTGCGGGTGTCCCTATCACTCGGTGCCTGTGTCCCTGTCACTCGGTGCAGGTGTCCCTGTCACTCGGTGCCTGTGTCCCTGTCACTCGGTGCAGGTGTCCCTGTCACTCGGTGCGGGTGTCTCTGTCACTCGGTGCCTGTGTCCCTGTCACTCGGTGCAGGTGTCCCTGTCACTCGGTGCGGGTGTCTCTGTCACTCGGTGCCTGTGTCCCTGTCACTCGGTGCAGGTGTCCCTGTCACTCGGTGCGTGTGTCCCTGTCACTCGGTGCGTGTGTCCCTGTCACTCGGTGCCTGTGTCCCTGTCACTCGGTTCGGGTGTCCCTATCACTCGGTGCGGATGTCCCTGTCACTCGGTGCAGGTGTCCCTGTCACTCGGTGCAGGTGTCCCTGTCACTCAGTGCATGTGTCCCTGTCACTCAGTGCGGGTGTCGCTATCACTCGGTGCCTGTGTCCCTGTCACTCGGTGTGGATGTCTCTGTCACTCAGTGCAGGTGTCCCTGTCACTCAGTGCCTGTGTCCCTGTCACTCAGTGCGGGTGTCCCTGTCACTCGGTGTCTGTGTCCCTGTCACTCAGTTCCTGTGTCCCTGTCATTCGGTGCGGGTGTCCCTATCACTCGGTGCCTGTGTCCCTGTCACTCGGTGCGGGTGTCCCTGTCACCCGGTGCCTGTGTCCCTGTCACTCGGTGCCTGTGTCCCTGTCACTCGGTGCCTGTGTCGCTGTCACTCAGTGCGGGTGTCCCTGTCACTCGGTGCCTGTGTCCCTGTCACTCAGTGCGGGTGCCCCTGTCATTCGGTGTCTGTGCCCCTGTCACTCGGTGCGGGTGTCCCTGTCACTCGGTGCCTGTGTCCCTGTCACTCGGTTCGGGTGTCCATGTCACTCGGTGCCTGTGTCCTCTCACTCAGTGCGGGTGTCCCTATCACTCGTTGCGGATGTCCCTGTCACCCGGTGCCTGTGTCCCTGTCACCCGGTGCCTGTGTCCCTGTCACCCGGTGCCTGTGTCCCTGTCACTCGGTGCCTGTGCCCCTGTCACTCGGTGCGGGTGTCCCTGTCACTCAGTGCGGGTGTCCCTGTCACTCGGTGCCTGTGTCCCGGTCACTCGGTGCATGTGTCCCGGTCACTCGGTGCCTGTGTCCCGGTCACTCGGTGCCTGTGTCCCTGTCACTCGGTGCCTGTGTCCCTGTCACTCGGTGCATGTGTCCCGGTCACTCGGTGCCTGTGTCCCCTCACTCAGTGCGGGTGTCCCTGTCACTCGGTGCGGATGTCCCTGTCACCCGGTGCCTGTGTCCCTGTCACCCGGTGCCTGTGTCCCTGTCACCCGGTGCCTGTGTCCCTGTCACCCGGTGCCTGTGTCCCTGTTACTCGGTGCCTGTGTCCCTGTCACCAGGTGCCTGTGTCCCTGTTACTCGGTGTCTGTGCCCCTGTCACTCGGTGCCTGTGCCCCTGTCACTCGGTGCGGGTGTCCATGTCACTCGGTGCCTGTGTCCCTCTCACTCAGTGCGGGTGTCCCTATCACTCGGTGCCTGTGTCCCTGTCACTCAGTGCGGGCGTCCCTATCACTCAGTGCCTGTGTCCCTGTCACTCGGTGCAGGTGTCCCTGTCACTCAGTGCGGGTGTCCCTGTCACTCAGTGCCTGTGTCCCTGTCACTCGGTGCGGGTGTCCCTGTCACTCGGTGTCTGTGTCCCTGTCACTCAGTTCCTGTGTCCCTGTCATTCGGTGCAGGTGTCCCTATCACTCGGTGCCTGTGTCCCTGTCACTCGGTGCGGGTGTCCCTGTCACTTGGTGTCTGTGTCCCTGTCACTCGGTGCCTGTGTCCCTGTCACTCGGTGCCTGTGTCCCTGTCACTCGGTGCCTGTGTCCCTGTCACTCGGTGCGGGAGTCCCTGTCACTCAGTGTGGGTGTCCCTGTCACTCGGTGCCTGTGTCCCTGTCACTCGGTTCGGGTGTCCATGTCACTCGGTGTCTGTGCCCCTGTCACTCGGTGTCTGTGCCCCTGTCACTCGGTGCGGGTGTCCCTGTCACTCGGTGCAGGTGTCCCGGTCACTCGGTGCCTGTGTCCCTGTCACTCGGTGCCTGTGTCCCTGTCACTCGGTGCGGGTGTCCCTATCACTCGGTGCCTGTGTCCCTGTCACTCGGTGCAGGTGTCCCAGTCACTCGGTGCGGGTGTCTCTGTCACTCGGTGCCTGTGTCCCTGTCACTCGGTTCGTGTGTCCCTGTCACTCGGTGCGGGAGTCCCTGTCACTCAGTGCGGGTGTCCCTGTCACTCGGTGCCTGTGTCCCTGTCACTCGGTTCGGGTGTCCATGTCACTCGGTGTCTGTGCCCCTGTCACTCGGTGTCTGTGCCCCTGTCACTCGGTGCGGGTGTCCCTGTCACTCGGTGCAGGTGTCCCGGTCACTCGGTGCCTGTGTCCCTGTCACTCGGTGCGGGTGTCCCTATCACTCGGTGCCTGTGTCCCTGTCACTCGGTGCAGGTGTCCCTGTCACTCGGTGCCTGTGTCCCTGTCACTCGGTGCAGGTGTCCCTGTCACTCGGTGCGGGTGTCTCTGTCACTCGGTGCCTGTGTCCCTGTCACTCGGTTCGGGTGTCTCTGTCACTCGGTGCCAGTGTCCCTGTCACTCGGTGCCTGTGTCCCTGTCACTCGGTGCGGGTGTCTCTGTCACTCGGTGCCTGTGTCCCTGTCACTCGGTGCGGGTGTCTCTGTCACTCGGTGCCTGTGTCCCTGTCACTCGGTGCGGGTGTCTCTGTCACTCGGTGCCAGTGTCCCTGTCACCCGGTGCCTGTGTCCCTGTCACTCGGTGCCTGTGTCTCTGTCACTCAGTGCGGGTGTCCCTGTCACTCGGTGCGGGTGTCCCTGTCACTCGGTGCCTGTGTCCCTGTCACTCGGTGCCTGTGTCCCTATCACTCGGTGCCTGTGTCCCTATCACTCGGTGCCTGTGTCCCTGTCACTCGGTGCAGGTGTCCCTGTCACTCGGTGCCTGTGTCCCTGTCACTCGGTGCGGGTGTCCCTGTCACTCGGTGCGGGTGTCTCTGTCACTCGGTGCCTGTGTCCCTGTCACTCGGTGCCTGTGTCCCTGTCACTCGGTGCCTGTGTCCCTGTCACTCGGTGTGGATGTCTCTGTCACTCAGTGCGGGTGTCCCTGTCACTCGGTGCCTGTGTCCCTGTCACTCAGTGCGGGTGTCCCTGTCACTCGGTGTCTGTGTCCCTGTCACTCAGTGCGGGTGTCCCTGTCACTCGGTGCGTGTGTCCCTGTCACTCGGTGCCTGTGTCCCTGTCACTCGGTTCGGATGTCCCTGTCACTTGGTGCCTGTGTCCCTGTCACTCGGTGCCTGTGTCCCTGTCACCCGGTGCCTGTGTCCCTGTCATTCGGTGCGGGTGTCCCTATCACTCGGTGCCTGTGTCCCTGTCACTCGGTGCGGGTGTCCCTATCACTCGGTGCCTGTGTCCCTGTCACTCGGTGCGGGTGTCCCTGTCACCCGGTGCCTGTGTCCCTGTCACCCGGTGCCTGTGTCCCTGTCACCCGGTGCCTGTGTCCCTGTCACTCGGTGCCTGTGTCCCTGTCACTCGGTGCCTGTGTCCCTGTCACTCGGTGCCTGTGTCGCTGTCACTCAGTGCGGGTGTCCCTGTCACTCGGTGCCTGTGTCCCTGTCACTCAGTGCGGGTGCCCCTGTCACTCGGTGTCTGTGCCCCTGTCACTCGGTGCCTGTGTCCTCTCACTCAGTGCGGGTGTCCCTATCACTCGTTGCGGATGTCCCTGTCATCCGGTGCCTGTGTCCCTGTCACCCGGTGCCTGTGTCCCTGTCACTCGGTGCCTGTGTCCCTGTCACTCGGTGCCTGTGTCCCTGTCACTCGGTGCCTCTGTCCCTGTCACTCGGTTCGGGTGTCCATGTCACTCGGTGTCTGTGCCCCTGTCACTCGGTGTCTGTGCCCCTGTCACCCGGTGCCTGTGTCCCTGTTACTCGGTGCCTGTGTCCCTGTCACCAGGTGCCTGTGTCCCTGTTACTCGGTGTCTGTGCCCCTGTCACTCGGTGCCTGTGCCCCTGTCACTCGGTGCGGGTGTCCATGTCACTCGGTGCCTGTGTCCCTCTCACTCAGTGCGGGTGTCCCTATCACTCGGTGCCTGTGTCCCTGTCACTCAGTGCGGGCGTCCCTATCACTCAGTGCCTGTGTCCCTGTCACTCGGTGCAGGTGTCCCTGTCACTTGGTGTCTGTGTCCCTGTCACTCAGTGCGGGTGTCCCTGTCACTCAGTGCCTGTGTCCCTGTCACTCGGTGCGGGTGTCCCTGTCACTCGGTGTCTGTGTCCCTGTCACTCAGTTCCTGTGTCCCTGTCATTCGGTGCAGGTGTCCCTATCACTCGGTGCCTGTGTCCCTGTCACTCGGTGCGGGTGTCCCTGTCACTTGGTGTCTGTGTCCCTGTCACTCGGTGCCTGTGTCCCTGTCACTCGGTGCCTGTGTCCCTGTCACTCGGTGCCTGTGTCCCTGTCACTCGGTGCGGGAGTCCCTGTCACTCAGTGTGGGTGTCCCTGTCACTCGGTGCCTGTGTCCCTGTCACTCGGTTCGGGTGTCCATGTCACTCGGTGTCTGTGCCCCTGTCACTCGGTGTCTGTGCCCCTGTCACTCGGTGCGGGTGTCCCTGTCACTCGGTGCAGGTGTCCCGGTCACTCGGTGCCTGTGTCCCTGTCACTCGGTGCCTGTGTCCCTGTCACTCGGTGCGGGTGTCCCTATCACTCGGTGCCTGTGTCCCTGTCACTCGGTGCAGGTGTCCCAGTCACTCGGTGCGGGTGTCTCTGTCACTCGGTGCCTGTGTCCCTGTCACTCGGTTCGTGTGTCCCTGTCACTCGGTGCGGGAGTCCCTGTCACTCAGTGCGGGTGTCCCTGTCACTCGGTGCCTGTGTCCCTGTCACTCGGTTCGGGTGTCCATGTCACTCGGTGTCTGTGCCCCTGTCACTCGGTGTCTGTGCCCCTGTCACTCGGTGCGGGTGTCCCTGTCACTCGGTGCAGGTGTCCCGGTCACTCGGTGCCTGTGTCCCTGTCACTCGGTGCGGGTGTCCCTATCACTCGGTGCCTGTGTCCCTGTCACTCGGTGCAGGTGTCCCTGTCACTCGGTGCCTGTGTCCCTGTCACTCGGTGCAGGTGTCCCTGTCACTCGGTGCGGGTGTCTCTGTCACTCGGTGCCTGTGTCCCTGTCACTCGGTTCGGGTGTCTCTGTCACTCGGTGCCAGTGTCCCTGTCACTCGGTGCCTGTGTCCCTGTCACTCGGTGCGGGTGTCTCTGTCACTCGGTGCCTGTGTCCCTGTCACTCGGTGCGGGTGTCTCTGTCACTCGGTGCCTGTGTCCCTGTCACTCGGTGCGGGTGTCTCTGTCACTCGGTGCCAGTGTCCCTGTCACCCGGTGCCTGTGTCCCTGTCACTCGGTGCCTGTGTCTCTGTCACTCAGTGCGGGTGTCCCTGTCACTCGGTGCGGGTGTCCCTGTCACTCGGTGCCTGTGTCCCTGTCACTCGGTGCCTGTGTCCCTATCACTCGGTGCCTGTGTCCCTATCACTCGGTGCCTGTGTCCCTGTCACTCGGTGCAGGTGTCCCTGTCACTCGGTGCCTGTGTCCCTGTCACTCGGTGCGGGTGTCCCTGTCACTCGGTGCGGGTGTCTCTGTCACTCGGTGCCTGTGTCCCTGTCACTCGGTGCCTGTGTCCCTGTCACTCGGTGCCTGTGTCCCTGTCACTCGGTGTGGATGTCTCTGTCACTCAGTGCGGGTGTCCCTGTCACTCGGTGCCTGTGTCCCTGTCACTCAGTGCGGGTGTCCCTGTCACTCGGTGTCTGTGTCCCTGTCACTCAGTGCGGGTGTCCCTGTCACTCGGTGCGTGTGTCCCTGTCACTCGGTGCCTGTGTCCCTGTCACTCGGTTCGGGTGTCCCTATCACTCGGTGCGGATGTCCCTGTCACTTGGTGCCTGTGTCCCTGTCACTCGGTGCCTGTGTCCCTGTCACCCGGTGCCTGTGTCCCTGTCATTCGGTGCGGGTGTCCCTATCACTCGGTGCCTGTGTCCCTGTCACTCGGTGCGGGTGTCCCTATCACTCGGTGCCTGTGTCCCTGTCACTCGGTGCGGGTGTCCCTGTCACCCGGTGCCTGTGTCCCTGTCACCCGGTGCCTGTGTCCCTGTCACTCGGTGCCTGTGTCCCTGTCACTCGGTGCCTGTGTCCCTGTCACTCGGTGCCTGTGTCGCTGTCACTCAGTGCGGGTGTCCCTGTCACTCGGTGCCTGTGTCCCTGTCACTCAGTGCGGGTGCCCCTGTCACTCGGTGTCTGTGCCCCTGTCACTCGGTGCCTGTGTCCTCTCACTCAGTGCGGGTGTCCCTATCACTCGTTGCGGATGTCCCTGTCATCCGGTGCCTGTGTCCCTGTCACCCGGTGCCTGTGTCCCTGTCACTCGGTGCCTGTGTCCCTGTCACTCGGTGCCTGTGTCCCTGTCACTCGGTGCCTGTGTCCCTGTCACTCGGTTCGGGTGTCCATGTCACTCGGTGTCTGTGCCCCTGTCACTCGGTGTCTGTGCCCCTGTCACTCGGTGCGGGTGTCCCTGTCACTCGGTGCAGGTGTCCCGGTCACTCGGTGCCTGTGTCCCTGTCACTCGGTGCCTGTGTCCCTGTCACTCGGTGCGGGTGTCCCTATCACTCGGTGCCTGTGTCCCTGTCACTCGGTGCAGGTGTCCCTGTCACTCGGTGCCTGTGTCCCTGTCACTCGGTGCAGGTGTCCCAGTCACTCGGTGCGGGTGTCTCTGTCACTCGGTGCCTGTGTCCCTGTCACTCGGTTCGGGTGTCCCTGTCACTCGGTGCGGGAGTCCCTGTCACTCAGTGCGGGTGTCCCTGTCACTCGGTGCCTGTGTCCCTGTCACTCGGTTCGGGTGTCCATGTCACTCGGTGTCTGTGCCCCTGTCACTCGGTGTCTGTGCCCCTGTCACTCGGTGCGGGTGTCCCTGTCACTCGGTGCAGGTGTCCCGGTCACTCGGTGCCTGTGTCCCTGTCACTCGGTGCCTGTGTCCCTGTCACTCGGTGCGGGTGTCCCTATCACTCGGTGCCTGTGTCCCTGTCACTCGGTGCAGGTGTCCCTGTCACTCGGTGCCTGTGTCCCTGTCACTCGGTGCAGGTGTCCCTGTCACTCGGTGCGGGTGTCTCTGTCACTCGGTGCCTGTGTCCCTGTCACTCGGTTCGGGTGTCTCTGTCACTCGGTGCCAGTGTCCCTGTCACTCGGTGCCTGTGTCCCTGTCACTCGGTGCGGGTGTCTCTGTCACTCGGTGCCTGTGTCCCTGTCACTCGGTGCGGGTGTCTCTGTCACTCGGTGCCTGTGTCCCTGTCACTCGGTGCGGGTGTCTCTGTCACTCGGTGCCAGTGTCCCTGTCACTCGGTGCCTGTGTCTCTGTCACTCAGTGCGGGTGTCCCTGTCACTCGGTGCGGGTGTCCCTGTCACTCGGTGCCTGTGTCCCTGTCACTCGGTGCCTGTGTCCCTATCACTCGGTGCCTGTGTCCCTATCACTCGGTGCCTGTGTCCCTGTCACTCGGTGCAGGTGTCCCTGTCACTCGGTGCCTGTGTCCCTGTCACTCGGTGCGGGTGTCCCTGTCACTCGGTGCGGGTGTCTCTGTCACTCGGTGCCTGTGTCCCTGTCACTCGGTGCCTGTGTCCCTGTCACTCGGTGCCTGTGTCCCTGTCACTCGGTGTGGATGTCTCTGTCACTCAGTGCGGGTGTCCCTGTCACTCGGTGCCTGTGTCCCTGTCACTCAGTGCGGGTGTCCCTGTCACTCGGTGTCTGTGTCCCTGTCACTCAGTGCGGGTGTCCCTGTCACTCGGTGCGTGTGTCCCTGTCACTCGGTGCGTGTGTCCCTGTCACTCGGTGCCTGTGTCCCTGTCACTCGGTTCGGGTGTCCCTATCACTCGGTGCGGATGTCCCTGTCACTTGGTGCCTGTGTCCCTGTCACTCGGTGCCTGTGTCCCTGTCACCCGGTGCCTGTGTCCCTGTCATTCGGTGCGGGTGTCCCTATCACTCGGTGCCTGTGTCCCTGTCACTCGGTGCGGGTGTCCCTATCACTCGGTGCCTGTGTCCCTGTCACTCGGTGCGGGTGTCCCTGTCACCCGGTGCCTGTGTCCCTGTCACCCGGTGCCTGTGTCCCTGTCACTCGGTGCCTGTGTCCCTGTCACTCGGTGCCTGTGTCCCTGTCACTCGGTGCCTGTGTCGCTGTCACTCAGTGCGGGTGTCCCTGTCACTCGGTGCCTGTGTCCCTGTCACTCAGTGCGGGTGCCCCTGTCACTCGGTGTCTGTGCCCCTGTCACTCGGTGCCTGTGCCCCTGTCACTCGGTGCGGGTGTCCCTGTCACTCGGTGCCTGTGTCCCTGTCACTCGGTTCGGGTGTCCATGTCACTCGGTGCCTGTGTCCTCTCACTCAGTGCGGGTGTCCCTATCACTCGTTGCGGATGTCCCTGTCATCCGGTGCCTGTGTCCCTGTCACCCGGTGCCTGTGTCCCTGTCACCCGGTGCCTGTGTCCCTGTCACTCGGTGCCTGTGCCCCTGTCACTCGGTGCGGGTGTCCCTGTCACTCAGTGCGGGTGTCCCTGTCACTCGGTGCCTGTGTCCCTGTCACTCGGTGCCTGTGTCCCTGTCACTCGGTGCCTGTGTCCCGGTCACTCGGTGCCTGTGTCCCTGTCACTCGGTGCCTGTGTCCCTGTCACTCGGTTCGGGTGTCCCTGTCACTCGGTGCGGATGTCCCTGTCACCCGGTGCCTGTGTCCCTGTCACCCGGTGCCTGTGTCCCTGTCACCCGGTGCCTGTGTCCCTGTCACCCGGTGCCTGTGTCCCTGTCACTCGGTGCCTGTGCCCCTGTCACTCGGTGCGGGTGTCCATGTCACTCGGTGCCTGTGTCCCTCTCACTCAGTGCGGGTGTCCCTATCACTCGGTGCGGATGTCCCTGTCACTTGGTGCCTGTGTCCCTGTCACTCAGTGCGGGCGTCCCTGTCACTCGGTGCGGGTGTCCCTGTCACTCAGTGCCTGTGTCCCTGTCACTCGGTGCCTGTGTCCCTGTCACTCGGTGCCTGTGTCCCTGTCACTCGGTGCAGGTGTCCCTGTCACTTAGTGCGGGTGTCCCTGTCACTCGGTGCGGGTGTCCCTGTCACTCAGTGCCTGTGTCCCTGCCACTCAGTGCCTGTGTCCCTGTCACTCGGTGCGGGTGTCCCTGTCACTCGGTGTCTGTGTCCCTGTCACTCAGTTCCTGTGTCCCTGTCATTCGGTGCAGGTGTCCCTATCACTCGGTGCCTCTGTCCCTGTCACTCGGTGCCTGTGTCCCTGTCACTCGGTGCCTGTGTCCCTGTCACTCGGTGCCTGTGTCCCTGTCACTCGGTGCGGGTGTCCCTGTCACTCGGTGTCTGTGTCCCTGTCACTCGGTGCGGGTGTCCCTGTCACTCGGTGCGGGTGTCCCTGTCACTCGGTGCCTGTGTCCCTGTCACTCGGTGCCTGTGTCCCTGTCACTCGGTGCGGGAGTCCCTGTCACTCAGTGCGGGTGTCCCTGTCACTCGGTGCCTGTGTCCCTGTCACTCGGTGTCTGTGCCCCTGTCACTCGGTGTCTGTGCCCCTGTCACTCGGTGCAGGTGTCCCGGTCACCCGGTGCCTGTGTCCCTGTCACTCGGTGCCTGTGTCCCCGTCACTCGGTGCAGGTGTCCCTGTCACTCAGTGCCTGTGTCCCTGTCACTCAGTGCGGGTGTCGCTATCACTCGGTGCCTGTGTCCATGTCACTCGGTGCCTGTGTCCCTGTCACTCGGTGCGGGTGTCCCTATCACTCGGTGCCTGTGTCCCTGTCACTCGGTTCGGGTGTCCCTGTCACTCGGTGCGGATGTCCCTGTCACCCGGTGCCTGTGTCCCTGTCACCCGGTGCCTGTGTCCCTGTCACCCGGTGCCTGTGTCCCTGTCACCCGGTGCCTGTGTCCCTGTCACCCGGTGCCTGTGTCCCTGTCACTCGGTGCCTGTGCCCCTGTCACTCGGTGCGGGTGTCCATGTCACTCGGTGCCTGTGTCCCTCTCACTCAGTGCGGGTGTCCCTATCACTCGGTGCGGATGTCCCTGTCACTTGGTGCCTGTGTCCCTGTCACTCAGTGCGGGCGTCCCTGTCACTCGGTGCGGGTGTCCCTGTCACTCGGTGCAGGTGTCCCTGTCACTCGGTGCAGGTGTCCCTGTCACTTAGTGCGGGTGTCCCTGTCACTCGGTGCGGGTGTCCCTGTCACTCAGTGCCTGTGTCCCTGTCACTCGGTGCGGGTGTCCCTGTCACTCGGTGTCTGTGTCCCTGTCACTCAGTTCCTGTGTCCCTGTCATTCGGTGCAGGTGTCCCTATCACTCGGTGCCTCTGTCCCTGTCACTCGGTGCCTGTGTCCCTGTCACTCGGTGCCTGTGTCCCTGTCACTCGGTGCCTGTGTCCCTGTCACTCGGTGCGGGTGTCCCTGTCACTCGGTGTCTGTGTCCCTGTCACTCGGTGCGGGTGTCCCTGTCACTCGGTGCGGGTGTCCCTGTCACTCGGTGCCTGTGTCCCTGTCACTCGGTGCCTGTGTCCCTGTCACTCGGTGCGGGAGTCCCTGTCACTCAGTGCGGGTGTCCCTGTCACTCGGTGCCTGTGTCCCTGTCACTCGGTGTCTGTGCCCCTGTCACTCGGTGTCTGTGCCCCTGTCACTCGGTGCAGGTGTCCCGGTCACTCGGTGCCTGTGTCCCTGTCACTCGGGGCGGGTGTCTGAATCACTCGGGGCGCGTGTCCCTGTCTCTCAGTGCCTGTGTCCCTGTCACTCGGTGCCTGTGTCCCCGTCACTCGGTGCAGGTGTCCCTGTCACTCAGTGCCTGTGTCCCTGTCACTCAGTGCGGGTGTCGCTATCACTCGGTGCCTGTGTCCATGTCACTCGGTGCCTGTGTCCCTGTCACTCGGTGCGGGTGTCCCTATCACTCGGTGCCTGTGTCCCTGTCACTCGGTGTGGATGTCTCTGTCACTCAGTGCGGGTGTCCCTGTCACTCAGTGCCTGTGTCCCTGTCACTCAGTGCGGGTGTCCCTGTCACTCGGTGCGGGTGTCCCTGTCACTCGGTGCGGTTGTCCCTGTCACTCAGTGCGGGTGTCCCTGTCACTCGGTGCCTGTGTCCCTGTCACTCGGTGCCTGTGTCCCTGTCACTCGGTGCCTGTGTCCCTGTCACTCGGTGCCTATGTCTCTGTCACTCGGTGCGGGTGTCCCTGTCACTCAGTGCGGGTGTCCCTGTCACCCGGTGCCTGTGTCCCTGTCACCCGGTGCCTGTGTCCCTGTCACCCGGTGCCTGTGTCCCTGTCACCCGGTGCCTGTGTCCCTGTCACTCGGTGCCTGTGTCCCTGTCACTCGGTGCCTGTGTCCCTGTCACTCGGTGCGGATGTCCCTGTCACTCGGTGCCTGTGTCCCTATCACTCGGTGCGGATGTCCCTGTCACTCGGTGCCTGTGTCCATGTCACTCGGTGCCTGTATCCATGTCACTCGGTGCGGGTGTCCCTGTCACTCGGTGCGGGTGTCCCTATCACTCGGTGCCTGTGTCCCTGTCACTCGGTGTGGATGTCTCTGTCACTCAGTGCGGGTGTCCCTGTCACTCAGTGCCTGTGTCCCTGTCACTCAGTGCGGGTGTCCCTGTCACTCGGTGCAGGTGTCCCTGTCACTCAGTGCCTGTGTCCCTGTCACTCAGTGCGGGTGTCGCTATCACTCTGTGCCTGTGTCCATGTCACTCGGTGCCTGTGTCCCTGTCACTCGGTGCGGGTGTCCCTATCACTCGGTGCCTGTGTCCCTGTCACTCGGTGTGGATGTCTCTGTCACTCAGTGCGGGTGTCCCTGTCACTCAGTGCCTGTGTCCCTGTCACTCAGTGCGGGTGTCCCTGTCACTCGGTGCGGGTGTCCCTGTCACTCAGTGCGGGTGTCCCTGTCACTCGGTGCCTGTGTCCCTGTCACTCGGTGCATGTGTCCCTGTCACTCGGTGCCTGTGTCCCTGTCACTCGGTGTGGATGTCTCTGTCACTCGGTGCGGGTGTCCCTGTCACTCAGTGCGGGTGTCCCTGTCACCCGGTGCCTGTGTCCCTGTCACCCGGTGCCTGTGTCCCTGTCACTCGGTGCCTGTGTCCCTGTCACTCGGTGCCTGTGTCCCTGTCACTCGGTGTCTGTGTCCCTGTCACCCGGTGCCTGTGTCCCTGTCACTCAGTGCGGGTGTCGCTATCACTCGGTGCCTGTGTCCATGTCACTCGGTGCCTGTGTCCATGTCACTCGGTGCCTGTGTCCCTGTCACTCGGTGCGGGTGTCCCTGTCACTCGGTGCCTGTGTCCCTGTCACTCGGTGTGGATGTCTCTGTCACTCAGTGCGGGTGTCCCTGTCACTCAGTGCGGGTGTCCCTGTCACTCGGTGCGGGTGTCCCTGTCACTCGGTGCGGGTGTCCCTGTCACTCGGTGCGGGTGTCCCTGTCACTCGGTGCAGGTGTCCCTGTCACTCGGTGCCTGTGTCCCTGTCACCCGGTGCCTGTGTCCCTATCACTTGGTGCCTGTGTCCCTGTCACTCGGTGCAGGTGTCCCTGTCACTCGGTGCGGGTGTCCCTGTCACTCGGTGCCTGTGTCCCTGTCACTCGGTGCAGGTGTCCCTGTCACTCGGTGCCTGTGTCCCTGTCACTCGGTGCAGGTGTCCCTGTCACTCGGTGCGGGTGTCTCTGTCACTCGGTGCCTGTGTCCCTGTCACTCGGTGCAGGTGTCCCTGTCACTCGGTGCGGGTGTCTCTGTCACTCGGTGCCTGTGTCCCTATCACTCGGTGCCTGTGTCTCTGTCACTCAGTGCGGGTGTCCCTGTCACTCGGTGCCTGTGTCCCTGTCACTCGGTGCGGGTGTCCCTATCACTCGGTGCGGATGTCCCTGTCACTTGGTGCCTGTGTCCCTGTCACTCGGTGCAGGTGTCCCTGTCACTCAGTGCGGGTGTCCCTGTCACTCGGTGCGGGTGTCCCTGTCACTCGGTGCGGGTGTCCCTGTCACTCGGTGCCTGTGTCCCTGTCACCCGGTGCCTGTGTCCCTGTCACCCGGTGCCTGTGTCCCTGTCACCCGGTGCCTGTGTCCCTGTCACTCGGTGCGGGTGTCCCTGTCACTCGGTGCGGGTGTCCCTGTCACTCGGTGCCTGTGTCCCTGTCACCCGGTGCCTGTGTCCCTATCACTCGGTGCCTGTGTCCCTGTCACTCGGTGCAGGTGTCCCTGTCACTCGGTGCCTGTGTCCCTGTCACTCGGTGCAGGTGTCCCTGTCACCCGGTGCCTGTGTCCCTGTCACCCGGTGCCTGTGTCCCTGTCACTCGGTGCAGGTGTCCCTGTCACTCGGTGCGGGTGTCCCTATCACTCGGTGCCTGTGTCCCTGTCACTCGGTGCAGGTGTCCCTGTCACTCGGTGCCTGTGTCCCTGTCACTCGGTGCAGGTGTCCCTGTCACTCGGTGCGGGTGTCTCTGTCACTCGGTGCCTGTGTCCCTATCACTCGGTGCCTGTGTCCCTGTCACTCGGTGCGGATGTCTCTGTCACTCAGTGCGGGTGTCCCTGTCATTCGGTGCCTGTGTCCCTGTCACTCGGTTCGGGTGTCCCTATCACTCGGTGCGGATGTCCCTGTCACTCGGTGCCTGTGTCCCAGTCACTCAGTGCGGGTGTCGCTATCACTCGGTGCCTGTGTCCATGTCACTCGGTGCCTGTGTCCCTGTCACTCGGTGCGGGTGTCCCTATCACTCGGTGCCTGTGTCCCTGTCACTCGGTGTGGATGTCTCTGTCACTCAGTGCGGGTGTCCCTGTCACTGAGTGCCTGTGTCCCTGTCACTAAGTGCGGGTGTCCCTGTCACTCGGTGTCTGTGTCCCTGTCACTCAGTTCCTGTGTCCCTGTCACTCGGTGCCTGTGTCCCTGTCATTCGGTGCGGGTGTCCCTATCATTCGGTGCCTGTGTCCCTGTCACTCGGTGCCTGTGTCCCTGTCACTCGGTGCATGTGTCCCTGTCACTCGGTGCCTGTGTCCCTGTCACTCGGTGCCTGTGTCCCTGTCACTCGGTTCGGGTGTCCATGTCACTCGGTGCGGGTGTCCCTGTCACTCGGTGCGGATGTCCCTGTCACCCGGTGCCTGTGTCCCTGTCACCCGGTGCCTGTGTCCCTGTTACTCGGTGTCTGTGCCCCTGTCACTCGGTGCCTGTGCCCCTGTCACTCGGTGCGGGTGTCCATGTCACTCGGTGCCTGTGTCCCTCTCACTCGGTGCGGGTGTCCCTATCACTCGGTGCGGATGTCCCTGTCACTTGGTGCCTGTGTCCCTGTCACTCAGTGCGGGCGTCCCTATCACTCAGTGCCTGTGTCCCTGTCACTCGGTGCCTGTGTCCCTGTCACTCGGTGCCTGTGTCCCTGTCACTCGGTGCCTGTGTCCCTGTCACTCGGTGCATGTGTCCCGGTCACTCGGTGCCTGTGTCCCTGTCACTCGGTTCGGGTGTCCATGTCACTCGGTGCCTGTGTCCTCTCACTCAGTGCAGGTGTCCCTGTCACTCGGTGCCTGTGTCCCTGTCACCCGGTGCCTGTGTCCCTGTCACCCGGTGCCTGTGTCCCTGTCACCCGGTGCCTGTGTCCCTGTCACCCGGTGCCTGTGTCCCTGTCACCCGGTGCCTGTGTCCCTGTTACTCGGTGTCTGTGCCCCTGTCACTCGGTACCTGTGCCCCTGTCACTCGGTACCTGTGCCCCTGTCACCCGGTGCCTGTGCCCCTGTCACCCGGTGCCTGTGCCCCTGTCACTCGGTGCGGGTGTCCATGTCACTCGGTGCCTGTGTCCCTCTCACTCAGTGCGGGTGTCCCTATCACTCGGTGCGGATGTCCCTGTCACTCGGTGCCTGTGTCCCTGTCACTCAGTGCGGGCGTCCCTATCACTCAGTGCCTGTGTCCCTGTCACTCGGTGCAGGTGTCCCTGTCACTCGGTGCGGGTGTCCCTGTCACTCGGTGCAGGTGTCCCTGTCACTCGGTGCGGGTGTCCCTGTCACTCAGTGCCTGTGTCCCTGTCACTCGGTGCCTGTGTCCCTGTCACTCGGTGCGGGTGTCCCTGTCACTCGGTGTCTGTGTCCCTGTCACTCAGTTCCTGTGTCCCTGTCATTCGGTGCAGGTGTCCCTATCACTCGGTGCCTGTGCCCCTGTCACTCGGTGCGGATGTCCCTGTCACTTGGTGCCTGTGTCCCTGTCACTCAGTGCGGGCGTCCCTATCACTCCGTGCCTGTGTCCCTGTCACTCAGTGCGGGTGTCCCTGTCACTCGGTGCGGGTGTCCCTGTCACTCGGTGCCTGTGTCCCTGTCACCCGGTGCCTGTGTCCCTATCACTCGGTGCCTGTGTCCCTGTCACCCGGTGCCTGTGTCCCTATCATTTGGTGCCTGTGTCCCTGTCACTCGGTGCAGGTGTCCCTGTCACTCGGTGCGGGTGTCCCTGTCACTCGGTGCCTGTGTCCCTGTCACTCGGTGCAGGTGTCCCTGTCACTCGGTGCAGGTGTCCCTGTCACTCGGTGCCTGTGTCCCTGTCACTCGGTGCAGGTGTCCCTGTCACTCGGTGCGGGTGTCTCTGTCACTCGGTGCCTGTGTCCCTGTCACTCGGTGCAGGTGTCCCTGTCACTCGGTGCGGGTGTCTCTGTCACTCGGTGCCTGTGTCCCTATCACTCCGTGCCTGTGTCCCTGTCACTCGGTGCCTGTGTCCCTGTCACTCGGTTCGGGTGTCCCTATCACTCGGTGCGGATGTCCCTGTCACTTGGTGCCTGTGTCCCTGTCACTCGGTGCAGGTGTCCCTGTCACTCAGTGCGGGTGTCCCTGTCACTCGGTGCGGGTGTCCCTGTCACTCGGTGCGGGTGTCCCTGTCACTCGGTGCCTGTGTCCCTGTCACCCGGTGCCTGTGTCCCTGTCACCCGGTGCCTGTGTCCCTGTCACTCGGTGCAGGTGTCCCTGTCACTCGGTGCGGGTGTCCCTGTCACTCGGTGCGGGTGTCCCTGTCACTCGGTGCCTGTGTCCCTGTCACCCGGTGCCTGTGTCCCTATCACTCGGTGCCTGTGTCCCTGTCACTCGGTGCAGGTGTCCCTGTCACCCGGTGCCTGTGTCCCTGTCACCCGGTGCCTGTGTCCCTGTCACTCGGTGCAGGTGTCCCTGTCACTCGGTGCGGGTGTCCCTATCACTCGGTGCCTGTGTCCCTGTCACTCGGTGCAGGTGTCCCTGTCACTCGGTGCGGGTGTCCCTATCACTCGGTGTCTGTGCCCCTGTCACTCGGTGCGGGTGTCCCTGTCACTCGGTGCCTGTGTCCCTGTCACTCGGTGCAGGTGTCCCTGTCACTCGGTGCGGGTGTCTCTGTCACTCGGTGCCTGTGTCCCTGTCACTCGGTGCCTGTGTCCCTGTCACTCAGTGCGGGTGTCGCTATCACTCGGTGCCTGTGTCCATGTCACTCGGTGCCTGTGTCCCTGTCACTCGGTGCGGGTGTCCCTATCACTCGGTGCCTGTGTCCCTGTCACTCGGTGTGGATGTCTCTGTCACTCAGTGCGGGTGTCGCTATCACTCGGTGCCTGTGTCCCTGTCACTCAGTGCGGGTGTCGCTATCACTCGGTGCCTGTGTCCATGTCACTCGGTGCCTGTGTCCCTGTCACTCGGTGCCTGTGTCCCTGTCACTCAGTGCCTGTGTCCCTGTCACTCAGTGCGGGTGTCCCTGTCACTCGGTGTCTGTGTCCCTGTCACTCAGTTCCTGTGTCCCTGTCATTCGGTGCGGGTGTCCCTATCATTCGGTGCCTGTGTCCCTGTCACTCGGTGCCTGTGTCCCTGTCACTCGGTGCATGTGTCCCGGTCACTCGGTGCCTGTGTCCCTGTCACTCGGTTCGGGTGTCCATGTCACTCGGTACCTGTGTCCTCTCACTCAGTGCGGGTGTCCCTGTCACTCGGTGCGGATGTCCCTGTCACCCGGTGCCTGTGTCCCTGTCACCCGGTGCCTGTGTCCCTGTCACCCGGTGCCTGTGTCCCTGTCACTCGGTGCGGGTGTCCATGTCACTCGGTGCCTGTGTCCCTCTCACTCGGTGCGGGTGTCCCTATCACTCGGTGCGGATGTCCCTGTCACTTGGTGCCTGTGTCCCTGTCACTCAGTGCGGGCGTCCCTATCACTCAGTGCCTGTGTCCCTGTCACTCGATGCCTGTGTCCCTGTCACTCGGTGCCTGTGTCCCTGTCACTCGGTGCATGTGTCCCGGTCACTCGGTGCCTGTGTCCCTGTCACTCGGTTCGGGTGTCCATGTCACTCGGTGCCTGTGTCCTCTCACTCAGTGCGGGTGTCCCTGTCACTCGGTGCCTGTGTCCCTGTCACCCGGTGCCTGTGTCCCTGTCACCCGGTGCCTGTGTCCCTGTCACCCGGTGCCTGTGTCCCTGTCACCCGGTGCCTGTGTCCCTGTCACCCGGTGCCTGTGTCCCTGTCACCCGGTGCCTGTGTCTCTGTTACTCGGTGTCTGTGCCCCTGTCACTCGGTACCTGTGCCCCTGTCACTCGGTGCGGGTGTCCATGTCACTCGGTGCCTGTGTCCCTCTCACTCAGTGCGGGTGTCCCTATCACTCGGTGCGGATGTCCCTGTCACTTGGTGCCTGTGTCCCTGTCACTCAGTGCGGGCGTCCCTATCACTCAGTGCCTGTGTCCCTGTCACTCGGTGCGGGTGTCCCTGTCACTCAGTGCCTGTGTCCCTGTCACTCGGTGCCTGTGTCCCTGTCACTCGGTGCGGGTGTCCCTGTCACTCAGTTCCTGTGTCCCTGTCATTCGGTGCAGGTGTCCCTATCACTCGGTGCCTGTGTCCCTGTCACTCGGTGCGGGTGTCCCTGTCACTTGGTGTCTGTGTCCCTGTCACCCGGTGCCTGTGTCCCTGTCACTCGGTGCCTGTGCCCCTGTCACTCGGTGCCTGTGCCCCTGTCACTCGGTGCGGGTGTCCATGTCACTCGGTGCCTGTGTCCCTCTCACTCAGTGCGGGTGTCCCTATCACTCGGTGCGGATGTCCCTGTCACTTGGTGCCTGTGTCCCTGTCACTCAGTGCGGGCGTCCCTATCACTCCGTGCCTGTGTCCCTGTCACTCGGTGCCTGTGTCCCTGTCACTCGGTTCGGGTGTCCATGTCACTCGGTACCTGTGTCCTCTCACTCGGTGCGGGTGTCCCTGTCACTCGGTGCGGATGTCCCTGTCACCCGGTGCCTGTGTCCCTGTCACCCGGTGCCTGTGTCCCTGTCACCCGGTGCCTGTGTCCCTGTCACCCGGTGCCTGTGTCCCTGTTACTCGGTGTCTGTGCCCCTGTCACTCAGTTCCTGTGTCCCTGTCATTCGGTGCAGGTGTCCCTATCACTCGGTGCCTGTGTCCCTGTCACTCGGTGCGGGTGTCCCTGTCACTTGGTGTCTGTGTCCCTGTCACTCGGTGCGGGTGTCCCTGTCACTCGGTGTCTGTGTCCCTGTCACTCAGTTCCTGTGTCCCTGTCACTCAGTGCGGGTGTCCCTGTCACTCAGTGCGGGCGTCCCTATCACTCCGTGCCTGTGTCCCTGTCACTCAGTGCGGGCGTCCCTATCACTCGGTGCCTGTGTCCCTGTCACTCGGTGCCTGTGTCCCTGTCACTCGGTTCGGGTGTCCATGTCACTCGGTACCTGTGTCCTCGCACTCGGTGCGGGTGTCCCTGTCACTCGGTGCGGATGTCCCTGTCACCCGGTGCCTGTGTCCCTGTCACCCGGTGCCTGTGTCCCTGTCACTCGGTGCCTGTGTCCCTGTCACTCGGTGCGGGTGTCCCTATCACTCGGTGCCTGTGTCCCTGTCACTCGGTGCAGGTGTCCCTGTCACTCGGTGCCTGTGTCCCTGTCACTCGGTGCAGGTGTCCCTGTCACCCGGTGCCTGTGTCGCTGTCACCCGGTGCCTGTGTCCCTGTCACTCGGTGCAGGTGTCCCTGTCACTCGGTGCGGGTGTCCCTATCACTCGGTGCCTGTGTCCCTGTCACTCGGTGCAGGTGTCCCTGTCACTCGGTGCCTGTGTCCCTGTCACTCGGTGCAGGTGTCCCTGTCACTCGGTGCGGGTGTCTCTGTCACTCGGTGCCTGTGTCCCTATCACTCGGTGCCTGTGTCCCTGTCACTCGGTGCGGATGTCTCTGTCACTCAGTGCGGGTGTCCCTGTCACTCGGTGCCTGTGTCCCTGTCACTCGGTTCGGGTGTCCCTATCACTCGGTGCGGATGTCCCTGTCACTCGGTGCCTGTGTCCCTGTCACTCAGTGCGGGTGTCGCTATCACTCGGTGCCTGTGTCCATGTCACTCGGTGCCTGTGTCCCTGTCACTCGGTGCGGGTGTCCCTATCACTCGGTGCCTGTGTCTCTGTCACTCGGTGTGGATGTCTCTGTCACTCAGTGCGGGTGACCCTGTCACTCAGTGCCTGTGTCCCTGTCACTCAGTGCGGGTGTCCCTGTCACTCGGTGTCTGTGTCCCTGTCACTCAGTTCCTGTGTCCCTGTCATTCGGTGCGGGTGTCCCTATCATTCGGTGCCTGTGTCCCTGTCACTCGGTGCCTGTGTCCCTGTCACTCGGTGCATGTGTCCCGGTCACTCGGTGCCTGTGTCCCTGTCACTCGGTTCGGGTGTCCATGTCACTCGGTGCCTGTGTCCTCTCACTCAGTGCGGGTGTCCCTGTCACTCGGTGCGGATGTCCCTGTCACCCGGTGCCTGTGTCCCTGTCACCCGGTGCCTGTGTCCCTGTCACCCGGTGCCTGTGTCCCTGTTACTCGGTGTCTGTGCCCCTGTCACTCGGTGCCTGTGCCCCTGTCACTCGGTGCGGGTGTCCATGTCACTCGGTGCCTGTGTCCCTCTCACTCGGTGCGGGTGTCCCTATCACTCGGTGCGGATGTCCCTGTCACTTGGTGCCTGTGTCCCTGTCACTCAGTGCGGGCGTCCCTATCACTCAGTGCCTGTGTCCCTGTCACTCGGTGCCTGTGTCCCTGTCACTCGGTGCCTGTGTCCCTGTCACTCGGTGCCTGTGTCACTGTCACTCGGTGCATGTGTCCCGGTCACTCGGTGCCTGTGTCCCTGTCACTCGGTTCGGGTGTCCATGTCACTCGGTGCCTGTGTCCTCTCACTCAGTGCGGGTGTCCCTGTCACTCGGTGCCTGTGTCCCTGTCACCCGGTGCCTGTGTCCCTGTCACCCGGTGCCTGTGTCCCTGTCACCCGGTGCCTGTGTCCCTGTCACCCGGTGCCTGTGTCCCTGTCACCCGGTGCCTGTGTCCCTGTTACTCGGTGTCTGTGCCCCTGTCACTCGGTGTCTGTGCCCCTGTCACTCGGTACCTGTGCCCCTGTCACTCGGTGCCTGTGTCCCTCTCACTCAGTGCGGGTGTCCCTATCACTCGGTGCGGATGTCCCTGTCACTTGGTGCCTGTGTCCCTGTCACTCAGTGCGGGCGTCCCTATCACTCAGTGCCTGTGTCCCTGTCACTCGGTGCAGGTGTCCCTGTCACTCAGTGCGGGTGTCCCTGTCACTCGGTGCGGGTGTCCCTGTCACTCGGTGCGGGTGTCCCTGTCACTCAGTGCCTGTGTCCCTGTCACTCGGTGCCTGTGTCCCTGTCACTCGGTGCCTGTGTCCCTGTCATTCGGTGCAGGTGTCCCTATCACTCGGTGCCTGTGTCCCTGTCACTCGGTGCGGGTGTCCCTGTCACTCGGTGTCTGTGTCCCTGTCACTCAGTTCCTGTGTCCCTGTCATTCGGTGCAGGTGTCCCTATCACTCGGTGCCTGTGTCCCTGTCACTCGGTGCGGGTGTCCCTGTCACTTGGTGTCTGTGTCCCTGTCACCCGGTGCCTGTGTCCCTGTCACTCGGTGCATGTGACCCGGTCACTCGGTGCCTGTGCCCCTGTCACTCGGTGCGGGTGTCCATGTCACTCGGTGCCTGTGTCCCTCTCACTCAGTGCGGGTGTCCCTATCACTCGGTGCGGATGTCCCTGTCACTTGGTGCCTGTGTCCCTGTCACTCAGTGCGGGCGTCCCTATCACTCCGTGCCTGTGTCCCTGTCACTCGGTGCCTGTGTCCCTGTCACTCGGTGCATATGTCCCGGTCACTCGGTGCCTGTGTCCCTGTCACTCGGTTCGGGTGTCCATGTCACTCGGTACCTGTGTCCTCTCACTCGGTGCGGGTGTCCCTGTCACTCGGTGCGGATGTCCCTGTCACCCGGTGCCTGTGTCCCTGTCACCCGGTGCCTGTGTCCCTGTCACCCGGTGCCTGTGTCCCTGTCACCCGGTGCCTGTGTCCCTGTCACCCGGTGCCTGTGTCCCTGTTACTCGGTGTCTGTGCCCCTGTCACTAGGTGCCTGTGCCCCTGTCACTCGGTGCGGGTGTCCATGTCACTCGGTGCGGGTGTCCCTCTCACTCGGTGCGGGTGTCCCTATCACTCGGTGCGGATGTCCCTGTCACTTGGTGTCTGTGTCCCTGTCACTCAGTGCGGGCGTCCCTATCACTCAGTGCCTGTGTCCCTGTCACTCGGTGCCTGTGTCCCTGTCACTCGGTGCCTGTGTCCCTGTCACTCGGTGCATGTGTCCCGGTCACTCGGTGCCTGTGTCCCTGTCACTCGGTTCGGGTGTCCATGTCACTCGGTGCCTGTGTCCTCTCACTCAGTGCGGGTGTCCCTGTCACTCGGTGCGGATGTCCCTGTCACCCGGTGCCTGTGTCCCTGTCACCCGGTGCCTGTGTCCCTGTCACCCGATGCCTGTGTCCCTGTCACCCGGTGCCTGTGTCCCTGTCACCCGGTGCCTGTGCCCCTGTCACTCGGTGCGGGTGTCCATGTCACTCGGTGCCTGTGTCCCTCTCACTCAGTGCGGGTGTCCCTATAACTCGGTGCGGATGTCCCTGTCACTTGGTGCCTGTGTCCCTGTCACTCAGTGCGGGCGTCCCTATCACTCAGTGCCTGTGTCCCTGTCACTCGGTGCAGGTGTCCCTGTCACTTAGTGCGGGTGTCCCTGTCACTCGGTGCGGGTGTCCCTGTCACTCAGTGCCTGTGTCCCTGTCACTCAGTGCCTGTGTCCCTGTCACTCGGTGCGGGTGTCCCTGTCACTCGGTGTCTGTGTCCCTGTCACTCAGTTCCTGTGTCCCTGTCATTCGGTGCAGGTGTCCCTATCATTCGGTGCCTGTGTCCCTGTCACTCGGTGCGGGTGTCCCTGTCACTTGGTGTCTGTGTCCCTGTCACTCGGTGCGGGTGTCCCTGTCACTCGGTGTCTGTGTCCCTGTCACTCAGTTCCTGTGTCCCTGTCATTCGGTGCGGGTGTCCCTGTCACCCGGTGCCTGTGTCCCTGTCACCCGGTGCCTGTGTCCCTGTCACTCGGTGCCTGTGTCCCTGTCACTCAGTGCGGGTGTCCCTGTCACTCGGTGCCTGTGTCCCTGTCACTCGGTGCCTGTGTCCCTGTCACTCGGTGCGGGAGTCCCTGTCACTCAGTGCGGGTGTCCCATGTCACTCGGTGTCTGTGCCCCTGTCACTCGGTGTCTGTGCCCCTGTCACTCGGTGCGGGTGTCCCTGTCACTCGGTGCAGGTGTCCCGGTCACTCGGTGCAGGTGTCCCGGTCACTCGGTGCCTGTGTCCATGTCACTCGGGGCGGGTGTCTGAATCACTCGGTGCGCGTGTCCCTGTCTCTCAGTGCCTGTGTCCCTGTCACTCGGTGCCTGTGTCCCCGTCACTCGGTGCAGGTGTCCCTGTCACTCAGTGCCTGTGTCCCTGTCACTCAGTGCGGGTGTCGCTATCACTCGGTGCCTGTGTCCATGTCACTCGGTGCCTGTGTCCCTGTCACTCGGTGCGGGTGTCCCTATCACTCGGTGCCTGTGTCCCTGTCACTCGGTGCCTGTGTCCCTGTCACTCAGTGCCTGTGTCCCTGTCACTCAGTGCGGGTGTCCCTGTCACTCGGAGCGGGTGTCCCTGTCACTCGGTGCCTGTGTCCCTGTCACCCGGTGCCTGTGTCCCTATCACTCAGTGCCTGTGTCCCTGTCACTCGGTGCCTGTGTCCCTATCACTCAGTGCCTGTGTCCCTGTCACTCAGTGCGGGTGTCCCTGTCACTCGGTGCCTGTGTCCCTGTCACTCGGTGCCTGTGTCCCTGTCACTCAGTGCGGGTGCCCCTGTCACTCGGTGTCTGTGCCCCTGTCACTCGGTGCGGGTGTGCCTGTCACTCAGTGCGGGTGTCCCTGTCACTCGGTGCCTGTGTCCCGGTCACTCGGTGCCTGTGTCCCTGTCACTCGGTTCGGGTGTCCATGTCACTCGGTGCCTGTGCCCCTCTCACTCAGTGCGGGTGTCCCTATCACTCAGTCCTGTGTCCGTGTCACTCGGTGCAGGTGTCCCTGTCACTCAGTGCCTGTGTCCCTGTCACTCGGTGCAGGTGTCCCTGTCACTCGGTGCGGGTGTCCCTGTCACTCGGTGCGGGTGTCCCTGTCACTCAGTGCCTGTGTCCCTGTCACTCAGTGCCTGTGTCCCTGTCACTCGGTGCGGGTGTCCCTGTCACTCGGTGTCTGTGTCCCTGTCACTCAGTTCCTGTGTCCCTGTCATTCGGTGCGGGTCTCCCTGTCACCCGGTGCCTGTGTCCCTGTCACCCGGTGCCTGTGTCCCTGTCACTCGGTGCCTGTGTCCCTGTCACTCAGTGCGGGTGTCCCTGTCACTCAGTGCGGGTGTCCCTGTCACTCGGTGCCTGTGTCCCTGTCACTCGGTGCCTGTGTCCCTGTCACTCGGTGCGGGAGTCCCTGTCACTCAGTGCGGGTGTCCCATGTCACTCGGTGTCTGTGCCCCTGTCACTCGGTGTCTGTGTCCCTGTCACTCGGTGCGGGTGTCCCTGTCACTCGGTGCAGGTGTCCCGGTCACTCGGTGCAGGTGTCCCGGTAACTCGGTGCCTGTGTCCCTGTCACTCGGGGCGGGTGTCTGAATCACTCGGTGCGCGTGTCCCTGTCTCTCAGTGCCTGTGTCCCTGTCACTCGGCGCCTGTGTCCCCGTCACTCGGTGCAGGTGTCCCTGTCACTCAGTGCCTGTGTCCCTGTCACTCAGTGCGGGTGTCGCTAGCACTCGGTGCCTGTGTCCATGTCACTCAGTGCCTGTGTCCCTGTCACTCGGTGCGGGTGTCCCTGTCACTCGGTGCGGGTGTCCCTATCACTCGGTGCCTGTGTCCCTGTCACTCAGTGCGGGTGTCCCTGTCACTCAGTGCGGGTGTCCCTGTCACTCAGTGCGGGTGTCCCTGTCACTCGGAGCGGGTGTCCCTGTCACTCGGTGCCTGTGTCCCTGTCACCCGGTGCCTGTGTCCCTATCACTCAGTGCCTGTGTCCCTGTCACTCGGTGCCTGTGTCCCTGTCACTCAGTGCGGGTGTCCCTGTCACTCGGTGCCTGTGTCCCTGTCACTCGGTGCGGGTGCCCCTGTCACTCGGTGCCTGTGTCCCTGTCACTCAGTGCGGGTGTCCCTGTCACTCGGTGCCTGTGTCCCTGTCACTCGGTGCGGGTGTCCCTGTCACTCGGTGCCTGTGTCCCTGTCACTCGGTGCATGTGTCCCGGTCACTCGGTGCCTATGTCCCTGTCACTCGGTTCGGGTGTCCATGTCACTCGGTGTCTGTGCCACTGTCACTCGGTGCGGGTGTCCCTGTCACTCGGTGCCTGTGTCCCTGTCACTCGGTGCATGTGTCCCGGTCACTCGGTGCCTATGTCCCTGTCACTCGGTTCGGGTGTCCATGTCACTCGGTGCCTGTGTCCCTGTCACTCAGTGCCTGTGTCCCTGTCACTCAGTGCAGGTGTCGCTATCAATCGGTGCGGATGTCCCTGTCACTTGGTGCCTGTGTCCCTGTCACTCGGTGCGGGTGCCCCTGTCACTCGGTGTCTGTGCCCCTGTCACTCAGTGCGGGTGTCCCTGTCACTCGGTGCCTGTGTCCCTGTCACTCGGTTCGGGTGTCCATGTCACTCGGTGCCTGTGCCCCTCTCACTCAGTGCGGGTGTCCATGTCACTCGGTGTCTGTGCCCCTATCACTCGGTGCCTGTGTCCGTGTCACTCGGTGCAGGTGTCCCTGTCACTCAGTTCCTGTGTCCCTGTCACTCAGTGCGGGTGTCGCTATCACTCGGTGCGGATGTCCCTGTCACTTGGTGCCTGTGTCCCTGTCACTCAGTGCGGGTGTCCCTATAACTCGGTGCGGATGTCCCTGTCACTTGGTGCCTGTGTCCCTGTCACTCAGTGCGGGTGTCCCTATCACTCAGTGCCTGTGTCCCTGTCACTCGGTGCAGGTGTCCCTGTCACTCAGTGCCTGTGTCCCTGTCACTCAGTGCGGGTGTCGCTATCACTCGGTGCCTGTGTCCATGTCACTCCGTGCCTGTGTCCCTGTCACTCGGTGTGGATGTCTCTGTCACTCAGTGCGGGTGTCCCTGTCACTCAGTGCGGGTGTCCCTATCACTCGGTGCCTGTGTCCCTGTCACTCAGTGCGGGTGTCGCTATCACTCGGTGCCTGTGTCCATGTCACTCGGTGCCTGTGTCCCTGTCACTCGGTGCGGGTGTCGCTATCACTCGGTGCCTGTGTCCCTGTCACTCGGTGCGGGTGTCCCTGTCACTCGGTGCAGGTGTCCCTGTCACTCAGTGCCTGTGTCCCTGTCACTCAGTGCGGGTGTCGCTATCACTCGGTGCCTGTGTCCATGTCACTCGGTGCCTGTGTCCCTGTCACTCGGTGCGGGTGTCCCTATCACTCGGTGCCTGTGTCCCTGTCACTCGGTGTGGATGTCTCTGTCACTCAGTGCGGGTGTCCCTGTCACTCAGTGCCTGTGTCCCTGTCACTCAGTGCGGGTGTCCCTGTCACTCGGAGCGGGTGTCCCTGTCACTCGGTGCCTGTGTCCCTGTCACCCGGTGCCTGTGTCCCTATCACTCAGTGCCTGTGTCCCTGTCACTCGGTGCCTGTGTCCCTATCACTCAGTGCCTGTGTCCCTGTCACTCAGTGCGGGTGTCCCTGTCACTCGGTGCCTGTGTCCCTGTCACTCGGTGCGGGTGTCCCTGTCACTCAGTGCCTGTGTCCCTGTCACTCAGTGCCTGTGTCCCTGTCACTCGGTGCGGGTGTCCCTGTCACTCGGTGTCTGTGTCCCTGTCACTCAGTTCCTGTGTCCCTGTCATTCGGTGCAGGTGTCCCTATCACTCGGTGCCTGTGTCCCTGTCACTCGGTGCGGGTGTCCCTGTCACTTGGTGTCTGTGTCCCTGTCACTCGGTGCGGGTGTCCCTGTCACTCGGTGTCTGTGTCCCTGTCACTCAGTTCCTGTGTCCCTGTCATTCGGTGCGGGTGTCCCTGTCACCCGGTGCCTGTGTCCCTGTCACCCGGTGCCTGTGTCCCTGTCACTCGGTGCCTGTGTCCCTGTCACTCAGTGCGGGTGTCCCTGTCACTCAGTGCGGGTGTCCCTGTCACTCGGTGCCTGTGTCCCTGTCACTCGGTGCCTGTGTCCCTGTCACTCGGTGCGGGAGTCCCTGTCACTCAGTGCGGGTGTCCCATGTCACTCGGTGTCTGTGCCCCTGTCACTCGGTGTCTGTGCCCCTGTCACTCGGTGCGGGTGTCCCTGTCACTCGGTGCAGGTGTCCCGGTCACTCGGTGCAGGTGTCCCGGTCACTCGGTGCCTGTGTCCCGGTCACTCGGTGCCTGTGTCCCTGTCACTCGGGGCGGGTGTCTGAATCACTCGGTGCGCGTGTCCCTGTCTCTCAGTGCCTGTGTCTCTGTCACTCGGTGCCTGTGTCCCTGTCACTCGGTGCCTGTGTCCCCGTCACTCGGTGCAGGTGTCCCTGTCACTCAGTGCCTGTGTCCCTGTCACTCAGTGCGGGTGTCGCTATCACTCGGTGCCTGTGTCCCTGTCACTCGGTGCGGGTGTCCCTATCACTCGGTGCCTGTGTCCCTGTCACTCGGTGTGGATGTCTCTGTCACTCAGTGCGGGTGTCCCTGTCACTCAGTGCCTGTGTCCCTGTCACTCAGTGCGGGTGTCCCTGTCACTCGGAGCGGGTGTCCCTGTCACTCGGTGCCTGTGTCCCTGTCACCCGGTGCCTGTGTCCCTATCACTCAGTGCCTGTGTCCCTGTCACTCGGTGCCTGTGTCCCTATCACTCAGTGCGGGTGTCCCTGTCACTCGGTGCCTGTGTCCCTGTCACTCGGTGCGGGTGCCCCTGTCACTCGGTGCCTGTGTCCCTGTCACTCAGTGCGGGTGCCCCTGTCACTCGGTGTCTGTGCCCCTGTCACTCGGTGCGGGTGTGCCTGTCACTCAGTGCGGATGTCCCTGTCACTCGGTGCCTGTGTCCCTGTCACTCGGTGCCTGTGTCCCTGTCACTCGGTTCGGGTGTCCATGTCACTCGGTGCCTGTGCCCCTCTCACTCAGTGCGGGTGTCCCTATCACTCAGTCCTGTGTCCGTGTCACTCGGTGCAGGTGTCCCTGTCACTCAGTGCCTGTGTCCCTGTCACTCAGTGCGGGTGTCGCTATCACTCGGTGCGGATGTCCCTGTCACTTGGTGCCTGTGTCCCTGTCACTCAGTGCGGGTGTCCCTATCACTCAGTGCCTGTGTCCCTGTCACTCGGTGCGGGTGCCCCTGTCACTCGGTGTCTGTGCCCCTGTCACTCGGTGCGGGTGTCCCTGTCACTCAGTGCGGGTGTCCCTGTCACTCGGTGCCTGTGTCCCTGTCACTCGGTGCCTGTGCCCTTCTCACTCAGTGCGGGTGTCCCTATCACTCAGTGCCTGTGTCCGTGTCACTCGGTGCAGGTGTCCCTGTCACTCAGTGCCTGTGTCCCTGTCACTCAGTGCCTGTGTCCCTGTCACTCGGTGCAGGTGTCCCTGTCACTCAGTGCCTGTGTCCCTGTCACTCAGTGCGGGTGTCGCTATCACTCGGTGCCTGTGTCCATGTCACTCCGTGCCTGTGTCCCTGTCACTCGGTGTGGATGTCTCTGTCACTCAGTGCGGGTGTCCCTGTCACTCAGTGCGGGTGTCCCTATCACTCGGTGCCTGTGTCCCTGTCACTCAGTGCGGGTGTCGCTATCACTCGGTGCCTGTGTCCATGTCACTCGGTGCCTGTGTCCCTGTCAATCGGTGCGGGTGTCGCTATCACTCGGTGCCTGTGTCCCTGTCACTCGGTGCGGGTGTTCCTGTCACTCGGTGCAGGTGTCCCTGTCACTCAGTGCCTGTGTCCCTGTCACTCAGTGCGGGTGTCGCTATCACTCGGTGCCTGTGTCCATGTCACTCGGTGCCTGTGTCCCTGTCACTCGGTGCGGGTGTCCCTGTCACTTGGTGCCTGTGTCCCTGTCACCCGGTGCCTGTGCCCCTGTCACTCGGTGCGGGTGTCCATGTCACTCGGTGCCTGTGTCCCTCTCACTCAGTGCGGGTGTCCCTATAACTCGGTGCGGATGTCCCTGTCACTTGGTGCCTGTGTCCCTGTCACTCAGTGCGGGCGTCCCTATCACTCAGTGCCTGTGTCCCTGTCACTCGGTGCAGGTGTCCCTGTCACTTAGTGCGGGTGTCCCTGTCACTCGGTGCGGGTGTCCCTGTCACTCGGTGCGGATGTCCCTGTCACTTGGTGTCTGTGTCCCTGTCACCCGGTGCCTGTGTCCCTGTCACTCGGTGCATGTGACCCGGTCACTCGGTGCCTGTGTCCCTGTCACTCGGTGCGGGTGTCCATGTCACTCGGTGCCTGTGTCCCTCTCACTCAGTGCGGGTGTCCCTATCACTCGGTGCGGATGTCCCTGTCACTTGGTGCCTGTGTCCCTGTCACTCAGTGCCTGTGTCCCTATCACTCCGTGCCTGTGTCCCTGTCACTCGGTGCCTGTGTCCCTGTCACTCGGTGCATATGTCCCGGTCACTCGGTGCCTGTGTCCCTGTCACTCGGTTCGGGTGTCCATGTCACTCGGTACCTGTGTCCTCTCACTCGGTGCGGGTGTCCCTGTCACTCGGTGCGGATGTCCCTGTCACCCGGTGCCTGTGTCCCTGTCACCCGGTGCCTGTGTCCCTGTTACTCGGTGTCTGTGCCCCTGTCACTCGGTGCCTGTGCCCCTGTCACTCGGTGCGGGTGTCCATGTCACTCGGTGCCTGTGTCCCTCTCACTCGGTGCGGGTGTCCCTATCACTCGGTGCGGATGTCCCTGTCACTTGGTGTCTGTGTCCCTGTCACTCAGTGCGGGCGTCCCTATCACTCAGTGCCTGTGTCCCTGTCACTCGGTGCCTGTGTCCCTGTCACTCGGTGCCTGTGTCCCTGTCACTCGGTGCATGTGTCCCGGTCACTCGGTGCCTGTGTCCCTGTCACTCGGTTCGGGTGTCCATGTCACTCGGTGCCTGTGTCCTCTCACTCAGTGCGGGTGTCCCTGTCACTCGGTGCGGATGTCCCTGTCACCCGGTGCCTGTGTCCCTGTCACCCGGTGCCTGTGTCCCTGTCACCCGATGCCTGTGTCCCTGTCACCCGGTGCCTGTGTCCCTGTCACCCGGTGCCTGTGCCCCTGTCACTCGGTGCGGGTGTCCATGTCACTCGGTGCCTGTGTCCCTCTCACTCGGTGCGGATGTCCCTGTCACTTGGTGCCTGTGTCCCTGTCACTCAGTGCGGGCGTCCCTATCACTCAGTGCCTGTGTCCCTGTCACTCGGTGCAGGTGTCCCTGTCACTTAGTGCGGGTGTCCCTGTCACTCGGTGCGGGTGTCCCTGTCACTCAGTGCCTGTGTCCCTGTCACTCAGTGCGGGTGCCCCTGTCACTCGGTGTCTGTGCCCCTGTCACTCGGTGCGGGGGTGCCTGTCACTCAGTGCGGGTGTCCCTGTCACTCGGTGCCTGTGTCCCTGTCACTCGGTGCGGGTGTCCCGGTCACTCGGTGCCTGTGTCCCTGTCACTCGGTTCGGGTGTCCATGTCACTCGGTGCCTGTGCCCCTCTCACTCAGTGCGGGTGTCCCTATCACTCAGTCCTGTGTCCGTGTCACTCGGTGCAGGTGTCCCTGTCACTCAGTGCCTGTGTCCCTGTCACTCAGTGCGGGTGTCGCTATCACTCGGTGCGGATGTCCCTGTCACTCGGTGTCTGTGTCCCTATCACTCAGTGCCTGTGTCCCTGTCACTCGGTGCAGGTGTCCCTGTCACTCGGTGCGGGTGTCCCTGTCACTCGGTGCGGGTGTCCCTGTCACTCAGTGCCTGTGTCCCTGTCACTCAGTGCCTGTGTCCCTGTCACTCGGTGCGGGTGTCCCTGTCACTCGGTGTCTGTGTCCCTGTCACTCAGTTCCTGTGTCCCTGTCATTCGGTGCGGGTGTCCCTGTCACCCGGTGCCTGTGTCCCTGTCACCCGGTGCCTGTGTCCCTGTCACTCGGTGCCTGTGTCCCTGTCACTCAGTGCGGGTGTCCCTGTCACTCAGTGCGGGTGTCCCTGTCACTCGGTGCCTGTGTCCCTGTCACTCGGTGCCTGTGTCCCTGTCACTCGGTGCGTGAGTCCCTGTCACTCAGTGCGGGTGTCCCATGTCACTCGGTGTCTGTGCCCCTGTCACTCGGTGTCTGTGTCCCTGTCACTCGGTGCGGGTGTCCCTGTCACTCGGTGCAGGTGTCCCGGTCACTCGGTGCAGGTGTCCCGGTCACTCGGTGCCTGTGTCCCTGTCACTCGGGGCGGGTGTCTGAATCACTCGGTGCGCGTGTCCCTGTCTCTCAGTGCCTGTGTCCCTGTCACTCGGTGCCTGTGTCCCCGTCACTCGGTGCAGGTGTCCCTGTCACTCAGTGCCTGTGTCCCTGTCACTCAGTGCGGGTGTCGCTATCACTCGGTGCCTGTGTCCATGTCACTCAGTGCCTGTGTCCCTGTCACTCGGTGCGGGTGTCCCTGTCACTCGGTGCGGGTGTCCCTATCACTCGGTGCCTGTGTCCCTGTCACTCAGTGCGGGTGTCCCTGTCACTCAGTGCGGGTGTCCCTGTCACTCGGAGCGGGTGTCCCTGTCACTCGGTGCCTGTGTCCCTGTCACCCGGTGCCTGTGTCCCTGTCACCCGGTGCCTGTGTCCCTATCACTCAGTGCCTGTGTCCCTGTCACTCGGTGCCTGTGTCCCTGTCACTCAGTGCGGGTGTCCCTGTCACTCGGTGCCTGTGTCCCTGTCACTCGGTGCGGGTGCCCCTGTCACTCGGTGCCTGTGTCCCTGTCACTCAGTGCGGGTGCCCCTGTCACTCGGTGTCTGTGCCACTGTCACTCGGTGCGGGTGTCCCTGTCACTCGGTGCCTGTGTCCCTGTCACCCGGTGCCTGTGTCCCTATCACTCGGTGCGGATGTCCCTGTCACTTGGTGCCTGTGTCCCTGTCACTCGGTGCGGGTGTCCCTGTCACTCAGTGCGGGTGTCCCTGTCACTCGGTGTCTGTGCCCCTGTCACTCAGTGCGGGTGTCCCTGTCACTCGGTGCCTGTGTCCCTGTCACTCGGTTCGGGTGTCCATGTCACTCGGTGCCTGTGCCCCTCTCACTCAGTGCGGGTGTCCATGTCACTCGGTGTCTGTGCCCCTATCACTCGGTGCCTGTGTCCGTGTCACTCGGTGCAGGTGTCGCTATCACTCGGTGCGGATGTCCCTGTCACTTGGTGCCTGTGTCCCTGTCACTCAGTGCGGGTGTCCCTATCACTCAGTGCCTGTGTCCCTGTCACTCGGTGCAGGTGTCCCTGTCACTCAGTGCCTGTGTCCCTGTCACTCAGTGCGGGTGTCGCTATCACTCGGTGCCTGTGTCCATGTCACTCCGTGCCTGTGTCCCTGTCACTCGGTGTGGATGTCTCTGTCACTCAGTGCGGGTGTCCCTGTCACTCAGTGCGGGTGTCCCTATCACTCGGTGCCTGTGTCCCTGTCACTCAGTGCGGGTGTCGCTATCACTCGGTGCCTGTGTCCATGTCACTCGGTGCCTGTGTCCCTGTCACTCGGTGCGGGTGTCGCTATCACTCGGTGCCTGTGTCCCTGTCACTCGGTGCGGGTGTCCCTGTCACTCGGTGCGGGTGTCGCTATCACTCGGTGCCTGTGTCCATGTCACTCAGTGCCTGTGTCCCTGTCACTCGGTGCCTGTGTCCCTGTCACTCAGTGCGGGTGTCGCTATCACTCGGTGCCTGTGTCCATGTCACTCGGTGCCTGTGTCCCTGTCACTCGGTGCGGGTGTCGCTATCACTCAGTGCCTGTGTCCCTGTCACTCGGTGCGGGTGTCCCTGTCACTTGGTGTCTGTGTCCCTGTCACTTGGTGTCTGTGTCCCTGTCACTCGGTGCGGGTGTCCCTGTCACTCGGTGTCTGTGTCCCTGTCACTCAGTTCCTGTGTCCCTGTCATTCGGTGCGGGTGTCCCTGTCACCCGGTGCCTGTGTCCCTGTCACCCGGTGCCTGTGTCCCTGTCACTCGGTGCCTGTGTCCCTGTCACTCAGTGCGGGTGTCCCTGTCACTCAGTGCGGGTGTCCCTGTCACTCGGTGCGGGTGTCCCTGTCACTCGGTGCCTGTGTCCCTGTCACCCGGTGCCTGTGTCCATGTCACTCGGTGCCTGTGTCCCTGTCACTCGGTGCGGGTGTCGCTATCACTCGGTGCCTGTGTCCCTGTCACTCGGTGCGGGTGTCCCTGTCACTCGGTGCAGGTGTCCCTGTCACTCAGTGCCTGTGTCCCTGTCACTCGGTGCCTGTGTCCCTGTCACTCAGTGCGGGTGTCCCTGTCACTCGGTGCAGGTGTCCCTGTCACTCAGTGCGGGTGTCCCTATCACTCGGTGCCTGTGTCCCTGTCACTCAGTGCGGGTGTCGCTATCACTCGGTGCCTGTGTCCATGTCACTCGGTGCCTGTGTCCCTGTCACTCGGTGCGGGTGTCCCTATCACTCGGTGCCTGTGTCCCTGTCACTCGGTGTGGATGTCTCTGTCACTCAGTGCGGGTGTCCCTGTCACTCAGTGCGGGTGTCCCTGTCACTCAGTGCGGGTGTCCCTGTCACTCGGAGCGGGTGTCCCTGTCACTCGGTGCCTGTGTCCCTGTCACCCGGTGCCTGTGTCCCTATCACTCAGTGCCTGTGTCCCTGTCACTCGGTGCCTGTGTCCCTATCACTCAGTGCCTGTGTCCCTGTCACTCAGTGCGGGTGTCCCTGTCACTCGGTGCCTGTGTCCCTGTCACTCGGTGCGGGTGTCCCTGTCACTCAGTGCCTGTGTCCCTGTCACTCAGTGCCTGTGTCCCTGTCACTCGGTGCGGGTGTCCCTGTCACTTGGTGTCTGTGTCCCTGTCACTCAGTTCCTGTGTCCCTGTCATTCGGTGCAGGTGTCCCTATCACTCGGTGCCTGTGTCCCTGTCACTCGGTGCGGGTGTCCCTGTCACTCAGTGCCTGTGTCCCTGTCACTCAGTGCCTGTGTCCCTGTCACTCGGTGCGGGTGTCCCTGTCACTCGGTGCGGGTGTCCCTGTCACTCAGTGCCTGTGTCCCTGTCACTCGGTGCCTGTGTCCCTGTCACTCGGTGCGGGTGTCCCTGTCACTCAGTTCCTGTGTCCCTGTCATTCGGTGCAGGTGTCCCTATCACTCGGTGCCTGTGTCCCTGTCACTCGGTGCGGGTGTCCCTGTCACTTGGTGTCTGTGTCCCTGTCACCCGGTGCCTGTGTCCCTGTCACTCGGTGCCTGTGCCCCTGTCACTCGGTGCCTGTGCCCCTGTCACTCGGTGCGGGTGTCCATGTCACTCGGTGCCTGTGTCCCTCTCACTCAGTGCGGGTGTCCCTATCACTCGGTGCGGATGTCCCTGTCACTTGGTGCCTGTGTCCCTGTCACTCAGTGCGGGCGTCCCTATCACTCCGTGCCTGTGTCCCTGTCACTCGGTGCCTGTGTCCCTGTCACTCGGTTCGGGTGTCCATGTCACTCGGTACCTGTGTCCTCTCACTCGGTGCGGGTGTCCCTGTCACTCGGTGCGGATGTCCCTGTCACCCGGTGCCTGTGTCCCTGTCACCCGGTGCCTGTGTCCCTGTCACCCGGTGCCTGTGTCCCTGTCACCCGGTGCCTGTGTCCCTGTTACTCGGTGTCTGTGCCCCTGTCACTCAGTTCCTGTGTCCCTGTCATTCGGTGCAGGTGTCCCTATCACTCGGTGCCTGTGTCCCTGTCACTCGGTGCGGGTGTCCCTGTCACTTGGTGTCTGTGTCCCTGTCACTCGGTGCGGGTGTCCCTGTCACTCGGTGTCTGTGTCCCTGTCACTCAGTTCCTGTGTCCCTGTCACTCGGTGCGGGTGTCCCTATCACTCGGTGCGGATGTCCCTGTCACTCGGTGCGGGTGTCCCTGTCACTCAGTGCGGGCGTCCCTATCACTCCGTGCCTGTGTCCCTGTCACTCGGTGCCTGTGTCCCTGTCACTCGGTTCGGGTGTCCATGTCACTCGGTACCTGTGTCCTCGCACTCGGTGCGGGTGTCCCTGTCACTCGGTGCGGATGTCCCTGTCACCCGGTGCCTGTGTCCCTGTCACCCGGTGCCTGTGTCCCTGTCACTCGGTGCCTGTGTCCCTGTCACTCGGTGCGGGTGTCCCTATCACTCGGTGCCTGTGTCCCTGTCACTCGGTGCAGGTGTCCCTGTCACTCGGTGCCTGTGTCCCTGTCACTCGGTGCAGGTGTCCCTGTCACCCGGTGCCTGTGTCGCTGTCACCCGGTGCCTGTGTCCCTGTCACTCGGTGCAGGTGTCCCTGTCACTCGGTGCGGGTGTCCCTATCACTCGGTGCCTGTGTCCCTGTCACTCGGTGCAGGTGTCCCTGTCACTCGGTGCCTGTGTCCCTGTCACTCGGTGCAGGTGTCCCTGTCACTCGGTGCGGGTGTCTCTGTCACTCGGTGCCTGTGTCCCTATCACTCGGTGCCTGTGTCCCTGTCACTCGGTGCGGATGTCTCTGTCACTCAGTGCGGGTGTCCCTGTCACTCGGTGCCTGTGTCCCTGTCACTCGGTTCGGGTGTCCCTATCACTCGGTGCGGATGTCCCTGTCACTCGGTGCCTGTGTCCCTGTCACTCAGTGCGGGTGTCGCTATCACTCGGTGCCTGTGTCCATGTCACTCGGTGCCTGTGTCCCTGTCACTCGGTGCGGGTGTCCCTATCACTCGGTGCCTGTGTCCCTGTCACTCGGTGTGGATGTCTCTGTCACTCAGTGCGGGTGACCCTGTCACTCAGTGCCTGTGTCCCTGTCACTCAGTGCGGGTGTCCCTGTCACTCGGTGTCTGTGTCCCTGTCACTCAGTTCCTGTGTCCCTGTCATTCGGTGCGGGTGTCCCTATCATTCGGTGCCTGTGTCCCTGTCACTCGGTGCCTGTGTCCCTGTCACTCGGTGCATGTGTCCCGGTCACTCGGTGCCTGTGTCCCTGTCACTCGGTTCGGGTGTCCATGTCACTCGGTACCTGTGTCCTCTCACTCAGTGCGGGTGTCCCTGTCACTCGGTGCGGATGTCCCTGTCACCCGGTGCCTGTGTCCCTGTCACCCGGTGCCTGTGTCCCTGTCACCCGGTGCCTGTGTCCCTGTTACTCGGTGTCTGTGCCCCTGTCACTCGGTGCCTGTGCCCCTGTCACTCGGTGCGGGTGTCCATGTCACTCGGTGCCTGTGTCCCTCTCACTCGGTGCGGGTGTCCCTATCACTCGGTGCGGATGTCCCTGTCACTTGGTGCCTGTGTCCCTGTCACTCAGTGCGGGCGTCCCTATCACTCAGTGCCTGTGTCCCTGTCACTCGGTGCCTGTGTCCCTGTCACTCGGTGCCTGTGTCCCTGTCACTCGGTGCCTGTGTCACTGTCACTCGGTGCATGTGTCCCGGTCACTCGGTGCCTGTGTCCCTGTCACTCGGTTCGGGTGTCCATGTCACTCGGTGCCTGTGTCCTCTCACTCAGTGCGGGTGTCCCTGTCACTCGGTGCCTGTGTCCCTGTCACCCGGTGCCTGTGTCCCTGTCACCCGGTGCCTGTGTCCCTGTCACCCGGTGCCTGTGTCCCTGTCACCCGGTGCCTGTGTCCCTGTCACCCGGTGCCTGTGTCCCTGTTACTCGGTGTCTGTGCCCCTGTCACTCGGTGTCTGTGCCCCTGTCACTCGGTACCTGTGCCCCTGTCACTCGGTGCCTGTGTCCCTCTCACTCAGTGCGGGTGTCCCTATCACTCGGTGCGGATGTCCCTGTCACTTGGTGCCTGTGTCCCTGTCACTCAGTGCCTGTGTCCCTGTCACTCAGTGCCTGTGTCCCTGTCACTCGGTGCGGGTGTCCCTGTCACTCGGTGTCTGTGTCCCTGTCACTCAGTTCCTGTGTCCCTGTCATTCGGTGCAGGTGTCCCTATCACTCGGTGCCTGTGTCCCTGTCACTCGGTGCGGGTGTCCCTGTCACTCAGTGCCTGTGTCCCTGTCACTCAGTGCCTGTGTCCCTGTCACTCGGTGCGGGTGTCCCTGTCACTCGGTGCGGGTGTCCCTGTCACTCGGTGCGGGTGTCCCTGTCACTCAGTGCCTGTGTCCCTGTCACTCGGTGCCTGTGTCCCTGTCACTCGGTGCGGGTGTCCCTGTCACTCAGTTCCTGTGTCCCTGTCATTCGGTGCAGGTGTCCCTGTCACTCGGTGCCTGTGTCCCTGTCACTCGGTGCGGGTGTCCCTGTCACTTGGTGTCTGTGTCCCTGTCACCCGGTGCCTGTGTCCCTGTCACTCGGTGCCTGTGCCCCTGTCACTCGGTGCCTGTGCCCCTGTCACTCGGTGCGGGTGTCCATGTCACTCGGTGCCTGTGTCCCTCTCACTCAGTGCGGGTGTCCCTATCACTCGGTGCGGATGTCCCTGTCACTTGGTGCCTGTGTCCCTGTCACTCAGTGCGGGCGTCCCTATCACTCCGTGCCTGTGTCCCTGTCACTCGGTGCCTGTGTCCCTGTCACTCGGTTCGGGTGTCCATGTCACTCGGTACCTGTGTCCTCTCACTCGGTGCGGGTGTCCCTGTCACTCGGTGCGGATGTCCCTGTCACCCGGTGCCTGTGTCCCTGTCACCCGGTGCCTGTGTCCCTGTCACCCGGTGCCTGTGTCCCTGTCACCCGGTGCCTGTGTCCCTGTTACTCGGTGTCTGTGCCCCTGTCACTCAGTTCCTGTGTCCCTGTCATTCGGTGCAGGTGTCCCTATCACTCGGTGCCTGTGTCCCTGTCACTCGGTGCGGGTGTCCCTGTCACTTGGTGTCTGTGTCCCTGTCACTCGGTGCGGGTGTCCCTGTCACTCGGTGTCTGTGTCCCTGTCACTCAGTTCCTGTGTCCCTGTCACTCAGTGCGGGTGTCCCTGTCACTCAGTGCGGGCGTCCCTATCACTCCGTGCCTGTGTCCCTGTCACTCGGTGCCTGTGTCCCTGTCACTCGGTTCGGGTGTCCATGTCACTCGGTACCTGTGTCCTCGCACTCGGTGCGGGTGTCCCTGTCACTCGGTGCGGATGTCCCTGTCACCCGGTGCCTGTGTCCCTGTCACCCGGTGCCTGTGTCCCTGTCACTCGGTGCCTGTGTCCCTGTCACTCGGTGCGGGTGTCCCTATCACTCGGTGCCTGTGTCCCTGTCACTCGGTGCAGGTGTCCCTGTCACTCGGTGCCTGTGTCCCTGTCACTCGGTGCAGGTGTCCCTGTCACCCGGTGCCTGTGTCGCTGTCACCCGGTGCCTGTGTCCCTGTCACTCGGTGCAGGTGTCCCTGTCACTCGGTGCGGGTGTCCCTATCACTCGGTGCCTGTGTCCCTGTCACTCGGTGCAGGTGTCCCTGTCACTCGGTGCCTGTGTCCCTGTCACTCGGTGCAGGTGTCCCTGTCACTCGGTGCGGGTGTCTCTGTCACTCGGTGCCTGTGTCCCTATCACTCGGTGCCTGTGTCCCTGTCACTCGGTGCGGATGTCTCTGTCACTCAGTGCGGGTGTCCCTGTCACTCGGTGCCTGTGTCCCTGTCACTCGGTTCGGGTGTCCCTATCACTCGGTGCGGATGTCCCTGTCACTCGGTGCCTGTGTCCCTGTCACTCAGTGCGGGTGTCGCTATCACTCGGTGCCTGTGTCCATGTCACTCGGTGCCTGTGTCCCTGTCACTCGGTGCGGGTGTCCCTATCACTCGGTGCCTGTGTCCCTGTCACTCGGTGTGGATGTCTCTGTCACTCAGTGCGGGTGACCCTGTCACTCAGTGCCTGTGTCCCTGTCACTCAGTGCGGGTGTCCCTGTCACTCGGTGTCTGTGTCCCTGTCACTCAGTTCCTGTGTCCCTGTCATTCGGTGCGGGTGTCCCTATCATTCGGTGCCTGTGTCCCTGTCACTCGGTGCCTGTGTCCCTGTCACTCGGTGCATGTGTCCCGGTCACTCGGTGCCTGTGTCCCTGTCACTCGGTTCGGGTGTCCATGTCACTCGGTACCTGTGTCCTCTCACTCAGTGCGGGTGTCCCTGTCACTCGGTGCGGATGTCCCTGTCACCCGGTGCCTGTGTCCCTGTCACCCGGTGCCTGTGTCCCTGTCACCCGGTGCCTGTGTCCCTGTTACTCGGTGTCTGTGCCCCTGTCACTCGGTGCCTGTGCCCCTGTCACTCGGTGCGGGTGTCCATGTCACTCGGTGCCTGTGTCCCTCTCACTCGGTGCGGGTGTCCCTATCACTCGGTGCGGATGTCCCTGTCACTTGGTGCCTGTGTCCCTGTCACTCAGTGCGGGCGTCCCTATCACTCAGTGCCTGTGTCCCTGTCACTCGGTGCCTGTGTCCCTGTCACTCGGTGCCTGTGTCCCTGTCACTCGGTGCCTGTGTCACTGTCACTCGGTGCATGTGTCCCGGTCACTCGGTGCCTGTGTCCCTGTCACTCGGTTCGGGTGTCCATGTCACTCGGTGCCTGTGTCCTCTCACTCAGTGCGGGTGTCCCTGTCACTCGGTGCCTGTGTCCCTGTCACCCGGTGCCTGTGTCCCTGTCACCCGGTGCCTGTGTCCCTGTCACCCGGTGCCTGTGTCCCTGTCACCCGGTGCCTGTGTCCCTGTTACTCGGTGTCTGTGCCCCTGTCACTCGGTGTCTGTGCCCCTGTCACTCGGTACCTGTGCCCCTGTCACTCGGTGCCTGTGTCCCTCTCACTCAGTGCGGGTGTCCCTATCACTCGGTGCGGATGTCCCTGTCACTTGGTGCCTGTGTCCCTGTCACTCAGTGCGGGCGTCCCTATCACTCAGTGCCTGTGTCCCTGTCACTCGGTGCAGGTGTCCCTGTCACTCAGTGCGGGTGTCCCTGTCACTCGGTGCGGGTGTCCCTGTCACTCGGTGCGGGTGTCCCTGTCACTCAGTGCCTGTGTCCCTGTCACTCGGTGCCTGTGTCCCTGTCACTCGGTGCCTGTGTCCCTGTCATTCGGTGCAGGTGTCCCTATCACTCGGTGCCTGTGTCCCTGTCACTCGGTGCGGGTGTCCCTGTCACTCGGTGTCTGTGTCCCTGTCACTCAGTTCCTGTGTCCCTGTCATTCGGTGCAGGTGTCCCTATCACTCGGTGCCTGTGTCCCTGTCACTCGGTGCGGGTGTCCCTGTCACTTGGTGTCTGTGTCCCTGTCACCCGGTGCCTGTGTCCCTGTCACTCGGTGCATGTGACCCGGTCACTCGGTGCCTGTGCCCCTGTCACTCGGTGCGGGTGTCCATGTCACTCGGTGCCTGTGTCCCTCTCACTCAGTGCGGGTGTCCCTATCACTCGGTGCGGATGTCCCTGTCACTTGGTGCCTGTGTCCCTGTCACTCAGTGCGGGCGTCCCTATCACTCCGTGCCTGTGTCCCTGTCACTCGGTGCCTGTGTCCCTGTCACTCGGTGCATATGTCCCGGTCACTCGGTGCCTGTGTCCCTGTCACTCGGTTCGGGTGTCCATGTCACTCGGTACCTGTGTCCTCTCACTCGGTGCGGGTGTCCCTGTCACTCGGTGCGGATGTCCCTGTCACCCGGTGCCTGTGTCCCTGTCACCCGGTGCCTGTGTCCCTGTCACCCGGTGCCTGTGTCCCTGTCACCCGGTGCCTGTGTCCCTGTTACTCGGTGTCTGTGCCCCTGTCACTAGGTGCCTGTGCCCCTGTCACTCGGTGCGGGTGTCCATGTCACTCGGTGCGGGTGTCCCTCTCACTCGGTGCGGGTGTCCCTATCACTCGGTGCGGATGTCCCTGTCACTTGGTGTCTGTGTCCCTGTCACTCAGTGCGGGCGTCCCTATCACTCAGTGCCTGTGTCCCTGTCACTCGGTGCCTGTGTCCCTGTCACTCGGTGCCTGTGTCCCTGTCACTCGGTGCATGTGTCCCGGTCACTCGGTGCCTGTGTCCCTGTCACTCGGTTCGGGTGTCCATGTCACTCGGTGCCTGTGTCCTCTCACTCAGTGCGGGTGTCCCTGTCACTCGGTGCGGATGTCCCTGTCACCCGGTGCCTGTGTCCCTGTCACCCGGTGCCTGTGTCCCTGTCACCCGATGCCTGTGTCCCTGTCACCCGGTGCCTGTGTCCCTGTCACCCGGTGCCTGTGCCCCTGTCACTCGGTGCGGGTGTCCATGTCACTCGGTGCCTGTGTCCCTCTCACTCAGTGCGGGTGTCCCTATAACTCGGTGCGGATGTCCCTGTCACTCGGTGCGGGTGTCCCTGTCACTCAGTGCGGGCGTCCCTATCACTCAGTGCCTGTGTCCCTGTCACTCGGTGCAGGTGTCCCTGTCACTTAGTGCGGGTGTCCCTGTCACTCGGTGCGGGTGTCCCTGTCACTCAGTGCCTGTGTCCCTGTCACTCAGTGCCTGTGTCCCTGTCACTCGGTGCGGGTGTCCCTGTCACTCGGTGTCTGTGTCCCTGTCACTCAGTTCCTGTGTCCCTGTCATTCGGTGCAGGTGTCCCTATCATTCGGTGCCTGTGTCCCTGTCACTCGGTGCGGGTGTCCCTGTCACTTGGTGTCTGTGTCCCTGTCACTCGGTGCGGGTGTCCCTGTCACTCGGTGTCTGTGTCCCTGTCACTCAGTTCCTGTGTCCCTGTCATTCGGTGCGGGTGTCCCTGTCACCCGGTGCCTGTGTCCCTGTCACCCGGTGCCTGTGTCCCTGTCACTCGGTGCCTGTGTCCCTGTCACTCAGTGCGGGTGTCCCTGTCACTCGGTGCCTGTGTCCCTGTCACTCGGTGCCTGTGTCCCTGTCACTCGGTGCGGGAGTCCCTGTCACTCAGTGCGGGTGTCCCATGTCACTCGGTGTCTGTGCCCCTGTCACTCGGTGTCTGTGCCCCTGTCACTCGGTGCGGGTGTCCCTGTCACTCGGTGCAGGTGTCCCGGTCACTCGGTGCAGGTGTCCCGGTCACTCGGTGCCTGTGTCCATGTCACTCGGGGCGGGTGTCTGAATCACTCGGTGCGCGTGTCCCTGTCTCTCAGTGCCTGTGTCCCTGTCACTCGGTGCCTGTGTCCCCGTCACTCGGTGCAGGTGTCCCTGTCACTCAGTGCCTGTGTCCCTGTCACTCAGTGCGGGTGTCGCTATCACTCGGTGCCTGTGTCCATGTCACTCGGTGCCTGTGTCCCTGTCACTCGGTGCGGGTGTCCCTATCACTCGGTGCCTGTGTCCCTGTCACTCGGTGCCTGTGTCCCTGTCACTCAGTGCCTGTGTCCCTGTCACTCAGTGCGGGTGTCCCTGTCACTCGGAGCGGGTGTCCCTGTCACTCGGTGCCTGTGTCCCTGTCACCCGGTGCCTGTGTCCCTATCACTCAGTGCCTGTGTCCCTGTCACTCGGTGCCTGTGTCCCTATCACTCAGTGCCTGTGTCCCTGTCACTCAGTGCGGGTGTCCCTGTCACTCGGTGCCTGTGTCCCTGTCACTCGGTGCCTGTGTCCCTGTCACTCAGTGCGGGTGCCCCTGTCACTCGGTGTCTGTGCCCCTGTCACTCGGTGCGGGTGTGCCTGTCACTCAGTGCGGGTGTCCCTGTCACTCGGTGCCTGTGTCCCGGTCACTCGGTGCCTGTGTCCCTGTCACTCGGTTCGGGTGTCCATGTCACTCGGTGCCTGTGCCCCTCTCACTCAGTGCGGGTGTCCCTATCACTCAGTCCTGTGTCCGTGTCACTCGGTGCAGGTGTCCCTGTCACTCAGTGCCTGTGTCCCTGTCACTCAGTGCGGGTGTCGCTATCACTCGGTGCGGATGTCCCTGTCACTCGGTGTCTGTGTCCCTATCACTCAGTGCCTGTGTCCCTGTCACTCGGTGCAGGTGTCCCTGTCACTCGGTGCGGGTGTCCCTGTCACTCAGTGCCTGTGTCCCTGTCACTCAGTGCCTGTGTCCCTGTCACTCGGTGCGGGTGTCCCTGTCACTCAGTGCCTGTGTCCCTGTCACTCAGTGCCTGTGTCCCTGTCACTCGGTGCGGGTGTCCCTGTCACTCGGTGTCTGTGTCCCTGTCACTCAGTTCCTGTGTCCCTGTCATTCGGTGCGGGTCTCCCTGTCACCCGGTGCCTGTGTCCCTGTCACCCGGTGCCTGTGTCCCTGTCACTCGGTGCCTGTGTCCCTGTCACTCAGTGCGGGTGTCCCTGTCACTCAGTGCGGGTGTCCCTGTCACTCGGTGCCTGTGTCCCTGTCACTCGGTGCCTGTGTCCCTGTCACTCGGTGCGGGAGTCCCTGTCACTCAGTGCGGGTGTCCCATGTCACTCGGTGTCTGTGCCCCTGTCACTCGGTGTCTGTGTCCCTGTCACTCGGTGCGGGTGTCCCTGTCACTCGGTGCAGGTGTCCCGGTCACTCGGTGCAGGTGTCCCGGTAACTCGGTGCCTGTGTCCCTGTCACTCGGGGCGGGTGTCTGAATCACTCGGTGCGCGTGTCCCTGTCTCTCAGTGCCTGTGTCCCTGTCACTCGGTGCCTGTGTCCCCGTCACTCGGTGCAGGTGTCCCTGTCACTCAGTGCCTGTGTCCCTGTCACTCAGTGCGGGTGTCGCTATCACTCGGTGCCTGTGTCCATGTCACTCAGTGCCTGTGTCCCTGTCACTCGGTGCGGGTGTCCCTATCACTCGGTGCCTGTGTCCCTGTCACTCAGTGCGGGTGTCCCTGTCACTCAGTGCGGGTGTCCCTGTCACTCAGTGCGGGTGTCCCTGTCACTCGGAGCGGGTGTCCCTGTCACTCGGTGCCTGTGTCCCTGTCACCCGGTGCCTGTGTCCCTATCACTCAGTGCCTGTGTCCCTGTCACTCGGTGCCTGTGTCCCTGTCACTCAGTGCGGGTGTCCCTGTCACTCGGTGCCTGTGTCCCTGTCACTCGGTGCGGGTGCCCCTGTCACTCGGTGCCTGTGTCCCTGTCACTCAGTGCGGGTGCCCCTGTCACTCGGTGTCTGTGCCACTGTCACTCGGTGCGGGTGTCCCTGTCACTCGGTGCCTGTGTCCCTGTCACTCGGTGCATGTGTCCCGGTCACTCGGTGCCTATGTCCCTGTCACTCGGTTCGGGTGTCCATGTCACTCGGTGCCTGTGTCCCTGTCACTCGGTGCGGGTGTCCCTGTCACTCAGTGCCTGTGTCCCTGTCACTCAGTGCAGGTGTCGCTATCAATCGGTGCGGATGTCCCTGTCACTTGGTGCCTGTGTCCCTGTCACTCGGTGCCTGTGTCCCTGTCACTCGGTGCGGGTGCCCCTGTCACTCGGTGTCTGTGCCCCTGTCACTCAGTGCGGGTGTCCCTGTCACTCGGTGCCTGTGTCCCTGTCACTCGGTTCGGGTGTCCATGTCACTCGGTGCCTGTGCCCCTCTCACTCAGTGCGGGTGTCCATGTCACTCGGTGTCTGTGCCCCTATCACTCGGTGCCTGTGTCCGTGTCACTCGGTGCCTGTGTCCCTGTCACTCAGTGCGGGTGTCCCTATAACTCGGTGCGGATGTCCCTGTCACTTGGTGCCTGTGTCCCTGTCACTCAGTGCGGGTGTCCCTATAACTCGGTGCGGATGTCCCTGTCACTTGGTGCCTGTGTCCCTGTCACTCAGTGCGGGTGTCCCTATCACTCAGTGCCTGTGTCCCTGTCACTCGGTGCAGGTGTCCCTGTCACTCAGTGCCTGTGTCCCTGTCACTCAGTGCGGGTGTCGCTATCACTCGGTGCCTGTGTCCATGTCACTCCGTGCCTGTGTCCCTGTCACTCGGTGTGGATGTCTCTGTCACTCAGTGCGGGTGTCCCTGTCACTCAGTGCGGGTGTCCCTATCACTCGGTGCCTGTGTCCCTGTCACTCAGTGCGGGTGTCGCTATCACTCGGTGCCTGTGTCCATGTCACTCGGTGCCTGTGTCCCTGTCACTCGGTGCGGGTGTCGCTATCACTCGGTGCCTGTGTCCCTGTCACTCGGTGCGGGTGTCCCTGTCACTCGGTGCAGGTGTCCCTGTCACTCAGTGCCTGTGTCCCTGTCACTCAGTGCGGGTGTCGCTATCACTCGGTGCCTGTGTCCATGTCACTCGGTGCCTGTGTCCCTGTCACTCGGTGCGGGTGTCCCTATCACTCGGTGCCTGTGTCCCTGTCACTCGGTGTGGATGTCTCTGTCACTCAGTGCGGGTGTCCCTGTCACTCAGTGCCTGTGTCCCTGTCACTCAGTGCGGGTGTCCCTGTCACTCGGAGCGGGTGTCCCTGTCACTCGGTGCCTGTGTCCCTGTCACCCGGTGCCTGTGTCCCTATCACTCAGTGCCTGTGTCCCTGTCACTCGGTGCCTGTGTCCCTATCACTCAGTGCCTGTGTCCCTGTCACTCAGTGCGGGTGTCCCTGTCACTCGGTGCCTGTGTCCCTGTCACTCGGTGCGGGTGTCCCTGTCACTCAGTGCCTGTGTCCCTGTCACTCAGTGCCTGTGTCCCTGTCACTCGGTGCGGGTGTCCCTGTCACTCGGTGTCTGTGTCCCTGTCACTCAGTTCCTGTGTCCCTGTCATTCGGTGCAGGTGTCCCTATCACTCGGTGCCTGTGTCCCTGTCACTCGGTGCGGGTGTCCCTGTCACTCGGTGCGGGTGTCCCTGTCACTCGGTGCCTGTGTCCCTGTCACTCGGTGCGGGTGTCCCTGTCACTCAGTGCCTGTGTCCCTGTCACTCAGTGCCTGTGTCCCTGTCACTCGGTGCGGGTGTCCCTGTCACTTGGTGTCTGTGTCCCTGTCACTCGGTGCGGGTGTCCCTGTCACTCGGTGTCTGTGTCCCTGTCACTCAGTTCCTGTGTCCCTGTCATTCGGTGCGGGTGTCCCTGTCACCCGGTGCCTGTGTCCCTGTCACCCGGTGCCTGTGTCCCTGTCACTCGGTGCCTGTGTCCCTGTCACTCAGTGCGGGTGTCCCTGTCACTCAGTGCGGGTGTCCCTGTCACTCGGTGCCTGTGTCCCTGTCACTCGGTGCCTGTGTCCCTGTCACTCGGTGCGGGAGTCCCTGTCACTCAGTGCGGGTGTCCCATGTCACTCGGTGTCTGTGCCCCTGTCACTCGGTGTCTGTGCCCCTGTCACTCGGTGCGGGTGTCCCTGTCACTCGGTGCAGGTGTCCCGGTCACTCGGTGCAGGTGTCCCGGTCACTCGGTGCCTGTGTCCCTGTCACTCGGGGCGGGTGTCTGAATCACTCGGTGCGCGTGTCCCTGTCTCTCAGTGCCTGTGTCCCTGTCACTCGGTGCCTGTGTCCCCGTCACTCGGTGCAGGTGTCCCTGTCACTCAGTGCCTGTGTCCCTGTCACTCAGTGCGGGTGTCGCTATCACTCGGTGCCTGTGTCCATGTCACTCAGTGCCTGTGTCCCTGTCACTCGGTGCGGGTGTCCCTATCACTCGGTGCCTGTGTCCCTGTCACTCGGTGTGGATGTCTCTGTCACTCAGTGCGGGTGTCCCTGTCACTCAGTGCCTGTGTCCCTGTCACTCAGTGCGGGTGTCCCTGTCACTCGGAGCGGGTGTCCCTGTCACTCGGTGCCTGTGTCCCTGTCACCCGGTGCCTGTGTCCCTATCACTCAGTGCCTGTGTCCCTGTCACTCGGTGCCTGTGTCCCTATCACTCAGTGCGGGTGTCCCTGTCACTCGGTGCCTGTGTCCCTGTCACTCGGTGCGGGTGCCCCTGTCACTCGGTGCCTGTGTCCCTGTCACTCAGTGCGGGTGCCCCTGTCACTCGGTGTCTGTGCCCCTGTCACTCGGTGCGGGTGTGCCTGTCACTCAGTGCGGATGTCCCTGTCACTCGGTGCCTGTGTCCCTGTCACTCGGTGCATGTGTCCCGGTCACTCGGTGCCTGTGTCCCTGTCACTCGGTTCGGGTGTCCATGTCACTCGGTGCCTGTGCCCCTCTCACTCAGTGCGGGTGTCCCTATCACTCAGTCCTGTGTCCGTGTCACTCGGTGCAGGTGTCCCTGTCACTCAGTGCCTGTGTCCCTGTCACTCAGTGCGGGTGTCGCTATCACTCGGTGCGGATGTCCCTGTCACTTGGTGCCTGTGTCCCTGTCACTCAGTGCGGGTGTCCCTATCACTCAGTGCCTGTGTCCCTGTCACTCGGTGCGGGTGCCCCTGTCACTCGGTGTCTGTGCCCCTGTCACTCGGTGCGGGTGTCCCTGTCACTCAGTGCGGGTGTCCCTGTCACTCGGTGCCTGTGTCCCTGTCACTCGGTGCCTGTGCCCTTCTCACTCAGTGCGGGTGTCCCTATCACTCAGTGCCTGTGTCCGTGTCACTCGGTGCAGGTGTCCCTGTCACTCAGTGCCTGTGTCCCTGTCACTCAGTGCCTGTGTCCCTGTCACTCGGTGCAGGTGTCCCTGTCACTCAGTGCCTGTGTCCCTGTCACTCAGTGCGGGTGTCGCTATCACTCGGTGCCTGTGTCCATGTCACTCCGTGCCTGTGTCCCTGTCACTCGGTGTGGATGTCTCTGTCACTCAGTGCGGGTGTCCCTGTCACTCAGTGCGGGTGTCCCTATCACTCGGTGCCTGTGTCCCTGTCACTCAGTGCGGGTGTCGCTATCACTCGGTGTCTGTGCCCCTGTCACTCGGTGCCTGTGTCCCTGTCACTCAGTGCGGGTGTCGCTATCACTCGGTGCCTGTGTCCATGTCACTCGGTGCCTGTGTCCCTGTCAATCGGTGCGGGTGTCGCTATCACTCGGTGCCTGTGTCCCTGTCACTCGGTGCGGGTGTTCCTGTCACTCGGTGCAGGTGTCCCTGTCACTCAGTGCCTGTGTCCCTGTCACTCAGTGCGGGTGTCGCTATCACTCGGTGCCTGTGTCCATGTCACTCGGTGCCTGTGTCCCTGTCACTCGGTGCGGGTGTCCCTGTCACTTGGTGCCTGTGTCCCTGTCACCCGGTGCGGGTGTCCCTGTCACTCGGTGCCTGTGTCCCTCTCACTCAGTGCGGGTGTCCCTATAACTCGGTGCGGATGTCCCTGTCACTTGGTGCCTGTGTCCCTGTCACTCAGTGCGGGCGTCCCTATCACTCAGTGCCTGTGTCCCTGTCACTCGGTGCAGGTGTCCCTGTCACTTAGTGCGGGTGTCCCTGTCACTCGGTGCGGGTGTCCCTGTCACTCGGTGCGGATGTCCCTGTCACTTGGTGTCTGTGTCCCTGTCACCCGGTGCCTGTGTCCCTGTCACTCGGTGCATGTGACCCGGTCACTCGGTGCCTGTGTCCCTGTCACTCGGTGCGGGTGTCCATGTCACTCGGTGCCTGTGTCCCTCTCACTCAGTGCGGGTGTCCCTATCACTCGGTGCGGATGTCCCTGTCACTTGGTGCCTGTGTCCCTGTCACTCAGTGCGGGCGTCCCTATCACTCCGTGCCTGTGTCCCTGTCACTCGGTGCCTGTGTCCCTGTCACTCGGTGCATATGTCCCGGTCACTCGGTGCCTGTGTCCCTGTCACTCGGTTCGGGTGTCCATGTCACTCGGTACCTGTGTCCTCTCACTCGGTGCGGGTGTCCCTGTCACTCGGTGCGGATGTCCCTGTCACCCGGTGCCTGTGTCCCTGTCACCCGGTGCCTGTGTCCCTGTCACCCGGTGCCTGTGTCCCTGTCACCCGGTGCCTGTGTCCCTGTTACTCGGTGTCTGTGCCCCTGTCACTCGGTGCCTGTGCCCCTGTCACTCGGTGCGGGTGTCCATGTCACTCGGTGCCTGTGTCCCTCTCACTCGGTGCGGGTGTCCCTATCACTCGGTGCGGATGTCCCTGTCACTTGGTGTCTGTGTCCCTGTCACTCAGTGCGGGCGTCCCTATCACTCAGTGCCTGTGTCCCTGTCACTCGGTGCCTGTGTCCCTGTCACTCGGTGCCTGTGTCCCTGTCACTCGGTGCATGTGTCCCGGTCACTCGGTGCCTGTGTCCCTGTCACTCGGTTCGGGTGTCCATGTCACTCGGTGCCTGTGTCCTCTCACTCAGTGCGGGTGTCCCTGTCACTCGGTGCGGATGTCCCTGTCACCCGGTGCCTGTGTCCCTGTCACCCGGTGCCTGTGTCCCTGTCACCCGATGCCTGTGTCCCTGTCACCCGGTGCCTGTGTCCCTGTCACCCGGTGCCTGTGCCCCTGTCACTCGGTGCGGGTGTCCATGTCACTCGGTGCCTGTGTCCCTCTCACTCGGTGCGGATGTCCCTGTCACTTGGTGCCTGTGTCCCTGTCACTCAGTGCGGGCGTCCCTATCACTCAGTGCCTGTGTCCCTGTCACTCGGTGCAGGTGTCCCTGTCACTTAGTGCGGGTGTCCCTGTCACTCGGTGCGGGTGTCCCTGTCACTCAGTGCCTGTGTCCCTGTCACTCAGTGCGGGTGCCCCTGTCACTCGGTGTCTGTGCCCCTGTCACTCAGTGCGGGTGCCCCTGTCACTCGGTGTCTGTGTCCCTGTCACTCGGTGCGGGTGTCCCTGTCACTCAGTGCGGGTGTCCCTGTCACTCGGTGCCTGTGTCCCTGTCACTCGGTGCATGTGTCCCGGTCACTCGGTGCCTGTGTCCCTGTCACTCGGTTCGGGTGTCCATGTCACTCGGTGCCTGTGCCCCTCTCACTCAGTGCGGGTGTCCCTATCACTCAGTCCTGTGTCCGTGTCACTCGGTGCAGGTGTCCCTGTCACTCAGTGCCTGTGTCCCTGTCACTCAGTGCGGGTGTCGCTATCACTCGGTGCGGATGTCCCTGTCACTCGGTGTCTGTGTCCCTATCACTCAGTGCCTGTGTCCCTGTCACTCGGTGCAGGTGTCCCTGTCACTCGGTGCGGGTGTCCCTGTCACTCGGTGCGGGTGTCCCTGTCACTCAGTGCCTGTGTCCCTGTCACTCAGTGCCTGTGTCCCTGTCACTCGGTGCGGGTGTCCCTGTCACTCGGTGTCTGTGTCCCTGTCACTCAGTTCCTGTGTCCCTGTCATTCGGTGCGGGTGTCCCTGTCACCCGGTGCCTGTGTCCCTGTCACCCGGTGCCTGTGTCCCTGTCACTCGGTGCCTGTGTCCCTGTCACTCAGTGCGGGTGTCCCTGTCACTCAGTGCGGGTGTCCCTGTCACTCGGTGCCTGTGTCCCTGTCACTCGGTGCCTGTGTCCCTGTCACTCGGTGCGTGAGTCCCTGTCACTCAGTGCGGGTGTCCCATGTCACTCGGTGTCTGTGCCCCTGTCACTCGGTGCGGGTGTCCCTGTCACTCGGTGCGGGTGTCCCTGTCACTCGGTGCAGGTGTCCCGGTCACTCGGTGCAGGTGTCCCGGTCACTCGGTGCCTGTGTCCCTGTCACTCGGGGCGGGTGTCTGAATCACTCGGTGCGCGTGTCCCTGTCTCTCAGTGCCTGTGTCCCTGTCACTCGGTGCCTGTGTCCCCGTCACTCGGTGCAGGTGTCCCTGTCACTCAGTGCCTGTGTCCCTGTCACTCAGTGCGGGTGTCGCTATCACTCGGTGCCTGTGTCCATGTCACTCAGTGCCTGTGTCCCTGTCACTCGGTGCGGGTGTCCCTGTCACTCGGTGCGGGTGTCCCTATCACTCGGTGCCTGTGTCCCTGTCACTCAGTGCGGGTGTCCCTGTCACTCAGTGCGGGTGTCCCTGTCACTCGGAGCGGGTGTCCCTGTCACTCGGTGCCTGTGTCCCTGTCACCCGGTGCCTGTGTCCCTATCACTCAGTGCCTGTGTCCCTGTCACTCGGTGCCTGTGTCCCTGTCACTCAGTGCGGGTGTCCCTGTCACTCGGTGCCTGTGTCCCTGTCACTCGGTGCGGGTGCCCCTGTCACTCGGTGCCTGTGTCCCTGTCACTCAGTGCGGGTGCCCCTGTCACTCGGTGTCTGTGCCACTGTCACTCGGTGCGGGTGTCCCTGTCACTCGGTGCCTGTGTCCCTGTCACCCGGTGCCTGTGTCCCTATCACTCGGTGCGGATGTCCCTGTCACTTGGTGCCTGTGTCCCTGTCACTCAGTGCGGGTGTCCCTATCACTCAGTGCCTGTGTCCCTGTCACTCGGTGCGGGTGCCCCTGTCACTCGGTGTCTGTGCCCCTGTCACTCGGTGCGGGTGTCCCTGTCACTCAGTGCGGGTGTCCCTGTCACTCGGTGTCTGTGCCCCTGTCACTCAGTGCGGGTGTCCCTGTCACTCGGTGCCTGTGTCCCTGTCACTCGGTTCGGGTGTCCATGTCACTCGGTGCCTGTGCCCCTCTCACTCAGTGCGGGTGTCCATGTCACTCGGTGTCTGTGCCCCTATCACTCGGTGCCTGTGTCCGTGTCACTCGGTGCAGGTGTCGCTATCACTCGGTGCGGATGTCCCTGTCACTTGGTGCCTGTGTCCCTGTCACTCAGTGCGGGTGTCCCTATCACTCAGTGCCTGTGTCCCTGTCACTCGGTGCAGGTGTCCCTGTCACTCAGTGCCTGTGTCCCTGTCACTCAGTGCGGGTGTCGCTATCACTCGGTGCCTGTGTCCATGTCACTCCGTGCCTGTGTCCCTGTCACTCGGTGTGGATGTCTCTGTCACTCAGTGCGGGTGTCCCTGTCACTCAGTGCGGGTGTCCCTATCACTCGGTGCCTGTGTCCCTGTCACTCAGTGCGGGTGTCGCTATCACTCGGTGCCTGTGTCCATGTCACTCGGTGCCTGTGTCCCTGTCACTCGGTGCGGGTGTCGCTATCACTCGGTGCCTGTGTCCCTGTCACTCGGTGCGGGTGTCCCTGTCACTCGGTGCGGGTGTCGCTATCACTCGGTGCCTGTGTCCATGTCACTCGGTGCCTGTGTCCCTGTCACTCGGTGCCTGTGTCCCTGTCACTCAGTGCGGGTGTCGCTATCACTCGGTGCCTGTGTCCATGTCACTCGGTGCCTGTGTCCCTGTCACTCGGTGCGGGTGTCGCTATCACTCAGTGCCTGTGTCCCTGTCACTCGGTGCGGGTGTCCCTGTCACTTGGTGTCTGTGTCCCTGTCACTTGGTGTCTGTGTCCCTGTCACTCGGTGCGGGTGTCCCTGTCACTCGGTGTCTGTGTCCCTGTCACTCAGTTCCTGTGTCCCTGTCATTCGGTGCGGGTGTCCCTGTCACCCGGTGCCTGTGTCCCTGTCACCCGGTGCCTGTGTCCCTGTCACTCGGTGCCTGTGTCCCTGTCACTCAGTGCGGGTGTCCCTGTCACTCAGTGCGGGTGTCCCTGTCACTCGGTGCGGGTGTCCCTGTCACTCGGTGCCTGTGTCCCTGTCACCCGGTGCCTGTGTCCATGTCACTCGGTGCCTGTGTCCCTGTCACTCGGTGCGGGTGTCGCTATCACTCGGTGCCTGTGTCCCTGTCACTCGGTGCGGGTGTCCCTGTCACTCGGTGCAGGTGTCCCTGTCACTCAGTGCCTGTGTCCCTGTCACTCGGTGCCTGTGTCCCTGTCACTCAGTGCGGGTGTCCCTGTCACTCGGTGCAGGTGTCCCTGTCACTCAGTGCGGGTGTCCCTATCACTCGGTGCCTGTGTCCCTGTCACTCAGTGCGGGTGTCGCTATCACTCGGTGCCTGTGTCCATGTCACTCGGTGCCTGTGTCCCTGTCACTCGGTGCGGGTGTCCCTATCACTCGGTGCCTGTGTCCCTGTCACTCGGTGTGGATGTCTCTGTCACTCAGTGCGGGTGTCCCTGTCACTCAGTGCGGGTGTCCCTGTCACTCAGTGCGGGTGTCCCTGTCACTCGGAGCGGGTGTCCCTGTCACTCGGTGCCTGTGTCCCTGTCACCCGGTGCCTGTGTCCCTATCACTCAGTGCCTGTGTCCCTGTCACTCGGTGCCTGTGTCCCTATCACTCAGTGCCTGTGTCCCTGTCACTCAGTGCGGGTGTCCCTGTCACTCGGTGCCTGTGTCCCTGTCACTCGGTGCGGGTGTCCCTGTCACTCAGTGCCTGTGTCCCTGTCACTCAGTGCCTGTGTCCCTGTCACTCGGTGCGGGTGTCCCTGTCACTCGGTGTCTGTGTCCCTGTCACTCAGTTCCTGTGTCCCTGTCATTCGGTGCAGGTGTCCCTATCACTCGGTGCCTGTGTCCCTGTCACTCGGTGCGGGTGTCCCTGTCACTTGGTGTCTGTGTCCCTGTCACTCGGTGCGGGTGTCCCTGTCACTCGGTGTCTGTGTCCCTGTCACTCAGTTCCTGTGTCCCTGTCATTCGGTGCGGGTGTCCCTGTCACCCGGTGCCTGTGTCCCTGTCACCCGGTGCCTGTGTCCCTGTCACTCGGTGCCTGTGTCCCTGTCACTCAGTGCGGGTGTCCCTGTCACTCAGTGCGGGTGTCCCTGTCACTCGGTGCCTGTGTCCCTGTCACTCGGTGCCTGTGTCCCTGTCACTCGGTGCGGGAGTCCCTGTCACTCAGTGCGGGTGTCCCATGTCACTCGGTGTCTGTGCCCCTGTCACTCGGTGTCTGTGCCCCTGTCACTCGGTGCGGGTGTCCCTGTCACTCGGTGCAGGTGTCCCGGTCACTCGGTGCAGGTGTCCCGGTCACTCGGTGCCTGTGTCCCTGTCACTCGGGGCGGGTGTCTGAATCACTCGGTGCGCGTGTCCCTGTCTCTCAGTGCCTGTGTCCCTGTCACTCGGTGCCTGTGTCCCCGTCACTCGGTGCAGGTGTCCCTGTCACTCAGTGCCTGTGTCCCTGTCACTCAGTGCGGGTGTCGCTATCACTCGGTGCCTGTGTCCATGTCACTCAGTGCCTGTGTCCCTGTCACTCGGTGCGGGTGTCCCTATCACTCGGTGCCTGTGTCCCTGTCACTCGGTGTGGATGTCTCTGTCACTCAGTGCGGGTGTCCCTGTCACTCGGAGCGGGTGTCCCTGTCACTCGGTGCCTGTGTCCCTGTCACCCGGTGCCTGTGTCCCTATCACTCAGTGCCTGTGTCCCTGTCACTCGGTGCCTGTGTCCCTATCACTCAGTGCGGGTGTCCCTGTCACTCGGTGCCTGTGTCCCTGTCACTCGGTGCGGGTGCCCCTGTCACTCGGTGCCTGTGTCCCTGTCACTCAGTGCGGGTGCCCCTGTCACTCGGTGTCTGTGCCCCTGTCACTCGGTGCGGGTGTGCCTGTCACTCAGTGCGGATGTCCCTGTCACTCGGTGCCTGTGTCCCTGTCACTCGGTGCATGTGTCCCGGTCACTCGGTGCCTGTGTCCCTGTCACTCGGTTCGGGTGTCCATGTCACTCGGTGCCTGTGCCCCTCTCACTCAGTGCGGGTGTCCCTATCACTCAGTCCTGTGTCCGTGTCACTCGGTGCAGGTGTCCCTGTCACTCAGTGCCTGTGTCCCTGTCACTCAGTGCGGGTGTCGCTATCACTCGGTGCGGATGTCCCTGTCACTTGGTGCCTGTGTCCCTGTCACTCAGTGCGGGTGTCCCTATCACTCAGTGCCTGTGTCCCTGTCACTCGGTGCGGGTGCCCCTGTCACTCGGTGTCTGTGCCCCTGTCACTCGGTGCGGGTGTCCCTGTCACTCAGTGCGGGTGTCCCTGTCACTCGGTGCCTGTGTCCCTGTCACTCGGTGCCTGTGCCCCTCTCACTCAGTGCGGGTGTCCCTATCACTCAGTGCCTGTGTCCGTGTCACTCGGTGCAGGTGTCCCTGTCACTCAGTGCCTGTGTCCCTGTCACTCAGTGCCTGTGTCCCTGTCACTCGGTGCAGGTGTCCCTGTCACTCAGTGCCTGTGTCCCTGTCACTCAGTGCGGGTGTCGCTATCACTCGGTGCCTGTGTCCATGTCACTCCGTGCCTGTGTCCCTGTCACTCGGTGTGGATGTCTCTGTCACTCAGTGCGGGTGTCCCTGTCACTCAGTGCGGGTGTCCCTATCACTCGGTGCCTGTGTCCCTGTCACTCAGTGCGGGTGTCGCTATCACTCGGTGCCTGTGTCCATGTCACTCGGTGCCTGTGTCCCTGTCAATCGGTGCGGGTGTCGCTATCACTCGGTGCCTGTGTCCCTGTCACTCGGTGCGGGTGTTCCTGTCACTCGGTGCAGGTGTCCCTGTCACTCAGTGCCTGTGTCCCTGTCACTCAGTGCGGGTGTCGCTATCACTCGGTGCCTGTGTCCATGTCACTCGGTGCCTGTGTCCCTGTCACTCGGTGCGGGTGTCCCTGTCACTTGGTGCCTGTGTCCCTGTCACCCGGTGCCTGTGCCCCTGTCACTCGGTGCGGGTGTCCATGTCACTCGGTGCCTGTGTCCCTCTCACTCAGTGCGGGTGTCCCTATAACTCGGTGCGGATGTCCCTGTCACTTGGTGCCTGTGTCCCTGTCACTCAGTGCGGGCGTCCCTATCACTCAGTGCCTGTGTCCCTGTCACTCGGTGCAGGTGTCCCTGTCACTTAGTGCGGGTGTCCCTGTCACTCGGTGCGGGTGTCCCTGTCACTTGGTGCGGATGTCCCTGTCACTTGGTGTCTGTGTCCCTGTCACCCGGTGCCTGTGTCCCTGTCACTCGGTGCATGTGACCCGGTCACTCGGTGCCTGTGCCCCTGTCACTCGGTGCGGGTGTCCATGTCACTCGGTGCCTGTGTCCCTCTCACTCAGTGCGGGTGTCCCTATCACTCGGTGCGGATGTCCCTGTCACTTGGTGCCTGTGTCCCTGTCACTCAGTGCGGGTGTCCCTGTCACTTGGTGCCTGTGTCCCTGTCACTCGGTGCCTGTGTCCCTGTCACTTGGTGCCTGTGTCCCTGTCACTCAGTGCGGGCGTCCCTATCACTCCGTGCCTGTGTCCCTGTCACTCGGTGCCTGTGTCCCTGTCACTCGGTGCATATGTCCCGGTCACTCGGTGCCTGTGTCCCTGTCACTCGGTTCGGGTGTCCATGTCACTCGGTACCTGTGTCCTCTCACTCGTTGCGGGTGTCCCTGTCACTCGGTGCGGATGTCCCTGTCACCCGGTGCCTGTGTCCCTGTCACCCGGTGCCTGTGTCCCTGTCACCCGGTGCCTGTGTCCCTGTCACCCGGTGCCTGTGTCCCTGTCACCCGGTGCCTGTGTCCCTGTTACTCGGTGTCTGTGCCCCTGTCACTCGGTGCCTGTGCCCCTGTCACTCGGTGCGGGTGTCCATGTCACTCGGTGCCTGTGTCCCTCTCACTCGGTGCGGGTGTCCCTATCACTCGGTGCGGATGTCCCTGTCACTTGGTGTCTGTGTCCCTGTCACTCAGTGCGGGCGTCCCTATCACTCAGTGCCTGTGTCCCTGTCACTCGGTGCCTGTGTCCCTGTCACTCGGTGCCTGTGTCCCTGTCACTCGGTGCATGTGTCCCGGTCACTCGGTGCCTGTGTCCCTGTCACTCGGTTCGGGTGTCCATGTCACTCGGTGCCTGTGTCCTCTCACTCAGTGCGGGTGTCCCTGTCACTCGGTGCGGATGTCCCTGTCACCCGGTGCCTGTGTCCCTGTCACCCGGTGCCTGTGTCCCTGTCACCCGATGCCTGTGTCCCTGTCACCCGGTGCCTGTGTCCCTGTCACCCGGTGCCTGTGCCCCTGTCACTCGGTGCGGGTGTCCATGTCACTCGGTGCCTGTGTCCCTCTCACTCAGTGCGGGTGTCCCTATAACTCGGTGCGGATGTCCCTGTCACTTGGTGCCTGTGTCCCTGTCACTCAGTGCGGGCGTCCCTATCACTCAGTGCCTGTGTCCCTGTCACTCGGTGCAGGTGTCCCTGTCACTTAGTGCGGGTGTCCCTGTCACTCGGTGCGGGTGTCCCTGTCACTCAGTGCCTGTGTCCCTGTCACTCAGTGCGGGTGCCCCTGTCACTCGGTGTCTGTGCCCCTGTCACTCGGTGCGGGGGTGCCTGTCACTCAGTGCGGGTGTCCCTGTCACTCGGTGCCTGTGTCCCTGTCACTCGGTGCATGTGTCCCGGTCACTCGGTGCCTGTGTCCCTGTCACTCGGTTCGGGTGTCCATGTCACTCGGTGCCTGTGCCCCTCTCACTCAGTGCGGGTGTCCCTATCACTCAGTCCTGTGTCCGTGTCACTCGGTGCAGGTGTCCCTGTCACTCAGTGCCTGTGTCCCTGTCACTCGGTGCGGGTGTCGCTATCACTCGGTGCGGATGTCCCTGTCACTCGGTGTCTGTGTCCCTATCACTCAGTGCCTGTGTCCCTGTCACTCGGTGCAGGTGTCCCTGTCACTCGGTGCGGGTGTCCCTGTCACTCGGTGCGGGTGTCCCTGTCACTCAGTGCCTGTGTCCCTGTCACTCAGTGCCTGTGTCCCTGTCACTCAGTGCGGGTGTCCCTGTCATTCGGTGCGGGTGTCCCTGTCACCCGGTGCCTGTGTCCCTGTCACCCGGTGCCTGTGTCCCTGTCACTCGGTGCCTGTGTCCCTGTCACTCAGTGCGGGTGTCCCTGTCACTCAGTGCGGGTGTCCCTGTCACTCGGTGCCTGTGTCCCTGTCACTCGGTGCCTGTGTCCCTGTCACTCGGTGCGGGAGTCCCTGTCACTCAGTGCGGGTGTCCCATGTCACTCGGTGTCTGTGCCCCTGTCACTCGGTGTCTGTGTCCCTGTCACTCGGTGCGGGTGTCCCTGTCACTCGGTGCAGGTGTCCCGGTCACTCGGTGCAGGTGTCCCGGTCACTCGGTGCCTGTGTCCCTGTCACTCGGGGCGGGTGTCTGAATCACTCGGTGCAGGTGTCCCGGTCACTCGGTGCCTGTGTCCCTGTCACTCGGGGCGCGTGTCCCTGTCTCTCAGTGCCTGTGTCCCTGTCACTCGGTGCCTGTGTCCCCGTCACTCGGTGCAGGTGTCCCTGTCACTCAGTGCCTGTGTCCCTGTCACTCAGTGCGGGTGTCGCTATCACTCGGTGCCTGTGTCCATGTCACTCAGTGCCTGTGTCCCTGTCACTCGGTGCGGGTGTCCCTGTCACTCGGTGCGGGTGTCCCTATCACTCGGTGCCTGTGTCCCTGTGACTCAGTGCGGGTGTCCCTGTCACTCAGTGCGGGTGTCCCTGTCACTCGGAGCGGGTGTCCCTGTCACTCGGTGCCTGTGTCCCTGTCACCCGGTGCCTGTGTCCCTGTCACCCGGTGCCTGTGTCCCTATCACTCAGTGCCTGTGTCCCTGTCACTCGGTGCCTGTGTCCCTGTCACTCAGTGCGGGTGTCCCTGTCACTCGGTGCCTGTGTCCCTGTCACTCGGTGCGGGTGCCCCTGTCACTCGGTGCCTGTGTCCCTGTCACTCAGTGCGGGTGCCCCTGTCACTCGGTGTCTGTGCCACTGTCACTCGGTGCGGGTGTCCCTGTCACTCGGTGCCTGTGTCCCTGTCACTCGGTGCATGTGTCCCGGTCACTCGGTGCCTGTGTCACTGTCACTCGGTTCGGGTGTCCATGTCACTCGGTGCCTGTGCCCCTCTCACTCAGTGCGGGTGTCCCTATCACTCAGTCCTGTGTCCGTGTCACTCGGTGCAGGTGTCCCTGTCACTCAGTGCCTGTGTCCCTGTCACTCAGTGCGGGTGTCGCTATCAATCGGTGCGGATGTCCCTGTCACTCGGTGCCTGTGTCCCTGTCACCCGGTGCCTGTGTCCCTATCAATCGGTGCGGATGTCCCTGTCACTCGGTGCCTGTGTCCCTGTCACCCGGTGCCTGTGTCCCTGTCACTCGGTGCGGGTGTCCCTGTCACTCGGTGCCTGTGTCCCTGTCACCCGGTGCCTGTGTCCCTATCACTCGGTGCGGATGTCCCTGTCACTTGGTGCCTGTGTCCCTGTCACTCAGTGCGGGTGTCCCTATCACTCAGTGCCTGTGTCCCTGTCACTCGGTGCGGGTGCCCCTGTCACTCGGTGTCTGTGCCCCTGTCACTCGGTGCGGGTGTCCCTGTCACTCAGTGCGGGTGTCCCTGTCACTCGGTGTCTGTGCCCCTGTCACTCAGTGCGGGTGTCCCTGTCACTCGGTGTCTGTGCCCCTGTCACTCAGTGCGGGTGTCCCTGTCACTCGGTGCCTGTGTCCCTGTCACTCGGTGTCTGTGCCCCTGTCACTCAGTGCGGGTGTCCCTGTCACTCGGTGCCTGTGTCCCTGTCACTCGGTTCGGGTGTCCATGTCACTCGGTGCCTGTGCCCCTCTCACTCAGTGCGGGTGTCCATGTCACTCGGTGTCTGTGCCCCTATCACTCGGTGCCTGTGTCCGTGTCACTCGGTGCAGGTGTCCCTGTCACTCAGTGCGGGTGTCGCTATCACTCGGTGCGGATGTCCCTGTCACTTGGTGCCTGTGTCCCTGTCACTCAGTGCGGGTGTCCCTATCACTCAGTGCCTGTGTCCCTGTCACTCGGTGCAGGTGTCCCTGTCACTCAGTGCCTGTGTCCCTGTCACTCAGTGCGGGTGTCGCTATCACTCGGTGCCTGTGTCCATGTCACTCCGTGCCTGTGTCCCTGTCACTCGGTGTGGATGTCTCTGTCACTCAGTGCGGGTGTCCATGTCACTCAGTGCGGGTGTCTCTGTCACTCGGTGCGGGTGTCCCTATCACTCGGTGCCTGTGTCCCTGTCACTCAGTGCGGGTGTCGCTATCACTCGGTGCCTGTGTCCATGTCACTCGGTGCCTGTGTCCCTGTCACTCGGTGCGGGTGTCGCTATCACTCGGTGCCTGTGTCCCTGTCACTCGGTGCGGGTGTCCCTGTCACTCGGTGCAGGTGTCCCTGTCACTCAGTGCCTGTGTCCCTGTCACTCAGTGCGGGTGTCGCTATCACTCGGTGCCTGTGTCCATGTCACTCGGTGCCTGTGTCCCTGTCACTCGGTGCGGGTGTCCCTATCACTCGGTGCCTGTGTCCCTGTCACTCGGTGTGGATGTCTCTGTCACTCAGTGCGGGTGTCCCTGTCACTCAGTGCCTGTGTCCCTGTCACTCAGTGCGGGTGTCCCTGTCACTCGGAGCGGGTGTCCCTGTCACTCGGTGCCTGTGTCCCTGTCACCCGGTGCCTGTGTCCCTATCACTCAGTGCCTGTGTCCCTGTCACTCGGTGCCTGTGTCCCTATCACTCAGTGCCTGTGTCCCTGTCACTCAGTGCGGGTGTCCCTGTCACTCGGTGCCTGTGTCCCTGTCACTCGGTGCGGGTGTCCCTGTCACTCAGTGCCTGTGTCCCTGTCACTCAGTGCCTGTGTCCCTGTCACTCGGTGCGGGTGTCCCTGTCACTCGGTGTCTGTGTCCCTGTCACTCAGTTCCTGTGTCCCTGTCATTCGGTGCAGGTGTCCCTATCACTCGGTGCCTGTGTCCCTGTCACTCGGTGCGGGTGTCCCTGTCACTTGGTGTCTGTGTCCCTGTCACTCGGTGCGGGTGTCCCTGTCACTCGGTGTCTGTGTCCCTGTCACTCAGTTCCTGTGTCCCTGTCATTCGGTGCGGGTGTCCCTGTCACCCGGTGCCTGTGTCCCTGTCACCCGGTGCCTGTGTCCCTGTCACTCGGTGCCTGTGTCCCTGTCACTCAGTGCGGGTGTCCCTGTCACTCAGTGCGGGTGTCCCTGTCACTCGGTGCCTGTGTCCCTGTCACTCGGTGCCTGTGTCCCTGTCACTCGGTGCGGGAGTCCCTGTCACTCAGTGCGGGTGTCCCATGTCACTCGGTGTCTGTGCCCCTGTCACTCGGTGTCTGTGCCCCTGTCACTCGGTGCGGGTGTCCCTGTCACTCGGTGCAGGTGTCCCGGTCACTCGGTGCAGGTGTCCCGGTCACTCGGTGCCTGTGTCCCTGTCACTCGGGGCGGGTGTCTGAATCACTCGGTGCGCGTGTCCCTGTCTCTCAGTGCCTGTGTCCCTGTCACCCGGTGCCTGTGTCCCTATCACTCAGTGCCTGTGTCCCTGTCACTCGGTGCCTGTGTCCCTATCACTCAGTGCCTGTGTCCCTGTCACTCAGTGCGGGTGTCCCTGTCACTCGGTGCCTGTGTCCCTGTCACTCGGTGCGGGTGTCCCTGTCACTCAGTGCCTGTGTCCCTGTCACTCAGTGCCTGTGTCCCTGTCACTCGGTGCGGGTGTCCCTGTCACTCGGTGTCTGTGTCCCTGTCACTCAGTTCCTGTGTCCCTGTCATTCGGTGCAGGTGTCCCTATCACTCGGTGCCTGTGTCCCTGTCACTCGGTGCGGGTGTCCCTGTCACTTGGTGTCTGTGTCCCTGTCACTCGGTGCGGGTGTCCCTGTCACTCGGTGTCTGTGTCCCTGTCACTCAGTTCCTGTGTCCCTGTCATTCGGTGCGGGTGTCCCTGTCACCCGGTGCCTGTGTCCCTGTCACCCGGTGCCTGTGTCCCTGTCACTCGGTGCCTGTGTCCCTGTCACTCAGTGCGGGTGTCCCTGTCACTCAGTGCGGGTGTCCCTGTCACTCGGTGCCTGTGTCCCTGTCACTCGGTGCCTGTGTCCCTGTCACTCGGTGCGGGAGTCCCTGTCACTCAGTGCGGGTGTCCCATGTCACTCGGTGTCTGTGCCCCTGTCACTCGGTGTCTGTGCCCCTGTCACTCGGTGCGGGTGTCCCTGTCACTCGGTGCAGGTGTCCCGGTCACTCGGTGCAGGTGTCCCGGTCACTCGGTGCCTGTGTCCCTGTCACTCGGGGCGGGTGTCTGAATCACTCGGTGCCTGTGTCCCTGTCACTCGGTGCCTGTGTCCCCGTCACTCGGTGCAGGTGTCCCTGTCACTCAGTGCCTGTGTCCCTGTCACTCAGTGCGGGTGTCGCTATCACTCGGTGCCTGTGTCCATGTCACTCAGTGCCTGTGTCCCTGTCACTCGGTGCGGGTGTCCCTATCACTCGGTGCCTGTGTCCCTGTCACTCGGTGTGGATGTCACTGTCACTCAGTGCGGGTGTCCCTGTCACTCAGTGCCTGTGTCCCTGTCACTCAGTGCGGGTGTCCCTGTCACTCGGAGCGGGTGTCCCTGTCACTCGGTGCCTGTGTCCCTGTCACCCGGTGCCTGTGTCCCTATCACTCAGTGCCTGTGTCCCTGTCACTCGGTGCCTGTGTCCCTATCACTCAGTGCGGGTGTCCCTGTCACTCGGTGCCTGTGTCCCTGTCACTCGGTGCGGGTGCCCCTGTCACTCGGTGCCTGTGTCCCTGTCACTCAGTGCGGGTGCCCCTGTCACTCGGTGTCTGTGCCCCTGTCACTCGGTGCGGGTGTGCCTGTCACTCAGTGCGGATGTCCCTGTCACTCGGTGCCTGTGTCCCTGTCACTCGGTGCATGTGTCCCGGTCACTCGGTGCCTGTGTCCCTGTCACTCGGTTCGGGTGTCCATGTCACTCGGTGCCTGTGCCCCTCTCACTCAGTGCGGGTGTCCCTATCACTCAGTCCTGTGTCCGTGTCACTCGGTGCAGGTGTCCCTGTCACTCAGTGCCTGTGTCCCTGTCACTCGGTGCCTGTGTCCCTATCACTCAGTGCGGGTGTCCCTGTCACTCGGTGCCTGTGTCCCTGTCACTCGGTGCGGGTGCCCCTGTCACTCGGTGCCTGTGTCCCTGTCACTCAGTGCGGGTGCCCCTGTCACTCGGTGTCTGTGCCCCTGTCACTCGGTGCGGGTGTGCCTGTCACTCAGTGCGGATGTCCCTGTCACTCGGTGCCTGTGTCCCTGTCACTCGGTGCATGTGTCCCGGTCACTCGGTGCCTGTGTCCCTGTCACTCGGTTCGGGTGTCCATGTCACTCGGTGCCTGTGCCCCTCTCACTCAGTGCGGGTGTCCCTATCACTCAGTCCTGTGTCCGTGTCACTCGGTGCAGGTGTCCCTGTCACTCAGTGCCTGTGTCCCTGTCACTCAGTGCTGGTGTCGCTATCACTCGGTGCGGATGTCCCTGTCACTTGGTGCCTGTGTCCCTGTCACTCAGTGCGGGTGTCCCTATCACTCAGTGCCTGTGTCCCTGTCACTCGGTGCGGGTGCCCCTGTCACTCGGTGTCTGTGCCCCTGTCACTCGGTGCGGGTGTCCCTGTCACTCAGTGCGGGTGTCCCTGTCACTCAGTGCCTGTGTCCCTGTCACTCGGTGCAGGTGTCCCTGTCACTCAGTGCCTGTGTCCCTGTCACTCAGTGCGGGTGTCGCTATCACTCGGTGCCTGTGTCCATGTCACTCCGTGCCTGTGTCCCTGTCACTCGGTGTGGATGTCTCTGTCACTCAGTGCGGGTGTCCCTGTCACTCAGTGCGGGTGTCCCTATCACTCGGTGCCTGTGTCCCTGTCACTCAGTGCGGGTGTCGCTATCACTCGGTGCCTGTGTCCATGTCACTCGGTGCCTGTGTCCCTGTCAATCGGTGCGGGTGTCGCTATCACTCGGTGCCTGTGTCCCTGTCACTCGGTGCGGGTGTTCCTGTCACTCGGTGCAGGTGTCCCTGTCACTCAGTGCCTGTGTCCCTGTCACTCAGTGCGGGTGTCGCTATCACTCGGTGCCTGTGTCCATGTCACTCGGTGCCTGTGTCCCTGTCACTCGGTGCGGGTGTCCCTGTCACTTGGTGCCTGTGTCCCTGTCACCCGGTGCCTGTGCCCCTGTCACTCGGTGCGGGTGTCCATGTCACTCGGTGCCTGTGTCCCTCTCACTCAGTGCGGGTGTCCCTATAACTCGGTGCGGATGTCCCTGTCACTTGGTGCCTGTGTCCCTGTCACTCAGTGCGGGCGTCCCTATCACTCAGTGCCTGTGTCCCTGTCACTCGGTGCAGGTGTCCCTGTCACTTAGTGCGGGTGTCCCTGTCACTCGGTGCGGGTGTCCCTGTCACTCGGTGCGGATGTCCCTGTCACTTGGTGTCTGTGTCCCTGTCACCCGGTGCCTGTGTCCCTGTCACTCGGTGCATGTGACCCGGTCACTCGGTGCCTGTGCCCCTGTCACTCGGTGCGGGTGTCCCTGTCACTCGGTGCCTGTGTCCCTCTCACTCAGTGCGGGTGTCCCTATCACTCGGTGCGGATGTCCCTGTCACTTGGTGCCTGTGTCCCTGTCACTCAGTGCGGGCGTCCCTATCACTCCGTGCCTGTGTCCCTGTCACTCGGTGCCTGTGTCCCTGTCACTCGGTGCATATGTCCCGGTCACTCGGTGCCTGTGTCCCTGTCACTCGGTTCGGGTGTCCATGTCACTCGGTACCTGTGTCCTCTCACTCGGTGCGGGTGTCCCTGTCACTCGGTGCGGATGTCCCTGTCACCCGGTGCCTGTGTCCCTGTCACCCGGTGCCTGTGTCCCTGTCACCCGGTGCCTGTGTCCCTGTCACCCGGTGCCTGTGTCCCTGTTACTCGGTGTCTGTGCCCCTGTCACTCGGTGCCTGTGCCCCTGTCACTCGGTGCGGGTGTCCATGTCACTCGGTGCCTGTGTCCCTCTCACTCGGTGCGGGTGTCCCTATCACTCGGTGCGGATGTCCCTGTCACTTGGTGTCTGTGTCCCTGTCACTCAGTGCGGGCGTCCCTATCACTCAGTGCCTGTGTCCCTGTCACTCGGTGCCTGTGTCCCTGTCACTCGGTGCCTGTGTCCCTGTCACTCGGTGCATGTGTCCCGGTCACTCGGTGCCTGTGTCCCTGTCACTCGGTTCGGGTGTCCATGTCACTCGGTGCCTGTGTCCTCTCACTCAGTGCGGGTGTCCCTGTCACTCAGTGCGGGCGTCCCTATCACTCAGTGCCTGTGTCCCTGTCACTCGGTGCAGGTGTCCCTGTCACTTAGTGCGGGTGTCCCTGTCACTCGGTGCGGGTGTCCCTGTCACTCAGTGCCTGTGTCCCTGTCACTCAGTGCCTGTGACCCTGTCACTCGGTGCGGGTGTCCCTGTCACTCGGTGTCTGTGTCCCTGTCACTCAGTTCCTGTGTCCCTGTCATTCGGTGCAGGTGTCCCTATCATTCGGTGCCTGTGTCCCTGTCACTCGGTGCGGGTGTCCCTGTCACTTGGTGTCTGTGTCGACTGTCACTCGGTGCGGGTGTCCCTGTCACTCGGTGTCTGTGTCCCTGTCACTCAGTTCCTGTGTCCCTGTCATTCGGTGCGGGTGTCCCTGTCACCCGGTGCCTGTGTCCCTGTCACCCGGTGCCTGTGTCCCTGTCACTCGGTGCCTGTGTCCCTGTCACTCAGTGCGGGTGTCCCTGTCACTCGGTGCCTGTGTCCCTGTCACTCGGTACCTGTGTCCCTGTCACTCGGTGCGGGAGTCCCTGTCACTCAGTGCGGGTGTCCCATGTCACTCGGTGTCTGTGCCCCTGTCACTCGGTGTCTGTGCCCCTGTCACTCGGTGCGGGTGTCCCTGTCACTCGGTGCAGGTGTCCCGGTCACTCGGTGCCTGTGTCCCTGTCACTCGGGGCGGGTGTCTGAATCACTCGGTGCGCGTGTCCCTGTCTCTCAGTGCCTGTGTCCCTGTCACTCGGTGCCTGTGTCCCCGTCACTCGGTGCAGGTGTCCCTGTCACTCAGTGCCTGTGTCCCTGTCACTCAGTGCGGGTGTCGCTATCACTCGGTGCCTGTGTCCATGTCACTCGGTGCCTGTGTCCCTGTCACTCGGTGCGGGTGTCCCTATCACTCGGTGCCTGTGTCCCTGTCACTCGGTGTGGATGTCTCTGTCACTCAGTGCGGGTGTCCCTGTCACTCAGTGCGGGTGTCCCTGTCACTCGGTGCGGGTGTCCCTGTCACTCGGAGCGGGTGTCCCTGTCACTCGGTGCCTGTGTCCCTGTCACCCGGTGCCTGTGTCCCTATCACTCAGTGCCTGTGTCCCTGTCACTCGGTGCCTGTGTCCCTATCACTCAGTGCCTGTGTCCCTGTCACTCAGTGCGGGTGTCCCTGTCACTCGGTGCCTGTGTCCCTGTCACTCGGTGCCTGTGTCCCTGTCACTCAGTGCGGGTGCCCCTGTCACTCGGTGTCTGTGCCCCTGTCACTCGGTGCGGGTGTGCCTGTCACTCAGTGCGGGTGTCCCTGTCACTCGGTGCCTGTGTCCCTGTCACTCGGTGCATGTGTCCCGGTCACTCGGTGCCTGTGTCCCTGTCACTCGGTTCGGGTGTCCATGTCACTCGGTGCCTGTGCCCCTCTCACTCAGTGCGGGTGTCCCTATCACTCAGTCCTGTGTCCGTGTCACTCGGTGCAGGTGTCCCTGTCACTCAGTGCCTGTGTCCCTGTCACTCAGTGCGGGTGTCGCTATCACTCGGTGCGGATGTCCCTGTCACTCGGTGTCTGTGTCCCTATCACTCAGTGCCTGTGTCCCTGTCACTCGGTGCAGGTGTCCCTGTCACTCGGTGCGGGTGTCCCTGTCACTCGGTGCGGGTGTCCCTGTCACTCAGTGCCTGTGTCCCTGTCACTCAGTGCCTGTGTCCCTGTCACTCGGTGCGGGTGTCCCTGTCACTCGGTGTCTGTGTCCCTGTCACTCAGTTCCTGTGTCCCTGTCATTCGGTGCGGGTGTCCCTGTCACCCGGTGCCTGTGTCCCTGTCACCCGGTGCCTGTGTCCCTGTCACTCGGTGCCTGTGTCCCTGTCACTCAGTGCGGGTGTCCCTGTCACTCAGTGCGGGTGTCCCTGTCACTCGGTGCCTGTGTCCCTGTCACTCGGTGCCTGTGTCCCTGTCACTCGGTGCGGGAGTCCCTGTCACTCAGTGCGGGTGTCCCATGTCACTCGGTGTCTGTGCCCCTGTCACTCGGTGTCTGTGTCCCTGTCACTCGGTGCGGGTGTCCCTGTCACTCGGTGCAGGTGTCCCGGTCACTCGGTGCAGGTGTCCCGGTCACTCGGTGCCTGTGTCCCTGTCACTCGGGGCGGGTGTCTGAATCACTCGGTGCCTGTGTCCCTGTCACTCGGTGCCTGTGTCCCTGTCACTCGGTGCCTGTGTCCCCGTCACTCGGTGCAGGTGTCCCTGTCACTCAGTGCCTGTGTCCCTGTCACTCAGTGCGGGTGTCGCTATCACTCGGTGCCTGTGTCCATGTCACTCGGTGCCTGTGTCCCTGTCACTCGGTGCGGGTGTCCCTATCACTCGGTGCCTGTGTCCCTGTCACTCGGTGTGGATGTCTCTGTCACTCAGTGCGGGTGTCCCTGTCACTCAGTGCGGGTGTCCCTGTCACTCGGAGCGGGTGTCCCTGTCACTCGGTGCCTGTGTCCCTGTCACCCGGTGCCTGTGTCCCTATCACTCAGTGCCTGTGTCCCTGTCACTCGGTGCCTGTGTCCCTGTCACTCAGTGCGGGTGTCCCTGTCACTCGGTGCCTGTGTCCCTGTCACTCGGTGCGGGTGCCCCTGTCACTCGGTGCCTGTGTCCCTGTCACTCAGTGCGGGTGCCCCTGTCACTCGGTGTCTGTGCCACTGTCACTCGGTGCGGGTGTCCCTGTCACTCGGTGCCTGTGTCCCTGTCACTCGGTGCATGTGTCCCGGTCACTCGGTGCCTGTGTCCCTGTCACTCGGTTCGGGTGTCCATGTCACTCGGTGCCTGTGCCCCTCTCACTCAGTGCGGGTGTCCCTATCACTCAGTCCTGTGTCCGTGTCACTCGGTGCAGGTGTCCCTGTCACTCAGTGCCTGTGTCCCTGTCACTCGGTGCCTGTGTCCCTATCACTCGGTGCGGATGTCCCTGTCACTTGGTGCCTGTGTCCCTGTCACTCAGTGCGGGTGTCCCTATCACTCAGTGCCTGTGTCCCTGTCACTCGGTGCGGGTGCCCCTGTCACTCGGTGTCTGTGCCCCTGTCACTCGGTGCGGGTGTCCCTGTCACTCAGTGCGGGTGTCCCTGTCACTCGGTGTCTGTGCCCCTGTCACTCAGTGCGGGTGTCCCTGTCACTCGGTGCCTGTGTCCCTGTCACTCGGTTCTGGTGTCCATGTCACTCGGTGCCTGTGCCCCTCTCACTCAGTGCGGGTGTCCCTATCACTCGGTGCCTGTGTCCGTGTCACTCGGTGCAGGTGTCCCTGTCACTCAGTTCCTGTGTCCCTATCACTCAGTGCGGGTGTCGCTATCACTCGGTGCGGATGTCCCTGTCACTTGGTGCCTGTGTCCCTGTCACTCAGTGCGGGTGTCCCTATCACTCAGTGCCTGTGTCCCTGTCACTCGGTGCAGGTGTCCCTGTCACTCAGTGCCTGTGTCCCTGTCACTCAGTGCCTGTGTCCCTGTCACTCAGTGCGGGTGTCGCTATCACTCGGTGCCTGTGTCCATGTCACTCCGTGCCTGTGTCCCTGTCACTCGGTGTGGATGTCTCTGTCACTCAGTGCGGGTGTCCCTGTCACTCAGTGCGGGTGTCCCTATCACTCGGTGCCTGTGTCCCTGTCACTCAGTGCGGGTGTCGCTATCACTCGGTGCCTGTGTCCATGTCACTCGGTGCCTGTGTCCCTGTCACTCGGTGCGGGTGTCGCTATCACTCGGTGCCTGTGTCCCTGTCACTCGGTGCGGGTGTCCCTGTCACTCGGTGCAGGTGTCCCTGTCACTCAGTGCCTGTGTCCCTGTCACTCGGTGCCTGTGTCCCTGTCACTCAGTGCGGGTGTCCCTGTCACTCGGTGCAGGTGTCCCTGTCACTCAGTGCGGGTGTCCCTATCACTCGGTGCCTGTGTCCCTGTCACTCAGTGCGGGTGTCGCTATCACTCGGTGCCTGTGTCCATGTCACTCGGTGCCTGTGTCCCTGTCACTCGGTGCGGGTGTCCCTATCACTCGGTGCCTGTGTCCCTGTCACTCGGTGTGGATGTCTCTGTCACTCAGTGCGGGTGTCCCTGTCACTCAGTGCCTGTGTCCCTGTCACTCAGTGCGGGTGTCCCTGTCACTCGGAGCGGGTGTCCCTGTCACTCGGTGCCTGTGTCCCTGTCACCCGGTGCCTGTGTCCCTATCACTCAGTGCCTGTGTCCCTGTCACTCGGTGCCTGTGTCCCTATCACTCAGTGCCTGTGTCCCTGTCACTCAGTGCGGGTGTCCCTGTCACTCGGTGCCTGTGTCCCTGTCACTCGGTGCGGGTGTCCCTGTCACTCAGTGCCTGTGTCCCTGTCACTCGGTGCGGGTGTCCCTGTCACTCGGTGTCTGTGTCCCTGTCACTCAGTTCCTGTGTCCCTGTCATTCGGTGCAGGTGTCCCTATCACTCGGTGCCTGTGTCCCTGTCACTCGGTGCGGGTGTCCCTGTCACTTGGTGTCTGTGTCCCTGTCACTCGGTGCGGGTGTCCCTGTCACTCGGTGTCTGTGTCCCTGTCACTCAGTTCCTGTGTCCCTGTCATTCGGTGCGGGTGTCCCTGTCACCCGGTGCCTGTGTCCCTGTCACCCGGTGCCTGTGTCCCTGTCACCCGGTGCCTGTGTCCCTGTCACTCGGTGCCTGTGTCCCTGTCACTCAGTGCGGGTGTCCCTGTCACTCAGTGCGGGTGTCCCTGTCACTCGGTGCCTGTGTCCCTGTCACTCGGTGCCTGTGTCCCTGTCACTCGGTGCGGGAGTCCCTGTCACTCAGTGCGGGTGTCCCATGTCACTCGGTGTCTGTGCCCCTGTCACTCGGTGTCTGTGCCCCTGTCACTCGGTGCGGGTGTCCCTGTCACTCGGTGCAGGTGTCCCGGTCACTCGGTGCAGGTGTCCCGGTCACTCGGTGCCTGTGTCCCTGTCACTCGGGGCGGGTGTCTGAATCACTCGGTGCGCGTGTCCCTGTCTCTCAGTGCCTGTGTCCCTGTCACTCGGTGCCTGTGTCCCCGTCACTCGGTGCAGGTGTCCCTGTCACTCAGTGCCTGTGTCCCTGTCACTCAGTGCGGGTGTCGCTATCACTCAGTGCCTGTGTCCATGTCACTCAGTGCCTGTGTCCCTGTCACTCGGTGCGGGTGTCCCTATCACTCGGTGCCTGTGTCCCTGTCACTCGGTGTGGATGTCTCTGTCACTCAGTGCGGGTGTCCCTGTCACTCAGTGCCTGTGTCCCTGTCACTCAGTGCGGGTGTCCCTGTCACTCGGAGCGGGTGTCCCTGTCACTCGGTGCCTGTGTCCCTGTCACCCGGTGCCTGTGTCCCTGTCACCCGGTGCCTGTGTCCCTATCACTCAGTGCCTGTGTCCCTGTCACTCGGTGCCTGTGTCCCTATCACTCAGTGCGGGTGTCCCTGTCACTCGGTGCCTGTGTCCCTGTCACTCGGTGCGGGTGCCCCTGTCACTCGGTGCCTGTGTCCCTGTCACTCAGTGCGGGTGCCCCTGTCACTCGGTGTCTGTGCCCCTGTCACTCGGTGCGGGTGTGCCTGTCACTCAGTGCGGATGTCCCTGTCACTCGGTGCCTGTGTCCCTGTCACTCGGTGCATGTGTCCCGGTCACTCGGTGCCTGTGTCCCTGTCACTCGGTTCGGGTGTCCATGTCACTCGGTGCCTGTGCCCCTCTCACTCAGTGCGGGTGTCCCTATCACTCAGTCCTGTGTCCGTGTCACTCGGTGCAGGTGTCCCTGTCACTCAGTGCCTGTGTCCCTGTCACTCAGTGCGGGTGTCGCTATCACTCGGTGCGGATGTCCCTGTCACTTGGTGCCTGTGTCCCTGTCACTCAGTGCGGGTGTCCCTATCACTCAGTGCCTGTGTCCCTGTCACTCGGTGCGGGTGCCCCTGTCACTCGGTGTCTGTGCCCCTGTCACTCGGTGCGGGTGTCCCTGTCACTCAGTGCGGGTGTCCCTGTCACTCGGTGCCTGTGTCCCTGTCACTCGGTGTCTGTGCCCCTGTCACTCGGTGCGGGTGTCCCTGTCACTCAGTGCGGGTGTCCCTATCACTCGGTGCCTGTGTCCCTGTCACTCGGTGCGGGTGCCCCTGTCACTCGGTGTCTGTGCCCCTGTCACTCGGTGCGGGTGTCCCTGTCACTCAGTGCGGGTGTCCCTGTCACTCGGTGCGGGTGCCCCTGTCACTCGGTGTCTGTGCCCCTGTCACTCGGTGCGGGTGTCCCTGTCACTCAGTGCGGGTGTCCCTATCACTCGGTGCCTGTGTCCCTGTCACTCAGTGCGGGTGTCGCTATCACTCGGTGCCTGTGTCCATGTCACTCCGTGCCTGTGTCCCTGTCACTCGGTGTGGATGTCTCTGTCACTCAGTGCGGGTGTCCCTGTCACTCAGTGCGGGTGTCCCTATCACTCGGTGCCTGTGTCCCTGTCACTCAGTGCGGGTGTCGCTATCACTCGGTGCCTGTGTCCATGTCACTCGGTGCCTGTGTCCCTGTCACTCGGTGCGGGTGTCGCTATCACTCGGTGCCTGTGTCCCTGTCACTCGGTGCGGGTGTTCCTGTCACTCGGTGCAGGTGTCCCTGTCACTCAGTGCCTGTGTCCCTGTCACTCAGTGCGGGTGTCGCTATCACTCGGTGCCTGTGTCCATGTCACTCGGTGCCTGTGTCCCTGTCACTCGGTGCGGGTGTCGCTATCACTCGGTGCCTGTGTCCCTGTCACTCGGTGCCTGTGTCCCTGTCACTCGGTGCCTGTGTCCCTGTCACTCGGTGCCTGTGTCCATGTCACTCGGTGCGGGTGTCCCTGTCACTCGGTGTCTGTGTCCCTGTCACCCGGTGCCTGTGTCCCTGTCACTCGGCGCCTGTGTCCCTGTCACTCGGTGCCTGTGTCCCTGTCACTCAGTGCGGGTGTCCCTGTCACTCAGTGCGGGTGCCCCGTCACTCGGTGCCTGTGTCCCTGTCACTCGGTGCCTGTGTCCCTGTCACTCAGTGCGGGTGCCCCGTCACCCGGTGCCTGTGTCCCTGTCACCCGGTGCCTGTGTCCCTGTCACTCGGTGTCTGTGCCCCTGTCACTCGGTGCCTGTGCCCCTGTCACTCGGTGCCTGTGCCCCTGTCACGCGTTGCGGGTGTCCCTGTCACTCAGTGCGGGTGTCCCTGTCACTCGGTGCCTGTGTCCCTGTCACTCGGTGCATGTGTCCCGGTCACTCGGTGCCTGTGTCCCTGTCACTCGGTTCGGGTGTCCATGTCACTTGGTGCCTGTGTCCCTGTCACTCAGTGCGGGTGTCCCTATCACTCGGTGCCGGTGTCCCTGTCACTCAGTGCGGGTGTCGCTATCACTCGGTGCCTGTGTCCATGTCACTCGGTGCCTGTGTCCCTGTCACTCGGTGTGGATGTCTCTGTCACTCGGTGCGGGTGTCCCTGTCACTCGGTGTCTGTGTCCCTGTCACTCAGTTCCTGTGTCCCTGTCATTCGGTGCGGGTGTCCCTATCACTCGGTGCCTGTGTCCCTGTCACTCGGTGCGGGTGTCCCTGTCACTTGGTGTCTGTGTCCCTATCACTCAGTGCCTGTGTCCCTGTCACCCGGTGCCTGTGTCCCTGTCACTCGGTGCCTGTGTCCCTGTCACTCGGCGCGGGTGTCCCTGTCACTCAGTGCGGATGTCCCTATCACTCGGTGCCTGTGTCCCTGTCACTCGGTGCGGGTGTCCCTGTCACTCAGTGCGGGTGTCCCTGTCACTCGGTGCCTGTGTCCCTGTCACTCGGTGCGGGTGTCCCTGTCACTCAGTGCGGGTGTCCCTGTCACTCGGTGCCTGTGTCCCTGTCACTCAGTGCGGGTGCCCCTGTCACTCGGTGCCTGTGCCCCTGTCACTCGGTGCCTGTGCCCCTGTCACTCGGTGCCTGTGCCCCTGTCACTCGGTGCGGGTGTCCCTGTCACTCTGTGCCTGTGTCCCTGTCACTCGGTGCCTGTGTCCCTGTCACTCGGTGCAGGTGTCCCTATCCCTCGGTGCAGGTTTCCTTGTCACTCGGTGCGTGTGTCCCTGTCACTCGGTGCCTGTGTCCCCGTCACTCGGTGCCTGTGTCCCTGTCACTCGGTGCGGGTGTCCCTATCACTTGGTGTCTGTGACCCTGTCACTCGGTGCCTGTGTCCCTATGTCCCTATCACTTCCTGCGGGTGTCTCTGTCACTCGGTGCGTGTGTCTCTGTCACTCGATGCCTGTGTCCTTATCACTCGGTGCGTGTGTCTCTGTCACTCGGTGCGTGTGTCTCTGTCACTCGGTGCCTGTGTCCCTGACACTCGGTGCGGGTGTCCCTATCACTCAGTGCGGGTGTCCCTGTCACTTGGTGCCTGTGTCCCTGTCACTCAGTGCGGGTGTCCCTATCACTCGGTGCCTGTGTCCCTGTCACTCGGTGCGGGTGTCCCTGTCACTCGGTGCGGGTGTCCCTGTCACTCGGTGCGGGTGTCCCTGTCATTTGGTGCCTGTGTCCCTGTCACTCGGTGCGGGTGTCCCTGTCACTCGGTGCGGGTGTCCCTGTCACTCGGTGCCTGTGTCCCTGTCACTCGGTGCGTGTGTCCCTGTCACTCGGTGCGTGTGTCTCTGTCACTCGGTGCGGGTGTCCCTGTCACTCGGTGCGGGTGTCCCTGTCACTCGGTGCCTGTGTCCCTGTCACTCGGTGCCTGTGTCCCTGTCACTCGGTGCGGGTGTCCCTGTCACTCGGTGCCTGTGTCCCTGTCACTCGGTGCGGGTGTCCCTGTCACTCGGTGCCTGTGTCCCTGTCACTCGGTGCGGGTGTCCCTGTCACTCGGTGCGGGTGTCCCTGTCATTCGGTGCCTGTGTCCCTGTCACTCGGTGCCTGTGTCCCTGTCACTCGGTGCCTGTGTCCCTGTCACTCGGTGCGGGTGCCCCTGTCACTCGGTGCCTGTGTCCCTGTCACTCAGTGCGGGTGCCCCTGTCACTCGGTGTCTGTGCCCCTGTCACTCGGTGCGGGTGTGCCTGTCACTCAGTGCGGATGTCCCTGTCACTCGGTGCCTGTGTCCCTGTCACCCGGTGCCTGTGTCCCTGTCACTCGGTGCGGGTGTCGCTATCACTCGGTGCGGATGTCCCTGTCACTTGGTGCCTGTGTCCCTGTCACTCAGTGCGGGTGTCCCTATCACTCAGTGCCTGTGTCCCTGTCACTCGGTGCGGGTGCCCCTGTCACTCGGTGTCTGTGCCCCTGTCACTCGGTGCGGGTGTCCCTGTCACTCAGTGCGGGTGTCCCTGTCACTCGGTGCCTGTGTCCCTGTCACTCGGTGCATGTGTCCCGGTCACTCGGTGCCTGTGTCCCTGTCACTCGGTTCGGGTGTCCATGTCACTCGGTGCCTGTGCCCCTCTCACTCAGTGCGGGTGTCCCTATCACTCAGTGCCTGTGTCCGTGTCACTCGGTGCAGGTGTCCCTGTCACTCAGTGCCTGTGTCCCTGTCACTCAGTGCGGGTGTCGCTATCACTCGGTGCGGATGTCCCTGTCACTTGGTGCCTGTGTCCCTGTCACTCAGTGCGGGTGTCCCTATCACTCAGTGCCTGTGTCCCTGTCACTCAGTGCCTGTGTCCCTGTCACTCGGTGCAGGTGTCCCTGTCACTCAGTGCCTGTGTCCCTGTCACTCAGTGCGGGTGTCGCTATCACTCGGTGCCTGTGTCCATGTCACTCGGTGCCTGTGTCCCTGTCACTCGGTGCGGGTGTCCCTGTCACTCAGTGCGGGTGTCCCTATCACTCGGTGCCTGTGTCCCTGTCACTCAGTGCGGGTGTCGCTATCACTCGGTGCCTGTGTCCATGTCACTCGGTGCCTGTGTCCCTGTCACTCGGTGCGGGTGTCGCTATCACTCGGTGCCTGTGTCCCTGTCACTCGGTGCGGGTGTCCCTGTCACTCGGTGCAGGTGTCCCTGTCACTCAGTGCCTGTGTCCCTGTCACTCAGTGCGGGTGTCGCTATCACTCGGTGCCTGTGTCCATGTCACTCGGTGCCTGTGTCCCTGTCACTCGGTGCGGGTGTCGCTATCACTCGGTGCCTGTGTCCCTGTCACTCGGTGCCTGTGTCCCTGTCACTCGGTGCCTGTGTCCCTGTCACTCGGTGCCTGTGTCCATGTCACTCGGTGCCTGTGTCCATGTCACTCGGTGTCTGTGTCCCTGTCACTCGGTGTCTGTGTCCCTGTCACCCGGTGCCTGTGTCCCTGTCACCCGGTGCCTGTGTCCCTGTCACCCGGTGCCTGTGTCCCTGTCACTCGGTGCCTGTGTCCCTGTCACTCGGTGCCTGTGTCCCTGTCACTCAGTGCGGGTGTCCCTGTCACTCAGTGCGGGTGCCCCGTCACTCGGTGCCTGTGCCCCTGTCACTCGGTGCCTGTGTCCCTGTCACTCAGTGCGGGTGCCCCGTCACTCGGTGCCTGTGTCCCTGTCACCCGGTGCCTGTGTCCCTGTCACTCGGTGTCTGTGCCCCTGTCACTCGGTGCCTGTGCCCCTGTCACTCGTTGCGGGTGTCCCTGTCACTCAGTGCGGGTGTCCCTGTCACTCGGTGCCTGTGTCCCTGTCACTCGGTGCATGTGTCCCGGTCACTCGGTGCCTGTGTCCCTGTCACTCGGTTCGGGTGTCCATGTCACTTGGTGCCTGTGTCCCTGTCACTCAGTGCGGGTGTCCCTATCACTCGGTGCCTGTGTCCATGTCACTCGGTGCAGGTGTCCCTGTCACTCAGTGCCTGTGTCCCTGTCACTCAGTGCGGGTGTCGCTATCACTCGGTGCCTGTGTCCATGTCACTCGGTGCCTGTGTCCCTGTCACTCGGTGTGGATGTCTCTGTCACTCGGTGCGGGTGTCCCTGTCACTCGGTGTCTGTGTCCCTGTCACTCAGTTCCTGTGTCCCTGTCATTCGGTGCGGGTGTCCCTATCACTCGGTGCCTGTGTCCCTGTCACTCGGTGCGGGTGTCCCTGTCACTTGGTGTCTGTGTCCCTATCACTCAGTGCCTGTGTCCCTGTCACCCGGTGCCTGTGTCCCTGTCACTCGGTGCCTGTGTCCCTGTCACTCGGTGCCTGTGTCCCTGTCACTCGGCGCGGGTGTCCCTGTCACTCGGCGCGGGTGTCCCTGTCACTCAGTGCGGGTGTCCCTATCACTCGGTGCCTGTGTCCCTGTCACTCGGTGCGGGTGTCCCTGTCACTCAGTGCGGGTGTCCCTGTCACTCGGTGCCTGTGTCCCTGTCACTCGGTGCGGGTGTCCCTGTCACTCAGTGCGGGTGTCCCTGTCACTCGGTGCCTGTGTCCCTGTCACTCAGTGCGGGTGCCCCTGTCACTCGGTGCCTGTGCCCCTGTCACTCGGTGCCTGTGCCCCTGTCACTCGGTGCGGGTGTCCCTGTCACTCTGTGCCTGTGTCCCTGTCACTCGGTGCCTGTGTCCCTGTCACTCGGTGCAGGTGTCCCTATCCCTCGGTGCAGGTTTCCTTGTCACTCGGTGCGTGTGTCCCTGTCACTCGGTGCCTGTGTCCCCGTCACTCGGTGCCTGTGTCCCTGTCACTCGGTGCGGGTGTCCCTATAACTCGGTGCCTGTGTCTCTGTCACTCGGTGCGTGTGTCTCTGTCACTCGATGCCTGTGTCCTTATCACTCGGTGCGTGTGTCTCTGTCACTCGGTGCGTGTGTCTCTGTCACTCGGTGCCTGTGTCCCTGTCACTCGGTGCGTGTGTCTCTGTCACTCGGTGCGGGTGTCCCTATCACTCAGTGCGGGTGTCCCTGTCACTCGGTGCCTGTGTCCCTGTCACTCGGTGCCTGTGTCCCTGTCACTCGGTGCGGGTGTCCCTGTCACTCGGTGCGGGTGTCCCTGTCACTCGGTGCGGGTGTCCCTGTCATTCGGTGCCTGTGTCCCTGTCACTCGGTGCGGGTGTCCCTGTCACTCGGTGCGGGTGTCCCTGTCACTCGGTGCCTGTGTCCCTGTCACTCGGTGCGTGTGTCCCTGTCACTCGGTGCGTGTGTCTCTGTCACTCGGTGCCTGTGTCCCTGTCACTCGGTGCGGGTGTCCCTGTCACTCGGTGCCTGTGTCCCTGTCACTCAGTGCCTGTGTCCCTGTCACTCGGTGCGGGTGTCCCTGTCATTCGGTGCCTGTGTCCCTGTCACTCGGTGCCTGTGTCCCTGTCACTCGGTGCGGGTGTCCCTGTCACTCGGTGCCTGTGTCCCTGTCACTCAGTGCCTGTGTCCCTATCACTCAGTGCGGGTGTCCCTGTCATTCGGTGCCTGTGTCCCTGTCACTCCATAAGACCATAAGACATTGGTGTGGAAGTAAGGCCATTCGGCCCATCGAGTCCACTCCGCCATTCAATCATGGCTGCTGGGCATTTCAACTCCACTTACCCCCATTCTCCCCGTAGCCTTTAATTCCTTGTGACATCAAGAATTTATCAATCTCGGCCTTGAAGACATTTAGCGTCCCAGCCTCCACTGCACTCCGCGGCAATGAATTCCACTGGCCCACCACTCTCTGGCTGAAGAAATGTCTCCGCATTTCTGTTCTGAATTTACCCCCTCTAATTCTAAGGCTGTGTCCACGGGTCCTAGTCTCCTCACCTAACAGAAACAATTTCCTAGCGTCCACCCTCTCCAAGCCATGTATTATCATGTAAGTTTCTATTAGATCTCCCCTTAATCATCTAAACTCCGATGAATACAATCCTAGGATCCTCAGCCGTTCCTTGTATGTTAGACCAACCATTCCAGGGATCATCCGTGTGAATCTCCGCTGGACACGTTCCAGTGCCAGTATGTCCTTCCTGAGGTGTGAGGCCCAAAACTGGACACAGTACTCCAAATGGGGCCTAACCAGAGCTTTATAAAGTTTCAGTAGCACAACGGTGCTTTTATATTCCAACCCTCTTGAGATAAATGACAACATTGCATTCACTTTCTTAATCACGGACTCAATCTGCATGTTGACCTTTAGAGAATCCTCAACGAGCACTCCCAGATCCCTTTGTACTTTGGCTTTATAAATTTTCCCACTATTTAGAAAGTAGTCCATGCTTGTATTCTTTTTTCCAAAGTGCAAGACCGCGTATTTGCTCACATTGAATTCCATCAGCCATTTCCTGGACCACTCTCCCAAACTGTCTAGATCCTTCTGCAGCCTCCCCACTTCCTCAGTATTACCTGCCTGTCCACCTAACATCGTATCATCGGCAAACTTCGCTAGAATGCCCCCAGTCCCTTCATCCAGATCATTAATATATAACGTGAACACTCGGTGCCTGTGTCCATGTCACTCGGTGCCTGTGTCCCTGTCACTCAGTGCGGGTGTCCCGGTCACTCGGTGTCTGTGCCCCTGTCACTCGGTGTCTGTGCCCCTGTCACTCGGGGCGGGTGTCCCTGTCACTCGGTGCAGGTGTCCCTGTCACTCGGTGCGAGTATCCCTGTCACTCGGTGCAATGTGTCCCGGTCACTCGGTGTCTGTGCCCCTGTCACTCGGTGTCTGTGCCCCTGTCACTCGGTGTCTGTGCCCCTGTCACTCGGTGCCTGTGTCCCTGTCACTCGGTGCGGGTGTCCCTGTCACTCGGTGCGGGTGTCCCTGTCACTCGGTGCAATGTGTCCCGGTCACTCGGTGTCTGTGCCCCTGTCACTCGGTGCCTGTGTCCCTGTCACTCGGTGCGGGTGTCCCTGTCACTCGGTGCGGGTGTCCCTGTCACTCGGTGCCTGTGTCCCTGTCACTCGGGGCGGGTGTCCCCGTCACTCGGGGCGGGTGTCCCTGTCACTCGGGGCGGGTGTCCCTGTCACTCGGTGCAGGTGTCCCGGTCACTCGGTGCCTGTGTCCCTGTCACTCGGGGCGGGTGTCTGAATCACTCGGTGCGCGTGTCCCTGTCTCTCAGTGCCTGTGTCCCTGTCTCTCGGTGGCTGTGTCCCTGTCTCTCGGTGGCTGTGTCCCCGTCACTCGGTGGCTGTGTCCCCGTCACTCGGTGGCTGTGTCCCCGTCACTCGGTGCCTGTGTCCCCGTCACTCGGTGCCTGTGTCCCTGTCACTCAGTGCCTGTGTCCCTGTCACTCGGGGCAGGTGTCTGTATCACTCGGTGCGTGTGTCCCTGTCACTCGGTGCCTGTGTCCCTGTCACTCGGTGCCTGTGTCCCTGTCACTCGGTGCCTGTGTCCCTGTCACTCAGTGTCTATGTCCCTGTCACTTGGTGAAGGTGTCCCTAACACTCGGTGCCTGTGTCCCTGTCACTCGGTGGGGGTGTCCCTGTCACTCGGTGCGGGTGTCCCTATCACTCGGTGCCTGTGTCCCTGTCACTCGGTGCCTGTGTCCCTGTCACTCGGTGCCTGTGTCCCTGTCACTCAGTGCGGGTGTCCCTGTCACTCGGTGCGGGTGTCCCTATCACTCGGTGCGGGTGTCCCTGTCACTCGGTGCCTGTGTCCCGGAAATTTGGTGCAGGTATGTTGGTCACTCGGTGCGGGTGTCCCGATCACTCGGTGCCTGTGTCGCTGCCACTCGGTGCCTGTGTCCTTGTCATTCAATGCGGGTGTCCCTGTCACTCGGTGCCTGTGTCCCTGTCACTCGGTGCCTGTGTCCCTGTAACTCTGTGCCTGTGTCCCTGTAACTCTGTGCCTGTGTCCCTGTCACTCGGTGCCTGTGTCCCTGTCACTCGGTGCCTGTGTCCCTGTCACTCGGTGCGGGTATCCCTGTCACTCGGTGCCTGTGTCCCTGTCACTCGGTGTGGGTGTCCCCGTCACTCGGTGCCTGTGTCCCCGTCACTCGGTGCCTGTGTCCCCGTCACTCGGTGCCTGTGTCCCCGTCACTCGGTGCCTGTGTCCCCGTCACTCGGTGAAGGTGTACCTGTCACTCGGTGAAGGTGTACCTGTCACTCGGTACCTGTGTCCCGTTCACTCGATGCCTGTGTCACTGTCACTCGGTGCCTGTGTCCCCTTCACTCGATGCCTGTGACACTGTCACTCGGTGTCTGTGCCCCTGTCATTCGGTGCGGGTGTCCCTGTCACTCAGTGCGGGTGTCCCTGTCACTCGGTGCAGGTGTCCCTATCACTCGGTGCCTGTGTCCCCGTCACTCGGTGCCTGTGTCCCTGTCACTCGGTGCCTGTGTCCCTGTCACTCGGTGCCTGTGTCCCTGTCACTCGGTGCCTGTGTCCCTGTCACTCGGTGAAGGAGTCCCTGTCACTCGGTGAAGGAGTCCCTGTCACTCGGTGCCTGTGTCCCTGTCAATCGGTGCGGGTGTCCCTGTCACTCGGTGCGGGTGTCCCTGTCACTCGGTGCGGGTGTCCCTATCACTCGGTTCCTGTGTCCCTATCACTCGGTTCCTGTGTCCCTGTCACTCAGTGAAGGAGTCCCTGTCACTCGGTGCCTGTGACGCTGTCACTCGGTGCGGGTGTCCCGGTCACTCGGTGCCTGTGTCCCTGTCACTCGGGGCGGCTGTCTGAATCACTCGGTGCGCGTGTCCCTGTCTCTCAGTGCCTGTGTCCCCGTCACTCGGTGCCTGTGTCCCCGTCACTCGGTGCCTCTGTCCCCGTCACTCGGTGCCTGTGTCCCCGTCACTCGGTGCCTGTGTCCCCGTCACTCGGTGCCTGTGTCCCTGTCACTCGGGGCAGGTGTCTGTATCACTCGGTGCGTGTGTCCCTGTCACTCGGTGCCTGTGTCCCTGTCACTCGGTGCCTGTGTCCCTGTCACTCGGTGTGGGTGTCCCTGTCACTCGGTGCGGGTGTCCCTGTCACTCGGTGCCTGTGTCCCTGTCACTCGGTGCCTGTGTCCCTGTCACTCGGTGCGGGTGTCCCTGTCACTCGGTGCGGGTGTCCCTGTCACTCAGTGCGGGTGTCCCTGTCACTCGGTGCGCGTGTCCCTGTCACTCGGTGCGGGTGTCCCTATCACTCGGTGCGGGTGTCCCTCTCACTCGGTGCGGGTGTCCCTGTCACTCGGGGCGGGTGTCCCTGTCACTCGGTGCCTGTGTCCCTGTCACTCGGTGCGGATGTCCCTGTCACTCGGTGCGGGTGTCCCTGTCACTCGGTGCGGGTGTCCCGATCACTCGGTGCCTGTGTCCCCGTCACTCAGTGCCTGTGTCGCTGCCACTCGGTGCCTGTGTCCTTGTCATTCAATGCGGGTGTCCCTGTCACTCGGTGCCTGTGTCCCTGTCACTCGGTGCCTGTGTCCCTGTCACTCGGTGCCTGTGTCCCTGTCACTCGGTGCGGGTATCCCTGTCACTCGGTGCGGGTATCCCTGTCACTCGGTGCGGGTATCCCTGTCACTTGGTGCCTGTGTCCCTGTCACTCGGTGTGGGTGTCCCCGTCACTCGGTGCCTGTGTCGCTGCCACTCGGTGCGGGTGTCCCCGTCACTCGGTGCCTGTGTCCCTGTCACTCGGTGCCTGTGTCCCTGTCACTCGGTGAAGGTGTACCTGTCACTCGGTGAAGGTGTACCTGTCACTCGGTACCTGTGTCCCGTTCACTCGATGCCTGTGTCACTGTCACTCGGTGCCTGTGTCCCCTTCACTCGATGCCTGTGACACTGTCACTCAGTGTCTGTGCCCCTGTCATTTGGTGCGGGTGTCCCTGTCACTCGGTGCGGGTGTCCCTATCACTCGATGCCTGTGTCCCTGTCACTCGGAGCGGGTGTCCCCGTCACTCGGTTCCTGTGTCCCTGTCACTCGGTGAAGGAGTCCCTGTCACTCGGTGCGGGTGTCCCTGTAACTCGGTGCGGGTGTCCCTATCACTCGGTTCCTGTGTCCCTGTCACTCAGTGAAGGAGTCCCTGTCACTCGGTGCCTGTGACGCTGTCACTCGGTGCGGGTGTCCTTGTCACTCGGTGCCTGTGTCACTGTCACTTCGTGCGGGTGTCTTTGTCACTCGGTGCCTGTGTCCCTGTCACTCGGAGCCTGTGTCCCTGTCACTCGGTGCGGGTGTCCCTGTCACTCGGTGCGGGTGTCCCTGTCACTCGGTGCGGGTGTCCCTGTAACTCGGTGCGGGTGTCCCTATCACTCGGTTCCTGTGTCCCTGTCACTCCGTGCCTGTGTCGCTGACACTCGGTGCCTGTGTCGCTGCCACTCGGTGTCTGTGTCCTTGTCACTCAATGCGGGTGTCCCTGTCACTCGGTGCCTGTGTCCCTGTCACTCGGTGCCTGTGTCCCTGTCACTCGGAGCCTGTGTCCCTGTCACTCGGTGCCTGTGTCCCTGTCACTCGGTGCAGGTGTCCATGTCAGTCGGTGCCTGTGTCCCTGTCACTCGGTGAAGGTGTACCTGTCACTCGGTGCCTGTGTCCCCGTCACTCGATGCCTGTGTCCCCGTCACTCGGTGCCTGTGTCCCTGTCACTCAGTGCGGGTGTCCGTATCACTCAGTGCCTGTGTCCCTGTCACTTGGTTCCTGTGTCCCTGTCACTTGGTTCCTGTGCCCCTGTCACTCGGTGCCTGTGTCCCTGTCACTCGGTGCCTGTGTCCCTGTCACTCGGTGCCTGTGCCCCTGTCACTCGGTGCCTGTGTCCCTGTCACTCGGTGAAGGTGTCCCTGTCACTCGGTGAAGGTGTCCCTGTCACTCGGTGCGGGTGTCCCTGTCACTCGGTGCAGGTGTCCCTGTCACTCGGTGCGGGTGTCCCGATCACTCGGTGCCTGTGTCCCCGTCACTCAGTGCCTGTGTCGCTGTTACTCGGTGCCTGTGTCGCTGCCACTCGGTGCCTGTGTCCTTGTCATTCAATGCGGGTGTCCCTGTCACTCGGTGCCTGTGTCCCTGTCACTTGGTGTGGGTGTCCCTGCCACTCGGTGCCTGTGTCCCTGTCACTCGGTGCCTGTGTCCCTGTAACTCTGTGCCTGTGTCCCTGTCACTCGGTGCCTGTGTCCCTGTCACTCGGTGCGGGTATCCCTGTCACTCGGTGCGGGTGTCCCTATCACTCGGTGAAGGTGTACCTGTCACTCGGTGCCTGTGTCCCTGTCACTCGGTGCCTGTGTCCCTGTCACTCGGTGCCTGTGTCCCTGTCACTCGGTGAAGGAGTCCCTGTCACTCGGTGAAGGAGTCCCTGTCACTCGGTGAAGGAGTCCCTGTCACTCGGTGCCTGTGTCCCTGTCACTCGGTGCGGGTGTCCCTGTCACTCGGTGCGGGTGTCCCTGTCACTCGGTGCGGGTGTCCCTATCACTCGGTTCCTGTGTCCCTGTCACTCAGTGAAGGAGTCCCTGTCACTCGGTGCCTGTGACGCTGTCACTCGGTGAGGGTGTCCTTGTCACTCGGTGCCTGTGTCACTGTCACTTGGTGCGGGTGACCCTGTCACTCGTTGCCTGTGTCCCTGTCACTCGGAGCCTGTGTCCCTGTCACTCGGTGCAGGTATCCCTGTCACTCGGTGCATGTGTCCCGGTCACTCGGTGTCTGTGCCCCTGTCACTCGGTGTCTGTGCCCCTGTCACTCGGTGCGGGTATCCCTGTCACTCGGTGCAGGTGTCCCGGTCACTCGGTGCCTGTGTCCCTGTCACTCGGTAACGGTGTCCCTGTCACTCGGAGCCTGTGTCCCTGTCACTCGGAGCCTGTGTCCCTATCACTCGGTTCCTGTGTCCCTGTCACTCGGTGCCTGTGTCCCTGTCACTCGGTGCAGGTGTCCATGTCAGTCGGTGCCTGTGTCCCTGTCACTCGGTGCGGGTGTCCGTATCACTCAGTGCCTGTGTCCCGGTCACTTGGTTCCTGTGTCCCTGTCACTCGGTGCCTGTGCCCCTGTCACTCGGTGCCTGTGTCCCTGTCACTCGGTGCCTGTGTCCCTGTCACTCGGTGCGGGTGTCCCTGTCACCCGGTGACTGTGTCCTTGTCACTCTGTGCCTGTGTCCCGGTCACTTGGTTCCTGTGTCCCCGTCACTCGGTGCCTGTGTCCCTGTCACTCGGTGAAGGTGTACCTGTCACTCGGTGCCTGTGTCCCGTTCACTCGATGCCTGTGTCACTGTCACTCGGTGCCTGTGTCCCCTTCACTCGATGCCTTGTGACACTGTCACTCGGTGTCTGTGCCCCTGTCATTCGGTGCGGGTGTCCCTGTCACTCGGTGCGGGTGTCCCTATCACTCGGAGCGGGTGTCCCTGTCACTCGGAGCGGGTGTCCCCGTCACTCGGTGCCTGTGTCTCTGTCACTCGGTGCCTGTGTCCCTGTCAATCGGTGCGGGTGTCCCTGTCACTCGGTTCCTGTGTCCCTGTCACTCGGTGAAGGAGTCCCTGTCACTCGGTGCGGGTGTCCCTGTCACTCTGTGCGGGTGTCCCTGTCACTCGGTGCGGGTGTCCCTGTCACTCCGTGCCTGTGTCGCTGACACTCGGTGCCTGTGTCGCTGCCACTCGGTGTCTGTGTCCTTGATACTCAATGCGGGTGTCCCTATCGCTCGGTGCCTGTGACGCTGTCACTCGGTGCGGGTCTCCTTGTCACTCGGTGCCTGTGTCACTGTCACTTGGTGCGGTTGTCCCTGTCACTCGGTGCCTGTGTCCCTGTCACTCGGAGCCTGTGTCCCTGTCACTCGGTGCGGGTGTCCCTGTCACTCGGTGCGGGTGTCCCTGTCACTCAGTGAAGGAGTCCCTGTCACTCGGTGCCTGTGACGCTGTCACTCGGTGAGGGTGTCCTTGTCACTCGGTGCCTGTGTCACTGTCACTTGGTGCGGGTGACCCTGTCACTCGGTGCCTGTGTCCCTGTCACTCGGAGCCTGTGTCCCTGTCACTCGGTGCAGGTATCCCTGTCACTCGGTGCATGTGTCCCGGTCACTCGGTGTCTGTGCCCCTGTCACTCGGTGTCTGTGCCCCTGTCACTCGGTGCGGGTATCCCTGTCACTCGGTGCAGGTGTCCCGGTCACTCGGTGCCTGTGTCCCTGTCACTCGGTAACGGTGTCCCTGTCACTTGGAGCCTGTGTCCCTGTCACTCGGAGCCTGTGTCCCTGTCACTCGGTGCCTGTGTCCCCGTCACTCGGTGCGGGTGTCCCTATCACTCGGTTCCTGTGTCCCTGTCACTCGGTGCCTGTGTCCCTGTCACTCGGTGCAGGTGTCCATGTCAGTCGGTGCCTGTGTCCCTGTCACTCGGTGAAGGTGTACCTGTCACTCGGTGCCTGTGTCCCCGTCACTCGGTGCCTGTGTCCCTGTCACTCGGTGCCTGTGTCCCGGTCACTTGGTTCCTGTGTCCCTGTCACTCGGTGCCTGTGTCCCTGTCACTCGGTGCCTGTGCCCCTGTCACTCGGTGCCTGTGTCCCTGTCACTCGGTGCCTGTGTCCCTGTCACTCGGTGCGGGTGTCCCTGTCACCCGGTGGCTGTGTCCTTGTCACTCTGTGCCTGTGTCCCGGTCACTTGGTTCCTGTGTCCCCGTCACTCGGTGCCTGTGTCCCTGTCACTCGGTGAAGGTGTACCTGTCACTCGGTGCCTGTGTCCCGTTCACTCGATGCCTGTGTCACTGTCACTCGGTGCCTGTGTCCCCTTCACTCGATGCCTTGTGACACTGTCACTCGGTGTCTGTGCCCCTGTCATTCGGTGCGGGTGTCCCTGTCACTCGGTGCGGGTGTCCCTGTCACTCAGTGCGGGTGTCCCTATCACTCGGTGCCTGTGTCCCTGTCACTCGGAGCGGGTGTCCCCGTCACTCGGTGCCTGTGTCCCTGTCACTCGGTGCCTGTGTCCCTGTCACTCGGTGCCTGTGTCCCTGTCACTCGGTGCCTGTGTCCCTGTCACTCGGTGCCTGTGTCCCTGTCAATCGGTGCGGGTGTCCCTGTCACTCGGTTCCTGTGTCCCTGTCACTCGGTGAAGGAGTCCCTGTCACTCGGTGCGGGTGTCCCTGTCACTCGGTGCGGGTGTCCCTGTCACTCTGTGCGGGTGTCCCTGTCACTCCGTGCCTGTGTCGCTGACACTCGGTGCCTGTGTCGCTGCCACTCGGTGTCTGTGTCCTTGACACTCAATGCGGGTGTCCCTATCGCTCGGTGCCTGTGACGCTGTCACTCGGTGCGGGTCTCCTTGTCACTCGGTGCCTGTCACTGTCACTTGGTGCGGTTGTCCCTGTCACTCGGTGCCTGTGTCCCTGTCACTCGGTGCCTGTGTCCCTGTCACTCGGAGCCTGTGTCCCTGTCACTCGGTGCGGGTGTCCCTGTCACTCGGTGCGGGTGTCCCTGTCACTCGGTGCGGGTGTCCCTGTCACTCCGTGCCTGTGTCGCTGACACTCGGTGCCTGTGTCGCTGCCACTCGGTGTCTGTGTCCTTGTCACTCGGTGCGGGTGTCCCTGTCACTCGGAGCCTGTGTCCCTGTCACTCGGAGCCTGTGTCCCTGTCACTCGGAGCCTGTGTCCCTGTCACTCGGTGCAGGTGTCCATGTCAGTCGGTGCCTGTGTCCCTGTCACTCGGTGAAGGTGTACCTGTCACTCGGTGCCTGTGTCCCCGTCACTCGGTGCCTGTGTCCCCGTCACTCGATGCCTGTGTCCCCTTCACTCGGTGCCTGTGTCCCTGTCACTCGGTTCCTGTGTCCCTGTCACTCGGTGCCTGTGTTCTTGTCACTGGATGCGGGTGTCGCTGTCACTCGGTGAAGGTGTCCCTGTCACTCGGTGCCTGTGTCCATGGTCACTCGGTGCCTGTGTCCATGTCACTCAGTGCCTGTGTCCCGATCACCCGATGCCTGTGTCCCTGTCACCCGATGCCTGTGTCTCTGTCACTCGATGCCTGTGTCCCTGTCACTCGGTGCTTGTGTCCCTGTCACCTGGTAGCTGTGTCCTTGTCACTCAATGCGGGTGTCCCTGTCACTCGGTGCCTGTGTCCTTGTCACTCGGTGCCTGTGTCCCTGTCACTCGGTGCCTGTGTCCCTGTCACTCGGTGCGGGTGTCCCTGTCACTCGGTGCGGTTGTCCAAGTCACTCGGTGAAGGTGTCCCTGTCACTCGGTGAAGGTGTCCCTGTCACTCGGTGCCTGTGTCCCTGTCACTCGGTGCCTGTGTTCCTGTAACTCGGTGTCTGTGTCCCTATCCCTCGGTGCCTGTGTCCCTGTCACTCGGTGCCTGTGTCCCTGTCACTCGGTGCCTGTGTCCCGGTAACTCGGTGTGGGTGTCCCTGTCCCTCGGTGTGGTTGTCCAAGTCACTCGGTGCCTGTGTCCATGGTCACTCGGTGCCTTTGTCTCTGTCACTCGGTGCTGGTGTTCCTGTCACTCGGTGCGGGTGTTCCTGTCACTCGGTGCCTGTGTCCCTGTTACTCGGTGAAGGTGTCCCTGTCACTCGGTGCGGGTGTTCCTGTCACTCGGTGCCTGTGTCCCTGTCACTCGGTGCCTGTGTCCCTGTCACTCGGTGCGTGTGTCCCTGTCACTCGGTGCGTGTGTCTCTGTCACTCGGTGCATGTGTCTCTGTCACTCGGTGCGTGTGTCTCTGTCACTCGGTGCGTGTGTCTCTGTCACTCGGTGCAGGTATCCCTGTCACTCGGTGCCTGTGTCCCTGTCACTCGGTGCCTGTGTCCCTGTCACTCGGTGCCTGTGCCCCTGTCACTCGGTGCGGGTGACCCTGTCACTCGGTGCCTTTGTCTCTGTCACTCGGTGCTGGTGTTCCTGTCACTCGGTGCCTGTGTCCCTGTCACTCGGTGCCTGTGTCCCTGTCACTCGGTGCCTGTGCCCCCGTCACTCGGTGCCTGTGTCCCTGTCACTCGGTGCGGGTGACTCTGACACTCGGTGCGGGTGACCCGGTCACTCGGTGCGGGTGTCCCTGTCACTCGGTGCGGGTGTCCCTGTCACTCGGTGCGGGTGTCCCTGTCACTCGGTGCCTGTGTCCCTGTCACTCGGTGCGGGTGACCCTGTCACTCGGTGCGGGTGCCCCTGTCACTCGTTGCGGGTGCCCCTGTCACTCGTTGCGGGTGTCCCCGTCACTCGGTGCGGGTGACCCGGTCACTCGGTGCGGGTGTCCCTGTCACTCGGTGCCTGTGTCCCTGTCACTCGGTGCCTGTGTCCTGTCACTCGGTGCCTGTGTCCCTGTCACTCGGTGCCTGTGTCCCTGTCACTCGGTGCGGGTGTCCCTGTCACTCGGTGCGGGTGTCCCTGTCACTCGGTGCGGGTGTCCCTGTCACTCTGTGAAGGTGTCGCTGTCACTCGGTGCCGGTGTCGCTGTCACTCGGTGCCGGTGTCCCTGTCACTCGGTGCCTGTGTCCCTGTCACTCGGTGCGGGTGACCCTGTCACTCCGTGCCTGTGTCCCTGTCACTCGGTGCGGGTGACCCTGTCACTCGGTGCCTGTGTCCTGTCACTCGGTGCGGGTGTCCCTGTCACTCGGTGCCTGTGTCCCTGTCACTCGGTGCGGGTGTCCCTGTCACTCGGTGCGGGTGTCCCTGTCACTCGGTGCCTGTGTCCCTGTCACTCGGTGCGGGTGACCCTGTCACTCGGTGCTGGTGTCCCTGTCACTCGGTGCCTGTGTCCCTGTCACTCGGTGCGGGTGTCCCTGTCACTCGGTGCGGGTGTCCCTGTCACTCGGTGCGGGTGTCCCTGTCACTCTGTGAAGGTGTCGCTGTCACTCGGTGCCGGTGTCGCTGTCACTCGGTGCCGGTGTCCCTGTCACTCGGTGCCTGTGTCCCTGTCACTCGGTGCGGGTGTCCCTGTCACTCGGTGCGGGTGACCCTGTCACTCCGTGCCTGTGTCCCTGTCACTCGGTGCGGGTGACCCTGTCACTCGGTGCCTGTGTCCTGTCACTCGGTGCGGGTGTCCCTGTCACTCGGTGCCTGTGTCCCTGTCACTCGGTGCGGGTGTCCCTGTCACTCGGTGCGGGTGTCCCTGTCACTCGGTGCCTGTGTCCCTGTCACTCGGTGCGGGTGTCCCTGTCACTCGGTGCCTGTGTCCCTGTCACTCGGTGCGGGTGACCCTGTCACTCGGTGCCTGTGTCCCTGTCACCCGGTGGCTGTGTCCTTGTCACTCTGTGCCTGTGTCCCCGTCACTCGGTGCCTGTGTCCCTGTCACTCGGTGAAGGTGTACCTGTCACTCGGTGCCTGTGTCCCGTTCACTCGATGCCTGTGTCACTGTCACTCGGTGCCTGTGTCCCCTTCACTCGATGCCTTGTGACACTGTCACTCGGTGTCTGTGCCCCTGTCATTCGGTGCGGGTGTCCCTGTCACTCGGTGCGGGTGTCCCTATCACTCGGTGCCTGTGTCCCTGTCACTCGGAGCGGGTGTCCCCGTCACTCGGTGCCTGTGTCCCTGTCACTCGGTGCCTGTGTCCCTGTCACTCGGTGCCTGTGTCCCTGTCACTCGGTGCCTGTGTCCCTGTCAATCGGTGCGGGTGTCCCTGTCACTCGGTTCCTGTGTCCCTGTCACTCGGTGAAGGAGTCCCTGTCACTCGGTGCGGGTGTCCCTGTCACTCGGTGCGGGTGTCCCTGTCACTCTGTGCGGGTGTCCCTGTCACTCCGTGCCTGTGTCGCTGACACTCGGTGCCTGTGTCGCTGCCACTCGGTGTCTGTGTCCTTGACACTCAATGCGGGTGTCCCTATCGCTCGGTGCCTGTGACGCTGTCACTCGGTGCGGGTCTCCTTGTCACTCGGTGCCTGTGTCACTGTCACTTGGTGCGGTTGTCCCTGTCACTCGGTGCCTGTGTCCCTGTCACTCGGAGCCTGTGTCCCTGTCACTCGGTGCGGGTGTCCCTGTCACTCGGTGCGGGTGTCCCTGTCACTCGGTGCGGGTGTCCCTGTCACTCGGTGCGGGTGTCCCTGTCACTCCGTGCCTGTGTCGCTGACACTCGGTGTCTGTGTCCTTGTCACTCGGTGCGGGTGTCCCTGTCACTCGGAGCCTGTGTCCCTGTCACTCGGAGCCTGTGTCCCTGTCACTCGGAGCCTGTGTCCCTGTCACTCGGTGCAGGTGTCCATGTCAGTCGGTGCCTGTGTCCCTGTCACTCGGTGAAGGTGTACCTGTCACTCGGTGCCTGTGTCCCCGTCACTCGGTGCCTGTGTCCCCGTCACTCGATGCCTGTGTCCCCTTCACTCGGTGCCTGTGTCCCTGTCACTCGGTTCCTGTGTCCCTGTCACTCGGTGCCTGTGTTCTTGTCACTGGATGCGGGTGTCGCTGTCACTCGGTGAAGGTGTCCCTGTCACTCGGTGCCTGTGTCCATGGTCACTCGGTGCCTGTGTCCATGTCACTCAGTGCCTGTGTCCCGATCACCCGATGCCTGTGTCCCTGTCACCCGATGCCTGTGTCTCTGTCACTCGATGCCTGTGTCCCTGTCACTCGGTGCGGGTGTCCTTGTCACTCGGTGCCTGTGTCGCTGCCACTCGGTGCTTGTGTCCCTGTCACCTGGTAGCTGTGTCCTTGTCACTCAATGCGGGTGTCCCTGTCACTCGGTGCCTGTGTCCTTGTCACTCGGTGCCTGTGTCCCTGTCACTCGGTGCCTGTGTCTCTGTCACTCGGTGCCTGTGTCTCTGTCACTCGGTGCCTGTGTCTCTGTCACTCGGTGCGGGTGTCCCTGTAACTCGGTGCGGGTGTCCCTGTCACTCGGTGCGGTTGTCCAAGTCACTCGGTGAAGGTGTCCCTGTCACTCGGTGAAGGTGTCCCTGTCACTCGGTGCCTGTGTCCCTGTCACTCGGTGCCTGTGTTCCTGTAACTCGGTGTCTGTGTCCCTATCCCTCGGTGCCTGTGTCCCTGTCACTCGGTGCCTGTGTCCCTGTCACTCGGTGCCTGTGTCCCGGTAACTCGGTGTGGGTGTCCCTGTCCCTCGGTGTGGTTGTCCAAGTCACTCGGTGCCTGTGTCCATGGTCACTCGGTGCCTTTGTCTCTGTCACTCGGTGCTGGTGTTCCTGTCACTCGGTGCCTGTGTCCCTGTTACTCGGTGAAGGTGTCCCTGTCACTCGGTGCGTGTGTCCCTGTCACTCGGTGCGTGTGTCTCTGTCACTCGGTGCGTGTGTCTCTGTCACTCGGTGCGTGTGTCTCTGTCACTCGGTGCCTGTGTCCCTGTCACTCGGTGCCTGTGTCCCTGTCACTCGGTGCCTGTGCCCCTGTCACTCGGTGCGGGTGACCCTGTCACTCGGTACCTTTGTCTCTGTCACTCGGTGCTGGTGTTCCTGTCACTCGGTGCCTGTGTCCCTGTCACTCGGTGCCTGTGTCCCTGTCACTCGGTGCCTGTGCCCCTGTCACTCGGTGCCTGTGTCCCTGTCACTCGGTGCGGGTGACTCTGACACTCGGTGCGGGTGACCCGGTCACTCGGTGCGGGTATCCCTGTCACTCGGTGCGGGTGTCCCTGTCACTCGGTGCGGGTGTCCCTGTCACTCGGTGCCTGTGTCCCTGTCACTCGGTGCGGGTGACCCTGTCACTCGGTGCAGGTGCCCCTGTCACTCGTTGCGGGTGCCCCTGTCACTCGTTGCGGGTGTCCCCGTCACTCGGTGCGGGTGACCCGGTCACTCGGTGCGGGTGTCCCTGTCACTCGGTGCCTGTGTCCCTGTCACTCGGTGCCTGTGTCCTGTTACTCGGTGCTGGTGTCCCTGTCACTCGGTGCCTGTGTCCCTGTCACTCGGTGCGGGTGTCCCTGTCACTCGGTGCGGGTGTCCCTGTCACTCTGTGAAGGTGTCGCTGTCACTCGGTGCCGGTGTCGCTGTCACTCGGTGCCGGTGTCCCTGTCACTCGGTGCCTGTGTCCCTGTCACTCGGTGCGGGTGTCCCTGTCACTCGGTGCGGGTGACCCTGTCACTCCGTGCCTGTGTCCCTGTCACTCGGTGCGGGTGACCCTGTCACTCGGTGCCTGTGTCCCTGTCACTCGGTGCGGGTGTCCCTGTCACTCGGTGCGGGTGTCCCTGTCACTCGGTGCGGGTGACCCTGTCACTCGGTGCGGGTGCCCCTGTCACCCGGTGCGGGTGCCCCTGTCACTCGGTGCGGGTGTCCCTGTCACTCGTTGCAGGTGTCCCTGTCACTCGTTGCGGGTGACCCTGTCACTCGGTGCGGGTGCCCCTGTCACTCAATGCGGGTGCCCCTGTCACTCGGTGCCTGTGTCCCTGTCACTCGGTGCTTGTGTCCCTGTCCCTCGGTGCCTGTGTCCCTGTCCCTCGGTGCCTGTGTCCCTGTCACTCGGTGCTGGTGTCCAAGTCAATCGGTGCCTGTGTTCCTGTCACTCGGTGAAGGTGTCCCTGTCACTCGGTGCTTGTGTCCCTGTCACTCGGTGCCTGTGTCCTGTCACTCGGTGCGGGTGACCCTGACACTCGGTGCGGGTGACCCGGTCACTCGGTGCGGGTGTCCCTGTCACTCGGTGCGGGTGTCCCTGTCACTCGGTGCCTGTGTCCTGTCACTCGGTGCCTGTGTCCTGTCACTCGGTGCGTGTGTCCCTGTCACTCGGTGCGGGTGACCCTGTCACTCGGTGCGGGTGCCCCTGTCACTCGTTGCGGGTGTCCCTGTCACTCGGTGCGGGTGTCCCTGTCACTCGGTGCGGGTGTCCCTGTCACTCGGTGCGGGTGTCCCTGTCACTCGGTGCCTGTGTCCCTGTCACTCGGTGCCTGTGTCCTGTCACTCGGTGCCTGTGTCCCTGTCACTCGGTGCCTGTGTCCTGTCACTCGGTGCGGGTGTCCCTGTCACTCGGTGCGGGTGTCCCTGTCACTCGGTGCGGGTGACCCTGACACTCGGTGCGGGTGACCCGGTCACTCGGTGCGGGTGTCCCTGTCACTCGGTGCCTGTGTCCTGTCACTCGGTGCCTGTGTCCTGTCACTCGGTGCGTGTGTCCCTGTCACTCGGTGCGGGTGACCCTGTCACTCGGTGCGGGTGCCCCTGTCACCCGGTGCGGGTGCCCCTGTCACTCGGTGCGGGTGCCCCTGTCATTCGGTGCGGGTGTCCCTGTCACTCGGTGCGGGTGTCCCTGTCACTCGGTGCGGGTGACCCTGTCATTCGGTGCGGGTGTCCCTGTCACTCGGTGCGGGTGTCCCTGTCACTCGGTGCGGGTGTCCCTGTCACTCGGTGCCTGTGTCCTGTCACTCGGTGCGTGTGTCCCTGTCACTCGGTGCGGGTGACCCTGTCACTCGGTGCGGGTGCCCCTGTCACTCGTTGCGGGTGCCCCTGTCACTCGGTGCGGGTGCCCCTGTCACTCGGTGCGGGTGACCCTGTCATTCGGTGCGGGTGTCCCTGTCACTCGGTGCGGGTGTCCCTGTCACTCGGTGCCTGTGTCCTGTCACTCGGTGCCTGTGTCCTGTCACTCGGTGCGTGTGACCCTGTCACTCGGTGCGGGTGACCCTGTCACTCGGTGCGGGTGCCCCTGTCACTCGTTGCGGGTGCCCCTGTCACTCGTTGCGGGTGACCCTGTCATTCGGTGCGGGTGTCCCTGTCACTCGGTGCGGGTGTCCCTGTCACTCGGTGCGGGTGTCCCTGTCACTCGGTGCCTGTGTCCCTGTCACTCGGTGCCTGTGTCCTGTCACTCGGTGCGTGTGTCCCTGTCACTCGGTGCCTGTGTCCTGTCACTCGGTGCGGGTGTCCCTGTCACTCGGTGCCTGTGTCCCTGTCACTCGGTGCGGGTGACCCTGACACTCGGTGCGGGTGACCCGGTCACTCGGTGCGGGTGTCCCTGTCACTCGGTGCCTGTGTCCTGTCACTCGGTGCCTGTGTCCTGTCACTCGGTGCCTGTGTCCTGTCACTCGGTGCGTGTGTCCCTGTCACTCGGTGCGGGTGACCCTGTCACTCGGTGCGGGTGCCCCTGTCACTCGTTGCGGGTGCCCCTGTCACTCGGTGCGGGTGCCCCTGTCACTCGGTGCGGGTGACCCTGTCATTCGGTGCGGGTGTCCCTGTCACTCGGTGCGGGTGTCCCTGTGACTCGGTGCGGGTGTCCCTGTGACTCGGTGCGGGTGTCCCTGTCACTCGGTGCGGGTGTCCCTGTCACTCGGTGCCTGTGTCCTGTCACTCGGTGCGTGTGTCCCTGTCACTCGGTGCGTGTTTCCCTGTCACTCGGTGCGTGTGTCCCTGTCACTCGGTGCGGGTGTCCCTGTCACTCGGTGCGGGTGTCCCTGTCACTCGGTGCGGGTGTCCCGGTCACTCGGTGCGGGTGTCCCGGTCACTCGGTGCGGGTGACCCGGTCACTCGGTGCGGGTGACCCTGTTACTCGGTGCCTGTGTCCTGTCACTCGGTGCGTGTGTCCCTGTCACTCGGTGCGTGTGTCCCTGTCACTCGGTGCGGGTGTCCCTGTCACTCGGTGCGGGTGTCCCTGTCACTCGGTGCGGGTTTCCCTGTCACTCTGTGAAGGTGTCGCTGTCACTCGGTGCCGGTGTCCCTGTCACTCGGTGCCTGTGTCCCTGTCACTCGGTGCGGGTGACCCGGTCACTCGGTGCGGGTGACCCGGTCACTCGGTGCGGGTGTCCCTGTCACTCGGTGCCTGTGTCCCTGTCACTCGGTGCCTGTGTCCCTGTCACTCGGTGCCTGTGTCCCTGTCACTCGGTGCCTGTGTCCCTGTCACTCGGTGCGGGTGTCCCTGTCACTCGGTGCCTGTGTCCCTGTCACTCGGTGCGGGTGTCCCTGTCACTCGGTGCGGGTGACCCTGTCACTCGGTGCGGGTGACCCGGTCACTCGGTGCGGGTGACCCGGTCAATCGGTGCGGGTGACCCTGTCACTCGGTGCGGGTGCCCCTGTCACTCGATGCGGGTGCCCCTGTCACTCGGTGCCTGTGTCCCTGTCACTCGGTGCTTGTGTCCCTGTCCCTCGGTGCCTGTGTCCCTATCACTCGGTGAAGGTGTCCCTGTGACTCGGTGCTGGTGTCCAAGTCAATCGGTGCCTGTGTTCCTGTCACTCGGTGAAGGTGTCCCTGTCACTCGGTGCCTGTGTCCCTGTCACTCGGTGCCTGTGTCCTGTCACTCGGTGCGGGTGTCCCTGTCACTCGGTGCCTGTGTCCCTGTCACTCGGTGCGGGTGACCCTGACACTCGGTGCGGGTGACCCGGTCACTCGGTGCGGGTGTCCCTGTCACTCGGTGCGGGTGTCCCTGTCACTCGGTGCCTGTGTCCTGTCACTCGGTGCGTGTGTCCCTGTCACTCGGTGCGGGTGACCCTGTCACTCGGTGCGGGTGCCCCTGTCACTCAATGCGGGTGCCCCTGTTACTCGGTGCCTGTGTCCCTGTCACTTGGTGCTTGTGTCCCTGTCCCTCGGTGCCTGTGTCCCTTTCCCTCGGTGCCTGTGTCCCTGTCACTCGGTGCTGGTGTCCAAGTAAATCGGTGCCTGTGTTCCTGTCACTCGGTGAAGGTGTCCCTGTCACTCGGTGCTTGTGTCCCTGTCACTCGGTGCCTGTGTCCTGTCACTCGGTGCGGGTGTCCCTGTCACTCGGTGCCTGTGTCCCTGTCACTCGGTGCGGGTGACCCTGACACTCGGTGCGGGTGACCCGGTCACTCGGTGCGGGTGTCCCTGTCACTCGGTGCGGGTGTCCCTGTCACTCGGTGCCTGTGTCCTGTCACTCGGTGCCTGTGTCCTGTCACTCGGTGCGTGTGTCCCTGTCACTCGGTGCGGGTGACCCTGTCACTCGGTGCCTGTGTCCCTGTCACTCGGTGCGGGTGACCCGGTCACTCGGTGCGGGTGACCCTGTTACTCGGTGCCTGTGTCCTGTCACTCGGTGCCTGTGTCCCTGTCACTCGGTGCGTGTGTCCCTGTCACTCGGTGCGTGTGTCCCTGTCACTCGGTGCGGGTGACCCTGTCACTCGGTGCGGGTGTCCCTGTCACTCGGTGCGGGTGTCCCTGTCACTCGGTGCGGGTTTCCCTGTCACTCTGTGAAGGTGTCGCTGTCACTCGGTGCCGGTGTCGCTGTCACTCGGTGCCGGTGTCCCTGTCACTCGGTGCCTGTGTCCCTGTCACTCGGTGCGGGTGACCTGGTCACTCGGTGCGGGTGTCCCTGTCACTCGGTGCCTGTGTCCCTGTCACTCGGTGCCTGTGTCCCTGTCACTCGGTGCGGGTGACCCTGTCACTCGGTGCCTGTGTCCCTGTCACTCGGTGCGGGTGTCCCTGTCACTCGGTGCGGGTGTCCCTGTCACTCGGTGCCTGTGTCCCTGTCACTCGGTGCGGGTGTCCCTGTCACTCGGTGCGGGTGACCCTGTCACTCGGTGCGGGCGACCCGGTCACTCGGTGCGGGCGACCCGGTCACTCGGTGCGGGCGACCCGGTCACTCGGTGCGGGCGACCCGGTCACTCGGTGCGGGCGACCCGGTCACTCGGTGCGGGCGACCCTGTCACTCGGTGCGGGTGCCCCTGTCACTCGATGCGGGTGCCCCTGTCACTCGGTGCCTGTGTCCCTGTCACTCGGTGCTTGTGTCCCTGTCCCTCGGTGCCTGTGTCCCTGTCACTCGGTGAAGGTGTCCCTGTGACTCGGTGCTGGTGTCCAAGTCAATCGGTGCCTGTGTTCCTGTCACTCGGTGAAGGTGTCCCTGTCACTCGGTGCCTGTGTCCCTGTCACTCGGTGCCTGTGTCCTGTCACTCGGTGCGGGTGTCCCTGTCACTCGGTGCCTGTGTCCCTGTCACTCGGTGCGGGTGACCCTGACACTCGGTGCGGGTGACCCGGTCACTCGGTGCGGGTGTCCCTGTCACTCGGTGCGGGTGTCCCTGTCACTCGGTGCCTGTGTCCTGTCACTCGGTGCGGGTGAACCGGTCACTCGGTGCGGGTGTCCCTGTCACTCGGTGCGGGTGTCCCTGTCACTCGGTGCCTGTGTCCCTGTCACTCGGTGCCTGTGTCCTGTCACTCGGTGCCTGTGTCCTGTCACTCGGTGCGTGTGTCCCTGTCACTCGGTGCGGGTGACCCTGTCACTCGGTGCGGGTGCCCCTGTCACTCGTTGCGGGTGACCCTGTCACTCGGTGCGGGTGACCCTGTCATTCGGTGCGGGTGTCCCTGTCACTCAGTGCGGGTGTCCCTGTCACTCGGTGCGGGTGTCCCTGTCACTCGGTGCGGGTGTCCCTGTCACTCGGTGCCTGTGTCCCTGTCACTCGGTGCGGGTGTCCCTGTCACTCGGTACCTGTGTCCCTGTCACTCGGTGCGGGTGACCCTGACACTCGGTGCGGGTGACCCGGTCACTCGGTGCGGGTGTCCCTGTCACTCGGTGCGGGTGTCCCTGTCACTCGGTGCCTGTGTCCTGTCACTCGGTGCCTGTGTCCTGTCACTCGGTGCGTGTGTCCCTGTCACTCGGTGCGGGTGACCCTGTCACTCGGTGCGGGTGCCCCTGTCACTCGTTGCGGGTGCCCCTGTCACTCGGTGCGGGTGACCCTGTCATTCGGTGCGGGTGTCCCTGTCACTCGGTGCGTGTGTCCCTGTCACTCGGTGCGTGTGTCCCTGTCACTCGGTGCGTGTGTCCCTGTCACTCGGTGCGGGTGTCCCTGTCACTCGGTGCGGGTGTCCCTGTCACTCGGTGCGGGTGACCCGGTCACTCGGTGCGGGTGACCCGGTCACTCGGTGCGGGTGACCCTGTTACTCGGTGCCTGTGTCCTGTCACTCGGTGCCTGTGTCCCTGTCACTCGGTGCGTGTGTCCCTGTCACTCGGTGCGTGTGTCCCTGTCACTCGGTGCGGGTGACCCTGTCACTCGGTGCGGGTGTCCCTGTCACTCGGTGCGGGTGTCCCTGTCACTCGGTGCGGGTTTCCCTGTCACTCTGTGAAGGTGTCGCTGTCACTCGGTGCCGGTGTCGCTGTCACTCGGTGCCGGTGTCCCTGTCACTCGGTGCCTGTGTCCCTGTCACTCGGTGCGGGTGACCCGGTCACTCGGTGCGGGTGTCCCTGTCACTCGGTGCCTGTGTCCCTGTCACTCGGTGCCTGTGTCCCTGTCACTCGGTGCGGGTGACCCTGTCACTCGGTGCCTGTGTCCCTGTCACTCGGTGCGGGTGTCCCTGTCACTCGGTGCCTGTGTCCCTGTCACTCGGTGCGGGTGTCCCTGTCACTCGGTGCCTGTGTCCCTGTCACTCGGTGCGGGTGTCCCTGTCACTCGGTGCGGGTGACCCTGTCACTCGGTACGGGCGACCCGGTCACTCGGTGCGGGCGACCCGGTCACTCGGTGCGGGCGACCCGGTCACTCGGTGCGGGTGACCCTGTCACTCGGTGCGGGTGCCCCTGTCACTCGATGCGGGTGCCCCTGTCACTCGATGCGGGTGCCCCTGTCACTCGGTGCCTGTGTCCCTGTCACTCGGTGCTTGTGTCCCTGTCCCTCGGTGCCTGTGTCCCTGTCACTCGGTGAAGGTGTCCCTGTGACTCGGTGCTGGTGTCCAAGTCAATCGGTGCCTGTGTTCCTGTCACTCGGTGAAGGTGTCCCTGTCACTCGGTGCCTGTGTCCCTGTCACTCGGTGCCTGTGTCCTGTCACTCGGTGCGGGTGTCCCTGTCACTCGGTGCCTGTGTCCCTGTCACTCGGTGCGGGTGACCCTGACACTCGGTGCGGGTGACCCGGTCACTCGGTGCGGGTGTCCCTGTCACTCGGTGCCTGTGTCCTGTCACTCGGTGCGGGTGACCCTGACACTCGGTGCGGGTGACCCGGTCACTCGGTGCGGGTGTCCCTGTCACTCGGTGCGGGTGTCCCTGTCACTCGGTGCGGGTGTCCCTGTCACTCGGTGCCTGTGTCCTGTCACTCGGTGCGTGTGTCCCTGTCACTCGGTGCGGGTGACCCTGTCATTCGGTGCGGGTGTCCCTGTCACTCGGTGCCTGTGTCCTGTCACTCGGTGCGTGTGTCCCTGTCACTCGGTGCGGGTGTCCCTGTCACTCGGTGCGGGTGTCCCTGTCACTCGGTGCCTGTGTCCCTGTCACTCGGTGCCTGTGTCCTGTCACTCGGTGCCTGTGTCCCTGTCACTCGGTGCGTGTGTCCCTGTCACTCGGTGCGTGTGTCCCTGTCACTCGGTGCGTGTGTCCCTGTCACTCGGTGCGGGTGTCCCTGTCACTCGGTGCGGGTGACCCGGTCACTCGGTGCGAGTGACCCTGTTACTCGGTGCCTGTGTCCTGTCACTCGGTGCCTGTGTCCCTGTCACTCGGTGCGGGTGACCCTGTCACTCGGTGCGTGTGTCCCTGTCACTCGGTGCGGGTGACCCTGTCACTCGGTGCGGGTGTCCCTGTCACTCGGTGCGGGTGTCCCTGTCACTCGGTGCGGGTTTCCCTGTCACTCTGTGAAGGTGTCGCTGTCACTCGGTGCCGGTGTCGCTGTCACTCGGTGCCGGTGTCCCTGTCACTCGGTGCCTGTGTCCCTGTCACTCGGTGCGGGTGACCCGGTCACTCGGTGCGGGTGTCCCTGTCACTCGGTGCCTGTGTCCCTGTCACTCGGTGCCTGTGTCCCTGTCACTCGGTGCGGGTGACCCTGTCACTCGGTGCCTGTGTCCTGTCACTCGGTGCCGGTGTCCCTGTCACTCGGTGCCTGTGTCCCTGTCACTCGGTGCGGGTGTCCCTGTCACTCGGTGCCTGTGTCCCTGTCACTCGGTGCGGGTGTCCCTGTCACTCGGTGCGGGTGACCCGGTCACTCGGTGCGGGTTACCCGGTCACTCGGTGCGGGTGACCCGGTCACTCGGTGCGGGTGACCCTGTCACTCGGTGCGGGTGCCCCTGTCACTCGATGCGGGTGCCCCTGTCACTCGGTGCCTGTGTCCCTGTCACTCGGTGCTTGTGTCCCTGTCACTCGGTGCGTGTGTCCCTGTCACTCGGTGCGTGTGTCCCTGTCACTCGGTGCGGGTGACCCGGTCACTCGGTGCGAGTGACCCTGTTACTCGGTGCCTGTGTCCTGTCACTCGGTGCCTGTGTCCCTGTCACTCGGTGCGGGTGACCCTGTCACTCGGTGCGTGTGTCCCTGTCACTCGGTGCGGGTGTCCCTGTCACTCGGTGCGGGTGACCCTGTCACTCGGTGCGGGTGACCCTGTCACTCGGTGCGGGTGTCCCTGTCACTCGGTGCGGGTGTCCCTGTCACTCGGTGCGGGTTTCCCTGTCACTCTGTGAAGGTGTCGCTGTCACTCGGTGCCGGTGTCGCTGTCACTCGGTGCCGGTGTCCCTGTCACTCGGTGCCTGTGTCCCTGTCACTCGGTGCGGGTGACCCGGTCACTCGGTGCGGGTGTCCCTGTCACTCGGTGCCTGTGTCCCTGTCACTCGGTGCCTGTGTCCCTGTCACTCGGTGCGGGTGACCCTGTCACTCGGTGCCTGTGTCCTGTCACTCGGTGCTGGTGTCCCTGTCACTCGGTGCCTGTGTCCCTGTCACTCGGTGCGGGTGTCCCTGTCACTCGGTGCCTGTGTCCCTGTCACTCGGTGCGGGTGTCCCTGTCACTCGGTGCGGGTGACCCGGTCACTCGGTGCGGGTGACCCGGTCACTCGGTGCGGGTGACCCTGTCACTCGGTGCGGGTGCCCCTGTCACTCGATGCGGGTGCCCCTGTCACTCGGTGCCTGTGTCCCTGTCACTCGGTGCCTGTGTCCCTGTCACTCGGTGCTTGTGTCCCTGTCCCTCGGTGCTTGTGTCCCTGTCACTCGGTGTGAAGGTGTCCCTGTGACTCGGTGCTGGTGTCCAAGTCAATCGGTGCCTGTGTTCCTGTCACTCGGTGAAGGTGTCCCTGTCACTCGGTGCCTGTGTCCCTGTCACTCGGTGCCTGTGTCCTGTCACTCGGTGCGGGTGTCCCTGTCACTCGGTGCGGGTGACCCTGACACTCGGTGCGGGTGACCCGGTCACTCGGTGCGGGTGTCCCTGTCACTCGGTGCGGGTGTCCCTGTCACTCGGTGCCTGTGTCCTGTCACTCGGTGCGTGTGTCCCTGTCACTCGGTGCGGGTGACCCTGTCACTCGGTGCGGGTGCCCCTGTCACTCGTTGCGGGTGCCCCTGTCACTCGTTGCGGGTGTCCCCGTCACTCGGTGCGGGTGACCCGGTCACTCGGTGCGGGTGTCCCTGTCACTCGGTGCCTGTGTCCCTGTCACTCGGTGCCTGTGTCCTGTCACTCGGTGCTGGTGTCCCTGTCACTCGGTGCCTGTGTCCCTGTCACTCGGTGCGGGTGTCCCTGTCACTCGGTGCGGGTGTCCCTGTCACTCGGTGCGGGTGTCGCTGTCACTCTGTGAAGGTGTCGCTGTCACTCGGTGCCGGTGTCGCTGTCACTCGGTGCCGGTGTCCCTGTCACTCGGTGCGGGTGTCCCTGTCACTCGGTGCGGGTGTCCCTGTCACTCGGTGCGGGTGACCCTGTCACTCCGTGCCTGTGTCCCTGTCACTCGGTGAGGGTGACCCTGTCACTCGGTGCCTGTGTCCTGTCACTCGGTGCGGGTGTCCCTGTCACTCGGTGCCTGTGTCCCTGTCACTCGGTGCCTGTGTCCCTGTCACTCGGTGCCTGTGTCCCTGTCACTCGGTGCCTGTGTCCCTGTCACTCGGTGCGTGTGTCCCTGTCACTCGGTGCGGGTGTCCCTGTCACTCGGTGCGGGTGTCCCTGTCACTCGTTGCGGGTGACCCTGTCACTCGGTGCGGGTGCCCCTGTCACTCGGTGCGGGTGTCCCTGTCACTCGGTGCGGGTGTCCCTGTCACTCGTTGCGGGTGACCCTGTCACTCGGTGCGGGTGCCCCTGTCACTCGGTGCGGGTGCCCCTGTCACTCGATGCGGGTGCCCCTGTCACTCGGTGCCTGTGTCCCTGTCACTCGGTGCTTGTGTCCCTGTCCCTCGGTGCCTGTGTCCCTGTCCCTCGGTGCCTGTGTCCCTGTCACTCGGTGCCGGTGTCCAAGTCAATCGGTGCCTGTGTTCCTGTCACTCGGTGAAGGTGTCCCTGTCACTCGGTGCTTGTGTCCCTGTCACTCGGTGCCTGTGTCCTGTCACTCGGTGCGGGTGTCCCTGTCACTCGGTGCCTGTGTCCCTGTCACTCGGTGCGGGTGACCCTGTCACTCGGTGCGGGTGACCCGGTCACTCGGTGCGGGTGTCCCTGTCACTCGGTGCGGGTGTCCCTGTCACTCGGTGCCTGTGTCCTGTCACTCGGTGCCTGTGTCCTGTCACTCGGTGCGTGTGTCCCTGTCACTCGGTGCGGGTGACCCTGTCACTCGGTGCGGGTGCCCCTGTCACTCGTTGCGGGTGCCCCTGTCACTCGTTGCGGGTGCCCCTGTCTCTCGGTGCGGGTGACCCTGTCATTCGGTGCGGGTGTCCCTGTCACTCGGTGCGGGTGTCCCTGTCACTCGGTGCGGGTGTCCCTGTCACTCGGTGCGGGTGTCCCTGTCACTCGGTGCGGGTGACCCTGTCACTCGGTGCGGGTGACCCTGTCACTCGGTGCGGGTGACCCTGTCACTCGGTGCGGGTGACCCTGTCACTCGGTGCCGGTGACCCGGTCACTCGGTGCGGGTGACCCGGTCACTCGGTGCGGGTGTCCCTGTCACTCGGTGCCTGTGTCCCTGTCACTCGGTGCGGGTGACCCTGTCACTCGGTGCCTGTGTCCTGTCACTCAGTGCTGGTGTCCCTGTCACTCGGTGTCTGTGTCCCTGTCACTCGGTGCCTGTGTCCCTGTCACTCGGTGCGGGTGTCCCTGTCACTCGGTGCCTGTGTCCCTGTCACTCGGTGCCTGTGTCCCTGTCACTCGGTGCGGGTGTCCCTGTCACTCGGTGCGGGTGACCCGGTCACTCGGTGCGGGTGACCCGGTCACTCGGTGCGGGTGACCCTGTCACTCGGTGCGGGTGCCCCTGTCACTCGATTCGGGTGCCCCTGTCACTCGGTGCCTGTGTCCCTGTCACTCGGTGCTTGTGTCCCTGTCCCTCGGTGCCTGTGTCCCTGTCACTCGGTGAAGGTGTCCCTGTGACTCGGTGCTGGTGTCCAAGTCAATCGGTGCCTGTGTTCCTGTCACTCGGTGAAGGTGTCCCTGTCACTCGGTGCCTGTGTCCCTGTCACTCGGTGCCTGTGTCCTGTCACTCGGTGCGGGTGTCCCTGTCACTCGGTGCCTGTGTCCCTGACACTCGGTGCGGGTGACCCTGACACTCGGTGCGGGTGACCCTGACACTCGGTGCGGGTGACCCGGTCACTCGGTGCGGGTGTCCCTGTCACTCGGTGCAGGTGTCCCTGTCACTCGGTGCCTGTGTCCTGTCACTCGGTGCGTGTGTCCCTGTCACTCGGTGCGGGTGACCCTGTTACTCGGTGCGGGTGCCCCTGTCACTCGTTGCGGGTGCCCCTGTCACTCGTTGCGGGTGTCCCCGTCACTCGGTGCGGGTGACCCGGTCACTCGGTGCGGGTGTCCCTGTCACTCGGTGCCTGTGTCCCTGTCACTCGGTGCCTGTGTCCTGTCACTCGGTGCTGGTGTCCCTGTCACTCGGTGCCTGTGTCCCTGTCACTCGGTGCGGGTGTCCCTGTCACTCGGTGCGGGTGTCCCTGTCACTCTGTGAAGGTGTCGCTGTCACTCGGTGCCGGTGTCGCTGTCACTCGGTGCCGGTGTCCCTGTCACTCGGTGCCTGTGTCCCTGTCACTCGGTGCGGGTGACCCTGTCACTCCGTGCCTGTGTCCCTGTCACTCGGTGCGGGTGACCCTGTCACTCGGTGCCTGTGTCCTGTCCCTCGGTGCCTGTGTCCCTGTCACTCGGTGAAGGTGTCCCTGTCACTCGGTGCCTGTGTCCCTGTCACTCGGTGCGGGTGTCCCTGTCACTCGGTGCGGGTGTCCCTGTCACTCGGTGCGGGTGACCCTGTCACTCGGTGCGTGTGTCCCTGTCACTCGGTGCGTGTGTCTCTGTCACTCGGTGCGTGTGTCCCTGTCACTCGGTGCGGGTGTCCCTGTCACTCGGTGCGGGTGACCCGGTCACTCGTTGCGGGTGACCGTGTCACTCGGTGCGGGTGCCCCTGTCACTCGGTGCGGGTGTCCCTGTCACTCGGTGCGGGTGTCCCTGTCACTCGTTGCGGGTGACCCTGTCACTCGATGCGGGTGCCCCTGTCACTCGGTGCCTGTGTCCCTGTCACTCGGTGCTTGTGTCCCTGTCCCTCGGTGCCTGTGTCCCTGTCACTCGGTGAAGGTGTCCCTGTCACTCGGTGCCTGTGTCCCTGTCACTCGGTGCGGGTGTCCCTGTCACTCGGTGCGGGTGTCCCTGTCACTCGGTGCGGGTGACCCTGTCACTCGGTGCGTGTGTCCCTGTCACTCGGTGCGTGTGTCTCTGTCACTCGGTGCGTGTGTCCCTGTCACTCGGTGCGGGTGTCCCTGTCACTCGGTGCGGGTGACCCGGTCACTCGTTGCGGGTGACCCTGTCACTCGGTGCGGGTGCCCCTGTCACTCGGTGCGGGTGTCCCTGTCACTCGGTGCGGGTGTCCCTGTCACTCGTTGCGGGTGACCCTGTCACTCGATGCGGGTGCCCCTGTCACTCGGTGCCTGTGTCCCTGTCACTCGGTGCTTGTGTCCCTGTCCCTCGGTGCCTGTGTCCCTGTCCCTCGGTGCCTGTGTCCCTGTCACTCGGTGCTGGTGTCCAAGTCACTCGGTGCCTGTGTTCCTGTCACTCGGTGAAGGTGTCCCTGTCACTCGGTGCCTGTGTCCTGTCACTCGGTGCGGGTGTCCCTGTCACTCGGTGCCTGTGTCCCTGTCACTCGGTGCGGGTGTCCCTGACACTCGGTGCGGGTGACCCGGTCACTCGGTGCGGGTGACCCGGTCACTCGGTGCGGGTGTCCCTGTCACTCGGTGCGGGTGTCCCTGTCACTCGGTGCCTGTGTCCTGTCACTCGGTGCCTGTGTCCTGTCACTCAGTGCGTGTGTCCCTGTCACTCGGTGCGGGTGCCCCTGTCACTCGTTGCAGGTGTCCCTGTCACTCGGTGCGGGTGTCCCTGTCACTCGGTGCGGGTGTCCCTGTCACTCGGTGCGGGTGTCCCTGTCACTCGGTGCCTGTGTCCCTGTCACTCGGTGCCTGTGTCCTGTCACTCGGTGCCTGTGTCCCTGTCACTCGGTGCCTGTGTCCCTGTCACTCGGTGCGGGTGACTCTGTCACTCGGTGCGGGTGACTCTGTCACGCGGTGCGGGTGACCCTGTCACTCGGTGCGGGTGACCCGGTCACTCGGTGCGGGTGACCCTGTTACTCGGTGCCTGTGTCCCTGTCACTCGGTGCCTGTGTCCCTGTCACTCGGTGCGGGTGACCCTGTCACTCGGTGCGTGTGTCCCTGTCACTCGGTGCGGGTGACCCTGTCACTCGGTGCGGGTGTCCCTGTCACTCGGTGCGGGTGTCCCTGTCACTCGGTGCGGGTGTCCCTGTCACTCGGTGCGGGTTTCCCTGTCACTCTGTGAAGGTGTCGCTGTCACTCGGTGCCGGTGTCGCTGTCACTCGGTGCGGGTGACCCGGTCACTCGGTGCGGGTGTCCCTGTCACTCGGTGCCTGTGTCCCTGTCACTCGGTGCCTGTGTCCCTGTCACTCGGTGCGGGTGACCCTGTCACTCGGTGCCTGTGTCCTGTCACTCGGTGCCGGTGTCCCTGTCACTCGGTGCCTGTGTCCCTGTCACTCGGTGCGGGTGTCCCTGTCACTCGGTGCCTGTGTCCCTGTCACTCGGTGCGGGTTACCCGGTCACTCGGTGCGGGTGTCCCTGTCACTCGGTGCCTGTGTCCCTGTCACTCGGTGCGGGTGTCCCTGTCACTCGGTCCGGGTGACCCGGTCACTCGGTGCGGGTGACCCGGTCACTCGGTGCGGGTGACCCTGACTTGCCATCCTGTTTTGGAAATACAACATCATTCCTTCACTATCATTCAGTCGATGTCCTGCATTCTGTCCCTGATAATGTTGTGGGTCTAACTGCAGCAGCAGCTGGTGTGCACTGGTTCAGGAAGGCTGCTTCTTGTCACCTTCTCACGGACAGCTCAGGACCGGTAATAAAAGCTGACCAAGCGGCGACACCCACATCCCATGAGTGAATGATAAAAAAACTCCCTTCATAGGATAGTCCCATCATGCCACACACATTTGGATTTTAAAGAGTATAGTTCAAATTTGAAATTAATTTATTTTTACAATTTCGAGTCATAGAGTCATATAACATGGAATCAGACTTTGGTCCATCTCATGGTAACTGACCAGATATCCCAACCTGGCCTAGTCCCCTTTTTAAGATTAGATTCCCTACAGCGTGGAAACAGACTCTTCGGGTCAACAAGTCCACACTGACCCTCCGAAGTGTATTTCCCTCTGACTAATGCATCTAACACTAGGGACAACTTAGCATGGCTAATTCACCTGACCTGCACATCTTTGGACTGTGGGAGGAAACTGGAGCACCCAGAGGAAACCCATGCAGAAACAGGGAGAATGTACAAACTCCACACAGACAGTCACCTGAGGCTGGAATTGAACCTGGGACCCTGGTGCTGTGAGGCAGCAGTGCTAACCACTGAGCCACTGTGCCTCCCCAAAAGGTTGCCAGCATTTGGTCCATATCCCTCTAAACCCTTCATATTCATGTACCCATCAAGATGCCTTCTAAATGGTGTAATTGTACCAGCCTCCACCACTTCCTCTGGCAGCTCATTCCACATTCACACCACCCTCTGGGTGAAACAGTTACTCCTAGAGACTACATTTGTTGCAATAACTGCAGGGAATCAGTTCGCAGACTTGGCAGGCGAGCCAGTCTGTGATGCAGAACACATGCTCAGTTTCCACATTAGCCAATAATGCCATAAAGCACTCTCCATCCATAACCTCATCACCTCAGGGGATCTCCCATCCACCGCCTCCAACCTCATAGTCCCACAACCCCGCACTGCCCGTTTCTACCTCCTGCCCAAAATCCACAAACCTGACTGACCCGGCCGACCCATTGTCTCAGCCTGCTCCTGCCCCACCGAACTCATCTCTGCATACCTCGACAACGGTCCTGTCCCCCTTAGTCCAAGAACTCCCCACCTACGTTCGGGACACCACCCACGCCCTCCATCTCCTCCATGATTTTCGCTTCCCCGGTCCCCAACGCCTTATCTTCACCATGGACATCCAGTCCCTGTACACCTCCATCCCCCATCACGAAGGACTCAAAGCCCTCCACTTCTTCCTTTCCCGCCGTACCAACCAGTACCCTTCAACTGACACCCTCCTTTGACTGAACTGGTCCTCACCCTGAACAACTTCTCTTTCCAATCCTCCCACTTCCTCCAAACCAAAGGAGTAGCCATGGGCACCCACATGGGCCCCAGCTATGCCTGCCTCTTCGTAGGATATGTGGAACAGTCCATCTTCCGCAGCTACACTGGCACCACTCCCCACCTTTTCCTCCACTACATCGATGATTGTATCGGCGCTACCTCGTGCTCCCACAAGGAGGTTGAACAGTTCATCCACTTTACCAACATCTTCCACCCTGACCTCAAATTCACCTGGACTGTCTCAGACTCCTCCCTCCCCTTCCTAGACCTCTCCATTTCTATCTTGGGCGACCGAATCAACACCAACATTTACTATAAACCGACCGACTCCCACAGCTACCTAGACTACACCTTCTCCCACCCTGCCCCCTGTAAAAACGCCACCCCATATTCCCAATTCCTTCGTCTCTGCCGCATCTGCTCCCAGGAGGACCAGTTCCAAAACCGTACCACCCAGATGGCCTCCTTCTTCAAAGACCGCAATTTCCCCCCAGACGTCGTCGACGATACCCACCACCGCATCTCCTCCACTTCCCACTCCTCCGCCCTTGAGCCCCGCCCCTCCAATCGCCACCAGGACAGAACCCCACTGGTCCTCACCTATCACCCCACCAACCTCCATGTACAGCGTATTATCTGCCGTCATTTCCGCCACCTCCAAATGGACCCCACCACCAGGGATATAGAACAATACAGCACAGAACAGGCCCTTCGGCCCACGATGTTGTGCCGAACTTCTATCCTAGATTAAGCACCCATCCATGTACCTATCCAAATGCCACTTAAAGGTCGCCAATGAATCTGACTCTACCACTCCCTCGGGCAGCGCATTCCATGCCCCCACCACTCTCTGGGTAAAGAACCCACCCCTGACATCTCCCCTATACCTTCCACCCTTCACCTTAAATTTATGTCCCCTTGTAACACTCTGTTGTACCCGGGGAAAAAGTTTCTGACTGTCTACTCTATCTATTCCCCTGATCATCTTATAAACCTCTATCAAGTCACCCCTCATCCTTCGCCGTTCCAACGAGAAAAGGCCGAGAACTCTCAACCTATCCTCGTACGACCTACTCTCCATTCCAGGCAACATCCTGGTAAATCTTCTCTGCACCCTCTCCAAAGCTTCCACATCTTTCCTAAAGTGAGGCGACCAGAACTGCACACAGTACTCCAAATGTGGCCTAACCAAAGTCCTGTACAGCTGCAACATCACCTCACGACTCTTGAATTCAATCCCTCTGCTAATGAACGATAATACTCCATAGGCCTTCTTACAAACTCCCTTCCCTCCCCTATCAGCGTTCCGAAAATACCACTCCCTCCGTGACTCCCTCGTCAGGTCCACACCCCCCACCAACTCAACCTCCACTCCCGGCACCTTCCCCTGCAACTGCAAGAAATGCAAAACTTGCGCCCACACCTCCCCCCTGACTTCCCTCAAGGCCCCAAGGGATCCTTCCATATCCGCCAAAAATTCACCTGCACCTCCACACACATTATTTACTGCATCCGCTGCACCCGATGTGGCCTCCTCTATATTGGGGGAGAGAGGCCGTCTACTTGCGGAATGTTTCAGAGAACACCTCTGGGACACCCGGACCAACCAACCCAACCACCCCGTGGCTCAACACTTCAACTCCCCCTCCCACTCCACCAAGGACACGCAGGTCCTTGGACTCCTCCATCGCCAGACCATAGCATCATGACAGCTGGAGGAAGAGCGCCTCATCTTCCGCCTGGGAACCCTCCAACCACAAGGGATGAACTCAGATTTCTCCAGTTTCCTCATTTCCCCTCCCCCCACCTTGTCTCAGTCAAATCCCTCGAACTCAGCACCACCTTCCTAACCTGCAATCTTCTTCCTGACCTCTCCGCCCCCCACCCCACTCTAGCCTATCACCCTCACCTTGACCTCCTTCCACCTATCGCATTTCTAACGCCCCTCCCCCAAGTCGCTCCTCCCTACCTTTTACCTTAGCCTGCTTGGCACACTTTCCTCATTCCTGAAGAAGGGCTTATGCCCGAAGCGTCGATTCTCCTGCTCCTTGGATGCTGCCTGACCTGCTGCGCTTTTCCAGCAACACATTTTCAGCTCCTTTCTTAACCCCACCCTTCACCTGATGTTGAGACCCCCAGGTTAAACCACTACCAGTCATCTGCTGAGACTTTGTTTACTCTACTTTGTATTATAAATAATGCAGTGTTTTTCTGTTAATCAATTACTTTCAGTGCCAGCTTGCTAGTATCTGTCCTGGGATAGTTTGATGGGGGACAGTGTAGAGGGAGATTTGCTGTGTTTAACCCTGTGCTGTCCTTGTTCCTGGGAGTTTTTGATGGGCGACAGTGTAGAGGAAGCTTCACTCTGTGTCTAATCCTATACTGTCCCTATCCTGGGAGAGGTTGATGAGGGACAGTGTAGAGGTAGCTGAGTAAACTGTTGTTTAATTATTGAGTGCTACTCACCAATGAAATCCTGAATTGTGAAATTGTGTACTGTCGTGTGTATTTCAGCCATGGACTGGTTCAGCATTCTGATTTTTTGATTCAGGATTCCCAGCTGAGTGTCCTGGATATTTCGCAATGTCCCAGAGTGGGTCTGCAGTGTTGTATTCAATTCTCTTTGACAGTTCCACAGGCTGGAGACATGTCTGTTTAAGCCCTCTTTGATTTTTTCCAGACTCTGTGACACAGAATCCAATTTGACACAGATGTTCTCCAGTTTGGATACTCGATGGTCAAGTCCTTCACTGGATTCCCTGCATTCTGCAATTTCCACCACCATGTGGCCATTGAACTTGGCCAACTCATTCTGAAAATTTATGAACTTATTGTTACTGTCTTCAATGTGACCAGTTAGCTCTTCCTGAATCCTGCTGATATCTGTAATCAGTCTGTCTGTACTTTCAGAGAAAGTTGTGTTCAACATATTTGTGTTATGGCTCTGCTTGTGAACAAAATCCTGAAGGCTCTTCAAGGTGCTATTGATGGAATTGAAGGTCACAATGACATCTTTCAGTTCTCCCTGCATCAAGCCAAGGTCAACACCCAAATTGCCACCAAACATTCCAAACCTATCGAGAGTCTTGTTGAAGGTTTCCATTTTAAACAGCAGGTCTTTATAATTGTTGGCAGGCTCCCTGAGCTCCTCTTTTAACCGGTTTAATTCTTTCTGAAATGTTGAGCACATTGAGCTACAGTTATACTCTGAACGGCCAGCTTTCTCCTTCAGCTTCTCCAATTCCTCAGTCAATTCATTAACTCGCATGTTAATTTCATTCTGTTGCAGAAGGATTTCATCTTTCATGGTATTACATTCTGTAACACTGGTTTCAATAGCACTTTGGATCTTGCTGTCCAAGTCCCGGAGACTGGAGCTAATGAAGTCCATTTGTTCCACATTCGAATGCATCTTTCTCTTTACTTGTTCGACGTCCTGCCCAAACTGATGAAGCATGTTCTTGAATGAATTACCTCCTATAGTAAGATTATGAATGTTTGACCCAATGTTTTGAATATTAGCCTCATTCTTCATAATATTGGTCTGAAGTTTGGTTAAAATATCCAGCATCTCAGAGGGATTTTGGTCATCATCTGTGACTGTGACTTGGGGAGGGCTACAGATCTGTGCACAGCCATTGACAGCTATTTGCAGCTTGGATTCCAGGTCATGCACACTTGACGTCACTGTCACCAGGTTTTCTCCATCTGCTCCTACAATATTCTTTAACTTTGCAATGTCTTCACCTAAACCAGTGACTGTGTCTCTCACCCAATCATCAAAAACTGTACCATTGCCCACAACAGACACTATTGTGTTAACTCGCTCCTCATTCCCATAGATTCTACCGCCAAATTCATGCCTCAGATTTTTCAGATGGGACATGATGCGTTTTTCAAGATTTTTCTCAGTTTGGTTCAGTCTTCGTTCAATGTGTTGGAATCGTTTGTGGAACTGATCATTCCATGGAGAGCTGCCTGAAGATAAGCCAGGAAGCTGATGGTCCAGTCTCTGATTCAAAACCCCGACCTCATCCGATAGAGAAGTGAGCTTCTGTTCCACATCCTCCAACTTCGCTTTGGTGCTGTCTATATCCACACAGCAAAGGTTTGGCCCAGATTCTGGCATTTCACTGATGTGCTTATGAATGCTTTCTATTAGATGCCTATTGTGTTGCTCAGTGGCATTGAATATTCTGCCCAGTTCCCGAAGCCTCTGCCTGTCTTCCTCCTGAAGTTGTCGGAGGAGCTCAATGTCAGCTCGACAAGAGAAGCAGGAGTTTTGTACCCGGTGTTCCACCTCCCTGACCAGCTCTTCCTTCAGATCCGACCATTTCTGACCAGTCTCAGACTGACTGACCTGAGCACCTCCAGCTGGTTTGATTGTGTTTAAAAGGTTAATCTCACCATCATGCTCCTTTACTCGGTTATCAATCTGGTGGAGTTTTCTCTGAATCTCATTGATAGTCTCCTTCATGTCAGGGTGGGATGCAGCATCAGCGGGCTGCCTCCCGTTCATTGCGATTTCAATCGCTTTCTGAATTTCATCCTGGAATTTCTCATTCATCCCTCGGATAGTGGACTGAAGATTGTGAATTTCCTGATTCAACTTCTGGATCTTTTCTTCCATCTCATGAGATTTATCAGAATCCATTCCACCTGTAAAAATATGAAATATTCCTGAAACATGATAGGAGACTCTCCAGTCAGAGGCACAGACAGATGTTTCTGTAGCCGACAGTGAGAAATCAGATTGGTGTGTTGCCTCCCTGGTGCCAGGATCAAGGATTTCTCTGAGGTGATGCAGAATGTTCTCAAAGGGGAGAGGGACCAGGTCATTGTACACATTGGAACAAATAAAATAGGAAGGGAAAGGGATGAGATTCTAAAGGGAGAATATAGAAGGTTAGGCAGGAATTTTCAAAAAAAAGGTTCTCCAGCGTAGTAATATCTGTATTACTCCTGGTGTCATGAGCTAGTGAGGATGGAGCAGATGAATGCATGGCTGAGGAGCTGGTGCAGGGGGGAAGTGTTCACATTTTTTAGATAATTGAAGTCTCTTCTGGGGTGGAAGTGACTTGTACAATTAGGCCGGATTGCACCTGAATTGGAAGGGGACTCGTATACTAGCAGAAAGATTTGCTCGAGCTTCCCAGGAGGATTTAAACTAGTAAGGTGGGGGGGGGGGGGGGGTGGGACCCCGGGAGATAGTGAGGAAAGAGATCAATCTGAGACTGGTACAGTTGAGAACAGAAGTGAGTCAAACAGTCAGGGCAGGCAGGGACAAGGTAGGAATAATAAATTAAACTGCATTTATTTCAATGCAAGGGGCCTAACAGGGAAGGCAGATGAACTCAGGGCATGGTTAGGAACATGGGACTGGGATATCATAGCAATTACGGAAACATGGCTCAGGGATGGACAGGACTGGCAGCTTAATGTTCCAGGATACAAATGCTACAGGAAGGATAGAAAGGGAGGCAAGAGAGGAGGGGGAGTGGCATTTTTGATAAGGGATAGCATTACAACTGTGCTGAGGGAGGATATTCCCAGAAATACATTCAGGGAAGTTATTTGGGTGGAACTGAGAAATAAAAAAGGGATGATAACCTTATTGGGATTGTGTTATAGACCCCCCAGTAGTCAGAGGGCGGTCTGTAAGAATAATAGGATGGTTATGGTAGGGGATTTTAACTTTCCAAACATACACTGGGACTGCCATAGTGTTAAGGGCTTAGATGGAGAGGAATTTGTTAAGTGTGTACAAGACAATTTTCTGATTCAGGATGTGGATGTACCTACTAGAGAAGGTGCAAAACTTGACCTACTCTTGTGAAATAAGGCAGGGCAGGTGACTGAGGTGTCAGTGGGGGAGCACTTTGGGGCCAGCAACCATAATTCTATTCGTTTTAAAATAGTGATGGAAAAGGATAGACCACATCTAAAAGTTAAAATTCTAAATTCGAGAAAGGCAAAAACTTTCAAAAGCTGATTGGGGGCAGGTGTTTGCAGGTAAAGGGACGGCTGGAAAATGGGAAGCCTTCAGAAATGAGATAACGAGAATCCAGAGAAAGTATATTCCTGTCAGGGTGAAAGGGAAGGCTGGTAGGTATAGGGAATGTTGGATAACTAAAGAAATTGAGGGTTTGGTTAAGAAAAAGAAGGAAGCATATGTCAGGTATAGACAGGATAGATCGAGTGAATCCTTAGAAGAGTATAAAGGAAGTAGGAGTATACTTAAGAGGGAAATCAGGAGGGCAAAAAGGGGACATTAGATAGCTTTGGCAAATAAAATTAAGGAGAATCCAAAGGGTTTTTGCAAATACATTAAGGACAAAAGGGTAACTAGGGAGAGAACAGGCCCCCTCAAAGATCAGCAAGGCAGCCGTTGTGTGGAACCACTGAAGATAGGGGGAGATACTAAACAAGTATGTTGCATCAGTATTTACTGTGGAAAAGGATATGGAAGATATAGACTGTAGGGAAAAAGATGGTGACATCTTGAAAAATGTCCATGTTACAGAGAAGGACGTGCTGGATGTCTTGAAACGCAATAAAAGTGGACAAATCCCCAGGACCTGATCAGGTGTACCCTACAACTCTATGGGAAGCTAGGGAAGTGATTGCTGGGCCCCTTGCTGAGATATTTGTATCATCGATAGTCACAGGTGAGGTGCTGGAAGACTGGAGGTTGGCTAACGTGGTGCCACTGTTTAAGAAGGGCGGGAAAGACAAGCCAGGGAACTATAGACCGGTGAGCCTGACCTCGGTTGTGGGCAAGTTGTTGGAGGGAATCCTGAGGGACAGGATGTACATGTATTTGGAAAGACAAGGACTGATTCGGGATATTCAACATGGCTTTGTGTGTGGGAAATCAAGTCTCAAAAACTTGGTCGAGTTTTTTGAAGAAGAAACAAAGAAGATTGATGAGGGCAGAGCGGTGGACATGATCTGTATGGACTTCAGTAAGGCATTCAACAAGGTTCCCCATGGGAGACTGATTAGCAAGGGTAGATCTCATGGAATAAAGGGAGAACTAGTCATTTGGATACAGAACTAGCTCAAAGGTAGAAGACAGAGGATGGTGGTGGAGGGTTGTTTTTCAGACTGGAGACCTGTGACCAGTGGAGTGCCACAAGGATCGGTGCTGGGTCCTCTACTTTTTGTCATTTACATAAATGATTTGGATGCGAGCATAAGAGGTACAGTTAGTAAGTTTGCAGATGACACCAAAATTGGAGGTGTAGTGGACAGCAAAGAGGGTTACCTCAGATTACAACAGGATCTTGACCAGATGGGCCAATGGGCTGAGAAGTGGCAGATGGAGTTTAATTCAGATAAATGCGAGGTGCTGCATTGTGGGAAAGCAAATCTTAGCAGGACTTGTACACTTAATGGTAAGGTCCGAGGGAGTGTTGATGAACAAAGAGAGCTTGGAGTTCAGGTTCATAGCTCCTTGAAAGTGGAGTCGCAGGTAGATAGGATAGTGAAGAAGGTGTTTGGTATGCTTACCTTTATTGGTCAGAATATTGAGTACAGGCGTTGGGAGGTCATGTTGCAGCTGTACAGGACATTGGTTGGGCCACTATTGGAATATTGCGTGCAATTCTGGTCTCTTTCCTATGCGAAGGATGTTGTGAAACTTGAAAGGGTAGAGAAAAGATTTACAAGGATGTTGCCAGGGTTGGAGGATTTGAGGTACAGTAAGAGGCTTAATAGGCTGGGGCTGTTTTCCCTGGAGCATCGGAGGCTGAGGGGTGACCTTACAAAGTTCTATAAAATCATGAGGTGTATGGATAAACAGACAAGGTATTTTCCCTGGGGTGACGGAGCTCAAAATTAGAGAAGGGAAAAATTTTAAAGGGACCTAAGGGGCAACGTTTTCATACAGAAGGTGATACGTGTATGGAATGAATTGCCAGAGGAAGTGGTGGAGGCTGGTACAATTTCAACATTTAAAAGGCACCCAGATGGGTATATGAATAGGAAGGGTGTGAAGGGTTATGGGCCAAGTGCTTGCAAATGAGACTAGATTAGTTTAGGATATCTGTTTGGCATGGACGAGTTGGACCGAAGGGTCTGTTCTCGTGCTGTACATCTCTATCACTCTATTTAAGTGAACAGAAGGTCTCCAGGGATTTGTTGAATCCAGCTTGCCATGTTTTGGGGACAAGGCTAAGAATGATGTACTGAAGGGTCAGTATAGGCCAATCCTGAACTCTCACCAACAGGTTCACCCACCTTCAACTGAGGATCCCGCTGATGGCCTTGTACCAGATGGATTGGGCTGATATGGTCTCGGAGATACAATGTCAGTCTGTCCTGGTGGACCCACCGAACAGTCATCTCCTGAGTAACCGTGGCAACATCTCCATTCCATTTCTGTCACCATTTTGTACGCAATCTTGTATCGCGGCTTCATGAAGGAACGATAACTGTGAGATACAAATGGACAGGAAACCTTCAGATCTGGTTGCCCAGTTATAGGAAGGATATTATTAAGCTGGAGAGCGTTCAAAAGAGACTTGCCAGGATGTTGTCGAGTAAACAAAAAAAGGCTGGAGAGGCTGGAACATTTTTGACTGGAACGTAGGAGGTTGAAAGGCAGCCTTACAAGTTTATAAAATAACGAGGGGTATAGATAGGGTTAATGGTCGCTGTCTTTTGCCTAGGATGGGGCATTTCAAGACCAGGGGCCATACTTTTAAGATGAGAGGAGAGAGATTTAAAAAAGACGTGAGGCAAAGTTTTTACACAAAGGGTGGTTCCCACTGGAATGAATTTCCTGAGGAAATGGTAGATTTGGATACAATTACAATGTTTAATTTGGATGGATACATGAATAGGAAAGATTTGAAAGGATATGGGCCAGGAGCAGGCAGGTGGGGACTAGTTTAGTTTGAGATTATGTTCGGCATGGACTAGTTGGTCCCACTCTGTATGACCCTGTTACTCTAAGTTGGCATAAAAAAGGACTACAGTTCTGTCGTGTTGTTCCATTGAGTTCAAGTTTATGACCATTGCATTCCTTAAGGATCAGGAGCATGGGGAATTGGTAACATATTTGCGTAGATATTGAAGGTGACAGTGCAGGATAAGAAAGAGTTAATAAGGCAAGTGGCACCCTGGGCCTTATAAATAGAGAAATAAAGAACAAAATCAAGGAAACAATGAAGAACCTTTATAAAATGGAGGTTCAGCCTCAATGAGAGGACTGTGACATAAAGTCATAGTCAGGGTCCTACAGCACAGAGATGGGCCCTTTAGCCCAAACTGGTCCATGCCAACCAAAATGTCCATCTACGCTAACCGCATTTCCCTGGCCCGTATCCTTTCCTATCCATGTATTTGTTCAAATGCCTTTTAAATGTTATTAATGTACCCGATTCAACAACTTCCGCTGGCAGCTCATTCCATATGCGTACCACCCTCTGTGTAAAAAGTTGCTCCTCAGATAACCTTTTATTCTTTCCCCTCTAACCTTAAACTGATGCCCTCGAGTCCTCGATTCCCCAACCCTGGGAAAAAGGCTGAGTGCATTCATCCTACCCAAGCCTCTCATGATATTACACATTTCTGTAAGATCCCCCCTCAGTCTCCTACGCTCTAAAGACAAAAGGTCCTAGCTTGTCCAACCGCTCCTTATTATTCAGATCCTTGAGTCCTGGCAAAATTCTTGTCATTTTCTTCTGCACAGTTTCCAGTTTGATAACATCCTTCCTATGGCAAGGTGACCAAAACTGAACACAATGCTCCAACTGTATTCTCACCAACATCATGTATAACTGCAACATAATTTCCCAACTCCTATACTCAATTGCCTGACTGATGAAGGCCAGTGTGCCAAAATCCTTCTTCACTGCCCTGTCTACCTGGGACTCCACTTTCAAAGAACCACGTACCTGAAATCCAAGGTCGTTCTGTTCCACGACACTCCTGAAGGCCCTACCATTTAACATGTCATTCATATCTAGATTTGATTTTCCAAAATGCAAGAGCTAACACTTATCTATATTAAACTCCATTTCTTGGCCCACTTCCCCAGCTGATCAAGGTCCTGCTGCAAATTCTGATAACGTTCCTCACTGTCCACAATACCGCCTATTTTAGTGTCATCAATAAACTTATTAATCATTGATATAGATAACAACCAGCTCTGGGCCAGCACCAACCCCTGAGGCACTCCACTAATCACAGGCCTCCAGTCCGACAAGCATCCTCCCACTATTACTCTCTGCTTCCTACCATCAAGCCAATTGTGTATCCCATTTGCCAGCTGCCCCTAACCTTTCAGAGTAGCCTACCATGTGGAATTTTATCAAAGGTCTTACAGAAATCCATACAGACTATGTCTATCGTCTTGCCCTCTTCAATTTTCCTGGTCATTTCATCAAATAACCCTAATAAGCTTCTGAGGCATGATACCCCATGCACAAAGCCATGCTGACTGCTCCTAATAAAACTTTATCTTTCCAAATTCATGTTGTATCTTATCCCTCAGAATATTCTCAAGTAACCTACTGACCACAGAAGTGTTAGGTTTATGGTTTATTGTTCACAGGCTTTTCTTTACAGCTCTTGTTGAATAATGGCACATTCACTATCCTCCAGTTTTCCGGGACCTCACCTGTGGTTAACAACGATATAAAGATATCAGCCAGGGCCACTGCAATTTCTTCTCTAGCCTCTTGCAGTGTCCTTGGATATATCTGGTCAGGACCAGGAGATTTATCCACCTTCATACATTCTAATATGTCCAACACCTCCTCTCCTATGATATGGACTGTCCCCAAGATATCACCACTAACTCCCCCCAGGTCTTCATGTCTTTCTCCACAGTAAACACGGAGGAGAAATATTCACCCATCTCCTGCAGTTCTAAACATACATGTCCACTTTGGTCCTTCAGGGCGTCCTATTCTTTTTCCTTTAATATACTTAAAGAACCTCTTTCAATTCACCCTAACCTTCTCAGCCAAGGCTACCTCGTGCCCCTTTTTCACCCTCCTGATTTCCTTCTTCAGTAACCTCCTGTATACCTCCAGGGATTCCTTTGATCCCAGGGACCTGGACCTGAGCCATGCTTCCTTTTTTCTGGTCAAAACTTCAATATCTCTTGTCAGCCAGGGTTCCCTATTCCTACCAACCTTGCCCTTCACCCTCACAGGAACATATAGACCTTGAACTCTAGCTATCTCATTTTTGAGAAAACCCTTTGCCTACAAACAAACTTCAATCAACCCCTGCAAGAAATCCCATCAAAATTCACCTTTATAGCCCAGCCCTAATTTCCCTTGTGAAGGTGGTGGTGAACTGTCTCCTTGAGCCACTGCAGTCCACGAGCTTTGGGTAGACCCACAGTGTTGTTAGGGAGGGAATTCTAGGATTTTGACCCAGTGACAGTGAAGGGACGGGTGATGTATTTCCAAGTCAGGATGGCGAGTGGCTTGGAGGGGAACTAGCTGTTAGTAATCTCACATTTCTGCTACCCTAGATATAGTGCCAATCATGCGGGCTACTTTGTCCTGGACGGTGTCAAGCTTCCTGAGTGTTGTTGGAGCTGCCCCCATCCAGGCAAGTGGGGAGTATTCCATCACCCTCCTGACTTGTGCCTTGTTGATGGCTTTGGGGAGTCAGGAGGTGAGTTTTCCTGTTTAAGATTCCTAGCTTCTGACCTGCTGTTGTAGTCACAGTAGTTATATGAGTAGTCCAGTTCAGTTTTGGTCAATGCTAACCCCCCACCCCACATCCGGATGTTGGTAGTGTAGGGTGCAGTGATGGTAATGTCATTGAATGTCAAGGGATGACAGTCAGATTCTTTCTTGTTGGCGATGGTCATTGTCTGGCATCTGTGTGATAACAATATTACTCGCCACTTATCAACATTTCGACATGGACTGCATCAGTATCTGAGGAGTTGTGAATGGTGCTGACCATTGTGCAATCATTAGCAAATATGTCCATTTCTGACCTTACAATGGAGGGAAGGTCATTGATGAAGCAGCTAAAGATGGTTGGGCCTAGGACAGTACCCGAGGAATTGCTGTAGGTTTATGCCAGTACTGTACATGGGCACTAGGACCGTAAATACTCACATCACTGTCCGTGGGCATTGTAGTGGGCCCCATCCACAGGGCTGATACTCAGGTTTGACGAACGTTGCTACACCATCTTCAATGATGCAGGATACCACCCGTGTAACTACATAGGCACACCAATTCCTGTTAAATACAAGGAGAGAGATAAGCCCAGTACACCAGTATCTGGATCCATTCTCAATGTTCATGCATTTTTAAAACAAGTTAGGCAGTATTTACTGAGAAGGTGAGGCAGGTTTGGTGGAGGTTATGATGGCAGGCTAAGTCTATTGTCTGACCTGTTCATTACTTTTAGACAGCAGAGTGGACCTCTGCTGTGGCTAGGTCCAAAAGGTGAGAAGCAACTGGGTGAACCCTGTAAAACAGCTCCCAATTACTCTACTTGAAATGCCCCCTCTTTAGTGATCTCCTGGCAGCGGTTGACACCATTAGTGGACTGCCCAATTCCTCAGTGGATATCTCCATATTAAAACTTCACCGTGCGCTTCAAGCCACCCTCAATACTTCCATTGGAGGAGCACTGAGAACCCACTAGATTTATAGAATTGGACACTGACTTCAGGAACAGTCAATCAAGAGTCTGCCTAAAACGTGCAGAACCTGTCTCATGGCATTGGGACTCCTAGTTTATCCCAAAGGCAGGACCCTTGAGTCCATGGGAAAATCCATCTTGTTCCATTGGTCAGTTGAGGAAATATTCTGAAATATCTACATTGCTGGAGAAGCTTGCATATGATAACTTTCACTGGTAAATCTACTCACAAATTCCATGTTAGCATATTCCATCTTAGAAATATGATGGACAAGCAGCAAACAGTCCATGTGGGATCAGGCCTCACCCTCAACAACTTCTCTTTCCAATCCTTCCACTTCCTCCAGACCAAAGAGGTAGCCATGGGCACCCCATGGGCCCCAGCTGTGCCTGCCTCTTCATCGGGTACATGGAACAGCCCATCTTCCACAGTTACACCAACACCAGCTCCCACCTTTTCCTCCGCTACATCGATGACTGTATCAGGGCTACCTCATGCTCCCACGAGGAGGTGGAACAGTTTATCAACTTTACCAACACCTTCCAACCCAACCTCATATTCACCTGGACCATTTCGGACACCTCCCTCCCCTTCCTGGACCTTTCCATCTCCATCTCTGGCGACGGACTAATCATAGACATCTACTACAAACCCAACAATTCCCACAGCTACCAGACTACACCTCCTCTCACCCTTCCTCCTGTAAAAATGCCATCCCTTATTCCCAAATCCTCTGCCTCAGCCGCATCCAATCCTAGGATGACCAATTCCATCTTAGAAAATCCCAGAAGGCCTCCTTCTTTCAAGATCACAATTTCTCTTCCCACGTGGTCAATGATGCCCTCCAGCGCATCTCCTCCACTTCACGCACCACTGCCCTTGAACTCCACCCCTCCCAATGCAACAAGGACCAAACCCCATCCCCGTCCTCACCTTCCACCCCACCATCCTTCACATACATCTCATCATTCTCCAACATTTCTGCCACCTCCAAACAGACCCCACAGGGATATATTTCCCTCCCCACCCCGATCAGTGCTCCAGAAAGACTATTCCCTCCATGACTCCCTCGTCAGGTCCACGCCCCCCACTCCCCAACTCCTGGTACCTTCCCCTGCCACATCAGGAATTGCAAAACCTGCGCCCACACCTCCCTCCTCACCTCTGCCCAAGGCCCCAAAAGATTCTTCCACATTTGACAGAAATTTTCCTGTATCTCTACCAATGTCACCTACTGCATCCATTGCACCCGGTGTGGTCTCCTCTACATCTGGGAGACAGACGCCTTCTTGCGGATTGTTTCAGAGAACATCTCTGGGACACCCACACCCACCGATCCCACTGCCCCGTGGCTGAACATTTCAACTCCCCCTCCCACTCTGTCAAAGACATGCAGGTCCTAGGCCTCATCCACCATCAAACCATTACCACTCGACGCCTGGAAGAAGAACGCCTCACATTCCGCCTTGGGACTCTGCAACCACACGGGATCAATGTGGATTTCAACAGCTTCCTCATTCCCCCTCCCCTCACATTATCTCGGTCCCAAGCCTCCAACTTGACACCACTCTCCTGACCTGTCCATCGTCTTTCCCAGCTATCCATTCCACTCCCCCCTCCTCTGACCTGTCACCTTCTCCCTCACCTTCATCCACCTATCACTTTCTCAGCTCCCTTCCACCGACTTCACCCCCCTCCTATTTATTTCTCAGCCCCCGGCCCACAAGTCTCATTCCTGATGAAGGGCTTATGCCCAAAATGTTGATTCTCCTGCTCCTCAGATGCTGCCTGACCTGCTGTGCTTTTCCAGCAACACGCACTCAACAGCCAACATTCCATTTCAGGCGGGGTGCCTTCAGACAGCAGTAATCACCGGCTAGGGCCTTCACGTCACACTTGCAAACATCTATGAAATGGGGCCTTCAGTCACCCAGAAGCTCACTTCACCATACAGAAACTACTGGGTCTCCTATCCTGCAACCATACCCAAGCAGAAGCCACTTCTGGTGATGAGCCAGTCATTTGGGACCTCAATCTTTGATGGATTGACACTTTTGTCATTTTGTCTTGCTTGTTTATAACAATAATGCACAACAGACAGCAAAGAAGGACACTGTATCATTTCATGACCATATACCATGTTGCTGACGACACAGGGGCACTGTCAAAAATCTACTTGGTCTTCAGAACCGGCTCCACGTTATCCAGTGGTATTTTGTGAGTCAAAGTTTACTAAAACTAAACAAAAGATACCTCATGGCATTAGGGATAACACATTAGGATGGATTGAAGATTTGCTGGCTTACAGGAAATGGAGGGGAGGCAAAAATGGGACATGTTCCTGATTGGCACAAAGAGATAAATGATGTGATACAGGGATCAGTTCAGGTGCTTCAATTTCTTATAATTTATACAAATGACTCAGACGAAGGAATGAAGTACATGGTTGCTAAATTTCAGGGTGGCACAAAGATAACCGAAAAGTATCTTGTTATAGTGTTGTGCAGCACAGAAACAGACTCTTCGGGCCTATCAGTCCATTCTGAACATAATTCCAAACTAAACTAACCCTACCTGCCTGCTCCTGGCCCATATCCCTCTAAACCTTATTCATGTATTTATCGGAATGGCTTTTAAATGTTGTAATTGTGCCCACATCCACCACTCCCTCAGGAAGTTCATTCCACACACAAACCCCCACTAAACAATTTACACCTATTTATCTCTTTCTTAAATCCACTCAATGACTTGGCTTCTACATACGTCTGTGGCAGTGGGTTCCACTGCCAACCCCCCTCCGAACCTGCTTGTTAACGTACAGAGAATCCTGAGCTAGGACTCTCAAGTCCCTTTGTGCTTCAGATTTCCAAAGACCATAAGACCATAAGACATAGGAGTGGAAGTAAGGCCATTCGGCCCATCGAGTCCACTCCGCCATTCAATCATGGCTGATGCGCATTTCAGCTCCACTGAAGCCTTTCCCCATTTAGAAAACAGTATAATCGGTATTCTTCCTACCAAAGTTCCTACCATGACTTAACACTATCCCACATTTTGAAGCCTAAACACACGCATCAGCCGGTTTCATAATAATTTCTACCCTACTGTTAGATTCCTATTGCACTTTTAGTTTGTAACCTGTAAATATTTCCCCTATACACCTTCAATCTGAAAGTAGCTTTACACAGATTGTCAAATTAGTAGCTATTCCCAATCACTGAACACAGTTTTCCTGTGATGTCACTCTTTCTCTTGTGCTGGGACATGATCCTGAACTACAATTTATCTTGTAAAAAGACCTCACAAACTACAAAAAAAAACCTATTCCCCTCTGTATTGAGTTTCCACTCTGCTGCCAAATTCCCCAAACTATATACTTCCTTGAACACGGGTGATGTCCCGGAGGACTGGAGAATTGCTAATGTTGTTCCCTTGTTTAAGAAGGGTAGCGAGGATAATCCAGATAATTATAGACTGGAGAGCCTGACGCCAGTGGTAGGAAAGTCACTGGAGAAGATACTGAGGAAAAGAATCTATTTACATTTGGAAGAAAATAGTGTAATCAGTGATACACAGCATGGTCTTGTACAGGGAAGGTCATGTCTTACCAACTTAATAGAATTCTTTGAGGAAGTGGCAAAGTGATTGATGAGGGAAGGGCTGTAGATGTCATTTACATGGACTTCAGTAAAGCGTCTGATAAGATTCCCCATGGTAGGCTTATGGAGAAAGTGAAGTCGCATGGGGTCCAGGTTGTACTAGCTAGATGGATAAAGAACTGACTGGGCAACAGGAGACAGAGTAGTAGTGGAAGGGAGTTTCTCAAAATAGAACATAGAACGTGGAAAGGTACAGCACAGAACAGGCCCTTCAGTCCACAATGTTGTGCTGAGGATTATTCCTAATCTAAAATAAAATAACCTAACCTACGCACCCCTCAACTCACTGATATCCATTCGCATGTCCAGCAGTCGCTTAAATGTCCCCAATGACTTCACTTCCACCACCACAGCTGGCAACACATTCCATACATTCACAACTCTCTGCATAAAGAAGCTTCCTCTGATGTCTCTTCTATACCTTTCTCCTTATATCTTAAAACTATGACCCCTCGTACCAGTCAATCCTGCCCTGGGGAAAAGTTTCTGGCTATTGACTCTATCCAAGCCTCTCATTATTTTGTACACCTCGATCAGGTCACCTCTCTTCCTCCTTCTCTCCAGAGAGAAAAGTCTGAGCTTCATCAACCTTTCTTCATAAGGCAAGCCCTCCAGTCCAGGCAGCATCCTGGTAAACCTTCTTTGCACCCTCTCCAAAGCCTCTGTATTTTTCCTATAGTAGAGCGACCAGAACTGAACACAATATTCCAAGTGTGGTTTCACCAGGGACTTGTAGTACTGCAGCAAAACCTTGCGGCTCTTAAACTCGATCCCCCCTGTTAATGAAAACCAAAACACCGTATGCTTTCTTAACAACCCTGTCCACTTGGGTGGCAATTTTGAGGGATCTATGTACTTGCACACCAAGATCCTTCTGTTCCTCCACACTGCCAAGAATCCTGTCTTTAATCCTATATTCAGCATTCGACTTCGACCTTCCAAAATGCATCACTTCACATTTATCCAGGTTGAACTCCATCTGCCATTTCTCAGCCCAGCTCTGCATCCTGTCTATGTCACACTGCAGCCTGCAACAGCCCTCGATACTATCGACGACACCTCCAACCTTTGTGTCATCTGCAAATTTACTAACCCACCCCTCAACCTCTTCATCCAAGTCATTTATAAAAACTACAAAGGACAAAGGCTCAAAAACAGAGCCCTGTGGGACATCACTCAACACTGACCTCCAGGCAGAATACTTTCCATCTACAACCACTCTCTGCCTTCAGTCAGCCAGCCAATTCTGAATCCAGATAGCCAAATCTCCCTGTATCCCATACCGCCTGACTTTATGAATAAGCCTACCATGGGGAACCCTATCAAATTCCTGAAGAAGGGCTTATGCCCAAAACGTCGATTCTCCTGCTCCTCGGATGCTGCCTGACCTGCTATGTTTTGCCAGCACCACATTTTTCAAGTCTGGTCTCCAGTATCTGCAGTCCTCACTTTCTCCTAGGAACCCTATCAAATGTCTTGCTGAAGTCCCTATACACCACATCCACTGCTCGACCCTTAACCTGTCGTCACCTCCTCAAAGAACTCAATAAGATTTGTGAGGCATGACCTGCCCCTCACAAAGCCATGCTGACTGCCTTTAATCATGCCATGCTTTTCCAAATAGTCTTAAGTCCTATCCCTCAGAATTCTTTCCAAAACCTTGCTGACCACAGACGCAAGACTGACTGGTCTATAATTGCCAGGGATTTCCCTATTCCCCTTCTTGAAAATAGGAACAACTTTCACCTCCCTCCAATCCTCCGGTTCGTCTCCCGTGGAGAATGAGGAGACAAAGACCTTCACCAGCGGCTTAGCAACCTCCTTTCTCACTTCCTGGAGCAGCCTAGGATAAATCAGGTCTGCATCTGCAGTCATTGTTTTTACCTTGTTAAATCAGGTCTGGCCCTGGGGACTTATCAATCTTAATGTTTGCCAAAATTTTAAGCACATAAACTTCATCAATCTCGATCTGTTCAAGCCTGTTTCTCAGCTCCTCAAGTTCTCATTCACAACAAGGTCCAAGTGAAAACCGAAGCAAAAAGCTCATTTAGAGCGTCCCCTATCTGCTCAGACTCTACACACAAGTTCCCTACACTATCTCTGACTAGTCCTACCTTCTCCCTGACCATTCTCTTATTCCTCACGTATGAGTAAAATGCCTTTAGGTTCTCCCTAAACCTTCCTGCCAAGCCTTTCTCGTGCCCCCTCTGGCTCCTTAGTCCACTTCTGAGCTCCTTTCTAGTAAGCCTGTAATCCTCTAAAGCTGTGCTAGATCTTTCCACCTTACATAAGCTGCCTTCTTCCTTTTGATGAGAAGCTTCTCTGTTCTCGTCATCCAAGGCTCCTTAATCTTACCCCTTCTCACCTGTCTCAGAGGAACAAATTTATGCATCACTCACAACAACGCTCCTGAAACAGTCTCCACATATCTGTTGTGCCCTTTCTGTGGAACAATTGCTCCCAATCTGTGCTTCCCAACTCCTGTCTGATAGCGTCATAATTCCTTTTCCCCAGTTAAATATCTTCCTTTGGTAACTGCTCCTTTCCCTTTCCAAGGCTATGGTAAATGTGAGGCAGTTATGGTCATTGTCACCAAAGTGTTCTACCACTGAGAGATCTGTTACCTGTCCTGGTTCATTGCCGAGCACCAAATCCAAAATGGCCTCTCCCCTCATCGGCCTGTTGACATACTGAGTAAGGAAACCCTCCTGAACACACCTGACAAAAACAGCTCCATCCAAACCATCTGCACTAACAACGTTCCAGTCGATATTGGGAAAGTTGAAATCACCCGTAACAACAACCCTGCTACATCTGCATTTTTCCAAAATCTGCTGGTCTATGAGTTCTTCAATCTCCCTACTGCTATTGGTCTGTAGAAAATCCCCAATGAGGTGGCTGTTCCTTTACTGTTCCTAACTTCCACCCATACTGACTCAGTAGACAAACCTTCCTCAACAACCTTTGTTTCTGTAGCTGTGATGCACTCTACTTTTTGCACCCTCCCTGTTCATTTTAAACGTTCTAAACTCTGGAACATCTAGCGACCATTCCTGCCCCTGTGAAACCCACATCTCCATTATGGCCATAAAATCCTAGTCCCAAAATGTCGAACTGTGCCCAGTGATGTCCCACAGGGATCCGTACTGGGACCACTGTTGTTTGTGATATACAGAAATTATTTAGAGGAAAGTGGAGGTTGCCTCTTTAGCAAGTTTGCAGATAACACGAAGATTGGTGGAGTAGCAGATAGTGAAGGGGACTGTCAGAGGATACAGCAGAATATAGACAGACTGGAGAGTTGGGCGGAGAAATGGAAGATGGAGTTCAATCCAGACAAATGCGAGGTAATGCATTTTGAAAGATTCAATTCAAGAATAAACCATACAGTAAATGGAAAAATCCTTGGGAAAACTAATGTACAGAGAAATCTGGGTGTTCAGATCCATTGTACCCTCAAGGTGGTCAAGAAGGCATATGGCATGCTTTCCTTCATCGGACAGAGTATTGAGTACAAGAGTTGGCAGGTCATGTTATAGTTGTAGAAGACTTTGGTTAGGCCACATTTGGAATACTGCACACAGTTCTGTTTGCCACATTACCAAAAGGATGTGGATGTTTGGAGAGGGTACAGAGGAGGTTCATCAGGATGTTGCCTGGTATGGAGGGCGCTAGCTATGAGAAGAGGTTGAGTAGATTCAGATTATTTTCATTAGAAAAATGGAGGGTGAGGGGGTCCTGATTAAGGTCCACGAAATCATGCAAGGTATAGCCAGGGTGGATAGCAAGAAGCTTTTTCCCCAGAGTGGGGGCCTCAGTTACTAGGGGTCACAAGCTCAAAGTGAGAGGGGAGAAGTTTAAGGGAGATATGCTTGGAAGAGGGTGATGGGGGCCTGGAAGGTATTGCCAGTGGAGGTGGTAGATGTGGGCACGATAGCGTCATTTAAGATGTATCTAGACAGATACATGAATGGGCAGGGAGCAGAGGGATACAGACCCTTAGAAAATAGGAGACAGGTTTAGATAGAGGGTGTGGATTGGTGCAGGCTTGGAGGGCTGAAGGGCCTGTTCCTGTGCTGCAATGTTTTCTGTTTACTCTGGATATGACATCTTTCTTAAGATCACCCTGCATTTTCTATACTCCAAAAGAACCTTTGTCGATTTGCTCTCTTTCTCCTGCTAAAAGCCTCTGTTTTCTTTCTGATCCAGTCCTGAACATTCCTAGAAATTCAGTGATCTCTAGGCCTGTTTCTCCTACATGTTACCCTAAAGATAACATGCTGAGCTTAGACTCTCCCCATTCCCTTTTGATGGTCACCCCACTGCCCCATTCTACATAGAACATAGAACATAGAAAAATACAGCGCAGTACAGGCCCTTTGGCCCTCGATGTTGCGCCAACCGAAGCCTACCTAACCTACACTAGCCCAATAACCTCCATATGCCTATCCAATGCCCGCTGGAATGACCATAAAGAGGGAGAGTCCACCACTGAGACTGGCAGGGCATTCCATGAACTTACGACTCGCTGAGTGAAGAACCTACCCCTAACATCTGTCCTATACCAACCTCCCCTTAATTTAAAGCTGTGTCCCCTAGGAACAGCTGACTCCATACGCAGAAAAAGGTTCTCACTGTCAACCCTATCTAAACCCCTAATCATTTTGTACACCTCTATCAAATCTCCCCTAAACCTTTTCTCCAATGAAAACAGCCCCAAGTGCCTCAGCCTTTCCTCATACGATCTTCCTACCATACCAGGCAACATCCTGGTAAACCGCCTCTGCACCCGTTCCAATGCCTCCACATCCTTCCTATAGCATGGCGACCAAAACTGCACACAATACTCCAGATAAGGCCGCACCAGAGTCTTATACAACTGCAACATGACCTCAGGTCTCCGGAACTCAATTCCTCTACCAATAAAGCCCAGTACACCATATGCCTTCTTCACCACACTATTTACCTGGGTGGCAACTTTCAGAGATCTGTGTACATGGACACCAAGATCCCTCTGCTCATCCACACTACCAAGTAGCCTACCATTAGCCCAGTAATCCATCTTCTTGTTACTCCTACCAAAGTGAATGACTTCACACTTAGCGACATTGAACTCCATTTGCCACCTTTCTGCCCAGCTCTGCAACTTATCTATATCCCGCTGTAACCTGCCACATCCTTCTTCGCTGGATTAGTGGTGCTGGAAGAGCACAGCAGTTCAGGCAGCATCCAACAAGCAGCGAAATCAACGTTTCGGGCAAAAGCCCTTCATCAGGAATAAAGGCAGTGAGCCTGCAGCATGGAGAGATAAGCTTGAGGAGGGTGGGGGTGGGGAGAGAGTAGCATAGAGAGCAGAGGAAATGACCTGGGAGTTGCAGTGGGAGAGGGACTCCCTGAGATTCTTGTAGAGAGAGGAGGAAAACTTCTTCAAGGCAGGCATCCTTGCAAGAGGATTCGCAGTAGGGTTAAAATCAACAAGGTAAAAATAATGACTGCAGATGCTGAAAACCAAATACTGGATTAGTGGTGCTGGAAGAGCACAGCAGTTCAGGCAGCATCCAACGAGCAGCGAAATCAACGTTTCGGGCAAAAGCCCTTCATCAGGAATAAAGGCAGTGACCTTCGCTGTCCACCACTCCACCAACTTTCGTATCATCCACAAACTTGCTCACCCAGCATTCAAGCCCCTCCTCCAGGTCATTTATAAAAATGACAAACAGCAATGGTCCCAAAACAGATCTTTGTGGAACACCGCTAGTAACTGCACTCCAAGATGAACCTTTACCATCAACTACTACCCTCTGTCTCCTTACAGCCAGCCAATTCCTAATCCAAACCTCTAATGCACCCTCAATGCCATACCTCCCTAATTTTTGCAGTAGCCTAGCTTTTGCAGTAGCAGTACCTTATCGAACGCCTTGCTAAAATCCATATACACCACATCTACTGCTTTACCCTTGTCCACTTCCTTGGTCACCTTCTCAAAGAACTCAATAAGGTTTGTGAGGCACGACCTGCCCTTCACAAAACCATGCTGACTATCCTTGATCACATTATTCCTGTCCAAATGTTCATAAATCCTATCCCTTACAATTCTCTCTAAGACTTTGCCCACAACAGAAGTGAGACTCACCGGCCTATAGTTACTCGGGCTATCCCTGCTCCCCTTCTTGAACAAGGGGACCACATTCACTATCCTCCAGTCTTCTGGCACTATTCCTGTACACAACGATAACATAAAAATCAAGGCCAATGGCTCCGCTATCTCCTCCCTAGCTTCCCAGAGGATCCTAGGATAAATGCCATCAGGCCCAGGGGACTTATCTATTTTCACCCTTTCCAGTATTCCCCGGACCTCTTCCCTACATACCTCAAAGCCATCCATTCTAATCACTTGTGACTCAATATTCACATCAGCAACAATGTCCTGTTCCTGAGTGAATACTGATGAAAAGTATTGATTTAGTGTCTCTCCAATCTCCTCTGCCTCCACGCACAACTTCCCACTACAATCCTTGACTGGACCGATACCTACTCTAGTCATCCTTTTATTCCTGACATACCTATAGAAAGCCTTAGGGTTTTCCCTAATCCTACCAACCAAGGACTTTTCATGTCCCCTCCTTACTGCTCTTAGCTCTCTCTTTAGATCCTTCCTGGCTACCTTATAACTCTCAATCGCCCCAACTGAACCTTCACGCCTCATCTTTACATAGGCCGCCCTCTTCCCTTTCACAAGGGATTCCAATTCCTTATTAAATCACGGCTCCCTCACAAGACCCTTTCCTCCCTGCCTGACAGGTACATACTTATCAAGGACACCCATTAGCTGCTCCTTGAACAAGATCCACATATCATTTGTGTCCTTCCCTTGAAGCCTATTTTTCCAATCCACACATCCTAAGTCATGCCTCACCGCATCATAATTTCCCTGCCCCCAGCTTTAACTGTTGCCCTGCAGTGCACACTTATCCCTCTCCATCACTAGAGTAAAAGTCACCGAGTTGTGGTCACTGTCCCCGAAGTGCTCACCTACCTCCAAGTCTAACACCTGGCCTGGTTCATTACCTAGAACCAAATCCAGTATGGCTTCACCTCTTGTTGACCTGTCTACATATTGTGTCAGGAAACCCTCCTGCACACATTGGACAAACACCGACCCATTTAACGAATTCGAGCTATAGCTTTCCCAGTCAATATCTGGAAAGTTAAAGTCCCCCATAACAACCACCCTACTACTTTCACTCTTCTCCTGAATCATCCTTGCAATACTTTCCTCTACGTCTCTCGGACTATTAGGAGGCCTGTAGAAAACTCCTAACAGGGTGACCTCACCTTTCCTAATTCTAACCTCAGCCCAAACTACCTCAGATGGCAAGTCTTCCTCCATCGTCCTTTCCACCGCTATAATACTATCCTTGACAAGCAATGCCACACCTCCCCCTCTTTTACCCCCACCTCTGACCCTACTAAAACATTTAAACCCTGGAACCTGCAATAGCCAATCCTGTCCCTGTTCTACCCATGTCTCTGTAATAGCCACAACATCGAAGTCCCAGGTACCAGCCCACGCTGCAAGTTCACTTACCTTATTTCTTATACTTCTGGCATTGAAGTATACACACTTCAAGCCACCTTCCTGTTTACAGGCACCCTCCTTTGAGATCGATGCCTTGTTCCTAACCTCCCTACACTCAAGGTCCTGTACCCTAAAGCTACAGTCTGGGTTCCCATGCCCCTGCAGAGTTAGTTTAAACCCTCCCAAAGAGCACTAGCAAACCTCCCCCCAAGGATGCTGGTGCCCCTCAGGTTCAGGTGGAGACCATCCTGTTTATAGAGGTCCCACCTTCCCCAGAAAGAACCCCAGTTGTCCAGAAACTGGAATCCCTCCCTCCTGCACCATCCCTGTAACCACGCGTTTAACTGTTCTCTCTCCCTATTCCTCGACTCTCTATCACGTGGCACGGGTAACAGACCAGAGACAACAACTCTGTTCGTTCTAACTCTGAGCTTCCAACCTAGCTCCCTGAAAGTCTGCCTAACATCCTCACCCCTCTTCCTACCTATGTCATTGGTGTCAATGTGGACCACGACCTGGGGCTGCTTCCCCTCCCTCTTAAGGACCCGGAGAACACGATCAGAGACATCACGTACCCTTGCACCTGGGAGGCAACATACCAATCGTGAGTCTCTGTCACCCCCGCAAAACCGCCTATCTGTGCCCCTCACTATTGAGTCCCCAATAACGATCGCTCTACCTTTCTCCACCCTTCCCTTCTGAGCAACGGGGACAGGCTCCGTGCCAGAGGCCTGAGCCCCGTTACTTACCCCTGGTAAGTCATCCCCCCCCCACAAGTATCCAAAACGGTATACTTGTTATTGAGGGGAACGACCGCAGGGGGTCCCTGCACTGGCTGCTTCCTCCCAGTCCCCCTCACTGTCATCCATCTCTCTATAACTTTCGGAGTAACTACTTCCCTAAAGCTCTGATCTATGACCACCTCTGCCTCCCGAATGATCCGTAGTTCATCCAACTCCAGCTCCAGTTCCCTAACACAGTCTTGGAGGAGCTGGAGATGGGTGCACTTCCCGCAAGTGTAATCAGCAGGAACGCTAATGGCTTCCCTCACCTCAAACATCTTGCAGGAGGAATATTGCACTGCCTTCGCTGCCATCCCTCTAAAAGGTAAACTTTAAAAAGAAAACTGGATCTAAAGAAACAAACAAGCAAAATGCAGCACTTACCTGCTTGTCACAATGGGTCTTATTATTAGGTTAGAGGAGGAGGGTGGGTGGGAGGCTCTACCCCTGTAGTGCCTCGGGTTCCTCGCCTGCGCGCTTTTATAAGAAAAAAACCTTCCCAGGTAAGCTAGCGCGACACCAGCTTCCGGGTCCACTAGGCGTTTAAAAAACTTTAAATTTTAACCGTTAAAAAAAACAATAACTGGACTATACCGTGACTTAAAATAAACACCATCAGACAGCCGTGACCTGCTCCGCCAAGAGAGTGAGCAGGTTTACTAGAGATCTGTTGCAGATTTACTAGAGATCACTGTTCCAAGTCTACTTTGGCTGGATCTGCTTTATTTTAGTAAAATCTGTCTTCCCCCATTCCAAAACCCCTTTTTGCAAACCATCTTTTCTGTCACAAGACTTAAATGATACGAGTGTACAGACCCAGGGTCAGAAGTGGGAGTGACAGACCCTGGGTTTAGTGCTGTCAATGATGGACCCCAGGGTCAGAAGTGGGAGTGGGAAATTCTCGGAGATTTCTGTCTGGTACCTTTCTCCCACTTTCCACCCACCCATTTCCTAATTCTGCCTTCTGTTTACTCCATCCTCAGCATCTCTCTATCCTGACATTTCCTCACCTCCCAATCTTCCTTTCTGCATCTTATGCTACTTCCTCTCCAAGTCATCTCACTCTAGAACAAAGAACAAAGAACTTTACAGCCTATGAACAGGCCCTTCGGCCCTCCAAGCCTGATCTGATCCAAATGTACTGTCTAAACCTGTCGCCCAATTCCTAACCATCTGTATCCCTCTGCTCCCCACCTACTCGTGCATCTGTCCAGACGCATCTTAAATGAATCTACCGTGCCTGCCTCTACTATCTCTGTTGGCAACGCATTTCAGACACCTACCACCCTCTGTGTAAAGTACTTGCCGCGTGTATCCCCCTTAAACTTTCCACCTCTCACCTTGAAAGCATGACCTCTCGTTATTGAATCCTTCACCCTGGGAAAAAGCTTCTCTCTATCCACCCTGTCTATACCCTTCATGATTTTGTAACCCATAGTCAGGTCCCCCCTCAATCTCCTTTTTTCTAATGAAAACAAACCTAACCTACTCAACCTCTCTTCATAGCTAGCACCTTCCATATCAGGCAACATCCTCGTAAACCTTCTCTGCACCCTCTCCAAAGCATCCACATCCTTTTGGTAATGTGGCGACCAGAACTGTACACAGTATTCTAAATGTGGCTGAACCAATGTCTTGTACAATTTTAACATGACTTGCCAGCTCTTATACTCAATACCCCGTCCGATGAAGGCAAGCATACCATATGCCTTCTTGACCACTCTATCCACCTGTGCAGCAACCTTCAGGATACAATGGACTTGCACTCCCAGATCTCTCTGCTCATCAACTTTTCCCAAGGCTCTTCCATTCATTGTATAATTCACTCTAGAATTAGTCTTGCCTAAATGCATCGCCTCACATTTGCCTGGATTGAACTCCATCTGCCACTTTTCCACCCAACTCTCCAGTCTATCTATATCCTCCTGTATTCTCTGACAGTTCCTTATGCTTTCTGCTACTCCACCAATCTTCATGTCATCTGCAAACTTGCTGATCATACCAACAGTGCCCTCTTCCAGATCATTTATGTATATCACAAACAACAGTGGCCCCAACACTGACCCCTGTGGAACACCACTGGTCACCTTTCTCCATTTCAAGAAACTCCCTTCAACTACTACTCTCTGTCTCCTGTTGCTCAACCAGTTCTTTATCCATCTAGCTAGAACACCCTGCACACCATGTGACTTCACTTTCTCCATTAGTCTACCATGGGGAACCTTATCAAACGCCTTACTAAAGTCCATGTTTATGACCTCAACAACCCTTCATTCACCTAACAACTTGGTCACTTCCACGAAGAACTTTATTAAGTTGGTAAGGCATGATCTCCCCCATACAAAACCATGTTGCCTATCACTGATAAGCACATTCTTTTCTAAATATAAATAGATCCTATCCCTCAGTACCTTCTCCAGCAACTTCCCCACCACCAACGTTACTAGTCTGTAGTTACCTGGAATATCCCTACTATCCTTCTTGTACAGGGGGACAACATGAGCAACCTTCCAGTCCTCTGGTACCTCACCTGTGTTTAAGGATGCCACAAAGATATCTGTCAGGGCCCCATCTCTTTCCTCTCTTGCCTCCCTCAGCAACCTGGGATTGATCCCATCCGGTCCTGGGGATTCGTCCACCTTAACAACCTCTAGTCTACCCAACACATTTTCCCTACTTATGCTAACATGAACCAGACTAATCAAACTTCTCTCACTAATCTCAATCTCTAATCTCTACCTCTCCTTGCCCCCCCTTGTCACTTTGTGGCGAAGTGTCATTTTGATCCAACATTGTGGGGATTTTCTCTCAAGGAGGCCGAGTGAATTCCTTCATGACCAACACCACAAAGCTGCTTCATTAACAGCCTGCCCTGCCCTATTGCCCCTCATTTATGTAAGCCCAATTCTACCACTGCTGTAGTTGGAAATACTCGCCACTCCGGAGATATCCTGAGATAGTTCCATCATCCCTGGCACTGCACGATCTCTAAAGGCTGTGGAGCACCTGGAACTCAGAGTTGCCCCGGACCTAGCAGAGAAGGGGAAGTTGATGCCTCACTATGGGGTGAATGAGTGACTGGTAATGGAGACACTGCTAGCCCAGATCCTGGTTTCCACCCAGTCAGTGCACTCTCAGCCTTTGCAGGAAATGCAGTGCTGTAGGAAGGTCAATGACCTTCTCCACCCCAACAATTTAAGTGCCACCATCTTGTCTCCAGTACTGCAAGGTATTTAATAAGGTGCCTCATAAAACATTGGAACACTAGATCACACAGGATTAGTGGTTTTATATTAACCTGGTTAACCAACAGAAAGCAAGGTCAGAAGTCACACGACACCATGTTATAGTCCACCAGATTTATTTGAAATCACAAACTTTCGAAGTGCAGTCCCTGCATTAGGTGAAGTGAGAAAGCAGAAGGCAGACAGGAGAAATGGGTCTTTGGTTACTAAGATTTAATTAGTGGTGTGCCATAGGATTCAATCCTTCAGCTCCAACAGTTTACAATTGAGATTAACATCTTGGACACAGAGACAGAGGCACTCTCACTAAATTTGCAGATGACACTAAAGAAGGTAGAAACATAGGTTGAAAAGAAGAAATTCTGTAAATCTATTATAGACAGTAGGGTGAGGGTTCTTTCATGTGTTACTGAGATTGTCTCTTGATTAACTTTTTAAATGTACAAAACAAAGGTATTAAGTTATCCTAGAGCAGTGTCTTTAGAGAAGTAAGACTGTGCTACTTTCTGGGTCTGTAGATTAAGGTCCAGAAATGGCCTTCAGTAGAGTGATGTGCTCTTTCTGTCAGATGTGAGACATTCGGGAGAATTTCAATGTTACTGATAATTATGTCTGTAGGAAGTGTCTTTGGTTGCGAATCCTATCAAATTACATGGATTGATTGGAGTGGCAGTTAGAGACAGTAATGAATTAACAGGAACTAGGGAGTGTAATGGATGGTAGTTATAGAAGGGGAGAAAAGACACAGATACAGTTAGGTAGATGGGTTAACTCCAGGGAGGGTATGAGAGGTAGGCAGGTAATGCAGGAGTCTCCTGTGGCTATTCCCATTTCTAACAAGTATGCTGTTTTGGAAACGTAGGGAGTGTTGGAGTCTCAGGGGAATATAGCACGAACTGCCAAGTTTTTGGTAATGAGATTGGCTGTAATGTAACAAGGAGTCCGTCAGGTTCCAAGTGATCGATTATGATAGGAGACTCTCCAGTCAAAGGCACAGACAGATGTTTCTGTAGCCGACAGTGAGAAATCAGATTGGTGTGTTGCCTCCCTGGTGCCAGGATCAAGGATTTCTCTGAGAAGGTGCAGAATATTATCAAAGGAGTGTGGAATCTGCAGGGGGTCATTGGGCACATTAGTCCAACAACAAAATAAGAGATGGGGATGAGGTTCTGAAGCATGAATATAGGAAATTAAGCAGGAGGTTAAAATGTAGGTTCTCAGGGATAGTAAAATCTGCATTACTCCATGATGCTATGGGCGAGTGAGAGTAGGGATAGGAGGATAGAGCAGTTGAGTGCATGGCCGACGAACTGGTGCAAGGGGCAAGAATTTGCATTTTTGGATCATTGGAAATTCTTCTGGGGTAGAAGTGGCCTACACAAGAAGGATGGGTTGCATATGAATTAGAAAGGGACTAATACTCTGGCATGAAGATTTGTTAGTGCTACTGGAGAGGCTTTAAACTAGTAAGGGGGAGAGGTTGCCAAGAGATAGTGAGAACAGAGATCAGTCTGAGGCTGCTACAGTTCAGAAGAGGTGCAAGACAATTAGTCAATGGATTCTGGATTAGTGGTGCTGGAAGAGCACAGCAGTTCAGGCAGCATCCAAGTAGCTTCGAAATCGACATTTCGGGCAAAAGCCCTTCATCAGGAATAAAGGCAGTGAGCCTGAAGCGTGGAGAGATAAGCTAGAGGAGGGTGGGGGTGGGGAGAGAGTAGCATAGAGTACAATGGGTGAGTGGGGGAGGGGATGAAGGTGATAGGTCAAGGAGGAGAGGGTGGAGTGGATAGGTGGAAAAGGAGATAGGCAGGTCGGACAAGTCCGGACAAGTCAAGGAGACAGTGCTGAGCTGGAAGTTTGGAACAAGGGTGAGGTGGGGGAAGGGGAAATGAGGAAGCTGTTGAAGCACACATTGATGCCCTGGGGTTGAAGTGTTCCGAGGCGGAAGATGAGGCGTTCTTCCTCCAGGCGTCTGGTGGTGAGGGAGCGGCGGTGAAGGAGTCCCAGGACCTCCATGTCCTCGGCAGAGTGGGAGGGGGAGTTGAAATGTTGGGCCACGGGGCGGTGTGGTTGATTGGTGCGGGTGTCCCGGAGATGTTCCTTAAAGCGCTCTGCTAGGAGGCGCCCAGTCTCCCCAATGTAGAGGAGACTACATCGGGAACAATGGATACAATAAATGATATTGGTGGATGTGCAGGTAAAACTTTGATGGATGTGGAAGGCTCCTTTAGGGCCTTGGATAGAGGTGAGGGAGGAGGTGTGGGCACAGGTTTTACAGTTTCTGCGGTGGCAGGGGAAAGTGCCAGGATGGGAGGGTGGGTTATTTGGGGGCGTGGACCTGACCAGGTAGTCGCGGAGGGATCGGTCTTTGCGGAAGGCGGAAAGGGGTGGGGAGGGAAATATATCCCTAGTGGTGGGGTCTTTTTGGAGGTGGCGGAAATGTCGGCGGATGATTTGGTTTATGCGAAGGTTGGTAGGGTGGAAGGTGAGCACCAGGGGCATTCTGTCCTTGTTACGGTTGGAGGGGTGGGGTCTGAGGGCGGAGGTGCGGGATGCAGACGAGATGCGTTGGAGGGCATCTTTAACCACGTGGGAAGGGAAATTGCCCTCTCTAAAGAAGGAGGCCATCTGGTGTGTTTTGTGGTGGAACTGGTCCTCCTGGGAGCAGATCCGGCGGAGGCGGAGGAATTGGGAATATGGGATGGCATTTTTGCAAGAGGTAGGGTGGGAAGAGGTGTAATCCAGGTAGCTGTGGGAGTCGGTGGGTTTGTAAAAAATGTCAGTGTCAAGTCAGTCATCATTAATGGAGATGGAGAGGTCCAGGAAGGGGAGAGAGGTGTCAGAGATGGTCCAGGTAAATTTAAGGTCAGGGTGGAATGTGTTGGTGAAGTTGATGAATTGCTCAATCACCTCGCGGCAGCACGAGGTGGCACCAGTGCAGTCATCAATATAGTGGAGGAAGAGGTGGGGAGTGGTGGTCAAGAGCAAGGCAGAGAATGAAGTAAAACTGGTAAATTAGGCTGCATTTATTTCCATGAAAGATGCCTGAGAGGCAAGGCATCTGAACTCGGGGCATGGTGTGAACATGGGACTGGGATATCACAGCAATTACAGAGTCATGGCTCAGGGATGCATACGACTGGCAGCTTAATGTTCCAGAGAAGGAGGGATTGGCGCTTTTGATTAAAGATAACATTACAGCTGTACTTTGGGAAGATATTCCTGGGAGTACATCCAGCGAAGTTATTCAGGTGCAACTGAGAAATAAAAAAGAAACGATCATCTGATTGGGATTGGATTATAGACCCCTCTCTCTGCCAGACCCAGCGGGAAATTGAGAAGCTCCACCAACTCCTCCACATTTTGGGAAATAAGGCAGGGCAGGTGACTGAGGTGTCACTGGGGGAACACTTTCAGGCCAGCGACCATAATTTCATTAGTTTTAAAGTAGTTATGGAAAGGATAAACCTGATCTAAACGCTGAAGCTCCAAATTGGAGTAAAGACCATTTTGACAGTATTGGGCAAGAACATTCAAAAGTCGATTGAGAAAAGCTACTGTCAGGCAAAGGGGCAGTTGGAAGGTGGTAGGCCTTGATAAATAAATGAGGCAGTACGTTCCTGTTAGTGTGAAGAACATGGCCAGTAGGTTTAGGGAATGCTGGCTGTTGAAAGAAATGGAGGCTCTGGTGAAGAAAAACAAGGAGACAAATGGCAAGTTACAGACAGCAGAGATCGAGTGAAAATCAGTAGCCGTGTAATTGAGGGAAATCAGGAGGGCAGCCCACCATGTGCAACCTTATCAAAGACCTTACTGAAATCCATACCAGACCACATCTACCACCCTGCCCTTGTCAACCTTCCTGGTCATTTCATCAAAGATGACATTGAAAATGGTGGTGTAGTGGACAGTAAAGAAGGTAATCACAGAGTACAACGGGATCCTGATTCAACAGGAATGGCAGATGGGGTTTAATTTCAGGTGAGACGTTGCATTTTGACAAGGCAAATCAGGGCAGGACTTATATGCTTAACATTACGATCCTGGGGAGCTAGCATGTTGCCTGGATTGGAGGGTCTGAGCTTTATGGAAAGACTGAATAGGCTGGGATATATTTCCCTGAATTGTCAGAAGTTGAGGGGTGACCTTACAGATGTTTATAAAATCATGAGGGGCATGGATAGGGTGAAATAGTCAAGATCTTTTTCCCGAGAGTGAGGGAGTCCAAAACCAAACGGCATAGGTTTGAGGTGAGAGAGGAAAGATTTAAAGGAACCTAAGGGGTATAATTTTCATACAGAGGGTGGTGAGTGTATGGAATGAGCTGCCAGAGGAAGTAGTGAAGGTGGGTACAATTACAGCATTTAAAAGGCATCTAGATAGGTATGTGAATAGGGAGCATTTGGGGGGGGAGCGTTTAGGGGGAAATGGCTGAATGGTGCCAAATGGGACTAGGTCAGTTTAGGATACCTGACCGGTTTGGGAAAGTTGCACTGAAAGGTCTGTTTCTGTGCTCTATGCTTCTATGACTCTATGGCAAGGCAAGGCAGGGAAGGGTAGGGAAGGGTAGGGTAGGGTAGGGTAGAGCGGAAACAAAAACAAAAATAGCTGGAAAATTCAGCTGGTCTGGCAACCTCTGTGGAGAGAAATAAGAGTTAACATTTCAGGTCTACTGCTCCTTCCTTAGAACTGATGGTAGCTAGGAAATGTTTTTTTTATGCAGAAGCTACGGTGAGAGGAGTAAGGAGAAAATAATAAAGAAAATGATAGAGCCCAAAAAGATTTCAGGTAGACACAGCAGTAAAAAAGGCCAATGGCATGCCTGCCTTCATTAGAAGGGGCGTGAAGTATAAGGATTGGCACGTTATGCTGCAGCTTGACAGAACTTTAGTTAGACCACACTTGGAACATTGTGTACAGTTCTGGTCACCACACTCCCAGAAACATGTGGATGCTTTGGAGAGGGACAGAAAAGGTTTACTGGGATGCCATCTAGTACGGGGGAGGTTAGTTTTGAAGAAAGGTTGGATAGACTGGGTTTGTTTTCACTGGAACACAGGAGGTTGAGGGGTGACCTGATAGAAGTTTGTACAATTGTGAATGGCGTGGATAGAGTGGGAAGTATGAGGCTTTTTCCCAGGATGGAGGGGTCAGTTACCAGGGGACACAGGTTCAAGGTGCTGGGGGAAGTTTAAAAGAGATGTGTGAGGCAGGTTTTTCATACAAAGGGTGGAGAGTGCCTGGAACACGATGCCAGAGGAGGGAGTGGGAGCAGACACAGGAGCAGCATTCAAGAAGCACCTGGAATAGGGAAACACACGAATAGGAGGAGAACAGAGGGATACGGATCCTGGAAGGGAAGGCAGTTTTAGGACAGGAAGGCAAAATGTGACAGCACACCCTTGGAGGGCAGAAGGGCCTGTTCCTGTTCTGTACTGATCTCTGTTCTTCTTTGTTCCATTAGTGGCTAATAATAGCAGACAAAAGCCTGGTGTAAGGGAATAGGGGAAAGTGGTGAAAACCTCAAGTTATTGAACTCAATCTTAGAACAGCTCAGCAGTTCAGGCAGTATCCAATGAGCTTCAAAATCAACGTTTCGGGCAAAAGCCTTTTATTCCTGATGAAGGGCTTTTGCCCGAAACATCGATTTCGAAGCTCCTTGGATGCTGCCTGAACTGCTGTGCTCTTCCAGCACCACTAATCCAGAATCTGGTTTCCAGCATCTGCAGTTATTGTTTTTACCTCAATCTTAGAACAAACAGCCTCCCGAAGGCTGTCGAGTTCCCAAGCAGAAGATGAGGTTCTGTTCTCCCAGCTTGCACTGAGCTTCACTGGAGCAAACCTGGGACAGGGGTGTTGGCCGGGGAACAGGGTGGGGTTTGAAAGTGGAAGGTAACTGGAAGCTCAGGGTCTCAGAGCAGAGAGAGCATGGGGCAGAGATGCTGTGTACATCAATGTAGACACAAGGTAAGTGAACACTCAGAGAACAGCTCTGAGATGTGGCCTGGTCCAATCCAAGAGCTGATTCCTGTCCCTGTGACAGTATCACTACAGCAGCTGTTCACTGAGAGAGCTAGGACAGCACTTACAGAACCATATTGCACATGGATCAGAGATATGGCATGACTGTAGCCAGTGTGTGTGGGCATGGTGTGTATGTGACAGCTGCCTTGAGATATCGAGGCTGGTGGATAGCCAGAGGAGTACAGTCCCCACTCACACTTCCATGTCAGGAATTCTCGACATCTAGTGTCTACCTGCCACATGGAGGCAAAGGCTGGTCCATATTAATGAGGTAAGATCTGGTGTTAATGGGAAAGTCAGGAGGCATGGGATAGAGGGAAATTTGGCCAATTGGATAGAAAACTGGCTAACCGGTCGAAGTCAGAGAGTGGTGGTAGATGGTAAATATTCAGCATGGAGTCCAGTTACAAGTGGAGTTCCGCAGGGATTAGTTCTGGGTCCTCTGCTGTTTGTAATTTTTATTAATGACTTAGAGGAGGGAGTCGAAGGGTGGGTCAGTAAATTTGCAGATGATACAAAGATAGGTGGAGTTGTGGACAGTGAGGAGGGCTGTTGTCGGCTGCAGAGGGACTTAGATATGATGCAGAGCTGGGCTGAGGAGTGGCAGATGGAGTTCAACCCTGCCAAGTGTGAGGTTGTCCATTTTGGAAGAACAAATAAGAATGCGGAATACAGGGTTAATGGTAGGGTTCTTGGTCAGGTGGAGGGACAGAGGGATCTTGGGGTCTATGTACATAGATCTTTGAAGGTTGCCACTCAGGTGGATAGAGTTTGTAAGAAGGCCTATGGAGTATTATCGTTCATTAGCAGAGGGATTGAATTCAAGAGTCGTGAGGTGATGTTGCAGCTGTACAGGACTTTGGTTAGGCCACATTTGGAGTACTGTATGCAGTTCTGGTCGCCTCACTTTAGGAAAGATGTGGAAGCTTTGGAGAGGGTGCAGAGAAGATTTACCAGGATGTTGCCTGGAATGGAGAGTAGGTCGTACGAGGATAGGTTGAGAGTTCTCGGCCTTTTCTCGTTGGAACGGCGAAGGATGAGGGGTGACTTGATCGAGGTTTATAAGATGATCAGAGGAATAGATAGAGTAGACAGTCAGAAACTTTTTCCCCGGGTACAACAGAGTGTTACAAGGGGACATAAATTTAAGGTGAAGGGTGGAAGGTATAGGGGAGATGTCAGGGGTGGGTTCTTTACCCAGAGAGTGGTGGGGGCATGGAATGCGCTGCCTGAGAGAGTGGTAGAGTCAGATTCATTGGCGACCTTTAAGCGGCATTTGGATAGGTACATGGATGGGTGCTTAATCTAGGATAGAAGTTCGGCACAACATCGTGGGCCGAAGGGCCTGTTCTGTGCTGTATTGTTCTATGTTCTATGTTCTATGTTCTATGATACCTGATAACAGGCATCTCACCATTTGCCAGTGAGAATCTCATCTCAATGTCCAGAACCAATCGGGGGTTGCTCTGACATTAAGAAAGGCCTTACTCTGCTTTTCCCCACAGCCCACATCATTCCAGAAATTCCATATTCTACTCACCCTTGTTCCCCTCTCCCCTCCCTCTCTATTCTCTCTCCCATCCTTTCCCCTGTCTCTACTTCCTCACTCTCAAACCCCTCCCTGTCTCCCCACTCCTCCTCCCTCACTCCCTGCCTCTCCCCCTCTGTCTCTCTCCTCCTCATTCTTCATCCCGCCCCACTCCTCTTTCTCCCACTCTCTTCTTCTCCTTCTCCCTCTCTTCCTTTCTCTCCCCTTGCCCCATTTCTCCTGTAACTTCTCCTTCCCCTTACTCACCTTTCTTCCCCTACCCCACTCTCCCTTTCTCTCCTCCTCACTCACCTCTCTCCTTCACCTCTCACTCTCTCTCTTTCTCTCCTCCTGCACTCAAACTCCCTCTCCCCCCTCTCCATCTCTACCCTCCATTCCTTTCCCTCTCTACATCCATCCCTCTTATTTTCCCTCTCCCTTCAGACTGTTCTCCTGATTCTCTCCCTCAACCTCCATCTTGCTTCCCTCTTTCTCATTCCCATCTGTCCCCCATTCCTCTCCCCACCTCTTCCTCTATTTCTTCCCTTCCCATCCCTTTCACTCCCTATCTCCCAATTCCCTCTCCTTTTCATCCCTCCCTCTCTGTCTGTCCCTCTCTCCCCCTTTCTCCGACCCTGGGTTGTCTTACCTTTGCCCACACTCTCTCCTCCCCTTCTCCCTCCATCCTATCTCTATCCCCTTCTCCCTCTCTCACCCCTCATGCCTGCTGATTTCCTCCTTCTCCGTTAACATCTGCCTGCTGGTTCCCCCCCCCCCCCGCCCCGCGTCTGCTGGTCTCTCCCCTCCCTTACCAGTGCCTGCTGGTTTCCCCAGTGCCTGCTGGTTTTCCCCTCCCTTACCTGTTCCTGCTGGTTTCTCCTTGTTACTGCTGGTTTCCCTCCTGTTCCTGCTGGTCTCTCCCCTCCCTTACCTGTTCCTGCTGGTTTCTCCTTGTTACTGCTGGTTTCCCCCTGTTCCTGCTGGTCTCTCCCCTCCCTTACCTGTTCCTGCTGGTTTTCCCCTCCCTTACCTGTGCCTGCTGGTCCCCCCCCCCATTTCTACTGGTTTCCCTCCTGTTCCTGCTGGTTTTCCCCTCCCTTACCTGTGCCTGCTGGTTGCCCTCACTCCGGGCGCCGCCTGGCTGCTGGGTTCTGCGGGGACAGCCGAGTACAGGGGGTACCTCTGGGGGTAAATGGCAGCCCGCGCTCCCACAGGGATCGACAGGAGGCAGAGAAACTGCCAGAGAGGCCGGGCCATCTCCGACTCTAAACCCGACAGGGATTCCGGATCAACCTCGCTCCCTCCCGGGACTTCAGCAACTTCCTGAGAAACTTCTCCAAACTGGGAAAACTTTCCTCCCGATCCCGCGTCGATGTTTTCATTCAATTGAGCTCTGAAACTTCTCTCCTTCCCTGTTTCTCACACTCTGTCTGCTTCTCTCTCTCTTTTCTGGATTTTCTTTCTCTCTCTCCCTCTATCTTCCCGAAGATTTCCTTCCCTGTTTTTCACTCTCCGCTCTCTCTCTCTCGGGGATTCACATCTGGAGTTAGTTAATCTCAGCCTCCGGAATGTTAAATATTGTTTCGCTGCCAAAAACCCTTTTTATTCTCGGAAAACTTGAACTCCTCCCATAGCACAGAGGATAGGCTGCCCCAGTCCACAGAAAGTGCCCCCTCCTCTTGCCCTTATCCTCCCCGCCCCTTCCCCACATTATCCCCTCCCCTGCTCCTATCTCTCTCCCTCCCAATCCTCCTCTTCTGTCCTGTCCTGACCTCTTCCCTCTGCTCTGCCTGGTCACATTTCACTGCTCCTCATTTGCTAACATTATCCAGTGACCCCCCAATCCCGGCATCAACAGACAAAGCTGGGGTTCACAATATGCCAAAGTTAAGGTTTTATTTAATGCCTGAAGGGACAGATTCAGGGAAATAATTCCAGAGTTTAGGGTTAAACAGCATTGATTAAACCTGCTGTCCACCAGTAAAGGTCAGAGCTCTATCAGAGGGAGGGGTGTATTAAATCAGACAGAAGAAGAGGGCAGAAATGGGAGGGTACAGACACCTCCAGGAGTGGTAGAACAAGAGGAAGTTACAGAGAAGGTAAGGCCATGGAGGAATTTGAAACAGGATGAGAATTTTAAAATGGAGGCACAGTTAGAATCTGCTTTCTCGGCAGGTTCTGTGACCTTTGTCTGATTTTTATTTAAAGGATGACAAACTCCTTCTGTGTTCTCATGTTTGTTTTGAAATCTCTACATGGTACGTTTACCAGAAGCTGCTTAGATCTTCGGGGTGAGTTTGAGAAAGCCTAGCCTCAATTCCCAGCGCCACACTTCAGTCTTGGCCAACACTTTCATGATGAAGAGGGCCCCAGGGAAAGTTTGTGGAGCTTTAATCTATGACCAAGAGGAAGAACACAGTCAGTATTGTCAGCACAAATATCGGAGCCAGACAGACAGACATCCTGAGAAGAACATCAGGATTGACCCACATGAAAGTACCATTGAGAATCAGAGCCAAGAGCTCACTGTTGGCAGAATTCCACCTTTATTGACTCTGTTATACTTACTCTTCCACACTTTTTTGCGAATCCATTTCTCCTGTCATCACCTTTTTTTCATTCATTCATTTATTGGGTATTTTGTCGATTCCTAATTCCCTAGTTGCGAGTTGAATTGATTGGTTTGCTTGATTGATTGATTGATTGATTGGCTATTTCAGAGAACATAGCAGCACGGAAACAGACCCTTTGATCCAACTCATCCACAGTGACCAAGTTACATAAACGGAACAAATCCTATTTATCTGCATTTGGCCCATATCCTTCTAACCCTTCCATGTTGGATATAGGTTTGCTCGCTGAGATGGAAGGTTCATTTCCAGACGTTTCATCACCTTACTAGATAACATCTTCAGTGGGCCTCAGGCGAAGCACTGCTGATAATTCCTGCTTTCTATGTATATGTTTGGGTTTCTTTGAGTTGGTGATGTCACTTCCTGTGGTGACGTTATCCCAGTTGAAGTTGTGTCCTTCCTTATCTGTACGCAAGGATACTAGTGAGAGAGGGTCATGTCTTTTTGTGGCTAGTTGATGTTCATGTATCCTGGTGGCTAGTTTTCTGCATGCTTGTCCAATGTAGTGTTTGTTACAGTCCTTGCACAGTATTTTGTAAATGTGCAACAAGCAAAACTAATGTCATTACTACTGTCACAAGTATCTTTACATAGGTATGAGGAAGGACACCACTTCCACTGGGACAACACATCCATCCTAGGACAAGCCAAACAGAGACACGCACGAGAATTACTAGAAGCATGGCATTTCAACCGGAAATCTATCAACAGACACATTGACTTGGATCCCATTTACCCTACCTCTGAGAAAAGGAGCAGGAAGTGACTTCACCACAGGAAATAATGTCATCAGAGGAAATGACATCACCAACCCAAAGAAACCCAAACATATAAATAGAAAGCAGGAACTTTCAGCAGTGCTTTGCCTGAGGCCCACTGAAGATGTTACCTAGTATGGTGACGAAACATCTGAAAATGAACCTTCCAGCTCAACGAGCAAACCTACATCCAGAGCCTCAACCTGAGCTACAAATCTTCTCCAAACTCGCTAAGAACTTCCGTGTCCATGTACTTGTCCAAATGTCTTTTAAATGTTGTAATTTTATCCACCTCTACTATTTCCTCTGCAGTCAAAGGTCTTTCTCACTGTTGTTGGTCTGGAGTCACATGTCGGCCAGACAGGGTGGCAGATTTCCTTCCCGAAAGGTCATTAGTGAACCAGATGGGTTTCTAAGAACAAAAAATGGCATTTACATGATTGTCATCAGGCTACGTTTTATTGAATTCCCCACAGTTTTAGTTTGGGGTTCTGCATTACTAGTCTAGTGACATTAGCCCACATCACTGCCTCCCTACAGCTCCTTATCTCTGCATATCTAGAGGCCATTTCCTGTACCATCTTCCATTTTGCTTGATGGCCCCTGTCCACTTCCTCCCAGGACCTTAGCTATTCACAAACGTGTTAATGATTTAGATGAGAGAACTAAAAATATCTCAAAATTTGCCGATGACACAAAGCTGGGTGGGAGGGTGAGGAGGATGCAAAGATATTGCAGTGTGATTTGAACAGGCTGGGGAAGTGGGCTAATCCATGGCAGATACAGGAGAATGTAAATGAACGTGAGGTTATCCATTCGTAGGACGGGAAGGCAGACTGTTATGTGAATGGCTGTAAAGTGAGACAGGGAGAATGTTCAACAAAACACCTGGATGTCCTTGTACACCAGTCGCTGAAAGTAAGTGCGTACATGCAGCAGACAGTGAAGGAGGCTTTCAGTGCAGGAGGATTTGAATACAGGAACAAGGATGTCTTTGGAATCCCTGTCACATTAAAGGTATTCACCCTGTTCCTGATCCCCACATAAACCAGGTCTTCCAATGGCTATGTTTAGAACATAGAACAGTACAGCACAGAACAGGCCCTTCAGCCCACGATGTTGTGCCGACCACTGATCCTCATGTATGCACCCTCAACTTTCTGTGACCATATGCATGTCCAGCAGTCTCTTAAATGTCCCCAATGACCTTTGTTAGGGTTATGCAGATTCCATTCTCCTCTCTTACTCTCCTGGCCATTACACTATACTCAGGACCATAACATTATAGAAAAAGAAGCCAGAGTAGGCCATTTGGCCCATCCACTCTGCTCCACAATTCAATACAGACCATGGTTGATTTGGTTATGGCCTGAATGCCACAAGGCACTTTTGCCTTCCCCATAATCATTCATCAATTATCTGTTTAACTCAGTTTTGAATTTATGCAGTCAAAAATCACACAATACCGTGTTATAATACACCAGGATTATTTGAAACCGCATGCTTTCGGAGTCCCCACTCCTTCCTCAGGCAGGTTATCCAACATTGTTACCTTCACCTCATGAATATATTCAACAGTGTAGCGAGTGCTGCTTTCTGCGGAAGAGAATTCCAGATGCTGACAAATCCTTTGGGAAATCCTCTAAATCATCTCTGTCTTAAATGGGAGCACTCTCATTTTTAAACTGTACTTCCTAGTCCTAGATACCCCTGTGAGGGGAAAGATTCTCTTGGTCACCATCTCCATTCTGTCAAGCCCCCTCAGAACCTGATTTATTTTAAGAAGATCATCTCTCAATCTTTTGAACTCGAATGAGTTTAGTCCCAAAACAGCCAAGTAAAGATTATCTGAGCTGCTTCCAATGCAAGAATATTCCTCCTTAAATAAGCAGACTGAACCTGCATACTGCACACCAGGGTCGTCTCACCAACGCCCTGCATGCTTGTGGTAAGACTTCCTTACTTCCATCCTCCGTTCCTCCCCACAATAAAGAGCTACATTCTATTTGTTGTGCTATATCCACAGGCTAATTGTTTTTTTATAATTCATGTACAAGGACACCCATATCCCTCTGTACTGCAGCATTCTGCACTCTTACTTAAATTATATTCTGCTTTTCTGTTGCATCTACAAATGTGAACAACCTCGCATTTTCCAACAATGTATTCCAAGTGCAAAACTTTTGCCTATGCTTATATCCATTTACATCCCCATGCAGTCGCTGCGTTGTGCATTCATGTGATGTAGGCATCACTAGTATTTGTTACCCATTCTAGCTGCTTGTGAGAAAGTGGGGGTGAACTGTGACAATACAATTTGTCTATCATTAGTACAGATTCTAATTACAATAGGCAGCTACAAACTGATGAAGCCCTTGAGGGATATACGGAAATTAGGAAGGAACTTAAACATGGAATTAGGAAGGCTAAAAGGGGCCATGAAATATCTTCAGCAAACAGGATCAAGGAGAATCCCAGGGCTTTTTGTACAGATATTAAAACAGAGAGGAAAGTTATACATGAGCCACAGGAAGTGGGAGAGATCCTTGATGAGTACTTTGTATCTGACATTGAGGTTAGGGGATGAGTGTGTTATCCAGGGAATGTCAACATATTGAAGGAGGAAGTTTCGGATATTCTAAACTGCATTAAGGTAGGTAGGTCCCCAGGGCCAGATGGGATCTATCCCATGTCTCTGCAGGAGACAAAGGAAGAAGTAGCTGGGACATTAACAGATGATATCTTCACATCCTCTTTGACCACACGCAATGTTCCAGAAGACTGGAGATTAGCCAGTGATGTTCCTTTGTTTAAGAAAGGAATCAGGGATCATCCAAAAAATTATCAGCTGGTGAGCCTGACACCAGTGGTGAGGAAGCTCTTGGAGAAGGTTCTGGGGGACAAGGTATGTGCACATTTGGAAGGAAATGGACTAGTTAGTGACAGGCAGCATTGTTTTGCACAGGGAAAGTCATGTCCCAATAACTTGATTGAATTTTTTGAAGAGGTGAAAAAGATCATTGAAGAGGGAAGGGCTGTGGATGTAGTTTATATGGACTTTAGCAAGGTGTGTGATTAGGTCCCATGTGGCAGATTGGTACAAAAATTTAAATCACACGGGATTCAGGGTAGGCTGGCTAGATGGATACAAAACTGGCTTGGTCAGAGAAGACAGAGGGTAGTGGTGGAGGGGTGACCGGTAGAATGTGACCGGTAGAATGTGACCGGTAGAATGTGACCGGTAGAATGTGACCGGCAACTAGTGGTATTCGACAGGGATCCATCTTCGGTCCTTAGTTGTTTGTAGCATATATAAATGAACTGGAGGAAAATGCAGATGGTCTGATTGGAGGATTGCAGATGACACAAAGATTGGTGGACTTGCTGATAGTGCCAATGCCTGTGAAAGGATACAACAGGATATAGATAGTTTGGAGATTTGGGCACAGAAATGGCAGATGGAGGTTAACCCAGACAAATGCAATGTGATGCATTTTGGAGAATCAGATTTAAGTGGGAATTGTCCTGTAAATGACAGAACCCTTAGGAACATTAACATACCGAGGGATCTGGGTGTGCAGGTCCACAGTTCCTGAAAAGTAGCCACACAGGTGGCCAAGGTGATTAGGAAGGCATATGGCAGGCTTGGGCCTACATCAGTGGGACATGGAGTACAGGAGTTGGCAAACAGCGTTGCAGCGATATAAAACCTTTCGTTAGGCTCCATTTGGAACATTGTCTGCAGTTTTGGTCACCATACTACCAGACGTACGTGGAAGCTTTGGAGAGAGAGTGCAGAGAAGGTTCACCAGGATGTTGCCTGGTCTCAAGGGCTTTGGCCTATGGGGAAAGGTTAAAAAGACTAGGATTATATTCACTGGAAAGATGGCGGATGAGAGGAGAACTGATAGAGGTCTACACAGTTATGAGAGGCACAGATAGGGTGGATAGTCAGCGGCTTTTGCCAAGTGTTGAAGTTTCAATTACAAGGGGACACAGGTTCAAGGTGAGGGTGGGGGTGGGAGGGGAAGTTTAAGGGAGATGTACGAGGGACATTTTTCATGCAGAGAGTGGGAGGAGCCTGGAACACACTGCCAGAAGCAGGCACGTGGGGGACATTTAAGAGGCATCTGGATGGTTACACGAACAGGGAGGGAGTAGAGGGATATGGACTGAATAAGGTCAGGTCCGTTTTATGGTTTAGTTTGGGCAAGATGATCAGCACAGGCTCGGAGGGCCAAAGCACCTGTTCCATTCTGTACTCCTCTATTGTTCTTTTGTACATCTCTCCCTGTCTAAGTCCCGAGACATAGGCCCAGTCTTTTTCTAGGAGCTTCTCCTGGTGCATTTTCGCAGGCCAGGCAGCATCCGAGGAACATCAGAGTCAATGTTTCAGGCAAAAGCCCTTCATCAGGAGTGCAACACAGTCTGGATAATATCCGGGAGCTTAACTGAAAAGTGACAAGTAACAAATATTGGCAGCACACAAATATGAAGCAATGACTATCTCCAACAAGAGAGAACCTAAACATTCCATCACTGACACCATCCAGGACAAAGCAGCCCAAATGATTGGTAACATATCCACAAACATCCACTCCCTCCACCACCAATGCTCAGTAGCATCAGTGTGTACTATCTACAAGATACACTGCAGAAATTCACCAAAGATCCTCAGACAGCACCTTCCAAATCCATGATCACTTCCATCTCGAAGGGTAAGAGCAGCTGATTCATGGGAACACCACCCCCGCGAGTTCTCCTCCAATCCATCCTGACTTGGAAATATATCACCGTTCCTTCACTGTCGCTGGGTCAAGTTCCTGACCAATTCCCACCCCATCAGTCCATTCTCAATCATCAGTAAGGTGCTATCAAGCAGCACCTGCTCAGTAATACCCTACTCAGTGATGTACAGTTTGGGGTTCGCCAGGGCATTCCTGATGAATGGATTACAACTCTAACAACACTCAAGAAACTTGACACCATCCAGGTCAAAGCAGCCCGCTTGATTGGCACCACATCCACAAACATCTATTCCCTACACTGCTGACGATCAGTAGCAGCAGTGTGTACTATCTACAAGATGCACTGCAGAAAATCAATTAAGATTCTTATACAGCACTGTCCATACCCATGACCACTACTATCTAGAAGGACAAGGATAGCTGATACATGGGAATACCAGCCCCTCAAGCCACTCCCCATCCTAACTTGGAAATACATCGCTGATCCTTCACTGTAGCTGGATTAGTGGTGCTGGAAGAGCACAGCAGTTCAGGCAGCATCCAAGTAGCTTCGAAATCGACGTTTCGGGCAAAAGTCCTTCATCAGGAATAAAGGCAGTGAGCCTGAAGCGTGGAGAGATAAGCTAGAGGAGGGACTGCTGTGCTCTTTCAGCACCACTAATCCAGAATCTGGTTTCCAGCATCTGCAGTTATTGTTTTTACCTCGTTGATTTTAACCCTACTGCGAATCCTCTTGCAAGGATGCCTGCCTTGAAGAAGTTTTCCTCCTTTCTCTACAAGAATCTCAGGGAATCCCTCTCCCACTGCAACTCCCAGGTCATTTCCTCTGCCCTGAAGATGCTACTTCCTCCCCACCCCCACCCTCCTCTAGCTTATCTCTCCACACTTCAGGCTCACTGCCTTTATTCCTGATGAAGGGCTTTGGCCCGAAACATCGATTTCGAAGCTCCTTGGATGCTGCCTGAACTGCTGTGCTCTTCCAGCACCACTAATCCAGAATCTGGTTTCCAGCATCTGCAGTCATTGTTTTTACCTCCTTCACTGTAGCTGGGTCAATTTCCTGGAATTCTCTCCCTTAGGGCATTGTGGGTCAACTGACAGCATGTGGACTGCAATGGTTCAAGAAGGCAGTTGATCACCACCTTGTCAAGGGCAACTAGGGATGGGCAATAGATGTGAGGAACAATAAATGTGAGGGATAATAGATGTAAGGGGCAAGAAATGTGAATAATAAAAAGTAGTTTTTACTGTAGTCTTGTTTTTTGCTCATTTTCTCTCATTCTATAATTTTCTTTTTTAATAATTTGTTACAGATATTTTAAAGTTTCTAGATGTTCTTGACTACTAGTAATTTTTACAGTTCCATTTATCCTTCTCACTGTCTTTCTTTTCCAATGGAATACGAGTGTTGTTGTGAATTCTGAAATGGCACCTTTGGTGCTTGATACTTCCACCTCCTCAGTAATCTTGCTTTTAACCTCTCCTCCCATTCCAAGTCATCCATATCTATCTTTATTCCTTTTAATTGCATGTACTTCAGTTTAACTCTCACCGTTACATAGAACATGAAATTCAATTGTTACAATAACTCTTCCAAAAGAGTCCTGTACCTTGATATTATTAATTAATCATTAAATAATCAGACAGATTACTAAGCACAAAGGAGCCCATTCCCCAATTCTTTTCAGCATGTATTGTTCTAAGAAACTATCCTCATTCTCCAAGAAGCCAAAAAACCACTCTCATCAGTTGTGAAGAAGAGTCATATTGAACTCAAATTCTCTCTCTCTCTGCACAGATGTTGCCAGATCCTGATAAGTTTCTTCAAGTTTTATGCCACCAACAACTTTCTTCCTTTGCAAATGTTTACATCTACCTAAACAGATCCTCCATTACAACCCTCTGATCCAAGATAATTTCTCACCACTGAATTGATTTCAATGTTTATTCTGAGAATGATTTCACCTCTTTTCCCTCCCCTCTTGTCATTCCAAAATGTCATATGGCATTATATCATTTCTTCCTTTTTGTGCTATCAATTCATCCATCTTATTTTATGAATGCACACAATATTCAAAGAGCTTTTAATTCTGTCTTTTTGACATTTTTCCTTATTCTGACTTTATTTGACTTGCAAATTAATATATTTTTACAGCACAGAAGGAGGCCATTTGGTCCATCATGTCCATGGTCAATAAAATCAGATTATATTTACTCCATTTTCCAGCTCTTGGTCCACAGTACTAGACGTTATAGCAAGACAAGTGAATATCTAAGTACTACTTAAATGTTACAGGGATGGGGGAGCCCACGGAGGCAGCTCACCACCATCCTGTCAAAGGTACCGAGGAAAGGGGAAGGAATGCTAGCCCAGCTAGTGGCACCTACATCCCATGAATACATTTTTAAAAATTGACTTTTCACCCTGTTATTTTCAGGTGAACATGCACACACAGAAATTGCTCCAACCTCCAGTACTTTCAAGTGTCCCATCATTCAATATGTAATCATTGCCCTTGTAAATCCTCCCAAATTGCATTATCACATAATTTTCATGGTGGAATTTGCTACTGCCCTGTCCAGCTGACCAGTCCATTGCTATTCTATACAGTGTATTCAAAAAGAACGGGTACCCAATGAACACAGTCCGCCAATTTCTCAGCAACAAACCCAAAAAAGCAGACAAAACACTAGCCAGAAACCCTAGCCACTCTCCTCTACAACAAAGACATCTTGAAAATGACTGCCAGACTACTCAGACCCCTTGGCATCATGGTAGCCCACAAACCCACCAACACACTCAAACAGCAGCTAATGGACTTGGAAGATCCTACACAGGCAACAAACAAAACTAATGTCATTTACAAAGTCCCGTGCAAGAACTGTAACAAACACTACATTGGACAAACAGGCAGAAAACTAGCCACCAGGATACATGAACATCAACTAGCCACAAAAAGACATGACCCTTTCTCACTAGCATCATTACATACAGATGAGGAAGGATACCACTTCGACTGGGACAACACATTCATCCTAGGACAAGCCAAACAGGGATGCACGAGAATTCCTAGAGGCATGGCATTCCAACCAGAACTCTATCAACAAATACATCGAGTTAGACCCCATCTACCACCCCCTGAGAAAGGGAATAGGAAGTGACTTCACCACAGGAAATGACATCACCAACCCAAAGAAACCCAAACATATAAATAGAAAGCAGGAATTTTCAGCATTGCTTTGCCTGAGGCCCACTGAAGATGTTACCTAGCAGGGCAATGAGACATCTAGAAATGAACCTTCCAGCTCAGCGAGCAAACCTACATCCAAAATTCTTTTGCAATTTTATGACTATTCCGCTCACTATGTGCAATTTTTTGGGACATCTGCAAACTTCTCAATCATATCTCTTACATTTAAGTCCATTTCATTAATGAATACCGTAAACAGCAAAAGCCTCAGCACTGAAACCTATGGAACTCCACTGAAAACGGACGTCTAGTTCCTTCTTTTAACCTGCCAATGCTTTCTGATAACCCTTTTTGACCAAAGGACCATGCAATATAGGAGCAGAATTAGCCCAATTGGGCTGTTGAATATGCTCCATTATTCAATCATGGCTGAAAAGTTTCTCAACTCCATTCTCTTGCCTTGTCCCCTGAACCTTTGATTCCCTTACCGATAGAATTATATAAAAATATAAGTGGCATGGATAGGGTGGATAGTTGGAATCTTTCTCAGTGGAAATGTCAAATACCTGAGGCATGAGACATAGGAGCAGAAATGAGGCCATTCATCATGCTCCGTCTGCTCTGTCATTCTGTCATGGCTGATAGGGTTTTCAACCCCATTTTCCCGCTTTCTCCCCATAACCTTTGATCCCCTAAACAATCAAGATAGAACTTATCTATCTCAGCCTTAAATGACCTGGCCTCCACAGCCTTCTGTGACGATGAGTTCCACAGATTCCCCACTCTCTGGCTAAAAACGTTTCCTCTTATCTCCATTCTAAAAGATCTTCCCTTTACTCGAAGGATGTACCCTCAGGTCCTCATCTCTTCTGCCAATGGAAACATCTTCCGAATTTCCACTGTATCCATGCTGTTCAGTATTCTGTCAGTTTCAATCAGATCCCCCATGTCCTTCTAAACTCCATCGAGTACAGACGCAGAGTCCACAATTGTTCCTCATATGACAAATCCTTCATCTCCAGAACAATTCTTGTAAACCTCCTTTGCACCCCCTCCAATGCCAGCAGACTCTTCCTTCGATACAGGACCCAAAACTGCTCACAATATTCCAAATGCGGACTGACCAGAGCCTTACGCAGCCTCAGCAGTACATCCCTGTCCTAGTGGCCTGGTCTTCTTCAAATGAATGCCCACATTGTATTTGCATTCCTAACTGTTAGCAGAACCTGCATGTTAATCTTGAGAGAATCCTGAACTAGGACTCCGAAGTCCCTTTGTGCTTTAGGTTTCTGAAGCCCTTCCCATTTAGAAGACAGTCTACGTAACTATTCTTCCAACCAAAGTGCATGACCTCACACTTTCCGACATTTTCCAATTCTTTGCCCACTCTCCAAGCCCTGTCCAAGTCCTTCTGTAGCCTTCCTGCTCCCTCAACACTACCTGTTCCTTCACCTATCTTTGTGTCATTTGCAAACTGAGCAACAATGCCCCATCAAGTTCTTTTGTCCAGATCATCAATATATCACGGGAAGAATTGCAGTGCCCTGTGGAACTTACTAATCACTGAATGCTGTCTCCACTCTCAGCCTTCTGCCAGTTAACCAACCTTCTATCTATGCCAGGGCCTTGCCTCTAACACCATGGGCTCGTATCTTATTTAGCAATCTCCTATGTGGCACCTTGTCAAAGACTTTCTGGGAATCCAGATAGATCATGTCCACTGGCTCTCCTTTGACTAACTTGCTCATTAGCTCATCAAAGAATTCCCTTTCCTAATTTCCTTTACGCAACCCCTCTTGAATGTTTCATATTCTAATGGGGGATTACTTTGGGAATAGTGATCACAATTCTGTAAGTTTTAGAATACTCATGAACAAAGACGAGAGTAGTCCCAAAGGAAGAGTGTTAAATTAGGGGTAGGCCGACTATACCACTCTGATTACCACAACACTGCACGGTGGCCTTGTTCTTTCTCTCGAACTTTCCAACTCTCTCCTTGCATGAACTCTCTCACCCAATACTTTGCTGAAACCTCTCTCTACAACTTTCAGCATCACAGATCATAGAAATGCTATATTGCAGAAGGTGGCCATTCGGCCAATCATTTTGCAAATCTGCCCCCCCTCCCCCCCCCCACTCCTGGATCACCACATGATAATCAGGACCCAATCTGGTTCCTATTCTCTTGCTCCTCACTCTGTGCATCGCTGCTTTGATAATACCATCATTCATGGTTAGACGGGAAGTTCCAGTTGAAACAGTTCAGACAAGAAACACCTTCCCAGCAAAAGGGCCTTCAAATCTAATAATTCAAAGCAGATGTGAGTGGCGGACCTCAATCAGAATGGATTCAGTAAGTTAAAGAGAAAAAGCTGAAAATGAGCCAAATTCCAACACCAGTTAGAACTAGGCCAGGAATCAGGACTACAATTGTCTCAGGGTAGGACTGGGACTGAGTACAAACAAACCCTGAAAATCAGGACAGATACTGGGCAGAGATCAGATACATCTTTTGGAATAGGGGCAGTTCTGGCCTTATTGACCACTCTAATCTCTTAGGTGTTAAAATGTGTGAGCACGATTTGAGGTGAAAGACCTGAAGTTTGTGAGCTGGATCCAGGCCAGCTGTTGGCTGACATTGAAAGGTTTTCAGAGTAAGTGAAGGTGGGGTTTCCAGTCTTTGCAGCTGTCTCACAGCAGCATCTCAGAACCAAATGTTTAGGTAGGTCTCCTTTTGAAGAACCATTTGTTTCATAATGAAATCTATCCTTATAAATCCTTCTTGTTTTCCTCACTGTTCCATCTGTTCTGAAGCTCAAATCCAGCCTGGAACAACAATGCCTTTCTGAATCTGACACATTGTGATCTTTGCACAGTCACATCAGTTCTGGAGAAGGTTACAGTATGGTTACAGGGACACACCATGTGCCAGTGATGAAAGGAGAGAAAGCTGAAGATAGAATGTCCTGATTTCACTGGGAAGAATGCTCTGACAATTAGGCTCTACTGTTTTACAAACTTTTCCAAAATGTTCAAATGTATAAAATCTCAGCAAAATTAATGATTTGCCTGACTGAATGCTACTCAAGACAAAATCAATTCACACCAGGTTTCTTCGATAGCAGTAAAAAAAAACCTTTATTTACTGTGAGAGACTTGATTCAAGAGCAGTGAACAGAAAGGATTTCTAATTTATACATCTTAAACTATATTCCTTCATGAATCCCAAATACATAACACTAAATCACAAAATGTATTTTTTCAGCAATACATAAATCAGCAAAGTAGAGCTCGAGTTGAGAGGGCTGAACGAAATGCAGCCACTAACAAGAAGTGAAAATGGGAAGTCTACAAGCACTGGCTAGGATTTTCCAGTCTTCCGAGCACTCAAGGGAGGTGATAAATGATTGGAGAAATGCAAAAGTTACACCCTTGTTTTAAAAATAGTCTAAAGATAAGACCAGCGAGAATAGGCCAATCAGTTTACCTTTAGTGGAAGCTTCTTGAAACAATACAGAACGCAGGACATTACAGTGCAGTACAGGCCCTGCGGCCCGCAATGTTGTGCCGACCTGTGAAACCAATCTAACCTACACTATACCATTGTCATCCATGTGTCTACTCAGTGACCATTTAAATGCCCTTAAAGTTCATGAGTATACTACTGTTGCAAGCAGTGTGTTCCACACCCTTACCACTCTCTGAGTAAAGAACCTTCCTCTGACATCTGTCGTATATCTATCACCCCTCAATTTAAAGCTATGTCCCCTCGTGCTAGCCATCTTCATCTGAGGAAAAAGACTCTCCCTGTCCACCCTATCTAACTCTCTGATTATCTTATATGTCGCAATTAAGTTACCTCTCAACCTTCTTCTCTCTAACGAAAACAGCCTCAAGTCCCTCAGCCTTTCCTCGTAAGACCTTCCCTCCATACCAGGCAACATCCTAGTAAATCTCCTCTGCACCCTTTCCAAAGCTTCCACATCCTTCCTATAATGCGGTGACCAGAACTGTACACAATACTCCAAGTGCGGCCGCACCAATGTTTTGTACAGCTGCAGCATGACCTCATGGTTCCAAAACACAATCCCTCTACCAATAAAAGCTAACACACCGTATGCCTTCTTAACAACTCTATCAACCTGGATGGCAACTTTCAAGGATCTATGTACCTGGACACAGAGATCTCTCTGCTCATCCACACTACCAAGAATTTTACCATAAGCCCAGTACTCTGCAGTCCTGTTACTCCTTCCAAAGTAAATCGTCTCATACTTTTCTGCATTAAACTCCATTTGCCACCTCTCAGCCCAGCTCTGCAGCTTATCGATGTCCCTCTGTAACCTACAACCTCCTTCGGCACTACCCACAACTCCACCGACCTTAGTGTCATCTGCAAACTTGCTAACCCATCCTCGTGCGCCTTAATTAAGGTCAGTTATAAAAATGACAATAGGCCTCAAAACAGATCGTTGTGGTACACAACTAGTAACTGAATTCCGGGATGAACATTTCCCATCAGCCACCACTCTCTGTCTTCTTTCAGCTAGCCAATTACTGATCCAAACCGCTAAATCACCCTCAATCCCATACCTCCGTATTTTGTGCAATAGCCTACCATGGGGAACCAAATCATCCACTGACATTTCTGCCATCTCCAAACAGACCCCACCACCAGGAATATATTTCCCTCCCCACACCTTTCCGCCTTCCGCAAAGACCGTTCCCTCCGTGACTACCTGGTCAGGTCCACGCCCCTCTACAACCCACCCTCCCATCCTGGCACCTTCCCCTGCCACCGCAGGAACTGTAAAACCTGCGCCCACACCTCTTCCCTCACCTCTACCCAAGACCCTAAAGGAGCCTTCCACATCCATCAAAGTTTTACTTGCACATCCACTAATATCATTTATTGTATCGTTGCGCCCGATGTGGTCTCCTCTACATTGGGGAGACTGGGCAGAGCGCTTTAGGGAACATCTCAAGGACATCTGCACCAATCAACCACACTGCCCCGTGGTCCAACATTTCAACTCCCCCTCCCACTCTGCCGAGGACATGGAGGTCCTGGGCCTCCTTCACCGCCGCTCCCTCACCACCAGACGCCTGGAGGAAGAACGCCTGATCTTCCGCCTCGGAACACTTCAACCCCAGGGCATCAATGTGGACTTCAACAGTTTCCTCATTTCCCCTTCCCCCACCTCACCCTCGTTCTAAACTTCCAGCTCAGCACTGTCCCCATGACTTGTCCGGACTTGTCCTACCTGTCTATCTCCTTTTCCACCTATCCACTCCACCCTCTCCTCCCTGACCTATCACCTTCATCCCCTCCCCCACTCACCCATTGTACTCTATGCTACTCTCTCCCCACCCCCATCCTCCTCTAGCTTATCTCTCCACGCTTCAGGCTCACTGCCTTTATTCCTGATGAAGGGCTTTTGCCCGAAATGTCGATTTCGCTGCTCCTTGGATGCTGCCTGAACTGCTGTGCTCTTCCAGCACCACTAATCCAGAACCTTATCAAATGCCTTCTTGAAAGTTATATACACATTAACCAGTTTACCATCATTCACCTGTTTGGTCACCATTTCAAAGAACTCAATAAGGTTTGTTAGGCAAGACCTACCCTTCACAAAACCTTGTTGACTATCCCTAATCAACTTATTCCTTTCTAGATTATTATAAATCCTATCACTTATAACCCTTTCCGACACTTTACCCACGACCAAAGTAAGGCTCACTGGTCTATAATTTCCAGGGTTGTCTCTACTCCCCTACTTGAACAAGGGAACAACATTTGCTAACCTCCAGTCTTCTGGCACTATTCCTGTAAACAATGATGACATAAAGATCAAAGCCAAAGGCTCTGCATTATCCTTGCTGGCTTCCCAGAGAATCCTAGGATAAATCCCATCCAGCCCAGGGGATTTATCTATGTTTACTTTCCAGAATTGTTAACACATCCTCCTTGTGAACCTCAATCCCATCTAGTGTAGTAGCCTGTATCTCAGTATTCTCCTTGATCACATTGTCTTTTTCTAGTGTGGATACTGAAGAAAAGTATTCATTTTGCACTTTTCCTATCTCCTCGGTTCCACTCACAACTTCCCACTACTGTCCTTAATTGGCCCTAATCTAACTCTAGTCATTCTTTTATTCCTGATATACCAATAGAAAGCCTTAGGGTTTTCCATGATCCTACCTGACAATGACTTCTCATGTCCCCTCCTGGTTCCTCTTAGCTCTCTCTTTAGATCTTTCCTGGCTAACTTGTAATTCTCAAGCGCTCAAACTGATCCTTCATGTCCCATCCTAACATAAGCCTTCTTATTCCTCTTGACAAGAGATTCAACTTCTTTAATACACCACAGCTCCCTCACTCGACCACTTCCTCCCTGCCTGACAGGTACATGCTTATCAAGGACACACAGTATCTGTTCCTTGGATAAGCTCCGCATTTCAAATGTGCCCATCCCCTGCAGTTTCCTTCCCCATCCTGTGCATCCTACATCTTGCCTAATTGCATTATAATTACCTTTCCCCCAGCTATAACTCTTGCCGTGCAGTATCCCTTTCCATCGCTCAAGTAAACATAACCGAATTGTGGTCACTATTACCAAAGTGCACATCCATCACAAATCTAACGCCTGGCTCGGTTTATTACCCAGTACCAAATCCAATGTGGCCTCGCCCCTAGTTGGCCTGTCTACACACTGTGTTAGGAAACCCTCCTGCACACATTGGACAAAAACTGACCCATCTAAAGTACTTGAACTATAGTAGTCCCAGTCAATATTTAGAAAGTTAAAGGCCCCCATAACAACTACCCTGTTACTCTCACTCCCATAAAGAATCATCTTTGCTATCCTTCCCTCTACATCCCTGGAACAATTCGGAGCCTGATAGAAAACTCCCAACATGGTGACCTCTCCTTTCCTGTTTCTAACCTCAGCCCAAACTACCTCAGTAGGAGAATCCCCAAACATCCTTTCTGCCACCATAATGCTGTCCTTGACAAACAGTGCCACACCTCCTCCTCTTTTAACATCTCTGTTCTTACTGAAACACCTAAATCCTGGAATCTGTAACAACCATTCCTGTCCCTGCTCTATCTATGTCTCCGTCATGGCCACAATATTGATGTCCCAGGTACCAACCCATGCTGCAAGTTCTCCCACCTTATTCCGGATGCTCCTGGAGTTGAAGTGGTCACATTTCAAACCAATTTCTTGCTTTCTTGCGATCTTAAAATGACTTCACTACTCTCAACCTCCTGCATACATGAACTACAATTCAGGTTCCCATCCCCCTGCTGAATTAGTTTAAACTCTCCCAAAGGGCATTAGCAAATTTTCCCCCCAGGATATTGGTATCCGTCTGCTTCAGGAGAAGACCATCCTGTTTGTAGAGGTCCCACCTATTGCAGAAAAAGCCCCAGTTATCCAGGAATCCAAAACCCTCCCCCCGGTACCATCCCTGTAGCCACTTGTTCAACTCCTTTGTCTCCCTATTCCACACCTCACTTGCACGTAGCATAGGCAACAAACCAAAAATAACAACTCTGTTCTAGCTCTAAGCTTCCACCCCAGTTCCCTGAATTTCTGCTTTAAATCTCCATCCCTTTTCCTACCTATGGCGTTGGTGCCTATGTGGACCATGACTTGGGGCTGCTCCCCCTCCCCCTTAAGGATCCCGAAAACACAATCTGAGATATCATGAACCCTGGCACCTGAGAGGCAACACATCAACCGTGAGTCTCTCTCATCCTCACTGAACCTCCTATCTGTCCCCCTAACTATGAAGTCCCCAATGTCTACTGTTCTGCTCCTCTTCCCCCTTCCCTTCTGAGCAATAAGGACAGACTCTGTGCCAGAGCCCTGTGCCCCACTGCTTTCCCCTGGTAAGCCATCTCCCACAACAGTATCCAAACACTGTACTTGTTATTGAGGGGAACAGCCACATGGGATCCCTGCACTGCCTGCCGGTTCCCTTTCCATCCCGACTGTAACCCATTTACCTTTTTCTTGTACCTGAGGAGTGACCCCTCCCTGTAACTCCTCTCAATAACCCCCTCTGCCTCCCAAATGATCCGAAGTTCATCCAGCTCCAGCTCCAGTTCCCTAATACAGTTTTTGAGGAGCTGGAGTTGGGGGCATTTCCCGCAGATGTAGTCGGCAGGGACACTAGTGGTGACCCTTACCTCCCACATTCTGCAGGAGGAACATTCAACTGCCCTAACCTCCATTGCTACCCAAGTGGTGTTTTGGGTAACACAATCGCCCAAATATAAAGCCTCATTTAGCCAGCAGTCCTGCTCCAACTGCTGCCTGAAAAATGTACCTTCCCGTCAGGCCTCTGGTCCTCGCTATCACTCCTCCCCATAATTCAGGACCAAAGTAACGGTCACTTGGACAAGTGTGGACTCATTAAGGAAAATTAAGTTAGATTTTTAAAGAGCAAATCATACTTAATTAACTTGCTGGAGTTGTTTGAAGAAATAACAGAGAGAGTTGATGAGGGTCATGCTGTTCATGTGATGGAGATGGACTTCATAAAGGTATTTGATACAGTGACACACAAAAATCTTGAAGGCTCAGCTGACTCCATACGTGGAAAATGGTTCTCATGGTCAACCCTATCGAAACCCCTAATCATCTTGTGCACCTTTATCAAGTCACCCCTAAACCTTCTGTTCTCTAATGAGAACAGCCCCAAGTGCCTCAGCCTTTCCTCATACGATCTTCCTACCATACCAGGCAACATCTTGGTAAACCTCTTCTGCACCCGTTCCAGTGCCTCCACATCCTTCCTATAGTATGGCGACCAAAACTGTACACAATACTCCAGATGCGGCCACACCAGAGTCTTATACAACTGCAGCATGACCTCAGGACTCCGGAACTCAATTCCTCTACCAATAAGAGCCAGTACGCCATATGCCTTCTTCACCGCACTATTTACCTGGGTGGCAACTTTCAGAGATCTGTGTACATGGACACCAAGATCCCTCTGCTCATCCACACTACCACGTATCCGACCATTAGCCCAGTATCCCATCTTTTTGTTACTCATACCAAAGTGAATCACCTCACACTTACCTACATTGAACTCCATTTGCCACCTTTCTGCCCAGCTCTGCAGCTTATCTATATCCCGCTGTAACCTGCCACATCCTTCCTCACTGTCAACAACTCCACCGACTTTCGTATCATCCGCAAACTTGCTCACCCAACCTGCTAGCCCCTCCTCCAGGTCATTTATAAAAATGACAAACAGCAATGGTCCCAAAACAGATCCTTGCGGAACACCGCTAGTAACTGCACTCCAAGATGAAACTTTACCATCAACTACTACCCTCTGTCTTCTTCCAGCCAGCCAATTCCTAATCCAAACCTCCAACTCACCCTCAATGACATACCTCCGTATTTTTTGCAGTAGCCTACCATGGGGTACCTTATCAAACGCCTTACTAAAATCCATATACACCACATCTACCGCTTTACCCTCATCCACCTCCTTAGTCACCTTCTCAAAGAATTCAATAAGGTTTGTGAGGCACGACCTGCCCTTCACAAAACCATGCTGACTATCTTTGATCACATTATTCTTATCCAGATGTTCATAAATCCTATCCCTTACAATTCTCTCTAAGACTTTGCCCACAACAGAAGTGAGGCTCACCGGCCTATAGTTACTAGGGTTATCCCTACTCCCCTTCTTGAACAAGGGAACCACATTTGCTATCCTCCAGTCTTCTGGCACTATTCCTGTTGACAACGAGGACATAAAAGTCAAGGCCAATGGCTCTGCAATCTCCTCCCTTGCTTCCCAGAGAATCCTAGGATAAATGCCATCAGGCCCAGGGGACTTATCTATTTTCACCCTTTCCAGAATTTCCAACACCTCTTCCCTACATATCTCAAAGCCATCCATTCTAATGAATTGTGACTCAGTATTCACATCGGCAACAATATCCTGTTCCTGAGTGAATACTGACGAAAAGTATTCATTCAGTGTCTCCCCAATCTCTTCAGCCTCCACACGCAACTTCCCACTACTATCCTTGACTGGACCTATTCCTACCCTAGTCATTCTTTTATTCCTGACATACCTATAGAAAGCCTTTGGGTTTTCCTTAATCTACCAACTAAGGACTTTTCATGTCCCCTCCTTGCTGCTCTTAGTTCTCTCTTCAGGTCCTTCCGGGCTACCTTATAACTCTTAATCGCCCCAATTGAACCTTCACGCCTCATCTTTACAAAGGCCGCCCTCTTCCCTTTAACAAGGGATTTCAATTCCTTATTAAACCACGGCTCCCTCACACGACCCTTTTCTCCTTGCCTGACTGGTACATACTTATCAAAGACACTCAATAGTTGCTCCTTGAACAAGCTCCACATATCAATTGCGCCCTTGCCTTGAAGCCTACTCTTCCAAACCACGCATCCTAAGTCGTGCCTCACCGCATCATAATTTCCCTGCCCCCAGCTATAACTCTTGCCCTGCAGTGCACACTTATCCCTCTCCATCACTAGAGTATAAGTCACCGAATTGTGGTCACTGTCTCCAAAGTGCTCACCTAACGCCAATTCTAACACCTGGCCTGGTTCGTTACCTAGAACCAAATCCAGTACGGCCTCACCTCTTGTTGGCCTGTCTACATATTGTGTCAGGAAACCCTCCTGCACACATTGGACAAACACCGACCCATCTAACGAACTCGAGCTATAGCTTTCCCAATCAATATCAGGAAAGTTAAAGTCCCCCATAACAACCACCCTATTACTTTCACTCTTCTCCTGAATCATCCTCGCAATCCTTTCCTCTACGTTTCTCGGACTATTAGGAGGCCTGTAAAAGACTCCTAACAGGGTGACCTCACCTTTCCTATTCCTAACCTCAGCCCAAACTACCTCAGATGGCGAGTCTTCCTCCATTACCTTTTCTACTGCTGTAATACAATCCTTGACAAGCAATGCCACACCTCCCCCTCTTTTCCCCCCACCTCTGACCCTACTAAAACATTTAAACCCTGGAACCTGCAACAGTCAATCCTGTCCCTGTTCTACCCATGTCTCTGTAATAGCCACAACATCGAAGTCCCAGGTACCAACCCACGCTGCTAGTTCACCTACCTTATTTCGTATACTTCTTGCATTGAAGTATACACACTTCAAGCCACCTTCCTGTTTACAGGCACCCTCCTTTGAGGTTGATGGCATGTTCCTAGCCTCCCTACACTCAAGGTCCTGTACCCTAAAGCTACAGTCTAGGTTCCCATGCCCCTGCAGAGTTAGTTAAACCCCCCCCAAGAGCACATGCAAACCTCCCCCCAAGGATACTGGTGCCCCTCAGGTTCAGGTGTAGACCTTCCTGTTTATAGAGGTCCCACCATCCCCAGAAAGAACCCCAGTTATCCAGAACAACTTCTCTTTCCAATCCTCCCACTTCCTCCAAACCAAAGGAGTAGCCATGGGCACCCACATGGGCCCCAGCTATGCCTGTCTCTTCGTCGGATATGTGGAACAGTCCATCTTCCGCAGCTACACTGGCACCACGCCCCACCTTTTCCTCCGCTACATCGATGACTATATCGGCGCTGCCTCGTGCTCCCACGAGGAGGTTGAACAGTTCATCCACTTTACCAACATCTTCCACCCTGACCTCAAATTCACCTGGACTGTCTCAGACTCCTCCCTCCCCTTCCTAGACCTTTCCATTTCTATCTCAGGCGACCGAATCAACACCAACATTTACTATCAACCGACTGACTCCCACAGATACCTAGACTACACCTCCTCCCAACACTTCAACTCTCCCTCCCACTCCACCAAGGACATGCAGGTCCTTGGCCTCCTCCATCGCCAGACCATAGCAACACGACGGTTGGAGGAAGAGCGCCTCATCTTCCGCCTAGGAACCCTCCAACCACAAGGGATGAACTCATATTTCTCCAGTTTCCTCATTTCCCCTCCCCACACCTTGTCTCAGTCAAATCCCTCGGACTCAGCACCACCTTCCTAACCTGCAATCCTCTTCCTGATCTCTCCGCCCCCACCCCCACTCCGGCCAATCACCCTCACCTTGACCTCCTTCCACCTATCGCATTTCCAATGCCCCTCCTCCAAGTCCCTCCTCCCTACCTTATACCTTAGCCTGCTTGGCACACTTTCCTCATTCCTGAAGAAGGGCTTATGCCCGAAACGTTGATTCTCCTGTTCCTTGGATGCTGCGCTTTTCCAGCAACACATTTTCTGCAATATACTGGAATTAGAACTAGGGAGGAGCCCTCTGCTGGCTGGAGTTATACCCAACAAAAACGTTTTTGTTGTTGGAGGTCAGTCATCTCAGTTCCAGGACATTCCTGCAGGAGTTCCTCAGGGTAGCATCCCAGGCCCAATGACCTTCAGCTGCTACATGAATGACTTTCCATCCATCATTAGTCAAGACTCGGCAGGTTCATTGATGACTGCGCATTGTTCAGCATAACTTACGATTTCTCAGATATAGAAGCAATCTGGGACCAAATGTAACAAGACCTGAACAATATCCAGTAACAAGTAACTTCCATGCAACACAAATGTTAGGCAAAAGCCATCTCCAAAAAGAGACAACCTAACCATCACCCTTTGACATTCAATGGCATTACTGTTATTGAATCTTCAACAATCAAATCCTGGGTTACCAGGGACCAGAAATTGAACTGGACAAGCCATATAAGTTCAGTGACAACAACAACAGGTCGGAGGCTAGGAACCTTGTAGTGAGCAATTCACTTTCTGACTCTCCAAAGCCTGTCCACCATCTCCAAGGCACAACTCAGGAGGGTGACTTACCTGGATGGGTACAGTTCCAACAACTACACAAAAAAGCTTGACATCTTCCAGGACAAAGACCCCAGTTGATTGCTACTGGATCTACAAACATCACTCCCTCCACCACCACGCTCAGCAGTAGCAATGTGTGCAATATAAGATGCACTGCAGAAATTCACCAAAGCATCTTAGACAGTGAGCTGGCGGGTTTACTTCTGTTGCAGTCAGGGCATTCCACACCCTACTACTCTCTGAGTAAAGAACCTTCCTCTGACATCTGTCCTATATCTATCACCCCTCAATTTAAAGCAATGTCCCCTCGTGCTAACCATCACCATCTGAGGAAAAAGGCTCTCACTGTCCACCCTATCTAACCCTCTGATCATTTTGTATGTCTCTATTAAGTCATCTCTTAACATTCTTCTCTCTAACGTAAACAACCTCAAGTCCCTGACCCTTTCCTCATAAGACCTCCTCTCCATACCAGGCAACATTTTGGTAAATCTCCTCTGCACCCTTTCCAATGCCATACACCTTCTTTACCACTTTATCTACATGCGTGCCACTTTCAGGGAGCTATAGATTTAAACCCCAAGATCTCTCTGTACATTAATGCTGTTTCAGGTCCTGCCATTAACTCTGTACTTTTCCTTGACATTTGATCTCCCAAAGTGCAGCACCTCACACTTAGCGGATTAAACTCCATCTACCTTTCTCCACCCATATCTGCAACTGATCCATATCCCATTGTATCCATTGTCAACCTTCTATACTATCCACAACTCCACTGATCTTTGTAGCATCTGCAAAATTACTCACCCAGCCATCTATGTTTTCATCCAAGTCAGTTTTACATATATCACAAACAGCAGAAGTCCCAGCATGGATCCCTGCGGAACACCACTAGTCACACTATTCTCTGTACCCATGCTATTTCCAGTGCTTCCTCCAAGTGTTGTTCAACATAGAGGGAGGACAGTACGTGGTAACCAACAAGAGGTTTCCTTGCCTATGTTCAACCTGAAGTCACAAGACTTCAAGATATCTGGAATTAATGTTGAAGACTCCAAGAGCAACTCCCTCCTGAGTGTATCCCACTGTGCCACCAACACTGCTGGGTCTATCCTGTGGTGAGACAGGATATATCCAGGGAGAGTGATGGTGGTGTCTGGGACATTGTCTGTATGGTATGGTTCCGTGTGTATGACTATGTCAGGCTGCTGCTTGACTAGTCTATGAGACAGCTCTCCCAATTTCGGCACTAGCCCCCAGACATTAGTGAGGAGGAAATTGCAGGGTTGGCAGGTTTATTTCTGCTGTTGTTGAGGGTAGATGCCAGGTGATCTGTCTGATTTCATTTCTTTGAGACTTTATAACAACTGGTGCAATTGAACACCTTGTTAGGCCATTTCAGAGAGCAACTGAGAGTCAACCACATTGCTGTGAGTCTGGAGTCACATGTAGGCCAGACCAGGTGAGGATGGCAGATTTGCTTCCCTGAAGGACATTGGTGAACTAGCTGGGTTTTTCCAACAATCGACAATAGTGTCATAGTCATAGTAGATTCTTAATTGCAGTTTTTTTTATTGAATTCAAATTTCACTATCTATAGAGTCATAGAGTCATAGAGATGTACAGCATGGAAACAGACCCTTCAGTCCAACCCGTCCATGCTGATCAGATATCCCAACCCAATTTGGTCCCACCTGCCAGCACCCAGCCCATATCCCTCCAAACCCTTCCTATTCATATACTCATCCAAATGCCTTTTAAGTGCTGTAATTATACCAGCCTCCAGCACTTCCTCTGGTAGCTCATTCCATACACATACCACACTCTGCGTGAAAAAGTTGTCCCTTTCCCCTCTCACCCTAAACCTATGCCCTCTAGTTCTGGACTCCCCGAATGCAGGAAAAAGACTTTGTTTCTCTATACTATCATGCCCCTCATAATTTTGTAAACCTCTATAAGGTCACCCCTCAGCCTCCGACACTCCAGGGAAAACAGCCCCAGCCTGTTCAGCCTCTCCCTGTAGCTCAAATCCTCCAACCCTGGCAACATCCTTGTAAATCTTTTCTGAACCCTTTCAAGATTCGCAACATCCTTCCGATAGGAAGAAGACCAGAATTGCATGCAATATTCCAACAGTGGCCTAACCAATGTCCTGTATAGCCACAATGTGATCTCCCAACTCCTGTACTCAATAAGTCTATCTGGCTCCCCAGAATACTATCCGAGTTTCTGAATTAATAGTCCAGCGATATTACCAGGGGACCATCACCCAGCAATAAATTCTAACTTAGCCAATGGCATTCACATTTCATGAACAAATACAGCAAAAAATTAGTCAGAATGCTTTAGAAGGTGAGGAAATCCAGTTGTGTTAATAAATGGGAGAACTGAGACCATTTTCCTTGAAACATTTTGGGAGGAGATTCAATTAAAATGATCTGAGGTGTCAATGGTAGTCATGGTGTGGAGATGCTGGACTAGGGTGGACAAGGTCAGAAGTCTCACGACCCCAGGTTATAGTCCAACAGGTCGTTTGAAACCACAAGCTGTCAGAGCAACACTGCTTTGTCAGGTGAAGTCATTTGGAGGAGTGAGGAAGGGGCAGCGCTCCAAAAGCTTGTGATTTCAAATAAACCTGTTGGACTATAACCTGGTGTCATGAGACTTCTGACAAAATAATTTGGATATGGGTAGAGTTGATAGACAGAAATTGTTCCCTTTGGTGTATAGGAGTTGGGAAGTTATGTTGCAGTTAGACATGATGTTGGTGAGAATACAGTTGGAGCATTGTGTTTAGTTTTGGTCACCTTGCCATAGGAAGGATGTTATCAAACTGGAAACTGTGCAGAAGAAAATTACAAGAATTTTGCCAGGACTCAAGGATCTGAATAATAAGGAGCGGTTGGACAAGCTAGGACCTTTTGTCTTTAGAGCGTAGGAGACTGAGGGGGGATCTTACAGAAATGTGTAATATCATGAGAGGCTTGGGTAGGATGAATGCACTCAGCCTTTTTCCCAGGGTTGGGGAATCGAGGACTCGAGGGCATCAGTTTAAGGTTGGAGGGGAAAGAATAAAAGGTTATCTGAGGAGCAACTTTTTACACAGAGGGTGGTACGCATATGGAATGAGCTGCCAGCGGAAGTTGTTGAAGCGGGTACATTAATAACATTTAAAAGTAATTTAGACAAATACATGGATAGGAAAGGGCGAGAAGGATATGGGCCAAGTGCAGGGAAATGGGGTTAGCGTGGATGGACATTTTGGTCGGCGTGGACCAGTTTGAGCCAAAGGGCCTGTCTCTGTGCTGTCGGTCTCTCTGATTCTAGAGTGGAAGAATTAAGAACCACGGGCTACAGCTTTAACGTAATAAGATCATAAGGTGTAGGAACAGAATTAGGTCATTCAGCCCATTGAGTCTGCTCCACCATTCAGAAAACATAAAACATAGAATAATAGCGCAGTACAGGCTCTTCGGCCCTCAAAGTTGCGCCAACCTGTGGAACTAGTCTGAAGCCCATCTCACCTACACTATTCCATTCTCGTCCATATGCGTATCCAATGATCATTTAAATGCCATTAAAGTTGGCGAGTCTACACTGTTGCAGGCAGGTGACTCCACACCCCTACTACTCTCTGAGTAAAGAAACCACCTCTGACATCTGTCCAAATCTATCACCCCTCAATTTAAAGCTATGCCCCCTCGTGCTCGCCGTCACCACACTTGGAAAAAGGCTCTCCCTGCCCACCCTATCTAACCCTCTGATTATCTTATATGTCTCTATTCAGTCACCTCCCAACCTTCTTCTCTCTAATGAAAACAGCCTCAAGTCCCTCAGCCTTTCCTCATAAGACCTTCCCTCCAGACCAGGCAACATCCTGGTAAATCACCTCTGCACCCTTTCCAAAGCTTCCACATCCTTCCTATGTTGTGGTTCTGTTCGCTGAGCTGGGAATTTGTGTTGCAGACGTTTCGTCCCCTGTCTAGGTGACATCCTCAGTGCTTGGGAGCCTCCTGTGAAGCGCTTCTGTGATCTTTCCTCCGGCATTTATAATGGTTTGTCTCTGCCACTTCCGGTTGTCAGTTCCAGCTGTCCGTTGTAGTGGCCGGTATATTGGGTGCAGGTCAATGTGCTTATTGATTGAATCTGTGGATGAGTGCCATGCCTCTAGGAATTCCCTGGCTGCTCTCTGTTTGGCTTGTCCTGTAATAGTAGTGTTGTCCCAGTCGAACTCATGTTGCTTGTCATCTGTGTGTGTGGCTACTAAGGATAGCTGGTCGTGTCGTTTCGTGGCTAGTTGGTGTTCATGGATGCGGATCGTTAGCTGTCTTCCTGTTTGTCCTATGTCGTGTTTTGTACAGTCCTTGCATGGGATTTTGTACACTACATTGGTTTTGCTCATGCTGGGTATCGGGTCCTTCGTTCTGGTGAGTTGTTGTCTGAGCGTGGCTGTTGGTTTGTGTGCTGTTATGAGTCCTAGTGGTCGCAGTAGTCTGGCTGTCAGTTCAGAAATGCTCTTGATGTATGGTAGTGTGGCTAGTCCTTTGGGTTGCGGCATGTCCTCGTTCCGTTGTCTTTCCCTTAGGCATCTGTTGATGAAATTGCGGGAGTATCCATTTTTGGCTAATACATTGTATAGGTGTTCTTCTTCCTCTTTTTGCAGTTCTGGTGTACTGCAGTGTGTTGTGGCCCTTTTGAACAGTGTCTTGATGCAACTTCTTTTGTGTGTGTTGGGGTGGTTGCTTTCGTAGTTTAGGACTTGGTCTGTGTGTGTGGCTTTCCTGTAAACCTTTGTGGTGAATTCTCCATTCGGTGTTCTCTGTACCATCACGTCTAGGAATGGGAGTTGGTTGTCCTTTTCTTCCTCTCTCGTGAATCGGATTCCTGTGAGTGTGGCATTGATGATCCGTTGTGTGTTCTCTATTTCTGTGCTTTTAATGATTACAAAGGTGTCATCCACGTATCTGACCCAGAGTTTGGGTTGAATTTGCGGTCAGACTGTTCTAACCTTTGCATTACTGCTTCTGCTATGAGTCCAGAGATGGGTCCAACATGAGCAAAACCAATGTAGTATACAAAATCCCATGCAAGGACTGCACAAAGCGCTACATAGGACAAACAGGAAGACAGCTAACGATCCGCATTCATGAACACCAATCAGCCACGAAACGACACGACCAGCTATCCTTAGTAGCCACGCACACAGATGACAAGCAACATGAATTCGACTGGGACAACACTACTATTATAGGACAAGCCAAACACAGAACAGCCAGGGAATTCCTAGAGGCATGGCACTCATCCACAGATTCAATCAATAAGCACATCAACCTGGACCCAATATACCGGCCACTACAACGGACAGCTGGAACTGACAACCGGAAGCGGCAGAGACAAACCACTATAAATGCCGGAGGAAACATCACAGAAGCGCTTCACAGGAGGGTCCCAAGCACTGAGGATGTGACCTAGACAGGGGACAAAACGTCTGCAATACAAATTCCCAGCTCGGTGAACAGAACCACAACAACAAGCACCCGAGCTACAAATCTTCTCCCAAACTTTGAATCCTTCCTATAATGTGGTGAGCAGAACTGTACACAATACTCCAAGTGTGGCCACACCAGAGTTTTGTACAGCTGCAGCATAACCTCATGGTTCCAAAACTCAATCCCCCTACCAATAAAAGCTAACATATCGTATGCCTTCTTAACAACCCTGTCAATCTGGGTGGTAACTTTCAGGGATCTATGTACATGGACACCGAGATCTCTCTGCTCATCTGCACTACCAAGAATCTTAACATTAGCCCAGTACTCTGCATTCCTGTAATTCAATGAGGTCATGGCTGATCTGATAATTCTTTACTCCACTCTCCTGTTCCCTCCCCCCCCCCCTCCAATTACCCTTCATTCCTTGATCTCAACCTTGAATATACTTAATAATCCAGCCTTGACAGGTCTTTGTGATGATGAATTCCAGTTGTTTTACCTTTTGAGAGAAGAAATTGCTCCTTCTTTCTTACTAAATGTACAATTCATTGCCATGAGATTATATGCTCTCATCCTAGACTATCCTACAAGGGGAAATAATCTCAATTAATAATAGAACATAGAACATAGAAGAATACAGCGCAGTACAGGCCCTTTGGCCCTCGATGTTGCGCCGATCCAAGCCCACCTAACCTACACTAGCCCAATAACCTCCATATGCCTATCCAATGCCCGCTTAAATGCCCATAAAGAGGGAGAGTCCACCACTGCTACTGGCAGGGCATTCCATGAACTCATGACTCGCTGAGTAAAGAATCTACCCCTAACATCTGTCCTATACCTACCACCCCTTAATTTAAAGCTATGCCCCCTTGTAATAGCTGACTCCATACGTGGAAAAAGGTTCTCATGGTCAACCCTATCTAAACCCCTAATCATCTTGTACACCTCTATCAAGTCACCCCTAAACCTTCTTTTCTCCAATGAAAACAGCCCCAAGTGCCTCAGCCTTTCCTCATAGGATCTTCCTACCATACCAGGCAACATCCTGGTAAACTTCCTCTGCACCCGTTCCAGTGCCTCCACATCCTTCCTATAGTATGGTGACCAAAACTGCACACAATACTCCAGATGCGGCCGCACCAGAGTCTTATACAACTGCAGCATGACCTCAGGACTCCGGAACTCAATTCCTCTACCAATAAAAGCCAGTACGCCATATGCCTTCTTCACTGCACTATTTACCTGGGTGGCAACTTTCAGAGATCTGTGTACATGGACACCAAGATCCCTCTGCTCATCCACACTACCAAGTATCCGACCATTAGCCCAGTAATCCATCTTTTTGTTCCTCATACCAAAGTGAATCACTTCACACTTACCCACATTGAACTCCATTTGCCACCTTTCTGCACAGCTCTGCAGCTTATCTATATCCCGCTGTAACCTGCCACATCCTTCCTCACTGTCAACAACTCCACCGACTTTCGTATCATCCACAAACTTGCTCACCCAGCCTTCAAGCCCCTCCTCCAGGTCATTTATAAAAATGACAAACAGCAATGGTCCCAAAACAGATCCTTGCAGAACACCGCTAGTAACTGAACTCCAAGATGAACCTTTACCATCAACTACTACCCTCTGTCTTCTTCCAGCCAGCCAATTCCTAATCCAAACCTCCAACTCACCCTCAATGCCATACCTCCATATTTTTTGCAGTCGCCTACCGTGGGGAACCTTATCAAACGCCTTACTAAAATCCATATACACCACATCTACCGCTTTACCCTCATCCACCTCCTTAGTCACCTTCTCAAAGAATTCAATAAGGTTTGTGAGGCACGACCAGCCCTTCACAAAACCATGCTGACTATCCTTGATCACATTATTCCTGTCCAGATGTTCATAAATCCTATCCCTTACAATTCTCTCTAAGACTTTGCCCACAACAGAAGTGAGACTCACCGGCCTATAGTTACTAGGGTTATCCCTACTCCCCTTCTTGAACAAGGGAACCACATTTGCTATCCTCCAGTCTTCTGGCACTATTCCTGTAGACAACGAGGACATAAAAATCAAGGCCAATGGCTCTGCAATCTCCTCCCTTGCTTCCCAGAGAATCCTAGGATAAATGCCATCAGGCCCAGGGGACTTATCTATTTTCACCCTTTCCAGAATTTCCAACACCTCTTCCCTACAATGGCCGATAGAAACAATGAAAACACAAGTAAAGGCCTTTTCCATACAGCAAGAGGTGTGGGCATGTAATGCACTGTCTGACAACATAGGGGAGGCTGCTTCAATTGAGACTCTCAGGGGGGATTGGACTAATATCTGAAAAAATATGTGCAACATTATGGGGTGAAGGCAAGGAAACAAGTGAATAGAGTCCTAACTGGCCTCTCCCTGTGCTGTTAGAATTCAGTGAAGCTTCAAAGACTTGAAAACTCTTGTTAGAATAACGCTGGTATATTCTGAACAGTGCAGGGTACCTGTGAGGCAGGTGGAGTGGCAATGGTACCTTCAGGAATGGATTCGGAAGCTGAGCTGAAAGCCAGACAGGATACTAACATAGTGAATGGTCTGCATCAGTAGGAGGTGATTGAACTGGTGATGGAGTCAGAGATATTAGCTTCACTTACTCTGGGGGGTATTTCTCTAGAGGGGAGAGGAGGACAGAGAGGAGGGAGTAGAAGACTAGGGGGCAGTGACTGGAAACAGCAAGGAGTTGAGACCCAGTACTCAGTAGTGCAGTAGGATATTGGGAAAGACTGGCACGGTGAGGGGGTGCCACCTGTGGGAGCACAACATTCTGCTGTGAGTGTGCAGCCTGGCAAATAAAAGGTGAAGAGCTGGGAAATGGGAATTGGGTAGCTGTGAAGTGGGGCAATGGGGTGGAGGGGATGTAGGAGGAGGAGCTGGCTCTCAGGGGCATGAATCCCTGATTCCATCCCTTTCATGTCTACAGTCAGTGGTTTTGTAAATTCAGGAAACTCCCACATCAGGCACAGAGTCTTCTCCTTTTTTGGTTTCATTTGGAGAGATTTCTGAAGATTGGAATGAGATTCTGGGAGCTGCACTGACATCATCGAGTCACACTGACCAGGCACGAAACTGAGACCCAACCCCCAGCAGCATACCAGGCCTGGGGCTGAATACATTCAGCAGGAGGGGGTTGTCAGGGAGAAAGTTACCAGGCTATAAACAGCTGTCAGGCAGGAAGTGAAGCCACAAGTTTCTGGCTTGAGTGGAATTTAACCCTCCAACTGCTGGTATTGGATCTGATTAGAAATTTATTGCATTCGTGTCGGACACATTTAACATCTGGTACATGATGTGAAATGGATGGCAACCTGTCACCTCTTCCCATCAAACTCCTCCATCAAACACTCTCACCAATCAACTCCCCATTCAACTCCCCCACCCATCAACTTGTGAGGAGCCTCCAGCCATCGTCAGGCATGGAATATAATGAGAAGTCTGTGCCTTTAGAAGGTGTTGAGTCCTTGGATAATGGCTGTTTTGGGCAGTAATGATTAATGAAAAGGCAGCAGAGGTCAGGCACTGAGCTGTTTAATGATTCTGCTAACCAATGACACACAATCCAGAAGGAATTGTTTATTGGTGTGGTAATGCAGCAGTGTGTTAAACAAGAGTGCAGACAGAAGACAGGCCCTCCTGCTGACTGCTCACTCCTGTAAAACTTTACTTAAACAGTTCTGGATATTTAATCAATGCCTGAATGCAATTCCATCACACACTTGGCTCCTGCAATTAATGGGTGCAGTTACCAAGCTTCCTGTGCTGCCCCATGGCCTGGGGTCACAAGGTTAGCAACACACTCATGCATTTCATACACAGGCTGCTGAACAACAGCCAGCACACTGGACACACTGGACACAGTGGCCTTGGGTGGGGAGAACTGCACACTAAGAAGCTTGGGACAGAGAGACAGAGGTAAAAATATTGACTGCAGATGCTAGAAACCAGATTCTGGATTAGTGGTGCTGGAAGAGCACAGTAGTTCAGGCAGCATCCGAGGAGCAGTAAAATCGACGTTTCGGGCAAAAGCCCTTCATCAGGAATAAAGGCAGTGAGCCTGAAGCGTGGAGAGATAAGCTAGAGGAGGGTGGGGGTGGGGAGAAAGTAGCATAGAGTACAAGGGTGAGTGGGGGAGAGGATGAAGGTGATAGGTCAAGGAGGAGGGTGGAGTGGATAGGTGGAAAAGAATTCTGGATTAGTGGTGCTGGAAGAGCACAGTAGTTCAGGCAGCATCCGAGGAACGATAAAATCGAGATTCGGGCAAAAGCCCTTCATCAGCCCTTCCTGATGAAGGGCTTTTGCCCGAAACGTCAATTTTACTGCTCGTTGGATGCTGCCTGAACTGCTGTGCTCTTCCAGCACCACTAATCCAGAATCTGGTTTCCAGCATCTGCAGTCATTGCTTTTACCCAGGTGGAAAAGGAGATAGGCAGGTAGGACAAGTCCGGACAAGTCATGGGGACAGTGCTGAGCTGGAAGTTTGGAACTAGGGTGAGGTGGGTGAAGGGAAAATGAGGAAACTGTTGAAGTCCACATTGATGCCCTGGGGTTGAGGTGTTCCAAGGCAGAAGATGAGGCGTTCTTCCTCCAGGCGTCTGGTGGTGAGGGAGCGGCGGTGAGGGAGGCCCAGGACCTCCATGTCCTTGGCAGAGTGGGAGGGGGAGTTGAAACGTTGGGCCACAGGGCGGTGTGGTTGATTGGTGCGGGTGTCCCGGAGATGTTCCCTAAAGCGCTCTGCAAGGAGGCGCCCAGTCTCCCCAATGTAGAGGAGACCACATCGGGAGCAACGGATACAATGAATGATATTGGTGAGTGTGCAAGTAAAACTTTGATGGATGTGGAAGGCTACTTTAGGGCCTTGGATGGAGGTGAGGTAGGAGGTGTGGGCGCAGGTTTTGCAATTCCTGCAGTGGCAGGGGAGAGTGGGTTGTAGGGGGGCGTGGACCTGACCAGGTAGTCACGGAGGGAACAGTGTTAAGAGAGACAGAGACTGAGGGAGATATACTGAGGAAAGGGAGCAAGACCACAGAAACTCATAAATGGGAGCAGGTGTAAACCATTCAGCTCTATTATTCAACATGCGCCATTTGTCTCTCTTGTCATGCAGTAGTAGTGTCCTTACCCCTGGTCCAAGATACCTGGGATTGAGTACTAACTGTTCCAGAGGCATATAAGAAGATCTCTGAATGGGTTGATTAGAAAAATAGGCCCTAAAGAAAATTAGCCTGATCTTCAATTCCACTTACCTGCCTGACTCCCATAACCTTGTATTCCCTTTGGAAAACTATTTCCTTTAAAGAAACCTGAGCCCAGTCTTGGATTTAGGCAGTGACCGCCCAGCCACAGCTTGCTGAGTTAGAGAATGCCAACCATTTCGAGTGCTCTGAGTGGAAACATTTCTCCTTATAAGTCCACAGTGATTGCCTCTGATACTGTACCCTGTTCCAGCCACAGAACAGCCTCTGGCAGTTCCTCTGTTAAGCTGCTTTACATTTTTATATGTTTCATGGAAAATCTTCTCCACAAACAGTGGATTAATTTTACTCCATCTCTCCCCATTGAACAACTCTTTAACAAAGGTGGTTCTTCTAATTATAGACCCAAACCTGAAACATTAACTTGTTTTTTTTGCTGTGACAGATGTTGCCAGGCCTGCTGTGGTAGTCTTGGTGCTGTATGTGCCCTCACGGGGGTATAACTATCAGGCGGATAGGGGATCAGGACACTGAGGGGAGGAGTGTGTTCAGGTAAGTTGCGATCTCACATGGTGACTGGAGACGGACTGGAGGATAATAAGTGCTTTTTCAGCCCTTCATTTAAATTCCAGCCTTGGGGCATGATTGAGTCTCAGCCAAATAGCACAATCATTCAGTTACAAACATCCCACATCCTGCCTCTTGCTCACAGACACATCCCTCAGGACACATGAACAATCCCTTCTTTTAGGATCAAGAGATTTCATCAGTTCAAAATCCTGAAATCGTGACCAGGAAAATGTTCCAGGTTCCTCCCATCCCTGGGAGGTGCAAAGTTAAAATTATGCATTCACTGGAGGGGTATCACACGCTGCTCACTGTCACAGGGCAGACTGGGATATAATCACACACACTGCTCACTGTCACAGGGCAGACTGGGATATAATCACACTCACTGCTCACAGTCACAGGGCAGACTGGGGGATAATCACACACACTGCTCACTGTCACAGGGCAGACTAGGGTATAATCACACACACTGCTCACTGTCACAGGGCAGACTGGGGGATAATCACAAACACTGCTCACTGTCACAGGGCAGACTGGGGTATAATCACACTCACTGCTCACTGTCACAGGGCAGACTGGGGTATAATAACACTCACTGCTCACTGTCACAGGGGAGACTGGGGTATAATCACACTCACTGCTCACTGTCACAGAGCAGACTGGGGTATAATCACACACACTGCTCACTGTCACAGGGCAGTCTGGGATATAATCAAACACACTGCTCACTGTCACAGGGCAGACTGGGGTATAATCACACACACTGCTCACTGTCACAGGGCAGTCTGGGATATAATCACACACACTGCTCACTGTCACAGGGCAGTCTAGGGTATAATCACACACACTGCTCACTGTCACAGGGCAGACTGGGGTATAATCACACACACTGCTCACTGTCACAGGGCAGGCTGGGGTATAATCACAAACACTGCTCACTGTCACAGGGCAGGCTGGGGTATAATCACAAACACTGTTCACTGTCACTAGGCAGACTGGGGTATAATACAAACAAACTGCTCACAGTCACAGGGCAGACTGGGGTATAATCACACTCACTGCTCACTGTCACAGGGCAGACTGGGGTATAATCACACACACTGCTCACTGTCACACTGGGGTATAATCACACTCACTGCTCACTGTCACAGGGGAGACTGGGGTATAATCACACACACTGCTCACTGTCACAGGGCAGTCTGGGGTATAATCACACACACTGCTCACTGTCACAGGGCAGACTGGGGTATAATCACACACACTGCTCACTGTCACAGGGCAGACTGGGATATAATCACACACACTGCTCACTGTCACAGGGCAGTCTGGGGTATAATCACACACACTGCTCACTGCCACAGGGCAGAATGGGGTATTATGACACTCACTGCTCACTGTCACAGGGCAGACTGGGGTATAATCACACACACTGCTCACTGTCACAGGGCAGACTGGGATATAATCACAAACTGCTCACTGTCACAGGACAGACTGGGATATAATCACACACACTGCTCACAGTCACAGGGCAGTCTGGGATATAATCACACACACTGCTCACAGTCACAGGGCAGACTGGGGTATAATCACACACACTGCTCACTGTCACAGGGCAGACTAGGGTATAATCACACACACTGCTCACTGTCACAGGGCAGTCTGGGGTATAATCACAAACACTGCTCACTGTCACAGGGCAGACTGGGGTATAATCACACACTCTGCTCACTGTCACAGGGCAGTCTGGGATATAATCACACACACTGCTCACTGTCACAGGGCAGACTGGGGTATAATCACACTCACTGCTCACTGTCACAGAGCAGACTGGGGTATAATCACACTCACTGCTCACTGTCACAGGGGAGACTGGGGTATAATCACACTCACTGCTCACTGTCACAGGGCAGACTGAGATATAACCACACACACTGCTCACTGTCACAGGGCAGTCTGGGATATAATCAAACACACTGCTCACTGTCACAGGGCAGACTGGGGTATAATCACACACACTGCTCACTGTCACAGGGCAGTCTGGGATATAATCACACAGACTGCTCACTGTCACAGGGCAGTCTAGGGTATAATCACACACACTGCTCACTGTCACAGGGCAGACTGGGGTATAATCACACACACTGCTCACTGTCACAGGGCAGTCTGGGGTATAATCACAAACACTGCTCACTGTCACAGGGCAGACTGGGGTATAATCACACACACTGCTCACAGTCACAGGGCAGACTGGGGTATAATCAAACTCACTGCTCACTGTCACAGGGCAGACTGGGGTATAATCACACACACTGCTCACTGTCACACTGGGGTATAATCACACTCACTGCTCACTGTCACAGGGGAGACTGGGGTATAATCACACACACTGCTCACTGTCACAGGGCAGTCTGGGGTATAATCACACACACTGCTCACTGTCACAGGGCAGACTGGGGTATAATCACACACACTGCTCACTGTCACAGGGCAGTCTGGGATATAATCACACACACTGCTCACTGTCACAGGGCAGACTGGGGTATAATCACACTCACTGCTCACTGTCACAGAGCAGACTGGGGTATAATCACACTCACTGCTCACTGTCACAGGGGAGACTGGGGTATAATCACACTCACTGCTCACTGTCACAGGGCAGACTGAGATATAACCACACACACTGCTCACTGTCACAGGGCAGTCTGGGATATAATCAAACACACTGCTCACTGTCACAGGGCAGACTGGGGTATAATCACACACACTGCTCACTGTCACAGGGCAGTCTGGGATATAATCACACACACTGCTCACTGTCACAGGGCAGTCTAGGGTATAATCACACACACTGCTCACTGTCACAGGGCAGACTGGGGTATAATCACACACACTGCTCACTGTCACAGGTCAGTCTGGGGTATAATCACAAACACTGCTCACTGTCACAGGGCAGACTGGGGTATAATCACACACACTGCTCACAGTCACAGGGCAGACTGGGGTATAATCACACTCACTGCTCACTGTCACAGGGCAGACTGGGGTATAATCACACACACTGCTCACTGTCACACTGGGGTATAATCACACTCACTGCTCACTGTCACAGGGGAGACTGGGGTATAATCACACACACTGCTCACTGTCACAGGGCAGTCTGGGGTATAATCACACACACTGCTCACTGTCACAGGGCAGACTGGGGTATAATCACACACACTGCTCACTGTCACAGGGCAGACTGGGATATAATCACACACACTGCTCACTGTCACAGTGCAGTCTGGGGTATAATCACACACACTGCTCACTGTCACAGGGCAGACTGGGATATAATCACAAATTGCTCACTGTCACAGTACAGACTGGGATATAATCACACACACTGCTCACAGTCACAGGGCAGTCTGGGATATAATCACACACACTGCTCACAGTCACAGGGCAGACTGGGGGATAATCACAAACACTGCTCACTGTCACAGGGCAGACTGGGGTATAATCACACTCACTGCTCACTGTCACAGGGCAGACTGGGGTATAATAACACTCACTGCTCACTGTCACAGGGGAGACTGGGGTATAATCACACTCACTGCTCACTGTCACAGAGCAGACTGGGGTATAATCACACACACTGCTCACTGTCACAGGGCAGTCTGGGATATAATCAAACACACTGCTCACTGTCACAGGGCAGACTGGGGTATAATCACACACACTGCTCACTGTCACAGGGCAGTCTGGGATATAATCACACACACTGCTCACTGTCACAGGGCAGTCTAGGGTATAATCACACACACTGCTCACTGTCACAGGGCAGACTGGGGTATAATCACACACACTGCTCACTGTCACAGGGCAGACTGGGATATAATCACAAATTGCTCACTGTCACAGTACAGACTGGGATATAATCACACACACTGCTCACAGTCACAGGGCAGTCTGGGATATAATCACACACACTGCTCACAGTCACAGGGCAGACTGGGGTATAATCACAAACACTGCTCACTGTCACAGGGCAGACTGGGGTATAATCACACACACTGCTCACTGTCACACTGGGGTATAATCACACTCACTGCTCACTGTCACAGGGGAGACTGGGGTATAATCACACACACTGCTCACTGTCACAGGGCAGTCTGGGGTATAATCACACACACTGCTCACTGTCACAGGGCAGACTGGGGTATAATCACACACACTGCTCACTGTCACAGGGCAGACTGGGATATAATCACACACACTGCTCACTGTCACAGGGCAGTCTGGGGTATAATCACACACACTGCTCACTGCCACAGGGCAGAATGGGGTATTATGACACTCACTGCTCACTGTCACAGGGCAGACTGGGGTATAATCACACACACTGCTCACTGTCACAGGGCAGACTGGGATATAATCACAAACTGCTCACTGTCACAGGACAGACTGGGATATAATCACACACACTGCTCACAGTCACAGGGCAGTCTGGGATATAATCACACACACTGCTCACAGTCACAGGGCAGACTGGGGTATAATCACACACACTGCTCACTGTCACAGGGCAGACTAGGGTATAATCACACACACTGCTCACTGTCACAGGGCAGTCTGGGGTATAATCACAAACACTGCTCACTGTCACAGGGCAGACTGGGGTATAATCACACACTCTGCTCACTGTCACAGGGCAGTCTGGGATATAATCACACACACTGCTCACTGTCACAGGGCAGACTGGGGTATAATCACACTCACTGCTCACTGTCACAGAGCAGACTGGGGTATAATCACACTCACTGCTCACTGTCACAGGGGAGACTGGGGTATAATCACACTCACTGCTCACTGTCACAGGGCAGACTGAGATATAACCACACACACTGCTCACTGTCACAGGGCAGTCTGGGATATAATCAAACACACTGCTCACTGTCACAGGGCAGACTGGGGTATAATCACACACACTGCTCACTGTCACAGGGCAGTCTGGGATATAATCACACAGACTGCTCACTGTCACAGGGCAGTCTAGGGTATAATCACACACACTGCTCACTGTCACAGGGCAGACTGGGGTATAATCACACACACTGCTCACTGTCACAGGGCAGTCTGGGGTATAATCACAAACACTGCTCACTGTCACAGGGCAGACTGGGGTATAATCACACACACTGCTCACAGTCACAGGGCAGACTGGGGTATAATCAAACTCACTGCTCACTGTCACAGGGCAGACTGGGGTATAATCACACACACTGCTCACTGTCACACTGGGGTATAATCACACTCACTGCTCACTGTCACAGGGGAGACTGGGGTATAATCACACACACTGCTCACTGTCACAGGGCAGTCTGGGGTATAATCACACACACTGCTCACTGTCACAGGGCAGACTGGGGTATAATCACACACACTGCTCACTGTCACAGGGCAGTCTGGGATATAATCACACACACTGCTCACTGTCACAGGGCAGACTGGGGTATAATCACACTCACTGCTCACTGTCACAGAGCAGACTGGGGTATAATCACACTCACTGCTCACTGTCACAGGGGAGACTGGGGTATAATCACACTCACTGCTCACTGTCACAGGGCAGACTGAGATATAACCACACACACTGCTCACTGTCACAGGGCAGTCTGGGATATAATCAAACACACTGCTCACTGTCACAGGGCAGACTGGGGTATAATCACACACACTGCTCACTGTCACAGGGCAGTCTGGGATATAATCACACACACTGCTCACTGTCACAGGGCAGTCTAGGGTATAATCACACACACTGCTCACTGTCACAGGGCAGACTGGGGTATAATCACACACACTGCTCACTGTCACAGGTCAGTCTGGGGTATAATCACAAACACTGCTCACTGTCACAGGGCAGACTGGGGTATAATCACACACACTGCTCACAGTCACAGGGCAGACTGGGGTATAATCACACTCACTGCTCACTGTCACAGGGCAGACTGGGGTATAATCACACACACTGCTCACTGTCACACTGGGGTATAATCACACTCACTGCTCACTGTCACAGGGGAGACTGGGGTATAATCACACACACTGCTCACTGTCACAGGGCAGTCTGGGGTATAATCACACACACTGCTCACTGTCACAGGGCAGACTGGGGTATAATCACACACACTGCTCACTGTCACAGGGCAGACTGGGATATAATCACACACACTGCTCACTGTCACAGTGCAGTCTGGGGTATAATCACACACACTGCTCACTGTCACAGGGCAGACTGGGATATAATCACAAATTGCTCACTGTCACAGTACAGACTGGGATATAATCACACACACTGCTCACAGTCACAGGGCAGTCTGGGATATAATCACACACACTGCTCACAGTCACAGGGCAGACTGGGGTATAATCACAAACACTGCTCACTGTCACAGGACAGACTGGGATATAATCACACACACTGCTCACAGTCACAGGGCAGTCTGGGATATAATCACACACACTGCTCACTGTCACAGGGCAGTCTGGGATATAATCACACAGACTGCTCACTGTCACAGGGCAGACTGGGATATAATCACACTCAATGCTCACTGTCACAGGGCAGACTGGGGTATAATCACACACACTGCTCACTGTCACAGGGCAGTCTGGGATATAATCACACACACTGCTCACTGTCACAGGGCAATCTGGGGTATAATCACACACACTGCTCACTGTCACAGGGCAGACTGGGGTATAATCACACACACTGCTCACTGTCACAGGGCAGACTGGGGTATAATCACACACACTGCTCACTGTCACAGGGCAGTCTGGGATATAATCACACACACTGCTCACTGTCACAGTGCAGACTGGGGTATAATCACACTCACTGCTCACTGTCAGTGTGCAGACTTGGGTATATTCATACACACTGCTCACTGTCACAGGGCAGACTGGGGTATTACTATACACTGTTCACTGTCACAGTGCAGACTGGGATATTATGACACAAGCTGCTCATTGTAACTGTATAGACAAAGGTATAATCACACACACTGCTCACTGTCACAGTGCAGACTGGGGTATAATCACACACACTGCGCACGGTCACAGTGCACTCTGGGGCAGAACCACACAGACTGCACACTGTCACAGGGCAGACTCAGGTATAACCACACACACTGTTCATTGTCATAGGGCAGACTTAGGTATAATCACACACACTGCTCACTGTCACACGGCAGACTGGGGCATAATCACACACACTGCTCACTGTCACACGGCAGACTGGGGTATAACCACACACACTGCTCTTCTGTCACAGGGCAGACTGGGGTATAATCACACACACTGCTCACTGTCACAGGGCAGACCGGGGTATAATCAGACACACTGCTCACTGTCACAGGGCAGTCTGGGATATAATCACACACACTGCTCACTGTCACAGGGCAGTCTGGGGTATAATCACACACACTGCTCTTCTGTCACAGGGCAGACAGGGGTATAACCACACACACTGCCCTTCTGTCACAGGGCAGACCGGGGTAAAATCACACACACTGCTCACTGTCACAGGGCAGTCTGGGATATAATCACACAGACTGCTCACTGTCACAGGGCAGTCTGGGGTATAATCACACACACTGCTCTTCTGTCACACGGCAGACTGGGGTATAATCACACACACTGCTCTTCTGTTACAGGGCAGACTGCAGTATAACTACACACACTGCTCACTGTCACAGTGCAGACTGGGGTATAATCACACTGCTCACTGTCACAGGGCAGACTGGGATATAATCACACACACTGCTCACTGTCACAGAGCAGACTGGAGTGTAACTACACACACAGCTCACTGTCACAGGGCAGACTGGAGTGTAACTACACAGACTGCTCACTGTCACAGGGCAGACTGGGGTATAATCACACACACTGCTCACTGTCACAGGGCAGACTGGGGTATAATCACACAGACTGCTCACTGTCACAGGGCAGACTGGGATATAATCACACACACTGCTCACTGTCACAGGGCAGTCTGGGGTATAATCACACACACTGCTCACTGTCACAGGGCAGACTGTGGTATAATCACACACACTGTTCACTGTCACAGGGCCGACTGGGGTATAATCACACACACTGCTCACTGTCACAGGGCCGACTGGGGTATAATCACACACACTACTCACTGTCACAGGGCAGTCTGGGGTATAATCACACTCACTACTCACTGTCACAGGACAGGATGGGGTATAATCACACACTGCTCACTGTCACAGGGCAGTCTGGGGTATAATCACACTCACTGCTCACTGTCACAGGGCAGAATGGGGTATATTCACACACACTGCTCACAGTCACAGGGCAGACTGGGGTATATTCACACACACTGCTCACAGTCACACGGCAGACTGGGGTATAATCACACACACTGCTCACAGTCACAGGGCAGACTGGGGTATAATCACACTCATTGCTCACTGTCACAGGGCAGGATGGGGTATTATGACACTCACTGCTCACTGTCACAGGGCTGAATGGGGTATAATCACACACTGCTCACTGTCACATGGCAGACTGAGGTATAATCACACACACTGCTCACTGTCACAGGGCAGAATGGGGGTATAACCACACACACTGCTCACTGTCACAGGGCCGACTGGGGTATAACCACACACACTGCTCACTGTCACAGGGCAGAGTGGGGTATAATCACACACACTGCTCACTGTCACAGGGGAGACTGGGGTATAATCACACACACTGCTCACTGTCACAGGGCAGTCTGGGGTATAATCACACACACTGCTCACAGTCACAGGGCAGACTGGGGTATAATCACACTCACTGCTCACTGTCACAGGGGAGACTGGGGTATAATCACACACACTGCTCACTGTCACAGTGCAGACTGGGGTATAATCACACTCACTGCTCACTGTCAGTGTGCAGACTTGGGTATATTCATACACACTGCTCACTGTCACAGGGCAGACTGGGATATTATGACACAAGCTGCTCATTGTAACCGTATAGACAAAGGTATAATCACACACACTGCGCAGGGTCACAGTGCACTCTGGGGCAGAACCACTCAGACTGCACACTGTCACAGGGCAGACTCAGGTATAACCACACACACTGTTCATTGTCATAGGGCAGACTTAGGTATAATCACACACACTGTTCACTGTCACACGGCAGACTGGGGTATAACCACACACACTGCTCTTCTGTCACAGGTCAGACTGGGGTATAACTACACACACTGCTCACTGTCACAGTGCAGACTGGGATATAATCACACACACTGCTCACTGTCACAGAGCAGACTGGAGTGTAACTACACACACTGCTCACTGTCACAGGACAGACTGGAGTGTAACTACACACACTGCTCACTGTCACAGGGCAGACTGGGGTATAATCACACACACTGCTCACTGTCACAGGGCAGACTGGGGTATAATCACACTCATTGCTCACTGTCACAGGGCAGGATGGGGTATTATGACACTCACTGCTCACTGTCACAGGGCAGAATGGGGTATAATCACACACACTGCTCACTGTCACAGGGCAGTCTGGGATATAATCACACACACTGCTCACCATCACAGGGCAGACTGGGGTATAATCACACACACTGCTCACTGTCACAGGGCAGACTGGGGTATAACCACACACACTGCTCACTGTCACAGGGCCGACTGGGGTATAATCACACGCACTGCTCACTGTGACAGGGCAGATTGGGATATAATCACACAGACTGCTCACTGTCACAGGGCAGACTGGGATATAATCACACACACTGCTCACTGTCACAGGGCAGTCTGGGGTAGAATCAAACACACTGCTCACTGTCACAGGGCAGACTGGGATATAATGACACAGACTGCTCACTGTCACAGGGCAGTCTGGGGTATAATCACACACACTGCTCACTGTCACAGGGCCGACTGGGGTATAATCACACACACTGCTCACTGTCACAGGGCAGTCTGGGATATAATCACACTCACTGCTCACTGTCACAGGGCCGACTGGGGTATAACCACACACACTGCTCACTGTCACAGGGCAGACTGAGGTATAATCACACACACTGCTCACTGTCACAGGGCAGACTGGGGTATAACTACACAGACTGCTCACTGTCACAGGGCCGACTGGGGTATAATCACTCACACTGCTCACTGTCACAGGGCAGAATTGGGTATTATGACACTCACTGCTCTCTGTCACAGGGCAGAATGGGGTATAATCACACACACTGCTCACTGTCACAGGGCAGACTGGGGTATAATCACACACACTGCTCACAGTCACAGGGCAGACTGGGGTATAATCACACACACTGCTCACTGTCACAGGGCAGACTGGGGTATAATCACACACCCTGCTCACAGTCACAGGGCAGACTGGGGTATAATCACACACACTGCTCACTGTCACAGGGCCGACTGGGGTATAAACACACACATTGCTCACCGTCACAGGGCAGACTGGGGTATAATCACACAGACTGCTCACAGTCACAGGGCAGACTGGGATATAATCACACACACTGCTCACTGTCACAGGGCAGACTGGGGTATAATCACACACACTTCTCACTGTCACAGGGCAGTCTGGGATATAATCACACACACTGCTCACTGTCACAGGGCAGACTGGGGTATAATCACACACACTTCTCACTGTCACAGGGCAGTCTGGGATATAATCACACACACTGCTCACTGTAACAGGGCAGACTTGGTTATAATCACACACACTGCTCACTGTCACAGGGCAGACTGGGGTATAATCACACACACTGCTCACTGTCACAGGGCGGACTTGGTTATAATCACACACACTGCTCACTGTCACAGGGCAGACTGGGGTATAATCACACACACTGCTCACTGTGACAGGGCAGACTGGGGTATAATCACACACACTGCTCACTGTCACAGGGCAGACTGGGGTAAAATCACACACACTGCTCACTGTAACAGGGCAGACTTGGTTATAATCACACACACTGCTCACTGTCACAGGGCAGACTGGGGTATAATCACACACACAGCTCACTGTCACAGGGCAGACTGGGGTATAATCACACACACTGCTCACTGTCACAGGGCAGACTTGGTTATAATCACACACACTGCTCACTGTCACAGGGCAGACTGGGGTATAATCACACACACTGCTCACTGTCACAGGGCAGACTGGGGTATAATCACACACACTGCTCACTGTCACAGGGCAGACTGGGGTATAATCACACACACTGCTCACTGTCACAGGGCAGACTGAGGTATAACCACACACACTGTTCACTGTCACAGGGCAGTCTGGGGTATAATCACACACACTGCTCACTGTCACAGGGCAGTCTGGGGTATAATCACACACACTGCTCACTGTCACAAGGCAGACTGGGATATAATCACACACACTGCTCACTGTCACAGGGCAGTCTGGGGTATAATCACACACACTGCTCACTGTCACAGGGCAGACTGGGGTATAATCACACACACTGTTCACTGTCACAGGGCCGACTGGGGTATAATCACACACACTGTTCACTCTCACAGGGCAGTCTGGGGTATAATCACACACACTGCTCACTGTCACAGGGGAGTCTGGGGTATAATCACATACACTGCTCACTGTCACAAGGCAGACTGGGATATAATCACACACACAGCTCACTGTCACAGGGCAGTCTGGGGTATAATCACACACACTGCTCACTGTCACAGGGCAGAATGGGGTATAATCACACTCACTGCTCACTGTCACAAGGCAGACTGGGGTATAATCACACACACTGCTCACTGTCACAGGGCAGACTGGGGTATAATCACACACACTGCTCACTTTCACAGGGCAGACTGGGATATAATCACACACACTGCTCACTGTCACAGGGCAGACTGGGGTATAATCACACACACTGTTCACTGTCACAGGGCCGACTGGGGTATAATCACACACACTGCTCACTGTCACAGGGCAGTCTGGGGTATAATCACACACACTGCTCACTGTCACAGGGCCGACTGGGGTATAATCACACACACTGCTCACTGTCACAGGGCAGTTTGGGGTATAATCACACACACTGCTCACTGTCAAAGGGCAGAATGGGGTATAATCAAACACTGCTCACCGTCACAGGGCAGACTGAGGTACAATCACACTCACTGCTCACTGTCACAGAGCCGACTGGGGTATAATCACACACACTGCTCACTGTCACAGGGCAGACTTAGGTATAATCACACACACTGCTCACTGTCACAGTGCAGACTGGGGTATAACCACACACACTGCTCACTGTCACAGGGCCGACTGGGGTATAATCACACTCACTGCTCACTGTCACAGGGCAGAATTGGCTATTATGACACTCACTGCTCACTGTCACAGGGCAGAATGGGGTATAATCACACACTGCTCACCGTCACAGGGCAGACTGGGGTATAATCACACACTCTGCTCACTGTCACAGGGCAGACTGGGGTGTAATCACACACACTGCTCACTGTCACAGGGCAGTCTGGGGTATAATCACACACCCTGCTCACAGTCACAGGGCAGACTGGGGTATAATCACACACACTGCTCACTGTCACAGGGCAGACTGGGGTATAATCACACACACTTCTCACTGTCACAGGGCAGACTTGGTTATGATCACACACACTGCTCACTGTCACAGGGCAGACTGGGGTATAATCACACACACTGCTCACTGTCACAGGGCAGACTGGGGTATAATCACACACACTGCTCACTGTGACAGGGCAGACTGGGGTATAATCACACACACTGCTCACTGTCACAGGGCAGACTGGGGTATAATCACACACAATGCTCACTGTAACAGGGCAGACTTGGTTATAATCACACACACTGCTCACTGTCACAGGGCAGACTGGGGTATAATCACACACACTGCTCACTGTCACAGGGCAGACTGGGGTATAATCACACACACTGCTCACTGTCACAGGGCAGTCTGGGATATAATCACACACACTGCTCACTGTCACAGGGCAGACTTGGTTATAATCACACACACTGCTCACTGTCACAGGGCAGACTGGGGTATAATCACACACACTGCTCACTGTCACAGGGCAGACTGGGGTATAATCACACACACTGCTCACTGTCACAGGGCAGACTGGGGTATAATCACACACACTGCTCACTGTCACAGGGCAGACTGGGGTATAATCACACACACTGCTCACTGTCACAGGGCAGACTCAGGTATAACCACACACACTGTTCATTGTCACAGGGCAGACTGGGGTATAATCACACACACTGCTCACTGTCACAGGGCAGACTGAGATATAACCACACACACTGTTCATTGTCACAGGGCAGACTGGGATATAATCACACACACTGCTCACTGTCACAGGGCAGACTGTGGTATAATCACACACACTGCTCACTGTCACAGGGCAGACTGTGGTATAATCACACACACTGCTCACTGTCACAGGGCAGACTGTGGTATAATCACACACACTGCTCACTGTCACAGGGCAGACTGTGGTATAATCACACACACTGCTCACTGTCACAGGGCAGTCTCGGGTATAATCACACACACTACTCACTGTCACAGGGCAGACTGGGGTATAATCACACACACTGCTCACTGTCACAGGGCCGACTGGGATATAATCACACACACTGCTCACTGTCACTAGGCAGACTGGGGTATAATCACACACACTGCTCACTGTCACAGGGCAGACTGTGGTATAATCACACACACTGCTCACTGTCACAGGGCAGACTGGGGTATAATCACACACACTGCTCACTGTCACAGGGCAGTCTGGGATATAATCACACACACTGTTCACTGTCACAGGGCAGTCTGGGGTATAATCACACACACTGCTCACTGTCACAGGGCAGTCTGGGGTATAATCACACACACTGCTCACTGTCACAGGGCAGTCTCGGGTATAATCACACACACTGCTCACTGTCACAGGGCCGACTGGGGTATAATCACACACACTGCTCACTGTCACAAGGCAGTCTGGGGTATAATCACACACACTGCTCACTGTCACAGGGCAGTCTGGGGTATAATCACACACACTGCTCACTGTCACAGGGCAGTCTCGGGTATAATCACACACACTGCTCACTGTCACAGGGCAGACTGGGGTATAATCACACACACTGCTCACTGTCACAGGGCCGACTGGGGTATAATCACACACACTGCTCACTGTCACAAGGCAGTCTGGGATATAATCACACACACTGCTCACTGTCACAGGGCCGACTGGGGTATAATCACACACACTGCTCACTGTCACAGGGCAGTCTGGGATATAATCACACACACTGTTCACTGTCACAGGGCAGTCTGGGGTATAATCACACACACTGATCACTGTCACAGGCCAGTCTGGGGTATAAACACACACACTGCTCACTGTCACAGGGCAGTCTGGGGTATAATCACACACACTGCTCACTGTCACAAGGCAGACTGGGATATAATCACACACACAGCTCACTGTCACAGGGCAGTCTGGGATATAATCACACACACTGCTCACTGTCACAGGGCAGACTGAGGTACAATCACACACACTGCTCACTGTCACATGGCAGACTGGGGTATAATCACACACACTGCTCACTGTGACAGGGCAGACTGGGGTATAATCACACACACTGCTCACTGTCACAGGGCAGACTGGGATATAATCACACACACTGCCTACTGTCACAGGGCAGACTGGGGTATAATCACACACACTGTTCACTGTCACAGGGCCGACTGGGGTATAATCACACACACTGCTCACTGTCACAAGGCAGTCTGGGATATAATCTCACACACTGCTCACTGTCACAGGGCCGACTGGGCTAAAATCACACATACTGCTCACTGTCACAGGGCAGTTTGGGGTATAATCACACACACTGCTCACTGTCACAGGGCAGAATGGGGTATAATCAAACACTGCTCACCGTCACAGGGCAGACTGAGGTATAATCACACTCACTGCTCACTGTCACAGGGCCGACTGGGGTATAACCACACACACTGCTCACTGTCACAGGGCAGACTTAGGTATAATCACACACACTGCTCACTGTCACAGTGCAGACTGGGGTATAACCACACACACTGCTCACTGTCACAGGGCCGACTGGGGTATAATCACACACACTGCTCACTGTCACAGGGCAGAATTGGGTATTATGACACTCACTGCTCACTGTCACAGGGCAGAATGGGGTATAATCACACACTGCTCACTGTCACAGGGCAGACTGGGGTATAATCACACACACTGCTCACTGTCACAGGGCAGACTGGGGTATAATCACACACACTGCTCACTGTCACAGTGCAGTCTGGGGTATAATCACACAACCTGCTCACAGTCACAGGGCAGACTGGGGTATAATCACACACACTGCTCACTGTCACAGGGCAGACTGGGATATAATCACACACACTTCTCACTGTCACAGGGCATTCTGGGATATAATCACACACACTGCTCACTGTCACAGGACAGACTTGGTTATAATCACACACACTGCTCACTGTCACAGGGCAGACTGGGGTATAATCACACACACTGCTCACTGTCACAGGGCAGACTGGGGTATAATAACACACACTGCTCACTGTCACAGCGCAGACTTGGTTATAATCACACACACTGCTCACTGTCACAGGGCAGACTGGGGTATAATCACACACACTGCTCACTGTGACAGGGCAGACTGGGGTGTAATCACACACACTGCTCACTGTCACAGGGCAGACTGGGGTATAATCACACACACTGCTCACTGTAACAGGGCAGACTTGGTTATAATCACACACACTGCTCACTGTCACAGGGCAGACTGGGGTATAATCACACACACTGCTCACTGTCACAGGGCAGACTGGGGTATAATCACACACACTGCTCACTGTCACAGGGCAGTCTGGGATATAATCACACACACTGCTCACTGTCACAGGGCAGACTTGGTTATAATCACACACACTGCTCACTGTCACAGGGCAGACTGGGGTATAATCACACACACTGCTCACTGTCACAGGGCAGTCTGGGGTATAATCACACACACTGCTCACTGTCCCAGGGCAGACTGGGGTATAATCACACTCTCTGCTCACTGTCACAGGACAGACTGGGATATAATCACACACACTGCTCACTGTCACAGGGCAGACTGGGGTATAATCACACTCACTGCTCACTGTCACAGAGCAGACTGGGGTATAATTACACACACTGTTCATTGTCACAGGGCAGACTGGGATATAATCACACACACTGCTCACTGTCACAGGGCAGACTGGGGTATAATCACACTCACTGCTCACTGTCACTAGGCAGACTGGGGTATAATCACACACACTGATCAATGTCTCAGAGCAGACCGGGGTATAATCACACACACTGATCACTGTCACAGGGCAGACTGGGGTATAATCACACACACTGCTCACTGTCACAGGGCAGACTGGGGTATTATCACACACACTGCTCACTGTCACAGGGCAGACTGGGGTATAATCACACACACTGTTCACTGTCACAGGGCAGTCTGGGGTATAATCACACACACTGCTCACTGTCACAGGGCAGTCTGGGGTATAATCACACACACTGCTCACTGTCACAAGGCAGACTGGGGTATAATCACACACACTGCTCACTGTCACAGGGCAGACTGGGGTATAATCACACACACTGCTCACTGTAACAGGGCAGACTTGGTTATAATCACACACACTGCTCACTGTCACAGGGCAGACTGGGGTATAATCACACACACTGCTCACTGTCACAGGGCAGACTGGGGTATAATCACACACACTGCTCACTGTCACAGGGCAGTCTGGGGTATAATCACACACACTGCTCACTGTCACAGGGCAGACTGAGATATAACCACACACACTGTTCATTGTCACAGGGCAGACTGGGATATAATCACACTCTCTGCTCACTGTCACAGGGCAGACTGAGATATAACCACACACACTGTTCATTGTCACAGGGCAGACTGGGATATAATCACACACACTGGTCACTGTCACTAGGCAGACTGGGGTATAATCACACACACTGATCAATGTCTCAGAGCAGACCGGGGTATAATCACACACACTGATCACTGTCACAGGGCAGACTGGGGTATAATCACACACACAGCTCACTGTCACAGGGCAGACTGGGGTATAATCACACTCTCTGCTCACTGTCACAGGGCAGACTGGGGTATAATCACACACCCTGCTCTCTGTCACAGGGCAGACTGAGATATAACCACACACACTGTTCATTGTCACAGGGCAGACTGGGATATAATCACACACACTGTTCACTGTCACTAGGCAGACTGGGGTATAATCACACACACTGCTCACTGTCACAGGGCAGACTGGGATATAATCAAACACACTGCTCACTGTCACAGGGCAGTCTGGGGTATAATCACACACACTGCTTACTGTCACAGGGCAGTCTGGGGTATAATCACACACACTGATCACTGTCACAGGGCAGACTGGATTATATTCACACACACTGCTCACTGTCACAGGGCAGACTGGGGTATAATCACACACACTGATCACTGTCACAGGGCAGACTGGATTATATTCACACACACTGCTCACTGTCACAGGGCAGACTGGGATATAATCACACACACTGCTCACTGTCACAGGGCAGAATGGGGTATAATCAAACACTGCTCACCGTCACAGGGCAGACTGAGGTATAATCACACTCACTGCTCACTGTCACAGGGCCGACTGGGGTATAACCACACACACTGCTCACTGTCACAGGGCAGACTTAGGTATAATCACACACACTGCTCACTGTCACAGTGCAGACTGGGGTATAACCACACACACTGCTCACTGTCACAGGGCCGACTGGGGTATAATCACACACACTGCTCACTGTCACAGGGCAGAATTGGGTATTATGACACTCACTGCTCACTGTCACAGGGCAGAATGGGGTATAATCACACACTGCTCACTGTCACAGGGCAGACTGGGGTATAATCACACACACTGCTCACTGTCACAGGGCAGACTGGGGTATAATCACACACACTGCTCACTGTCACAGTGCAGTCTGGGGTATAATCACACAACCTGCTCACAGTCACAGGGCAGACTGGGGTATAATCACACACACTGCTCACTGTCACAGGGCAGACTGGGATATAATCACACACACTTCTCACTGTCACAGGGCATTCTGGGATATAATCACACACACTGCTCACTGTCACAGGACAGACTTGGTTATAATCACACACACTGCTCACTGTCACAGGGCAGACTGGGGTATAATCACACACACTGCTCACTGTCACAGGGCAGACTGGGGTATAATAACACACACTGCTCACTGTCACAGCGCAGACTTGGTTATAATCACACACACTGCTCACTGTCACAGGGCAGACTGGGGTATAATCACACACACTGCTCACTGTGACAGGGCAGACTGGGGTGTAATCACACACACTGCTCACTGTCACAGGGCAGACTGGGGTATAATCACACACACTGCTCACTGTAACAGGGCAGACTTGGTTATAATCACACACACTGCTCACTGTCACAGGGCAGACTGGGGTATAATCACACACACTGCTCACTGTCACAGGGCAGACTGGGGTATAATCACACACACTGCTCACTGTCACAGGGCAGTCTGGGATATAATCACACACACTGCTCACTGTCACAGGGCAGACTTGGTTATAATCACACACACTGCTCACTGTCACAGGGCAGACTGGGGTATAATCACACACACTGCTCACTGTCACAGGGCAGTCTGGGGTATAATCACACACACTGCTCACTGTCCCAGGGCAGACTGGGGTATAATCACACTCTCTGCTCACTGTCACAGGACAGACTGGGATATAATCACACACACTGCTCACTGTCACAGGGCAGACTGGGGTATAATCACACTCACTGCTCACTGTCACAGAGCAGACTGGGGTATAATTACACACACTGTTCATTGTCACAGGGCAGACTGGGATATAATCACACACACTGCTCACTGTCACAGGGCAGACTGGGGTATAATCACACTCACTGCTCACTGTCACTAGGCAGACTGGGGTATAATCACACACACTGATCAATGTCTCAGAGCAGACCGGGGTATAATCACACACACTGATCACTGTCACAGGGCAGACTGGGGTATAATCACACACACTGCTCACTGTCACAGGGCAGACTGGGGTATTATCACACACACTGCTCACTGTCACAGGGCAGACTGGGGTATAATCACACACACTGTTCACTGTCACAGGGCAGTCTGGGGTATAATCACACACACTGCTCACTGTCACAGGGCAGTCTGGGGTATAATCACACACACTGCTCACTGTCACAAGGCAGACTGGGGTATAATCACACACACTGCTCACTGTCACAGGGCAGACTGGGGTATAATCACACACACTGCTCACTGTAACAGGGCAGACTTGGTTATAATCACACACACTGCTCACTGTCACAGGGCAGACTGGGGTATAATCACACACACTGCTCACTGTCACAGGGCAGACTGGGGTATAATCACACACACTGCTCACTGTCACAGGGCAGTCTGGGGTATAATCACACACACTGCTCACTGTCACAGGGCAGACTGAGATATAACCACACACACTGTTCATTGTCACAGGGCAGACTGGGATATAATCACACTCTCTGCTCACTGTCACAGGGCAGACTGAGATATAACCACACACACTGTTCATTGTCACAGGGCAGACTGGGATATAATCACACACACTGGTCACTGTCACTAGGCAGACTGGGGTATAATCACACACACTGATCAATGTCTCAGAGCAGACCGGGGTATAATCACACACACTGATCACTGTCACAGGGCAGACTGGGGTATAATCACACACACAGCTCACTGTCACAGGGCAGACTGGGGTATAATCACACTCTCTGCTCACTGTCACAGGGCAGACTGGGGTATAATCACACACCCTGCTCTCTGTCACAGGGCAGACTGAGATATAACCACACACACTGTTCATTGTCCCAGGGCAGACTGGGATATAATCACACACACTGTTCACTGTCACTAGGCAGACTGGGGTATAATCACACACACTGCTCACTGTCACAGGGCAGACTGGGATATAATCAAACACACTGCTCACTGTCACAGGGCAGTCTGGGGTATAATCACACACACTGCTTACTGTCACAGGGCAGTCTGGGGTATAATCACACACACTGATCACTGTCACAGGGCAGACTGGATTATATTCACACACACTGCTCACTGTCACAGGGCAGACTGGGGTATAATCACACACACTGATCACTGTCACAGGGCAGACTGGATTATATTCACACACACTGCTCACTGTCACAGGGCAGACTGGGATATAATCACACACACTGTTCACTGTCACAGTGCAGACTTGGGTATAATCACACACGCAGCTCACTGTCAGAGTGCAGACTGGGGTATAATCACACACACTGCTCACTGTCAGAGTGCAGACTGGGGTATAACCACACACACTGCTCACTGTCCCAGGGCAGACTGGGGTATTACTATACACTGTTCACTGTCACAGTGCAGACTGGGATATTATGACACAAGCTGCTCATTGTAACCGTATAGACAAAGGTATAATCACACACACTGCTCACTGTCACAGTGCAGACTGGGGTATAACCTCACACACTGCTCTTCTGTCACAGGGCAGACTGGGGTATAACTACACACACTGCTCACTGTCACAGTGCAGTTTGGGGTATAATGACGCACACTGCTCACTGTCACAGGCAGTTTGGGGTATAATCACACTCACTGCTCACTGTCACAGGGCAGACTGGAGTGTAACTACACACACTGCTCACTGTCACAGGGCAGACTGGGGTATAATCACACACTGCTTACTGTCACATGGCAGACTTAGGTATAATCACACACACTGCTCACTGTCACAGGGCAGACTGGGATATAATCACACACACTGCTCACTTTCACAGTGCAGACTGGGGTATAATCGCACTCACTGCTCACTGTCACAGGGCAGAATGGGGTATAATCACACACACTGCTCACTGTCACAGTGCAGACTGGGATATAATCACACTCACTGCTCACTTTCACAGGGCAGACTGGGGTATATTCACACTCACTGCTCACTGTCACAGGGCAGAATGGGGTATAACCACACACTGCTCACCGTCACAGGTCAGACTGGGGTATAACTACACACCCTGCTCACTGTCACAGTGCAGACTGGGGTATAATCACACTCACTGTTCACTGTCACAGGGCAGACTGGGATATAATCACACTCACTGTTCACTGTCACAGGGCAGACTGGGGTATAATCACACACTGCTCACTGTCACAGGGCAGTCTGGGATATAATCACACACACTGTTCACTGTCACAGGGCAGACTGGGGTATAATCACACACACTGCTCACTGTCACAGGGCAGTCTGGGATATAATCACACTCACTGTTCACTGTCACAGGGCAGACTGGGGTATAATCACACACTGCTCACTGTCACAGGGCAGACTGGGGTATAATCACACACTGCTCACTGTCACAGGGCAGACTGGGGTATAATCACACACTCCTCACTGTCACAGGGCAGACTGGGGTGTTACACACTGCTCCCAATGACAACTGATGAAATTTAAAATCAATGAAAGAAAAGTGCTTGTACCAATTTTGGGGATGATGGAAACAATCTCGAGCATCATAAAAGCCAGTCTGGTTTACACAGTATCTTTACTGTCCTGCCCTGACCAGGCCTACATTTGACCCCTGACCTGCAGCAGTGTGGTTAACTCTTTACTGCTGTATGGAATGGCTGTGCACCACTCAGTTCAAAGTTAATTAGTGTCCAGTAAGAAATGCTGGTGCTGCCCTCAGGCCATGGAAGAACCGATCAAGTGCAATATGGATAAGTGTGAAACTACTCACTTTGCTCGTCAGACAAACAGAAAAGCATAATGGCGAGAAACTGTCAATGGCAGATGTCCAAAAGGATCTGGATGTTGGAAATAAAGATGCACAGCTGCAGTTGGATCGAGCCTTGGGAAGATCTCACCAACTTGCCACAGAATGGAGGTTAATCCCTGGTGTTATCGACATGTCTTTGACTTTAAATGGAGGAAACTGGACCTGGATTGTGTAGAGTTTTGAAGAATGAAGGGCCAATCTCATTAAAATTTACAACAATTTTACTAGGTGTAAAGAGGTAGATTTAGATACCTTGTATCCACTGGCTGGTGATTCTAAAACATGGGGACATCATTTCAAAATGAAGTCAGTCAGAATTTCTTCACCCAGATGTTAGCAAATCTTTATAAGACTGAGGTAGGTAGTTTCTTGATCATCAAGGGGATCAAAGGTTACCAGAAGAAGTGAGTTTTGAGAAGGTTTGTAGCTCAGGTTGAGATTCTGGATGTTGCGTCACCATACTCGGTAACATAATCAGTGAGTTTCTGGTGAGGCACTGGTGTTATGTCCAGCTTTTAATGTAATGTTTAGGTTTCTTTGGGTTGGTGACGTTATTTCCTGTTCTTTTTCTCAGACAGGGGTAGATGGGGTCCAAGCTGATGTGTTTGTTGATAGAGTTCAGGTTGGAATGCCATGCTTCTAGGAATTCTTGTGCGTGTCTCTGTTTGGCTTGTCCTAGGATGGATGTGTTGTCCCAGTGGAAGTGGTGTCCTTCCTCATCTGTATGTGAGGACACTAGTGAGAGTGGGTTGCGTCTTTTTGTGGCTAGTTGATGTTCACGTATCATGGTGGCTGGTTTTCTGCCTGTTTGTCCAATGTAGTGTTTGTTACAGTTCTTGCACGGTATTTTGTAAATGACGTTGTGGCATCTACCACCCTCTGTGTAAATACCTTGCCTCACATATCTCCTTATCACCTTAAATCTATGCTTCCTAGTATTTGGCATTTCCACCCTTGGAAAAAGACTCTGACTATCACCTGATCCATGCATTTTATAATTTTATAGACTTCTATCAGGCCACTCTTCAGCCTCCAATGCTCTCACAGAAACATTCCAAGTTTGCCCAACCTCTCCTTAAAGCTCATACCCTCTAATCCAGACAACATCCTGGTGAACCTCTGTCATACTCTCTCCAAAGCTTTCACATCCTTCCTATCTGATGCCTACAGCTTGGTAGAACAACTGCTCTGTGCATGACCGCAAGAAATTACAGAGAGTCATGAACGCAGCCCAGTCCATCCCACAAATAACCTCCCATCTATTGACTCTGTCTGTACTTCCCACTGCCTCAGGAAAGCAGCCAATGTCATCAAAGACCCCTCCCAACCTGTTATACTCTCTTCCATTGGCTAGAAGGTATAAAAATTTGGAAACACATACCAACAGACTCAAGATCAGCTTCTTCCCCTTTGTTACCAGACTTATGAACAGACCTCTCATATATGAGAATTGATCTTTCTCTGAACCTTCTCTGTAGCTGTAAAACTATATTCTGAATTCAGTTCTATTACACTGATGTACTTATGTAAGATGTGATTTGTCTGGATAGTACGCAATACAATACTTTTCACAGTAAATGTGACAGTAATAAATCAAGTCAAATCTCCTTTGGTATGGTGACTAGAACTGCACAAAAGATTTCAAATGTGGTCTTACGAAAGTTTCATTCAGTTGTCAATTCTTATATTCGGTGTTCTGACTAATGAAGACAGGAAGAGCATCTGGGAAATTTCAGTGTAAGTTCTCTCCTTTGTCCTTGAGTGGACCTATCCTTTCCCGAGCTATCCTCTTGCTGCTAATTTACATATAAATGCTCTTATACAAGGTCTCGTATGGCTCCTTTCCTGCCTGGACTATGTACATATTGTTTCAAGAGTACCTTTTTGATACACATCATAAATTCTACCTCATCTAAGCCTGTGGCACTAACAGAGTACGAGTGACGATTGGGGGAATTAAAATCACCCACTACAACAACTCTACCTGTTATTGCATTAAAATAAATACAGATCAGACCACCAGTCCCACTGTGTTCAGTAACCTGGTCCTACCTGTTCTTCCTGTTAGACTTCTCCCTAATCTTTACCTTCTCAATCACTCCACATGCTGACCTGCTGCTCTGGTTCCCATCCCATGACACACTCATTTTAATCTCTCCTGAGTGGCACTCGCATACTTCCCTGTAAGGGTTTTGGTGCCCCTCAGTTTCAGTGCAACCTATTTCTATGGTCATGATGTGGATGTGTGGGTGTTCGGCTGGATGGACATGTCAGAAGACACACAACACCAGGTTGTACACCAACAGGTTTACTTGGAAGCACTAGCTTTCGGAGCACTGCATATACTCCATAACCACCTGATGAAGGAACAGCACTCTGAAAGCTAGTGCTTCCAAATAAATCTGTTGGTCTATAACCTGATGTTGTGTGATTTTTAACTTTGTCCACCCTAGTCCAACACTGGCATCTCCACATCCTGTTGGATTATAACCTGGTGCTGTGTTACTTCTGACTTGGTTTCTGTCATTCATTACATCTTTGCTACCATTTGCAGGTTGTAAGGATTTGGGTTGTAAGGGCTGGACAGCTGGTTTGTGACACAGAGTAATATGAACAGTACAGGTTCAATTCCTACATTAGCTGAGGTTAACCATGAAAATCCTGCTTTTTCTGTGATCCTCATGTTAAACTCACCGCCAGCTGTTTCTCTGTCTCTAATGAGAGAGTGGACCTCTGGGACAGTGGTATCTTTAACTACATTATTACAAGGCTGTTGGGAAGGCCTTGTGTCAGCTCTGTCTCCCCCAAGGTTTGACTTTCCTCTCCCACCAAGTCTTTATGATATCATCACATTGGGTGGTGTTTCCTGGATGTACTCAGGTTTCAGATCCTAAAACAACACAATGCACTGTAGCAGTGTATTCATAGTAGCACTGGGTATAGGAATGTACCCACATAATTTGCAGTTTCACAGTGGGTACAAGATATCATGATTCCGCAAAGTGACAACACTCCCAGGAGCTGATTTGTAGAACTTTTAGAAGGTCCCACTGAATAGAGTGAAGAGGAAGTAAATCATTCATAATTTTCTAACTCCGTTTCTGGGATGTTTTGTGTTCCAATCACTGTTATCTAAGGGACAATGAACTTCCAGAAAGAATGCAAGAGATTTCGGAGGCAGGAAATGTTTCAAAGGGCTTTCAACTCAGTCCCATCAAGAATAGTGCAGTGACTTCAATATCCAACCAGAGATAAACATAGTAATTGAAAAATACTCACCCAAATGTTAACCCCTTGTACTCACAGAAACTGATGCTTTGTGAGGGGCAGGCCATGCCACACAAACCTTATTGAATTCCTTAAGGATGTGACAAAACACATTGATGAAGATAGAGCAGTGGATGCGGTGTACATGGATTTTAGCGAGGCGTTTGATAAACTTTCCCATGGTACACTCATTTAGAAAGTAAGGAGGCATGGATTCAGGGAATTTTGGCCATCTGGATACAGAATTGGCTGGCCCATAGAAGTCAGAGGGTGGTGGTAGATAGAAAGTATTCAGTCTAGAAATCGGTGACCAGTGGTGTTCCACAGGGATCGGTTCTGGGATCTCCACTCCTTGTGATTTTTATAAATGACTTGGATGAGGAAGTGGAATGATGGGTTGGTAAGTTTGCCGATGACACCAAAGTTGGTGTTGTGAATAGTGTGGTGAGCTGTTATAGGTTGCAACAGGACATTGACAGGATGCAGAGCTGGGCCGAGAAGTGGCAGATAGAGTTCAACCTGGAAAAGTGTGAAGTGATTCATTTTGGAAGGGTTAAAGGCAGGATTCTTGGCAGTGTGGAGGAACAGAGGGATCTTCGGGTCCATGTCCATGCATCCCTCAAAGTTGTTACCCGAGTTGATAGGGTTGTTAAGAAGGCGTATGGTGTGTTGGCTTTCATTATCAGGGGGACTGAGTTTAGGAGACATGAGGTTATGCTACAGCTCTGGATTAGTGGTGCTGGAAGAGCACAGCAGTTCAGGCAGCATCCAAAGAGCAGTGAAATCAACGTTTCGGGAAGGGCTTTTGCCCGAAACGTTGATTTCGCTGCTCGTTGGATGCTGCCTGAACTGCTGCGCTCTTCCAGCACCACTAATCCAGTATTTGATTTTCAGCATCTGCAGTCATTGTTTTTACCTATGCTACAGCTCTATAAAGCCCTGGCTAGATGACACTTGGAATATTGTGTTCAGTTCGAGTTGCCTCTTTATAGGAAGGATGTGGAAGCTTTAGAGAGGGTGCAGAGGAGATTTACCAGGGTGCTGCCTGGAGTGGGGGGGCATGTCTTATGAAGAAAGGTTGAGGGAGCTAGGGCTTTTCTCATTGGAGTGAAGAAGGATGAGAGGTGACTTGATAGAGATGTATAAGATGATGAGAGGCATCGATAGAGTGGATAGCCAGAGACTGTTTCCCAGTGGCTATCACAAGGGGGCATAATTTTAAGGTGATTGGAGGAAGAGTTAGGGGAGATGTCAGAGGTAAGTTCTTTCCTCAGAGAATGGTGGGTGCATGGAATGGACTGCTGGCAGTGGGGGTAGAGTCAGATACATTAGGATTAGTGGTGCTGGAAGAGCACAGCAGTTCAGGCAGCATCCAACGAGCAGATACATTAGGGACATTTAAGCGACTGTGGGATAGGCCCATGGATGATAGTAAAATGAAGGGTATGTAGATTAGTTTGATCTTAGAACAGGATAGAAGGCCGGCACAACATTGAGGGCCGAAGGGCTTGTACTGTGCTGTACTGTTCTATGTTTTATGTTCAAGTGGATAAAATTACAGCAGCACTACTCAGTGCAGTGTGATGTTAAACACTTGCCTAACATTTGTTTAAACGCAACCTTTTAGCCCATGTTCTTGTTCTGACTCTCTGTAAATTGCCGTTCCAGGCTTGGCAACTGTACTGGTATGACTGCTGTTGCTCGGACACATAACTCTGGGAAACAAGATCAGAAACAAACCACCCAATGAACCTGACTCACCATTCAATAAGATCACAGCTGATCTCTTTAATTCTCATTCTATTTTCCAATATCCCCCATAATCTTTGATTCTCTTATCGAATAAGAATCTATCCAGTAGAAATGTTTCTGAATAAATGCCATTGATCTTGAAATTCTCCCCCAAAGGGATGTTTGTCTGCAACACATGGACTGTAGCAGTTCAAGAAGGCAGCTCACCAGAACCTTCTCAAGGACAACTAGGGATGAGCAATAAATACTGGCCCAGCCAGCGACAAGTGAACAAAACAAAAGTTAGTTTTTCCAGCATTTTCTGTTTTTATGTAAGAATCAATTTGCCTCAGTCTTTAAAATATTTAGTGACCCATTGCCAGTGCCTTCTAAGTGTTATGTTCACTGAGGGGGTGGGGGGGGGGGCGGTGCTACACTGGAAATCAGGCCCAGCTATTCCCAGAGGCACAAAAATCAAAACATTTATGTATTATGCAAAGTTTCTCAATTTATCTGGCTCTCAGACACTGGTTAACAGAAAGCATAGACCACAATTCTACACTGAACAAGAATCACTATTTATTACAATAGACTCTAGCTACAGGTAAAAAGTTAGAAACATTGGCAAATAGCATTATTAGAGTCTAATGTGGAAAAATGTGAAGTTGTTAATTTTGGAAGGGAAAGTAAAAGAACAGTGTATTATTCAAATTGCAAAAGTTGCAACACAAAGGGACATGGAGGTACTTGTGCATGAAATCCATAAAACTAGAATTCAGGAGCAGCAGGTAAACAAGAATGGTCATGGAACTGTGACCATACAAGGTGCTGGTGAGACCACATCTGGTCCTCTTACTTAAGAAAATATATTGTTTCATTGAAGGCAGCTCAAAGAAGGATCACTCGGATGATCCCTGGTATGGAAGGATTGTCTTCGGAGTAAATGTTAAACAGGCTGAGTCTCTGCTCACTGGAGCTGAGTAGAAAGAGAGGTGATCTCATTGGAACCTATCGGATTCTGAAGGGACTTGACAGGGTCAATGCTGAGAGGATGGTCCCCCTCATGGGAGAGTCTAGGACCAGAGAACACAGTCTCAGAATAAAGGGGCACCAATTTAAGGCTGAGCTGAGGAGGAATTTCTTCTCTCAGAGGGTTGAGAGTCTTTGGAACTCCTTGTCACAGAGACAGCTGTGGGGGCAGAGTCTTTGTTTATATTTAAGGCTGAAAGAGATTGATTCTTGATCAATCAGGGATTCAAGGGTTACTGGGAAAGGGCAGGAAGGTGGATGTGAGGTATTTCATATCAGCCTTGATCCTATTGGATGGTGGAGCAGGCTCAAGGGACTGAATGACCTCCTGCTGTTCCTATTTCTGATGGCCTTGCTGTTAACTAAAACTCTCATTATAAACTCTCTTATAAACCCTGTTACACACAAAGCAGGCAACAAGCAGGAACAACAAGATTATTGAGCAGAAAGGAAAAATGGGAAAGACAGTTTAACAATCTTTGTTCCCCGGTTCAGTTGCTGAGATGATCCTCTGATTGTCTTTCTCTGGGTTTTTTTGACTGATTGGTAAGATATATCTGGTGGCTAGTTCACTTGCAAGGAGTCACTGACTTTTCAGTTAAAAATCCCACCTTATAACAACAGCTTTAGGAATGATACACTCTTTTTCCTTAGGCTGACAGTGAATGTTGATGTCACTGCAGAGAACAGAGAGATACAGTCTCTGAACTGGGGAAGAACTCTATCTCTCTGTAACGTGTTTTCAGCTTCAGTTACCTCAGAACCAATCACACAGCTGCTGGCAGGCAAAAAGGTGTCTGTCGTTAATAACTGGTCACTAGTCCCATACGCCAATGAACTTCTTATAGCCAGCTTATAGCCAGCAAATAGCCAGCTTATAGCCAGCTTATAACCAGCTTATAACCAGCTTATAACCAGCATAAGCTGTACTTGTACAGCCCCTTGCTTCCAAATCGTCTCCAACTCAACATGCAATTACTGCTTGTTGGAGCAATTGTTTGCATGATGCCTCAAAAGCGGATCAGCTTTCAAATCCAGGTTTTAAAAAGGGCTGGTTCCTCATTTCAGTCCCTGACTTTTAAAATAAAAAGTCACTGTCCCTAGAGGAGCAGACAGCTCCAAAGCCACACAACCCTCTGAGAGCAAGCAATATCCCTCATTCTTATCGTCCAATAGGAGCTGAGCAAATGCGTGAAACCTAATGGAAGGAGGGAACAGCACATGGCTATATTAATGAAGGGTTAATTAGACTAAACTTTTTAAAAATTATGGGGATCTGATAATTACCAGGGTATGAGTTTCATGGACTGCGACTGACTGAAATAAAGATCTCACATAAAAATCTAAACTTGAATTCTGTTTAAATACAGCTTTCATGTGGATTATAACACTTATCTTTGTCCTTAAAGAGAACCTGGGGATGGTGATGGCCAGTACAAGGGGACATATCTTTAAACTGAGGACCGATGTCAGAGGTAGTTTCTTTACTCAGAGAGTATTAAGGGGTGGAACACCCTGCCTGCAAAAGGAGTAGACTCGCCACATTTAAGGGCAGTTAAATAATCATTGGACAGACATATGGATGATAATAGAGTAGTGTAGGTTAGATGGGCTTCAGATTGGTTTCACAGGTCAGCACAATGGCCTGTACCACGCTGCATTGTTCTATGTTCTATGAGCTCTGAAGTTCAATACAGAGGACTGACCTGCCAGAGGTCAAAGCATTTTCAGCAATGTGCAGAGATCCTTGGCTTTTACAAAAACAATACAATCTGGGCAACTTTTGCAAAACACTGATTAGACCTCAGCTGGTTTCAATTCAGAGCACGTCCACTTTCCAAAAGATCCAAGCGTGTGGTGCTGGAAAAGCACAGCAGGTCAGGAAGCATCCCAGGAGCAGGAAAATTGACGTTTCGGGCAAAAGCCCTTCATCAGAAATCAAAAGATGTTTAGACTTTGGAAGATGGAGAATGACAGGGATATTGTAAGAGATTTACTACAAATATACCAGAGTTAAGAGGTTTTAAGGATGTGGGGAGGCTTGTTCCTTTCACAGTAGAGAAGGTTAAGATGAAATTGAACAGATATGTTCAAAATGATGATGGATTTTCATCAAATAAACATGGAGAAATGATTTTGAGTGAGAAGACCTGTCAGTGCCAGATTTACCGAAGCACAGAGGCAGCTTAAAGGGATGCTTAAAGCAGCCTCAGTGTTAATGTGGAAAATTAGACACCCAGCTGAAGGGGAAAGCAGGAACAGGCTATTAGAATCCCTACAGTGAAAACAGGCCATTTGGCCCATCAAGTCCACACTGACCCTCTGAAGGGCACCCCCCTTCCCCCCCCCCCCCCCCGCAATAACTCTGCATTCCACATGGCCAATTCACCTAACCTTGGACTTTGGGAGGAAACCAAGCACCGAAGGGAAACCCACACAGACACAGGGACAATGTGCAAACTCCACTCAGTCATCTGAGGGTGGAAATGAACCCAGGATCCAGGCACTGTGAAGCAGCAGTGCTAACCACTGAGCCATATGTGACCCATTATTGAGTGGGACAATCATAGTGAATTGGCAAAGCAGGGTTAAAGGGCCGATTGGCCGAAAGCTTCTATTTTCTATGTCTTGTTTAGGCCTAAGCGAAAAGATCAGGGCGATGTAGGACACAATGGATAATTCTATCAGCCATTCACCGCCTGATTCCTATTCCATATCATTCTCTAATTGAAATCAGGGAAGCAGGAAGTTGCTTTTGGATGTTCCCCAACATCTGTCACTTGCGAGTGACCATAGGGAGCAGTATCTTGGGGAATTTGGTGTAACGTTTACATTAATTAAGCCTGTGATGTGTCAGTACAGATTCCCATCACTATGTCTTGAAACAGATTAGGAAGTTGAGAGTGGGGAAGGAAGTTGTGCACTCCAGATAACTGAGTGTCACAGTCAGCGCAGGAAAGATAGAACCAGGAGGAAGCTCAAAAGGACAGCCAAGGCTTGGCGAATAACTTTAATCAACCATTTTGTTTAATTAAAAACAGAACTGGCCTAAATGAAATATCTCCTGGTCTACCTCCTGGAGCAGATATTAATGTTAAAGTCTTTATCATGCACAGTCCACAAAAATCGGGAGGCTGGAGATGAAATCTAACTAGTATGGACTTTGCCAAATGAGGCAGCTCCAGTAAACTGTTAGGGCTAATGTGGCAAGGGAATGGTAACCTGGATGAAACATTAAGGAGGAAACACAAAAAATGTACAGAAAAAACAGATGAAAGAATACTTCAGAAATAGGAGCAGTCAGATGGGAAATGGAAGACAGAATAAGAGACAGCTGTGGGAGCATAAGTGTCAATACACAAAGCGCAACAAAGAAATCTGATTCAAAGGATGGATAATATAATATTTCCAGCTCCAAGGAATTCAGGCAAGAAAGGAAAAGAAAGAAAAGGCCATTGGCAGCAGTAGTCATCAAAAAAAGGACAATTTTATTGACGATCCAAAGGCTGAGGGTAGAATCTTGAGAAAGCCACATAGATCTTGGCCACAGACTAAAGAGTCACTGAGAGTCTACTATTGCCTCTTTATAGAAAGGTCAGCACATCTTCTTCCAATCAGGCGCTCAACAGGCCAAGGACCCTGGCAACGGAAGTCATGCGGCCAAGAGCTCTTCCCATGATAAGCCCCCAACTTCCTGTTGGGTTAATACCAACAATAACAGGTTGAGGCCCTTAGCTAAGAACTAAGTTGCAGACAAAACAGGATTCCATCCATGGGCCTTCCCAACAAGAATGGACTGAATTAGTTGAACAGCTATGATCGTATTAACTGGCAGAGCAGGTCTGGTGAGCTAAATTGTCTACTTTTGTTCTATATGGATGGAGGCAGGAAGACATCAGTGATCAGTGTCCTTTCATCTGATTTAACTGCTCCCACAATGGTAGGAATCTACTGATGACCATGAATCCATTGTTGGTTGTCAGAAAACTCCATCTGGCTCACTTATATTCTTCAAGGAAGAAACTCTGCCATCCTCACCTGGACCGGGGGATGTATGACTCCACAGCCTCAGAAATGTAGTTGATTTTAACTGCCCTCTGAAATGCTTAGCAAGCCACTCAGTTATCTCAATAAGGACAAAGTCTCAACAAAAAAAGGTAGACAATCTGGCATTGAGCTAAACACTGAAAAAGACAGTGGCAGAAATAGCCGGGGGCTAGTGCCAAAACTGGGAAGCTCTCTCACAGACTAGTCCAGCAACGGGATCAACAGTTGCAGAATTGTAACCAGTACAGCCTGTAACCTTATGGCCCGGCATATCCCCCACTCAACCATTACCATCTGCCAGGGGGATCGACCCTGGTTCAATGGAGAGTGCAGGAGGGCATGCCAGGAGCAGCACCAGGCAGACTTGAAACAGAATAGCTACCAAACAGGATCACTCACATTCCAAACAGCGTAAGCAACAAGTGATAGAACTAAGTGATCCACAAACAACGGATCAGATCTAAGCTCTGCAGTCCTGCCATGTCCTTTGGAATGGTGGTGGAAAATTAAACAACTCTCTGGAGGAGGAGGAGGTTCCACAGATATCCCCATCCTCAATGATGAAAGAGCCCTGCACACCAGTGCAAAAGATAAGGTTGAGTAGATAAGCAAGAGGCTGGAATGGTTTGTTGCCTCCCAGGTGCTAGAGTCCGAGACGTCTCGGACCGTGTCTTCAGAATCCTTAAGGGGGAGGGTGTGCAGCCAGAAGTCGTGGTACACATTGGCACCAACGACATAGGTAGGAAGAGGGGTGGGGAGGTCATTCAAGAGCTCAAGGAGTTAGGCTGGAAGCTAAAAGCTAGGACAGACAGAGTCGTCATCTCTGGGTTGTTGCCGGTGCCACGTGACAGAGAGGCAAAGAATAGGGAGAGAGTGCAGTTGAACACGTGGCTGCAAGGATGGTGTAGGAGGGAGGGCTTCAGATATTTGGACAATTGGACTGCATTCTGGGGAAGGTGGGACCTGTATAAACAGGACGGGTTGCACCTGAACCAGAAGGGCACCAATATCCTGGGGGGTAGGTTTGCTAGCACTCTTCGGGGGGGTTTAAACTAATTTGGCAGGGGGATGGGATCCGGACTTGTAGTCCAGCAAGTAAGCTAGCTGTGTGTCAGGATGTTCAAGACTGTAGGGAGGCTGTGGAGAAGGTAGCACTGACAGGGACTACTTGCGGACACAGAGATGGGCTCAAGTGCGTATACTTCAATGCAAGGAGTATCAGAAATAAGGTGGGTGAACTTAAGGCGTGGATCGGTACCTGGGACTACGATGTTGTGGCCATCACGGAAACATGGATAGATGAGGGACAGGAATGGCTGTTGGAGGTTCCTGGTTACAGATGTTTCAGTAAGATTAGGGAGGGTGGTAAAAAAGGAGGGGGGGTGGCATTGCTAATTAGAAATGGTATAACGGCTGCAGAAAGGAAGTTTGAGGGGGATCTGCCTCTGGAGGTAGTATGGGCTGAAGTCAGAAATAGGAAAGGTGCAGTCACCTTGTTGAGTGTTTACTATAGGCCCCCCAATAGCAGCAGAGATGTGGAGAAACAGATTGGGAAACAGATTTTGGAAAGGTGCAGAAGCCACAGGGTCGTAGTCATGGGCGATTTCAACTTCCCAAATATTGATTGGAAGCTCTTTAGATCAAGTAGATTGGATGGGGCGGTGTTTGTGCAGTGTGTCCAGGAAGCTTTTCTAACGCAGTATGTAGATTGTCCAACCAGAGGGGAGGCCATATTGGATTTGGTACTCGGTAATGAACCGGGACAAGTGGTGGGCTTGTTAGTGGGTGAACATTTTGGTGATGGCGACCACAATTCTGTGACTTTCACCTTGGTTATGGAGAGAGATAGGTGCGCACAACAAGGAAGTTTTTACAATTGGGGGAAGGGAAATTACGATGCTGTAAGACAGGATTTGAGGAGCATATGTTGGGAGCATAGGCTGTCAGGGAAGGATGTGGTGGAAATGTGGGACTTTTTCAAGGAGCAGATACGACGTGTCCTTGATATGTATGTACCGATCAGGCAGGAAAGAAATGGTCGTGTGAGGGAGCCTTGGTTGACGAGGGAGGTTGAATGTCTAGTAAAGAGGAAGAAGGAGGCTTACATAAGGTTGAGGAAACAAGGTTCAGACAGAGCAGTGGAGGGATACAGGATAGCCAGAAGGGACCTGAAGAAAGGGATTAGGAGAGCTAAGAGAGGGCATGAAAAATCCCTGGCGGATAGGATCAAGGATAACCCCAAGGCATTTTATGCGTATGTGAGAAACCTGAGAATGACGAGAACGAGGGTAGGTCCGATCAAGGACAGTGGTGGGAGACTGTGTATTGAGTCGGAAGAGATAGGAGAGGTCTTGAACAAGTACTTCTCTTCAGTATTTACGAACGAGAGGGACCGTATTGTTGAAGAGGAGAGTGTGAAACGGACTGATAAGCTACAAGAGATACCTGTTAGGAAGGAAGATGTGTTGGACATTTTGAACAACTTGAGGATAGACAAGTCCCCCGGGCCTGACGGGATATATCCTAGGATTATGTGGGAAGCAAGAGAGGAAATTGCAGTACCGTTGGCAATGATCTTCTCGTCTTCACTGGCAACTGGGGTGGTACCAGGGGACTGGAGAGTAGCGAATGTTGTGCCCCTGTTCAAAAAAGGGAATAGGGATAACCCCGGGAATTACAGGCCAGTTAGTCTTACTTCTGTGGTAGGCAAAGTAATGGAAAGGGTACTGAGGGATAGGATTTACGAGTATCTGGAAAGACACTGCTTGATTAGGGACAGCCAGCACGGATTTGTGAAGGGTAGGTCTTGCCTTACAAGTCTTATTGAATTCTTCGAGGAGGTGACCAAGCATGTGGATGAGGGTAGAGCAGTGGATGTAGTGTACATGGATTTTAGTAAGGCATTTGATAAGGTTCCCCATGGTAGGCTTATGCGGAAAGTCAGGAGGCATGGGATAGAGGGAAATTTGGCCAATTGGATAGAAAACTGGCTAACCGGTTGAAGTCAGAGAGTGGTGTAAGACGGTAAATATTCAGCATGGAGTCCAGTTACAAGTGGAGTTCCGCAGGGATCAGTTCTGGGTCCTCTGCTGTTTGTAATTTTTATTAATGACTTAGAGGAGGGAGTCGAAGGGTGGGTCAGTAAATTTGCAGATGATACAAAGATAGGTGGAGTTGTGGACAGTGAGGAGGGCTGTTGTCGGCTGCAGAGGGACTTAGATATGATGCAGAGCTGGGCTGAGGAGTGGCAGATGGAGTTCAACCCTGCCAAGTGTGAGGTTGTCCATTTTGGAAGAACAAATAAGAATGCGGAATACAGGGTTAATGGTAGGGTTCTTGGTCAGGTGGAGGAACAGAGGGATCTTGGGGTCTATGTACATAGATCTTTGAAGGTTGCCACTCAGGTGGATAGAGTTTGTAAGAAGGCCTATGGAGTATTATCGTTCATGAGCAGAGGGATTGAATTCAAGAGTCGTGAGGTGATGTTGCAGCTGTACAGGACTTTGGTTAGGCCACATTTGGAGTACTGTGTGCAGTTCTGGTCGCCTCACTTTAGGAAAGATGTGGAAGCTTTGGAGAGGGTGCAGAGAAGATTTACCAGGATGTTGCCTGGAATGGAGAGTAGGTCTTACGAGGATAGGTTGAGAGTTCTCGGCCTTTTCTCGTTGGAACGGCGAAGGATGAGGGGTGACTTGATCGAGGTTTATAAGATGATCAGAGGAATAGATAGAGTAGACAGTCAGAAACTTTTTCCCCGGGTACAACAGAGTGTTACAAGGGGACATAAATTTAAGGTGAAGGGTGGAAGGTATAGGGGAGATGTCAGGGGTGGGTTCTTTACCCAGAGAGTGGTGGGGGCATGGAATGCGCTGCCCGAGGGAGTGGTAGAGTCAGATTCATTGGCGACCTTTAAGCGGCATTTGGATAGGTACATGGATGGGTGCTTAATCTAGGATAGAGGTTCGGCACAACATCGTGGGCCGAAGGGCCTGTTCTGTGCTGTATTGTTCTATGTTCTATGTTCTATGTTCTATGTTCTATGTTCTATGGAACAGCACAGCAAGCCAGGCAGCATCAGGACATAGAGAAGTCCAATGTTTCTGGTTTAACCCTTCTTCGGGAATAGGGGTAGGGGCTGTTGCACCTAAAGGGGGAGTGGGTGAAAGGTTAAGGGTGGGGATGGAGTGGAGTGGTGAGGTAGTGATAACTGAATAAAAAGTAGTAAGTTTGACCTGGTAGATCGACAAGAAGAATGAAGCTGGTTGGTAGATGGAAGGAGGGATTGGTCGGAGGGATGGAAAGGAACAGGTGAAGCTGAAAAGGGAGTCGGAGGGGGGAGAGTTGGGGAGGTTATTTGTAATTGGAGAACTCAATGTTAAGTCCTCCAGGCTGGAGGCTGCCCAAAGATGAGGTGTTGTCCAAAGAACTAACAAAGATAAGGCTAAAGCATTCACAGCAATCTTCAGCCAGAAGGGTAAAGGGATTGATCCATCTCGGCTCCTCCAGTGGTCCCCAGCATCACAGAGACCAGTCTCCAACCAATTCCATTCACTCGACGTGATATCAAAAAACGTTCGTAGACAGGGCCAGACCAGATTTATCCGAGGCTGCTCCAGAAAGTGAGAAAGGAGGATGCTAAGCCCCTGGTGAGGATCTTTGCCTCCTCACTCTCCACAGGAGTCGTACCAGAGGATTGGAAGGAAGCGAATGTTATTCCACTTTTCAGGAAGGGGAATAGGGAAATCCCTGGCAATTACAGACCAGTCTTACGTCTGTGGTCAGCAAAGTTTTGGAAAGAAGCCTGAGGGATAGGATTGATGACTATTTGGCAAAGCACAGTGTGATTAAAGGCAGTCAGCATGGCTTATTGAGTTCTTTAAGGAGGTGATAAGACAGGTCGACGATGGTCGAGCAGTGGATGTGGTGTACATGGACTTCAGCAAGGCATTTGACAAGGTTCCCCATGGTAGGCACATTCATAAAGTCAGAAAGTATGGGATACAGGGACATTTGGTTATCTGGATTCAGAATTGGTTGGCTGACAGAAGGCAGAGAGTGGTTGTGGATGGGAAGTATTCTGCCTGGAGGTCAATGTTGAGTGGGGTCCCGCAGGGCTCTGTTCTTGGGCCTCTGCTCTTTGTAGTTTTTATAAATGACTTGGATGAGGAGGTTGAGGAGTGGGTTAGTAAATTTGCCGATGACACAAAGGTTGGGGGTGTCGTCGATAGTATCGAGGGCTGTTGTAGGCTGCAGCGCAACATAGACAGGATGCAGAGCTGGGCTGAGAAATGGCAGATGGAGTTCAACCTGGATAAATGTGAAGTGATGCATTTTGGGAGGTCAAACGCGAATGCTGAATATAGGATTAAAGACAGGATTCTTGGCAGTGTGGAGGGACAGAGGGATCTGGGTGTGCAAGTACATAGATCCCTCAAAGTTGCCACCCAAGTGGATAGGGTTGTTAAGAAAGCATATGGTGTTTTGGCTTTCATTAACAGGGGAATCGAGTTTAAGAGCCGTGGGGTTTTACTGCAGCTCTACAAGTCCCTGGTGAGACCACACTTGGAATATTGAGTCCAGTTCTGGCCGCCCTCCTATAGGAAAGATACAGAAACTTTGGAGAGGGTGCAAAGAAGGTTTACCAGGATGCTGCCAGGACTGGAGGGCTTGCCTTATGAAGAAAGGTTGAATAAGCTCAGACATTTCTCTCTGGAGAGAAGGAGGAAAAGAGGTGACCTGATCGAGGTATACAAGATAATGAGAGGAATGGATAGAAACAATAGCTAGAGACTTTTCCCCAGGGCAGGATTGACTGGTACGAGAAGTTATAGTTTGAAGATATTAGGAGGAAGGTATCAAGGTGATGTCAGAGGTAGGTTCTTTACACAGAGAGTTGTGAATGCATGGAATGCGTTGCCAGCTGTGGTGGTGGAGGCAGAGACATTGGGGACATTTAAGTGACTGCTGGACATGCACATGGAGAGCAGTGAGTTGAGGGGTGTGTAGGTTAAGTTACTATATTTTACATTAGGATCAAACCTCGGCACAACATCGTGGGCCTAAGGGCCTGTTCTGTGCTGTACTTTTCTATGTTCTATGTTCTATGATACTGGATACTGCAAAGGCTATGGGCCCTGACAGCATTCTGCCAATAGTATTGAAGACTTGTGCTCCAGAACTTGCTGCTCTCCTAGCCAAGCTGTTCCAGTACAGTTACAGCATTGGCATCTACCCGACAATGTGGAAAATTGTCCAGTTACGTCCTGCACCTGGCCAATTACCGCCGAATTAATCTGCTCTCAATCCTCAGTAAAGTGATGGACGGTGTCAGTAATAGAGCTATAGGCAGCACCTGCTCAGTAATAACCTGCTCAGTGACGCCCAGTTTGGGTTCCCCCAGGGTCACTCAGCTCCTGACCTCATTACAACCTTGGGTCAAACATGGACAAAAGGAGCTGAATCCCAGAGGGGAGGGGAGTGACAGCCCTTGACATAGAGGCTGCACGTCTTGCAGAGCCTGCGCCCACACCTTTCCCCCTCACTTACCCCCCTCACCTCCCCCTCACTAGACTGTGGGAGGAAACCAGAGCACCCAGAGGAAACCCACACAGACACAGGGAGAATGTGCAAACTCCACACAGACAGTGACCTGGTTCCCTGGTGATAACCACTGAGCCACTGTGCCACCCCTAAAAGATGGTATGCATTAGCAGTCTTTGTGGCAAACGTGTATCAATCAAATGACCAGGACTCAAAGTCAAAGAGGGCTAGCCCTCTGTCAGGTGCAGGGAGGCTGCTGTCAGTCACAGTTCCCAGATAGTCAGTCAAGGGTTTTTACCAATGCCAGTCCACGGGCTTGACCACACTCATATGGCAAGTTGGGTGGTTATGGTCAGGATTCTCTCCTTGTAAAGGTTGAGGCGGTAAATGTCAAGCACCCCACAACTTGTCTTGGCTCCTTCTGCCATATAATGGGTGAGTCTCCCCCGGAATGAGACAAAGTGAGGGAATGAGTGGCAGCGGGCACAGAGATGATGCAGGGTCAGTAGTATGTGGGGATTGGATGGGTGAGGTGAACTGTGGGCAAATGTTGCCTGAGAGACAGTGAGGGTGGCAGGCTTGCTGAAAGGTTGGTACAGTCACAGAAACAGACTGAGTTTGTGGTAGTAGAGAAAAAATGGTGGCCATTTAGCCTGGTAACAGTGACCTTCTTGGGATATTGCGGTGTGTTCACCCAGATGGTTAAGACTGCCTGATTTCAGACGCCAGCATGGTCTGATTATACTTTCAGGATCCTGGTGTTGTGACCTCCATTCTTGCTGATGGAGTTGGCGCTATCAGATGTTTGTCTAGCAGTGAGGCCAAGTGTTTCTTTGGCTTAGCTGATGTTTATTGATGTGAATAGGGCTGTCATAGAGTCATAGAGATGTGCAGCATGGAAACAGACCCTTCGGTCCAACCTGTCCATGCCGACCAGATATCCCAACCCAATCTAGTCCCACCTGCCAGCACCCGGCCCATATCCCTCCAAACCCTTCCTATTCATATACCCATCCAAATGCCTCTTAAATGTTGCAATTGTACCAGCCTCCACCACATCCTCTGGCAGCTCATTCCATACATGTACCACCCTCTGTATGACAAGGTTGCCCCTTAGGTCTCTTTTATATCTTTCCCCTCTCACCCTAAACCTATGCCCTCTAGTTCTGAAATCCCCAACCCCAGGGAAAAGACTTTGCCTATTTATCCTATCCATGCACCTCATAATTTTGTAAACCTCTATAAGGTCACCCCTCAGCCTCCAACGCTCCAGGGAAAACAGCCCCAGCCTGTTCAGCATCTCCCTGTAGCTCAGATCCTCCAATCCTGGCAACATCCTTGTAAATCTTTTCTGAACTCTTTCAAGTTTCACAACATCTTGGGCGGCACGGTGGCACAGTGGTTAGCACTGCTGCCTCACGGCGCCAGAGACCCGGGTTCAATTCCCGCCTCAGGCGACTGACTGTGGGGAGTTTGCACGTTCTCCCCGTGTCTGCGTGGGTTTCCTCCGGGTGCTCCGGTTTCCTCCCACATTCCAAAGATGTGCAGGTCAGGTGAATTGGCCATGCTAAATTGCCCGTAGTGTTAGGTAAGGGGTAGATATAGGCGTATGGGTGGGTTGCGCTTCGGCGGGGCGGTGTGGACTTGTTGGGCCGAAGGGCCTGTTTCCACACTGTAAGTAATCTAATCTAAAAAAAACCTAATCTTTCTGATAGGAAGGAGACTAGAATTGCACGCAATATTCCAACAGTGGCCTAACCAATGTTCTGTACAGCCGCAACTTGACCTCCCAACTCCTATTCTCAATATTCTGACCAACAAAGGTAAGCATACCAAACACCTTCTTCACTATCCTATCTACCTGCGACTCCACTTTCAAGGAGCTATGAACCTGCACTCCAAGCTCTCTTTGTTCAGCAACACTCCCTCGGACCTTACCATTAAGTGTATAAATCCTGCTAAGATTTGCTTTCCCAAAATGCAGCACCTCGCATTTATCTAAATTAAACTCCATCTGCCACTTCTCAGCCCATTGGCCCATCTGGTCCAGACCCTGTTGTAATCTGAGGTAACCCTCTTCACTGTCCACTACACCTCCAATTTTGGTGTCATCTGCTAACTTACTAACTGTACCTCTTATGCTCACATCCAAATCATTTATGTAAATGACAAAAAGTAGAGGACCCAGCACCAATCCTTGTGGCACTCCACTGGTCACAGGCCTCCAGTCTGAAAACAACCCTCCACCACCACCATCTGTCTTCTACCTTTGAGCCAGTTCTGTATCCAAATGGTTAGTTCTCCCTGTATTCCGTGAGATCTACCCTTGCCAATCAGTCTCCCATGGGGAACCTTGTTGAACGCCTTACTGAAGTCCATATAGATCACTTCTACTGCTCTGCCCTCATCAATCTTCTTTGTTACTTCTTCAAAAAACTCAATCAAGTTTGTGAGACATGATTTCCCACACACAAAGCCATGTTGACTGTCCCTAACCAGTCCTTGCCTTTCCAAATACATGTACATCCTGTCCCTCAGGATTCCCTCCAACAACTTGCCCACCACCAAGGTCAGGCTCACCGGTCTATAGTTCCCTGGCTAATCCTTACCACCCTTCTTAAACAGTGGCACCATGTTAGCCAACCTCCAGTCTTCCAGCACCTCACCTGTGACTATTGATGATACAAATATCTCAGCAAAAGGCCGAGCAATCACTTCTCTAGCTTCCCATAGAGTTTAGTGTACACCTGATCAGGTCCTGGGATTTATCCACCTTTACCCGTTTCAAGACATCCAGCACTACCTCCTCTGTAATATGGACATTTTGTAAGATGTCACCATCTATTTCCCTACAGTCTTATATCTTCCATATCCTTTTCCACAGTAAATACTGATGGAAAATACTCATTTAGTATCTCCCCCATTTTCTGTGGCTCCACACAAAGGTTGCCTTGCTGATCTTTGAGGGGCCCTATTCTCTGCCTAGTTACTCTTTTGTCCTTAATATATTTGTAAAACCCCTTTGGATTCTCCTTAATTCTATTTTCCAAAGCTGTCTCATAACCTTGTCATCCTCTACCTTGATGTCATTGATGATGTTCAGGAGTTCCTGGGTGGAATGGATTGAGTGACGTGAGCCTTCTACTCGGTGTTTCAGTTTGCCCTGCAGTTCCCTTGCTGGTCTGTATGTCGGTGTGCAGGGAAGTGAGTCTGTGTGTCTGAGGGGGCCCCTTGTTTATGTACCTTTGGTAATCCGTATGAATGTGGTGCACTGGATCCTTCAGGTTTCACCCGTTGGAGGTCTGCCTTGTTAATGTCACCTGTTCTGTGGAGTTTCCTCAGGGTTTGCTGTAATGTGGTTTTCTAGCTGTGGAGTCAGATCCATTGCCACCAAGCCAGAATTCCATTTGCAAACGTATTGATTTGGACCCCATTTACCAACCTCTCAAAAACTGGAAATGATATCACCCACCACAACAAACTAAGGAAGATAAATAACAAGTGAGACAGGACACCAGTGTTTCACTGGAGGCTCACTGATGATGTTACTGAGCATGGTTCTGAAACATCTGTGAACAAATCAACCACCTCAGGGAGCAAACGTCCAACCTGATCCCCACCCTGAGCGAGACATCCTCTCCAAATCTCCTGTTTGATATGTTCATACATTTGGAAGCTGGAACTCCTTAAATGATTAAATATATAGAGGGAAGAATGAAACAATCAAAGATAACTCGTAATAAATATATTGCAAAGCTGAGCTGAATAGAAAAAGAACAGAAGAGATTTTTGTTTAAAGAAAGGGATAAGAAGGGCCAAGACCAGTGTCAGAACAGATTAGCAGGGAACTAAAAGAGAACCAAATGTCTTTTATTAACTTAAATATTAAAAAGATAGTCCAAGGTTATCATTTTATAAGACCATAAGACCATAAGACCATAAGACATAGGAGTGGAAGTAAGGCCATTCGGCCCATCGAGTCCACTCCGCCATTCAATCATGGCTGATGCGCATTTCAGCTCCACTTGCCAGCGTTCTCCCCGTAGCCCTTAATTCCTCTAGACAACAAGAACCTATCAATCTCGGCCTTGAAGACATTTAGCGTCCCGGCTTCCACTGCACTCCGTGGCAATGAATTCCACAGGCCCACCACTCTCTGGCTGAAGAAATGTCTCCGCATTTCCGTTCTGAAATGACCCCCTCTAATTCTAAGGCTGTGTCCACGGGTCCTAGTCTCCTCGCCTAACAGAAACAATTTTCTAGCATCCACCTTTTCAAAGCCATGTATTATTTTGTACGTCTCTATTAGATCTCCCCTTAATCTTCTAAACTCCAACGAATACAACCCCAGTATCCTCAGCCGTTCCTCATATGCTAGACCTGTCATTCCAGGGATCATCCGTGTGAATCTCCGCTGGACACGTTCCAGTGCCAGTATGTCCTTCCTGAGGTGTGGGGACCAAAACTGGACACAGTACTCCAAATGGGGCCTAACCAGAGCTTTATAAAGTCTTAGTAGTACATCTCTGCTTTTATATTCCAACCCTCTTGAGATAAGAGACAACATTGCATTCGCTTTCTTAATCACAGACTCAACCTGCATGTTTACCTTTAGAGAATCCTCGACTAGCACTCCCAGATCCCTTTGTGCTTTGGCTTTATTAAGTTTCTCACCATTTAGAAAGTAGTCCATTCCTATATTCTTTTTGCCAAAGTGCAAGACCTCGCACTTGCTCACATTAAATTCCATCAGCCATTTCCTGGACCACTCTCCCAACCTGTCTAGATCCTTCTGTAGCCTCCCCACTTCCTCAGTACTACCTGCCTGTCTACCTAACTTTGTATCATCGGCAAACTTCGCTAGAATGCCCCCGGTTCCCTCATCCAAATCATTAATATATAATGCGAACAGCTGTGGCCCCAGCACCGAACCCTGCGGGACACCGCTCGTCACCGGCTGCCATTCTGAAAAAGAACCTTTTATCCCAACTCTCTGCCTTCTGTTAGATAGCCAATCCTCAATCCATCCCAGCAGCTCACCTCGAACACCATGGGCCCTCACCTTGCTCAGCAGTCTCCCGTGTGGCACCTTATCAAAGGCCTTTTGAAAGTCCAGATAGACCACATCCACTGGGTTCCCCTGGTCTAACCTACTTGTTACCTCTTCAAAAAATTCCAACAGGTTAGTCAGGCATGACCTCCCTTTACTAAATCCATGTTGACTTGTTCTAATCAGACTCTGCTCTTCCAAGAATTTAGAAACCTCATCCTTAATGATGGATTCTAGAATTTTACCAACAACCGAGGTTAAGCTGATTGGCCTATAATTTTCCATCTTTTGCCTTGATCCTTTCTTGAACAAGGGGGTTACTACAGCCATCTTCCAATCGTCCGGGACCTTTCCTGACTCCAGTGACTCTTGAAAGATCTCAACCAATGCCTCTGCTATTTCCTCAGCAACCTCTCTCAGAACTCTAGGGTGTATCCCATCGGGGCCAGGAGATTTATCAATTTTAAGACTTTTTAACTTTTCTACCACTATCTCTTTCGTAATGGCAACCATACTCAACTCAGCCCCGTGACACCCTTTAATTTTTGGGATATTACTCCTGTCTTCCACTGTGAAAACTGACGCAAAGTACTTGTTAAGTTCTCCTGCTATTTCCTTATCTCCCATCACTAGGCTCCCTGCATCAGTTTGAAGTGGCCCAATGTCTACTTTTGCCTGTCGTTTGTTTCTTATGTACTGAAAGAAACTTTTACTATTATTTCTAATATTACTGGCTAGAAATTATGGTCTAATGATGGTTATGATCTGAAATGTGAACTCTGTTTCTGTCTGCTGTTATTCCTCCCTCCAAGGCCCCAATGGATCCTTCCATATCCACCACAAATTCACCTGCACCTCCACACACATCATTTACTGCATCCGCTGCACCCGATGTGGCCTCCTCTATATTGGGGAGACAGGCCGTCTACTTGCGGAACGTTTCAGAGAACACCTCTGGGACACCCGCACCAACCAACCCAACCGCCCCGTGGCTCAACACTTCAACTCCCCCTCCCACTCCACCAAGGACATGCAGGTCCTTGGACTCCTCCATCGCCAGACCATAGCATCATGACGGTTGGAGGAAGAGCGCCTCACCTTCTGCCTGGGAACCCTCCAACCACAAGGGATGAACTCAGATTTCTCCAGTTTCCCCATTTAATCTCTCCCCACCTTGTCTCAGTCAAATCCCTCGAACTCAGCACCACCTTCCTAACCTGCAATCTTCTTCCTGACCTCTCCGGCCCACCCCCACTCCGGCCTATCACCCTCACCTTGACCTCCTTCCTCCTATCGCATTCCCAACGCCCCTCCCCCAAGTCCTCCTCCCTACCTTTTATCTTAGCCTGCTGGACACACTTTCCTCATTCCCGAGAAGGGCTTATGCCCGAAACGTCGATTCTCCTGTTCCTTGGATGCTGCCTGATCTGCTGCGCTTTTCCAGCAACATAATTTCAGCTATTCCTCACTGGGCTAGTGCACTGCGAATGAAACCCCCACTATCCTCACAAAAATTAAAGAATTTTAAAAGTGCATAAACCTCCCCAATCAACCCGTCTTTCAGAATCAGATTAACAGAAAGCACAGACCAGTTTCTGTACTTTACAAGAAATCCTATTTATTACAAATAAATAAATTCTAACTGCAGATGAACAAATTCGAGCTGTCTTTTCTAGTTAAAGCTACAATGAGGAATAAATCTACTTAAGTAAAAGAAAAATGATATGGATTCAAAAAATCCATGGAGACAGAAACAGAATGACCATTTTTGGTCTGGTTCAACTGAAAAGAGAGCGACCACTACCTTCTGATACCTTCCTATCTCCTTTTCAAATGAGTGTCCCCTTATTCAGTAACTTTGGTCCTGAGTTCAACATTTGGAAACATCTTTCCAACATCTACCTTGTCAAGCTATCTGAGAATCAGAGGGTGGGTTGGTTGGGGGCATGGACCTAACAAGGGAGTCACAGAGGAAATGGTCTCTACGGAACACAGACAGGGACGGGGAGGGAAATATATCCCTTCTGGTAGGATCCATTTGTAGGGGGTGTATCACCTCCATTTTCCGCACCTCCTCCCTTGAACCCCACCCCACCAGTTGCAACAAGGACAGAACCCCCGTGCTCCCCACCAAACTCTGGATACATCACATCATCCTCCACCATTTCCACCACCTACAAACAGACCCCAACACCAGAGATATATTTTGCTCCCCACTGCTATCTCCATTCCACAAAGACCATTCCCTCAGTGACTCCCTTTTCAGGTCCATGTACCCCCACCCCCACCCCGCCCCCCAGCCCCACCCCCACCAACCCACCTTCCCCTGCCACATCAGGAATTGCAAACCCTGTGCCCATACCACTCCCCTCACCTCTGCCCAAGGCCCCAAAGGATCTTTCTACATCCGGCAGAGATCTTCCTGCACATCCACACATGTCATCTACTGTGTCCGTTGCTCCCGATATGGCCTCCTCTACACTGGGGAGATAGGATGCCAACTTGCAGAACATTTCAGACAACATCTCTGGGACACCTGCAACAAGCAACCCCCCCACTCTGTGGCAGAATACTTTAACTCCCCCTCCCACCCTGCCAAGAACATGTAAGTCCTGAGCCTCCTCCACTGAAAAAAACTCTAGATACCTGACGCCTGGAGGAAGATTGCCTCATCTTTCCCCTTGGGACCCTCCAACCCCTTGGCATCAACATGGATTTCACCAGTTTCCTCATTTCCACCCCCACCCCCACCTTATCCCAGATCCAACCTTCCAACTCAGTACTGTCCTCTTGAACTGTCTGACCTGTCCAGCTTCCCTCCCATCTATCTGCTCCACCCTCCTCTCTGACCTATCACCATTACCTCCACCTCCATCTACCTTTCACATTCCCATTACCCTTCCCCCAGCCCAATCCCCCTCCTATTTATCTCCCACTCCCCCCACAATTCCTGATGAAGGGCTTGTGCTTGAAATGTCCATTCTCCTGCTCCTTGGATGCTGCCTGACTGACTGTGCTTTTCCAGCACCCCACACTCTACAGGTATCATCTTCTCCAAGCTGTCTCATGATGTTTCAATTAAATCAGCCCTCTTTTAAATTCTTTCTGAAGGCTAGGGAATCGACAACAGGAGTTAAAAGTCTCAGGATAAGTGATCAATCATTTAGGATAGAGAAGGAGAAATTTTTTCAGTCAAGGATAAGTGAAACATTGAAATTTTCTACCAAGAAATTTCTGGATGATCAGCTGTTGAATTCATTTTGCAGAGTCTGGCTAGACCCACACCAATGTAGTCGACTCTTAATTGCCCTCAGAAATAGCACCCAGTAATACCCTCATGTCATGAAGGAATAAAAGAAACGACAGCTGTTTAAAAGAGCCAGGACAGACTAAATGGGCTGAATGGCCATTTCCATATTGAATCATTCTCGGATTCTCCCACTTCGAGACAGAGGCAGGACACAAACAAAAACTTTGATTCTTAATACAGAGATAACTATAACTGATCCGACAACATGAAGTGAGACCATTTAAAGAAAAGTAAAGAGCATTGTACTGGAGACAAGGGCTCTTTCTCCACACAGTGGTGCAGTCTGTTGGCCACAGTACACAGAGACTCTCTATGGGATTATTATTCAGTTGGAACCTCTGTTATTATTGCACTCACTGTCGAGAATATTGCATCCGCCCCTCTTTCTCACACACAGAGGTCCTTCACACAGCAAGCTCTGCGTTTCCATTCATATGCTGCACACCCTCTTCCACACAGGATTGGCTTTAACGTTCCCTATTTAGAGTGCAACAAATTGTGAACACTTGAAAATTGAAATTCCATGAAATGGACACTTATTTACAGATTACAGTTACATTAAGTTTCCGGTTATCTCAAACTGCACATTCCGGTCTGGTACCCCCATATATAAACCATCGAGCTTATAGAACAGAAGAACAGCACTCCACTGATAGAGCACTCCAATCAGGTTCCAGGTTTGTCTCCACCTGAACAGATTCTAAATGAATCAATCACACCCATAACCCGACAAAGATTGAGACCACAACTCAAACCCAAGACCAAGGATTGATGAAGCACTTGAAAGCAAGTAACTAACATTCATTGTAAGTGTTATTTACACAGCTGTTTGTTCAAGTAGTAGTAGTGACTGCAGATGAGCTGGAACCCAGAACTTGTACAAAATGGACATTTGGTGATAACAGCCTCCTGCCTGCCAACAATAAGGTAATTGGCTCCCAGTTACTGAACAACTTACCAGCGTGTGTTACCATAAAACAAAGGACTACAGATACTGGCAATTTGAAGCAAAATTGAGTGTTCTGGACCTGAAACATTAACTCTGCTTTCTGTCTACAGATGCTGTCAGACCTGCTGAGTTTCTCCAGCAATTTCTGTTTTTGTTGTGGCATGTGTGTTTGGTGAAAAGCCGCAGTATCCCACAGTATGCACTTTACATAGATTGTCTGGTCAGTTATTTTATTGCTGTCTGTGGGAGCTTGTTACCAGATTTGTTGATGGAGTCTCCAATGTAACAAGGTTGTCTGTTCTTTAACAAGGACCACATTAACTAGAACTCTGAATTGTTATTTGACTGTACTGGCCTGAGTCAGGTTGTTATTCTGCAGCAGTGTAATTTTTTTTTAACGTACTCTGTGTGTAATCTCGCCTTCACACTTGAGCCTGCTCCTGTGAATGGACCAAAGGGAATGTCAGAAAACCAGTCCATGTGCAAGTGAGGGAGAGAGAGCTGCTTGCTCAGAAATGTCCCCCTTCACTGACTTACCAAGTACATTCCTAACTGCACCAGTTAAATCATGGAAGATTGTGTCTATAAAGTAGTCATGAGCTCCAAGCTAATGGGTATTTTTGATTGAGTTTTATTCCAAGTGGCCTGAATTGTTGTTATACTTTGATTCAGCTGCTTGTGTAAGTTCTGCTGGTGGATGATGTGCATGTACAGGCCTGATTACAGCAGCACTGTTGGCAATATCATCTACAAGTTAAAATGATTCCTGTCTCCGACCCTGGTTCCCTGATCCAATTGTATACATCCTTGACCTTGGCTGTGACCTTTCACATTGCCAGGGTCTGCACGTACCCGTTTGTGTGTCTGTAACTGAGCGTGTGCAGTGTGAGCTTGTGCTTTCTCGGGTGGCTATTCTTACTCATGGGTCTGCCCCTCACATTTGCACATGCCCTGTGTACCCACTAGTGTGTACACGCTGACAGCTGCACTACCAAGTCTAGGATCTTTTTGTTTATATTCAATCCTGGAAAATGGGCATTGCTGACAGGCCAGTATTGATCACCCTGTCCCGAACTGCCTTTTAGAAAGTGGGGATGAGCTTCTTTCTTAAATCACTGCAGCCCATGTGCTGCATGAAGGAAACACAATACATTTCCAAATCAGGATGGTGAGTGGCTCAGAGGGGAACCTGAAGGGGATCTAGATGAAAATGGTGACGGGTTTGGGAAGTGCTGTTTAAGGAGCCTTGGTTATTCCCTGCAGTGCATCTAATAGATGGTACACTGCTGCTATAAGGTGACACTGGGGGAGGGAGTGAATGCCTCTGGATGTGGTGTCAATCAAGCGGGAAGCTTTCTCCTGGATGGTGTCAAGAGTCCTGAGTGTTATTGGAACTGTGCCCATCCAGGTAAGTGGGAAATATTCCATCGCATTCTTAAATTGTGCCTTGTAGATGGTGGACAGGCATTGGGAATCCGGAAGTGAGTTACTCATTTCACTATTCTGAGCCTCTGACCTGCTTTAGTGGCCATTGTATTGAAATTGCTTGCCCAGTTCAGTTTCTGGTCAATGGCAAGCCCCAGGGAGTTCCTTCATGGCAATTACATTGAAAGTCAAGGATCGATGGTTAGATGCTCTTTTGTTGGAGAAGGGTATCGTGTAAATGTTACTTCCCAAGCCTGGATATTTTCCAAATCTTGCAGCACTCTTCAGTATCTGAGGAATCACAAACAGTACTGACCATTATCAATCATTAGTGAACTCCAGTTCTGCCAGGGCTCCTTGATGCCACACTCGGTCAGATACGGCCTTGATGTCAAGGGCTGTCCCTCTCCCCTCCCCTCCCCTCTGGAATTCAGCTCTTTTGTCTATGCTTGACCCAAGGCTGTCATGAGGTCAGGAGCTGAGTGGCCCTGGCAGAACCCAAACTGGGCATCACTGAGCAGATTATTACTGAGCAGGTGATTACTGAGCAGGTGATGCTTGATAGCATTAATAATAACATGTTCCACCACTTTACTGATAATTGAGAGGAGACTGATGGGGTGGTAAATGGCCAGGTTGGAGTTATCCTGCTTTTTGTGTACTGGACATATCTGGGCAATCTTTCACTATGTCGGATAGATGCCAGTGTTGTACCTGTACTGGGAGAGCTTGGCTAGGGGAGCAGCTAATTCAGGACTGCAAGTTGTCCGGGCCCATTGCCTTTGCAATATCCAACCCATTTCTTGAGATCACATGGAATGAATCAAATTGACTAAAGACTGGTATCGGTGATTCTGAGGACGGCTTGAGGAGGCTGAGATGCCCCAGCCAATCCACTTCTGGCTGAAGACTGTTCCTGAAGTGTTGGGCTCCTCCTTCATTAATGATGGGGACGTTTCTGTAGCTTCTTTCTTCAGTGAGTTGTTGAGCTTACATAACCATTCATGACTGGACGTGGCATGACTGCAGAGCCATTGATTGTGGGATCGATCAGCTCTGTGACTTGCTGCTTATGCTGCAGGTAGTCCTGTTGTTTAAGCTTCATATAGGTAAACTGAGGAGTCAGACAATAGTTGCTTTTGGACAAGGCAGACATTGAGATTAGAGTGGAGACAGTACAGTCAGGAGCTGGGACACATAAAGATAAATCTTCCAATCCCAAACCTCCTGTCAGCTGAACTCACATGGGCTGATCAACTCAGGGTTATATCAGCAAAGAGAGATCAAACCAGTGCAACGGAAAGACATTACAGAGACATAGAGAGCTACAGAGTCATAGAATTGTGAGCGTACAGCTCAATGTGTCTGTATCTGAGTCCGTCCTGCTGCACATAAATGATCCAATTCTCTTTGAAAGCCATGAGTGAATCTGACTTCACGAACTCTCAGGAAAGTCATTCAAGATCTTAATGACTTGCTGTGTGAAATTATTTTCTCTCTCATTCCTCATTGTTTCTTCTGCCAATTACTTTAAATCTCTGCTGTTTGTATCTTGATCCTGTTGGGAATACATGTCTATATTTATCGACTCTTTGGACATTTTCTGGATTATAAGGGTTTTTTTTCAAAGTGTTTGAAAGGAATCATGCAGTTTCTTGGAAATGAACTGAAAATGTAACGATGGCTGTGATCTATCGGCTGATTATGGAAACTCAAATGAATTCGGAAAAAGAGCCACTTTAGCTACTTTCAAGTCACCCTTTTTGTTTGTACAATCTCTCCACGTTCTACCAAAATGTATCACCTCACACTTTTCCGGTGTCTCTTTATTACATAGGGAGGTTAACTGAAGTATTTTGACTTAATTCTGTGAAGAATCCTTCTTTTATTAAGCAGTTCTTGGGCTCAGAATCAGTGATCTGAATTCTAACACTCGAAGCAAAGAGTCAAGAGATGCCAGATGGCTACCTTCAATTGTGCTCAGCAGAGAGGAGGAGCTTATTTAAGATTTTTGATTTTCAGTTCAGGGGTCACCAAACAGGAGTTTAAAGGTTACAGACACTGATCAAGGGTGGGCAGAGGGAGTCAGAATAGACTCCTTATTAGGAGGGCTGTGGGGGTAACCTGACCACCTGAGATTGCAGTGACTTAGTGAGGGGTCACGGGTTGTTGGAAGATTCTGCACTTTTAGAGTTCAGTTGCGGACGACACTAAGGTCGGTGGAGTTGTGGATAGTGACGAAGGATGTAGTAGGTTGCAGATAGACATAGATAAATTGCAGAGCTGGGCAGAGAGTGGCAAATGGAGTTTAATGTGGACAAGTGTGAGATGATACACTTTGGAAGGAGTATTCGGAATGCAAAGTACTGGGCTAATGGCAAGATTCTTGGGAGTGCAGATGAGCAGAGAGATCTCGGTGTCCAGGTACACAGATCCTTGAAAGTTGCCACCCAGGTTGACAGGGTTGTTAAGAAGGCATACAGTGTTTTAGCTTTTATTAATAGAGGGATTGAATTCCGGAACCAGGAGGTTATGCTGCAGCTGTACAAAGCTCTGGTACGGCCACACTTGGAGTATTATGTACAGTTCTGGTCATCACATTATAAGAAGGATGTGGAAGCTTTGGAAAGGGTGCAGAGGAGATTTACTAGGATGTTGCCTGGTCTGGAAGGAATGTCTTACGAGGAAAGACTGAGGGACTTGAGGCTGTTCTCATTAGAGAGAAGAAGGTTGAGAGGTGACTTAATAGAGACATACATGATGATCAGAGGGTTACATAGGGTGGACAGGGAGAGCCTTTTTCCAAGTATGGTGACGGCGAGCACGAGGGGACACAACTTTAAAGTGAGGGGAGATAGGTATAAGACAGATGTCAGAGGTAGTTTCTTTACTCAGAGAGTAGTAAGGGTATGGAATGCTTTGCCTGCAATGGTAGAAGATTTGCCAAGTTTAAGTGCATTTAAGTCGTCATTGGACAAGCGTATGGACGTACATGGAATAGTGTAGGTTAGATGGGCTTCAGATTAGTATGACAGGGTGGCGCAACATCGAGGGCCGAAGGGTCTGTACTGCACTGTAATGTTCCATGTTCTATGTTCTAAATGGCAGGAATTTGTAGGCAGATGTTGGATGTGGTCATGGAGAGCTGGAGTAGGGAGTGTTGTGAGACTGGAGGAGATTACTGGGATTGGACAAGTTGTGGCACTGGAGATTACGTTTTGGAGAGAGAGTCTGTAGACGTTCCATAAAACAAAAAAGGAAGGTCCTGGCAAGAGGCCAACAGTGATAGGCAGTTCCAATCTAACTTTCAACCCCTTGCCCTGATTCAGTATAAATCAATGAGGTCTGGAATGTCCCAACAGATTATGGCCTTGGTCCACTCAACCTGTCTGGAAATAAATAAACTTCAGTTTCCAATGACTCCTGCCTCTTGTACAGTCACACAGCCTCTTTGTGAGGTCTAGCCTGTGCTGCCCTTGCATTGACTTTACTGATTGTGAAACTGAAATGTATCTTTATAACACTGAGTTCATGAAGAGAGACAGAGAGCATGAGAAGTGGGAAAGGAGCAGAAGGAGGGAGGGAGGAAAGGACAGATAGAGGGGATTGGAAAGAGAGAGAGAGGGAGAGAGAGGGAGGGCAACTTATAGAAAAGTTGAAGAGAATCACTTGCAATAGCTTCACTGCTTGTTCCTGCACGTTTTTTATATACCTTCCAAGGATCTATCCGTGACTTCTTCCTATTTCTGACCTACATCTTGCAACTTGGCCCAGCCATAGGTTTCACATGAAAAGACAAAACCTACCGTGACCTCGACATATCTCTGTTAATTCTTCCTCGATTGCTGAATTAACTGACTGACATTCAGTCCCAAATGAGCTGAAATTTCCTTCAACTAAATATTGGATAGACTGAAGCCATTCATACATCTTCAGCCAGGGAAGAGAATGTCCACAAGAATGTACAAAGTTAAAAATCACACAACACCAGGTTATAGTCCAACAGCTTTAATTGGAAGCACTAGCTTTCGGAGCGTCGCTCCTTCATCTCCAAACCACAAGAATGTAAATCTTCATTAGAATTAGCATTCCAACAGAATTAGAATCCTGACAGTGTGGAAACAGGCCCTTCAGGTCCATACAAACCCTCCAAAGAGCAATCCACCCAGACCCATTCCTCTATTACTCTACATTTCCCCCTGAGTAATACACTTAACTTCCACAACCTTGAACACTATGGGCAACTTAGCACAGCCAGTTCACCTGACCTGCATGTTTGGGTTGTCAGAGGAAACCAGAGCACCCGAAGGAAACCCATGCAGATATGGGGAGAATGTACAAACTCCACACAGAGAGTCACCTGATTCGGGAATTGAACCCAGGTCCTTGGTGCTGTGAGGCAGCAGTGCTAACCACTGAGCCACTGTGCTGCCCCAATTATGTAATTATAGCAGGTTTTATCACCAGTAACAAATGTATATGCTTCTAGAGTAGCCGGAATAGATTATCAAACACATGGGCAGAAACATTAGTATTATCGTTGTTCTTTTTCTGTCAAGATTGTGAACAATGCATGTGCATCAAATCCCCAAAGCGCCCTCAGCACACGTACACGTTACAGCACACGTACACGTTACAGCACACGTACACGTTACAGCACACGTACACGTACACGTTACAGCACACGTACACGTTACAGCACACGTACACGTTACAGCACACGTACATGTTACAGTGCAGGTAAACTCACCATTGATTCAGAGGACTATAAGACTGTTCCCTCATTGGAGAGGGATGACTGAGCCTCAGGAAAAGGGTGAGGTCAAAAGGGAAAAGAGAAGTGTACATCCAAGAGGAAAAGGGAAGTGTACATAAGGTCTAGGCAGCTAAGAACAGAACGGGCCCTGGAGGAATATTGGGAGGGTAGGACCAGTCTTAAACAAGGAATCGAGCGGGTAAAAGGGATCATGAAATAGCTTTAAAGAGCAGAATTAAGGAGAATCCCAAAGCTTTTTATTCTTATATAAGAAGTAAGCGGGTAACTAGAGAAAGGATTTGTCCACTAAAGGATAAGAAGGAATGCTGTGTGCCGAACCTGAGAGAATGGGTGAGATTCTGAATGATTACTTTGCATCAGTGTTCACTGAGGAGAGGAACATGATGAATGTTGAGATTAGAGATAGAAGTTTGAATAATCTGGATCACTTTGACATAAGTAGGGAAGATGTGTTGGGTAGGCTAGAGGTTATTAAGATGGACAAATCCCCAGGACCGGGATGGGATCTATCCCAGGTCGCTGAGGGAGGCGAGAGAGGAAATAGCTGGGGCCCTGACAGATATCTTTGAGGCATCCTTAAACACAGGTGAGGTGCCGGAGGACTGGAGGGTTGCTCATGTTGTCCCCCTGTACAAGGAGGACAGTAGGGATATTCTGGGTAACTACAGACCAGTGAATCTGACGTCAGTAGTGGGAAAGTTGCTGGAAAGAAATGAGGATTAAAAAGCTTCCAGTGAAGGAAATTGATGGGGTCGAGCTGTTTCTACCTCAATGCAAGGAGTATTAGACACCAGGTAGATGAACTATGGGCGTAGCTGGACACGTGGCAGCATGATGTCATTGCTACAATGGAAACCTGGGTAATGGAGGGGCAAGGGCTGAAAATGTGTTGCTGGAAAAGCGCAGCAGGTCAGGCAGCATCCAAGGAGCAGGAGAATCGATGTTTCGGGCATGAGCCCTTCTTCAGGAATGAGGAGAGTGTGTCCAGCAGGCTAAGATAAAAGGGAGGGAGGAGGGACTTGGGGGAGGGGCGTTGGAAATGCAATAGGTGGAAGGAGGTCAAGGTGAGGGTAATAGGCCAGAGAGGGGGTGGGGGTGGAGAGGTCAGGAAGAAGATTGCATGTTAGGAAGGTGGTGCTGAGTTCGAGGGTTGGGACTGAGACTATGTGGGGGGGAGGGGAAATGAGGAAACTGGAGAAGTCTGAGTTCATGGAGGGGCAAAACTGGCAGCTCAATATCCCTGGATATCGAGTTTACAGGCAGGAGAGCGTGGATGACCAGGAGGAGGGATTTGTCGTCTTGGTTAAACAAGCAATGACAGTTGTGAGAAAGGATGATATTCTAAACAGGTTAACAAATGAGTCTTTGTAGGTCGAGTTCAGAAATTAAAAAAAGGGACAATCACATTACTAGGCCTGTACAACAGAGCCCCAAATAGTGAGAGGGAGATAGAAGAACATAGGTGTAATAAATTTGTAACATATACATTTCTGCCTGTAGTAACAGGAAGGCAATAACTGAAGTTATCTCAATATCAACCGGGTTTCAAATAACATGAGGGGCTTTGGGGTGAAAAATTCATGTACGGTGTCCAGGAGAATTATTTTAAATGATACATGACAAGCCCAACGAGAGGAGATTCTGGATTTAATTTCAGGAAATGAAGATGGGCAAGTGGGTGAAGACAGTGGGTGACCAGATCAGGGATAGTGGCCACAATTCAGTTAGATTTAGTTTTATCATGTAAACGTACAGAGGGAAATCAGGAGGAAACATTTTAAACTGAGGGAAGGTACGTATTACAAAACAGAGAAGTGATTTGGCTGAGTTGGACTGGACAGGGCTGTTGAAGGATAAATCAGTGATAAACTAGTAGGAGGTGCTAAAAAAATGAGAAACAAAAACAGAAGTTGCTGGAAAAGCTCAGCAGGTTTGGCAGCATTTGTGGATAGAAATCAAAGCTAACGTTTTGGGTCAAGTAAACCTTCCTCAGAAGAGTTGCTGCCAGACTTACTGAGCCTTTTCAATAATTTATATTTTTGTTTCCAGTTTACAGCGCTGCAGTTATTTTATTTAAGAAATGAGATCCTCGGGCAACAACGCAGACATTTCCCTTCCAAAAATAAGCATGGTACTGCCAAATCTAGACCCTCATGGTTGTCTAGAGAAACACAGGGGAAGGTTAAACAGTAAAAGAAAGCTTACGATAGTCACAGAAACCTCAACATTGCAGAAAGCCTGCAACAAAAAAAGGAATCATAGAGAGGGCATGAAGAAACACTAGTACGCAAGATAAAGGAAAACACAAAGATGGTTTATCAGAATATAAGGAGCAAAAGGATAGTTAAGGAAAAAATGGAACCTATCAGAGATGAAGAAGGGAACTTGGGCGGCACGGTGGCACAGTGGTTAGCACTGCTGCCTCACGGCGCCAGAGACCCGGGTTCAATTCCCACCTCAGGCGACTGACTGTGTGGAGTTTGCACATTCTCCCTGTGTCTGCGTGGGTTTCCTCCGGGTGCTCCGGTTTCCTCCCACAGTCCAAAGATGTGCAGGTCAGGTGAATTGGCCATGCTAAATTGCCCGTAGTGTTAGGTGAAGGGGTAAATGTAGGGGAATGGGTCTGGGTGGGTTGCGCTTCGGCGGGTCGGTGTTGACTTGTTGGGCCAAAGGGCCTGTTTCCACATTGTAAGTAATCTAATCCAAAAAAGACTTGTGTAGAGATGCAAAGGATAAGGAGAGAATTTTAAATGAATATTTCATCTTCGTATTTACGAAGGAAAGGGATGATATGGCTATCATAATCCAAGAGGAGCAGTGTGAAATATTGGACAAAATAATCAATTTGAGAGAGAAAGCCACAGAGTCCCTACAGTGCAGATGCCATTTAGTCCAAAGAGCATTCCGCCCAGACCTAGCTGTCCACCCTATCCCCTTAACCCCAGATTTCCCATGGCCAATCCACCTAATCTGCACATCTTCAGATGTGGGAGGAAACTGGAGTACCTGGCAGAAACCCACACAGACACGGGGAGAATATGCAAACCCCACACGGTTACCCAAGGTGAGGAACAGGCAAACCCCACACGGTTACCCAAGGTGAGGAACAGGCAAACCCCACACGGTTACCCAAAGCGTGGAACAAACCCAGGTCCCTGTCACTATGAGGCAGCAGGGCTAAGCACTGAGCCACTTAACAACTCCTCAAGTATTGGAGGAGTTGGAATCCTTGAAAGTGGATAAGTTGCTAGTGCTGAAGTAAATCAGGGAGGAAATAGCAGATGATCTGAAGATTATTTTCCAATCTTCACTTGACACAAGTGAGTGCAGAGGACTGGAGGAATGCAAATGTCATTCTGATGTTTAATAAGGATACAAAGGAAACACGCAAACAACTTTCAGCCAGTCTTACTTGGTGGGTAAATTGCTCGAATCAATCCTGAGACATCGGATAAACATCATTTAAAAAGCATAGAATTGTCAAAGATAGTGAGCATGGACTTGTTTCATGCCTCACAAATTTGACTGAATTCTTTGAGGAAGTGATAAGCAGGATCAATGAGGGTAGTGCAGTGGATATTGTCTACATGGATGTTAGTAAGGCATTTGACAAAGGCCCACGGGGCAGACTGGTTAAAAAAGTAAAAGCCCATGGTATACACGGTAATGTGTTGAATTGGATTCAGAATTGTCTTAGCAACAGGAAAGCCAGAATAATGTCCTGGGGACCACATATCAAACCACGTCACGGCAGGATAGGTTAAAAAATTAGAATTAATGATTGACTGATGACCATGAAACCATTGTCAATTGTTGGAAAAACTCATCTGAATCACTAATCCCCTTTAGGGAAGGAAATCTGCCATCCTCATCTGGCCTGGCCTACAAGTGACTCCAGAGTCACAGCAATATGGTTGACTCCCAGCTGCCCTCTGAAATGGCCCAACAAGCCTCTCAGTTATATCAATCACGAGGAAGTCACAACAAAGAGATGAAACTGGACAGACCACCTGGCATCGACCTTGGAGTCGGAAAAGACAGCGGCAAAAACACAAACAGCCCTGTTGACCATACAAGGTCCTCCTTACAAATATCTGGAGGCTAGTGCCTAAAATTGGGAGAGCTCACAGACTGGTCAAGCAACAGCCCGACATAGTCATTCTTACAGAATCATACCTTACAGCTAACACCCTACACACCACCATTACCATCACTGGATCTATCCTGTCCCACCAGCAGGACAGACCCAGCAGAGGGGGCAGGACAGTGGGATACAGCCAGGAGGGAGTAGCCCTGGGAGTCCTTGATATCGATTCCGGACCCCATGAAGTCTCATAGCTTCAGGTTAAAGATGGACAAGGAAACCTCTTACAGGTTACCACGTACCGTACTCCTTCGGCCGATGAATCAGTACCCTCAATGTTGAACATTTGGAGGAAGCACTGAGGGTGGCAAAGGCACCCGGGTGGGGAATTTCAATGTCCACAAGGAGTGGCTAGGCAGCAGTTGGTTGCATCCTAAAGGACAGAGCTGCTAGACTGGGATTGCAGCAGATGGTGTGGGAACCAACAAGAAGGAAAAACCATACTTGGCCTCATCCTTACTAAGCTGCCAGCAGCAGAAGTATCTGCCCGTGATTGCATAGGTAAAAGTGATCACTGCACTGCCCTTGTGGAAACAAAGTCCCACCTCCAAATCAAGAATCCCCTCCATTGTGTTGTGTGGCCCTATCACCGTGTTAAATGGGACAGATTTCAATCACATCTAGCAAATCGGGACTGGGAATCCATGAGGCGCTGTGGGTCATCAACAGCAGCAGGGCTGTACTCCAGCACAATCTGTAACCTCATGGCCTGGCATATCCGTCACTCAACCATTACCATCAAGCCAGGGGATCAACCCTGGTTCAATGGAGAGAGCAGGAGGGTATGTCAGGAGCAGCACCAGGCAGACCTGAGGTGTCATTTTTAGGAAGGGAAGGGGAGAAGGAGCAGAGCAGTAGTCATTGGGGTCTCCATAGTTAGGGGGACAGATAGGAGGGTCTGTGGGGACGAGAGGGACTCACGGTTGGTGAGTTGCCTCCCAGGTGCCAGGGTTCGTGATGTCTCTGTGTCTTCGGGATCCTTAAAGGGGGGGGAAGGGGGAGCAGCCCCAAGTCATGGTCCACATAGGCACCAATGGCATAGGTAGGAAGAAAGATGGGGATTCAAGGAAGAAATTCAGGGAGCTAGGATGGAAGCTCGGTGCGAGAACAAACAGAGTTGTTGTCTCTGATTTGTTGCCCCTGGTTTGTTGCCTGTGCCACCTGCGAGTGAGGCGAGGAATAGGGAGAGAGGAGTTGAACACATGGTCACGGGGATGGTGCAGGAGGGAGGATTTTAGATTCCTGGATAATTAGGGCTCATTCTGGGGAAGGTGGGACCTCTACAAACAGGATGGTCTTCACCTGAACCAGAGGGGGACCTATATCCTGGGGGGACATTTTCTAATGCTCTTCTGGAGAGTTTAAACTAATGCAGCAGGGGGGATGGGAACCTGAATTGTAGTTCCAATGTACAGGAGGTTGAGAGTAGTGAGGTCAGAAATAAGGTTTCAAGATGGCAAGAAGGCACTAGCAAGCAAGAAGGTGGTTTGAAGTGTGTCTACTTCAATGCCAGGAGCATCCGGAATAAGGTGGATAAACTTGCAGCATGGGTTGGTACCTGGGACTCCGATGTTGTGGCCATTTCAGAGACATGGATAGAGCAGAGACAGGAATAGCTGTTGGGGGTTCCAGGGTTTAGATGTTTCAGTAAGAACAGGGAAGATGGGAAAAGAGGGGGAGGTGTGGCATTGTTGGTCAAGGACAGTATTACGGTGGCAGAAAGGAGGTTTGAGGACTCATCTATTGAGTTAGTATGGGCTGAGGTTAGAAACAGGAAAGGAGAGGTCACCCTGTTGGGAGTTTTCTATAGGTCTCCGAATAGTTCCAGAGATGTACAGGAAAGGATAGTAAAGATGATTCTCTATAGGAGTGAGAGTGACAGGACAGTTGTCATGGGGGCCTTTAACTTTCCAAATACCGACTGGGACTACTATAGTTCAGGTACTTTAGGTGGGTCAGTTTTTGTCCAATGTGTGCAGGAGGGTTTCCTAACACAGTATGTAGACAGGCCAACAAGGGGCGATTTGGTACTGGGGAATGAACCCAGCCAAGTGATAGATTTGGAGGAAGAATGTAGAATATAGAACATTACAGCGCAGTACAGGCCCTTCGGCCCTCGATGTTGCACCGACCTGTGAAATTAATCTGATGCCCATCTAACTGACACCATTCCATTATGATCCATTCTGGAAAGTGTGAATATAGATAAGTCCCCTGGGCCGGATGGAATTTACCCTGGGATTCTCTGGGAAGCCAGGGAGGAGATTACAGAGTCTTCGGCTTTGATCTTTATATTGTCATTGTCTACAGGAATAGTGCCAGAAGACTGGAGGATAGCAAATGTTGTTCCCTTGCTCAAGAAGGGGAGTAGAGACAATCCTGGAAATTATAGACTAGTGAGCCTTACTTCAGTTGTGGGTAAAGTGTTGGAAAGGGTTAGAAGAGATCAGATTATAAGAGATAGGATTTATAATCATCTAGAGTGGAGTAAGTTGATTAGGGATAGTCAATACAGTTTTGTGAAGGGTGGGTCGCGTCTCACAAACCTTTTTGAGTGGTGTAGATGAACAGGGAGACCTCGGTGTCCATGTGCATAGATCCCAAAAAGTTGCCACCCAGGTTGATAGGGTTGTTAAAAAGGCATACAGTGTGTTAGCTTTTATTGGTAGAGGGATTGAGTTCTGGAACCATGAGATCATGCTACAGCTGTACAAAACTCTGGTGCTAGGGCTTTTCTCATTGGGGAGAAGGAGGATGAGAGGTGACTGAATAGAGGTGTACAAGATGATGACAGAGTGGGAATGTTGATCACAAGGGAGCATAATTTTAAGGGGATTAGAGGAAGGTTTAGGGGAGATGTCCGAGACAGGTTCATTACACAGAGAGTGGTGGGTGTGTGGAATGCACTGCCAGTGGTGGGAGTAAAGTCAGATACGTCAGGGACATTTAAACAACTCTTTGATGGGCACATGGAAGACAGTACACTGAAGGGTATGTGAGTTAGTTTGATCTTAGAGAAGAATAAAACGTTAGCACAACATCGAGAGCCCAAGGGCCTGTACTGTGAACACAGAACACAGAACATTCCAGTGCAGTACAGGCCCTTTGGCCATCAATATTGTGCTGACCTGTGGAACCAGTCTGAAGCCCATCTAACCTACACTATTCCATTCTCGCCCAAATGCCTATCCAATGACCATTTAAATGTCCTCAAAGTTGGTGAGTCTACTACTGTTGCAGGCAGGACATTCCACACCACTACTATTCTCTGAGTGAAGAAACTACCTCCGACATCTGTCCTATATCTACCATCCCTCAATTTAAAGCTATGTCCCCTCGTGCTAGCCATCACCATCTGAGGAAAACAGTTCTCACTGTCCACCCTATCTAACCATCTGACGATCTTATATGTCTCAATTAAGTCCCCTCTCAACCTTCTCTCTAATGAAACAGCCTCATGTCCCTCAGCCCTTCCTCATAAGACCTTCCCTCCATACCAGGCAACATCCTAGTAAATTTCCTCTGAATCCTTTCCAAAGCTTCCACAACTTTCCGATAATGAGGTGACCAGAACTGTATGTAATACTCGAAATGTGGTCTAAACAGGGTTTTATAGAGCTACAGCATAACCTCACAGCTCTTAAACGCAATCTCCCTGTTAATTAAAAACCAAAACACCAAACGCCTTCTTAACAACCCGATCAACTTAGGTGGCAACTTTGAGGGATCTATGCACATGAACCCCAAGATCCCTCTGTTCCACCACATTGCCAAGAATCCTGCTTTTAACCCTGTAATCTGCATTCAAATTTGACCTTGCAAAATGAATCACTTCACACTTTTCCAGGTTGAACTCCATCTGTCACTTATTAGCTGATTCCTCAGAAACAAACCCAAACAAGCAGACACAACACAACCAAAAACTATAGTCACATTACCTTACATCAAAGACATATCAGAAATGACTTCCAGACTGCTCAGACCCCTTGGCATCATGGTAGCTCACAAACCTACCAACTCACTTAAACAGCGACTAATAAACCTAAAGAATCCAATAGAAACAACCAGCAGAACTAAGGTCATTTATAAGATACCATGCAAGAACCGTGAAAAACACTACATCAAACAAATTATCAGGAAACTTGCCACCAGGATGTATGAATGCCAACTGGCCACCAGAAGCCACGACCCACTAACACTAGTTTCTATACATACAGACAAAGAAGGACACCACTTTGACTGGGACAACACACATCCTAGGACAGGCAAAACAAAGACACGCACGAGAATTCTTAGAGGCGTGGCATTCTAACCAGAACTCCATCAATAAACACATCGATTTACATCCTATCTAACTTCCCTTGAAAAAAAAACTGGAAAAGACATCACTCACCTGAAGAAACCAAGACCTATAAAGAGAGAGGCAGGACATACCACCAGCGCTTCACCAGAGACTCTCACCGATGATGTTACCTAGTATGGTGACGAAATGTCTGAAAACAACCCTCCTAGCTCAGCGAGCTAACTTATAGACTTATCAGCCCAGTCCCTCCCAGTTCTGCATCCTGTCAATGTCCTGCAGAACTACAACAGCCCTCCACGCTATCCACAACTCCACCAACCTTTGTGTCATCAGCAAGTTTACGAATCTATCCTTCCACTTCCTCATCCAAGTCATTTATAAACATCACAAGGAGCAGAGGTCCCTGTGCAACACCACTGGTCACCAAGCTCCAGGCTGAATACTTTCCATCTACTACCTCCTTCTGTCTTCTATGAGAACCTTATCAAATACCCTCACTAAAATCCATGTAAACCACATCCACTGCTCTACCTTCATCAATGTATTTTATCACATCCTCAAAAAATTCAATAAGGTTTGTGAGACATGACCTGCCCCTCACAAAACCATGTTGACTATTTCTAATCAAACTATGCTTTTCCAAATAAGCATAAATCCTGCCTCTTAGAATCCTCTCCAATAATTTGCCCACCACAAAAATAAGTCTGACTGGGATGTAATTCCCAGGATTATCCCTATTCCCTATCTGGAACAAGGGAATAATCTTTGCCACCCTCCAATCATCTGGCAGTACTCCAGTGGACATTGAGGATGCAAAGATCATCACCAAAGACGCAGCAACCTCTTCCCTCACTTCCTGTAGTAACCTTGGGTATATCCCGTCTGGCCCAGGGCATTTATCTACAAATGTTTTTCAAATGGGACAAATGTTTTTCAAAATTTTCTGCATATTCTTCTTAACATCAACCTGTATGAGCATAACAGCCTGTTTCACGCTGTCCTCACAAACGACAAGGTCCCTCTCACTAGTCAATACTGAAGCAAAGAATTCATTAAGAACCTCCCCTACCTCCTCCTACTCCAGGTACAAGTTCCCTCCACTACCCCTGATCGGCCCTACCTTCACTCTGGCCATCCTCTTGTTCCTCACAAAAGTGTAGAACACCTTAGGGCTTTCCTTAATCCTACCCCCAAAGCTTTTTTATGCCCCCTTCTAGCTCTTCTCAGTCCATTCTTCAGTTCCTTCCTGGCTACTTTGTAACCCGCTAGAGCCCTTATCTGATCCTTGCCTCCTCAACCTTAAGTAAGCTTCCTTCTTCCTCTTGACGAGATGTTCTACACCCAAGGTTCCTTCACCCTACCATCCCTTCCTTGCCTCAGTGGGACAAATGTCCAGCCCTATCAGCAAGTGCTCCCTAAACAGCCTCCACATTTCTGTCATTCATTTCCTTGACAATATCTGTTCCCAATTTAGGTGCCCCAGCTCCTGCCTAATGGCATTGTAATTCCCCCTCCACAATTAAATACTTTCCCATACAGTCTGCTCCTATCTCTCTCCATGACGATAGTAAAGCTCAGGGAGTTGTGATCACTATCACCGAAATGCTCTCCCACCGAGAGATCTGACATCTGACCTGGTTCGTTGCCAAGCACCAAATCCAATATGGCCTTCCCTGTGGTCAGCCTATCTACATATGGGGCAGCACGGTGGCTCAGTGGTTAGCACTGCTGCCTCACAGCACCAGGGACCCTGGTTCAATTTTACCCTCGGGCAACTGATTGTGTGGAGTTTGCACATTCTGCTGTGTCTGTGTGGGTTTCCTCCGGGTGCTCCGGTTTCCTCCCACAGTCCAAAGATATGCAGTTAGGTAAATTGACCATGGTGTCCAGGGGTGTAGGTTTGGTACATTAGTCAGAGGTAACTGGAGAGTAATAGGATAGGGGGAATGGATTTGGGTGGGATACCTCTTCGGAGGGTTGGCATAGACTTGTTGGGCCGAAGGGCCTGTTTCCACACTGTAGGGATTCTATAATATTGAGTCAGAAATCCTGACAAAGTCTGCTCCATCCAAATTATTTGAAGTAAGGAGATTCTAAACAATATTAGGGAAATTAAAGTCAACCATGAAACAACCGTATTACTTCTGCACCTTTCCAAAATCTGCCTCCCAATCTGCCCCTCTGTGTCTCTATTACTACTGGGGAGTCTGTAGAAACCTCCCAATAAAGTGACTGCTCCTTTCCTGTTTCTGCCTTCCATCCACACTGACTCTGTAGACAAACCCTCCTCAACAACCTCCCTTTCTGCAGCTGGGATACTATCCCCGATTAGCAATGCCACTCCCCAAACTCTTTTACACCCCACCGCCCCTCAATTCTTTTTGAAACATCTAAACCCCAGAACACCCAACAACCATTCCTGCTCCTGTGATATCCAAGTCTCCGTAATGGCCACAACATCATCGTCCCAAGTACTGATCCAAGCTTTAAGTTCATCATTCCTGCGTTAAAATAGACACACTTCAACCCATCACACTGACTGCACCTTTACCCTGTTAACTGTCTATCCTTCCTCACAAACACTCTGCACGCTGTATTTGGCTATTCACTACCTACTCCATCTGGTTCCCACCCCACTGCCAATCTAGTTTGAACCCTCCCGAAGAGCTCTAGCAAACTTTTCATCCAAGATATTGGCTTCCCCCTCCCTCTTGTACAGGTCCCACCTTTCCCAGAAGGTATCTCAATGATCCACATATCTGTAGCCCTCCCTCCTATACCAGCTCTGCAGCCAAGTGTTCAGTTGCACTTGCTCCCTAATCCTAGCCTCACTTGCATGTGGCACCGGTAACAATCCTGAGATTACTAATCTGTTCGTTCTGCTTTCTAGCTTCCAACCTAACTCTCTTTATTCACTTTTCAGGTGTTCATCCATTTCCCTACCTCTGTCATTGGTATTGATGTGTACCACAACTTCTGGCTGCTCTCCCTCCCCCTTAAGAATCCTGTAGACTCGAACAGAGACATCCCTGACTCTGGCACCCGAGAGGCAACGTACCACCTGGGCATCTCGCTTGTGACCACAGGATCTCCTGTCTGTTCCCCTCACGATTGAATATGACAATGCAGTGCCGCCCATTGCTTCAGGCTACACTCAGCGATAGGCTCTAATACTAACTGTGTACAATTACAGGTTAGAACCCCATCCAGGAGGCCGAGTAACAAATTCAGGTGCTTTGCAGAGCGTCCCAATGGAAATACACCACTGCTGGTACCCCCAGTGGAAGAGTCTGTCATTATATTACATTTTCTGGACATGCTCTCAGACTTTGGATACAGAAACTTCCAATGCTTTCAAAACTGAAATAATTGGTATTACTGAGGGAATCCAAAGGACAGTCACAACTAGAACTGAAACTTTTTGGACCTGGAGATACCAGCTCACATTGGAGGATGGCATAGTGTTATGGGGGTGTCGGGGGGGGGGGGGGGGGGGGGGGCAAGAGTGATTGTCCTGAGCAAAGGTCACTGCCAGATCCTGGCTGAACTTCACCAGGGTCATCCAGGGGTGTCCAAAATGAAGGTGCTGGTGAGAGGTTACGTCTGGTGGCCAGGTTTGGATGCAGACAATGCTGTGTTGGTGAGGCAGTGCCCAGAGTGCCAACATAAACAAAAATTACTGCCATCTGTGGAAATGGCTGGGTAAACCATGGTATCAGTTGCACTTTGACATTCATGGGCCCAATGTTCTTAGTCATTGTAGATGCCCATTCAAAATGGTTGGATGTGCATAGGCCCCATTTGTCAAATACTGAGATGATGATACAAAACATGGGGTCCCGTAAATGTTGGTCACAGATAATGGGCCATTATTCACCTGCAGGGAATTTGGTCATTTCTTAGAGTAGAAAGGGATTTGACATGTAAGGACAGCTCCGTACCACCCACCATTCAACGGCCTGGCAGAAGGGACAACTCACATCTCGAAGACTGGCTCAAAGAAACACCCAAAGCCTCATGAGATACCAAGCTGTCACAGTTCCTGTTTGATTATAGGACCACCCCACATGCACCTACATGGATAGCACCAGCAGAGTTGCTAATAGGGGGAAGTTAAATCTGCTTTTCCTGAACCTGGGTGTGGGTGGGGGAGCAGGGTTGGAGGAATGAGGGATAACATGGGGGAGGGTTGGTGAGGGGATGGTGGTGATGACGTGGCAGACACAAGACTCCATCAAGAGAAGGATACAGCTTGATACAAGAGATGACATTTGGTGTAAGAATCATAGAAATGGCCCCACATGGGTAAGAGGCATGGTCACTGTGAGGTCAGGACAGTGACATATAAAGTTTGGGTCGGTGCAACAGACCTTTACCACCATGGGGACCATATGCAAGTCACAAACTCACACTTGGCATCAGGGTAAAGCATGTCTTACCCGTTGGAACATTTGGAAATGCTGCTTGAATCTACGATTTTCTCAACTAGATGTTATTTAAACGATTAATTTATCTGGCTATTACCCAACTCAAAATCAGGAGACCATAAGGTGATCTCATTGAGACATATAGGATTCCTAAGGGGTTTTGATACGGTAAATGCTCAGTAGATGCTCCCCCTCATGGGACAGTCTATGACTGGAGAGTACTGTCTCAGAGTAAAGGCCTATCAATTTAAGACGAAGATGAGAAGAAAGAATTTTTTCTGTCAGAGGGTTCTGAGTCTTTGGAACTCCTTACCACAGAGAGCTGTTGGAATAGAGTCCTCGTGTATATTTACAGTTGAGATAGATTTTTGATCAGTCAGGGAATCAAGGGTTATAGGTAAAAGACAGGAACGTGTACGTGAGGAATGTTGGATCAGCAATGATCCTGTTGAATGGTGGAGCAGGTTTGAGGGGCAGAATTGCCTATTTCTGTTTCCCTTTCTTGTAGTCTAACCTTACACTCCAGCCTGAAGAAAATACAAGTTGTATCCTCCACCTCTTCAAGAAAGCCCACCACTGATGCCCCAAAACAGATCTCTCCTTGCACAGTCAAGCAGAAAAGGAAGAACTGGGGAATGTGGCCCAGTTTAATTGGGCATCGATTGGTGTTTTCAGTCTCCTAAGCAGCTGATGTGCAGCATCAGGCACAAGCAGAACAAACCTTCCATTCAATGTACATGAGAAATGAAGTAACAGCAAGTTAAAAAATAATTTAAGTGACAGAAATTCATAATAGGAAATTTTGCATCTTTGGTCCCATGCCCAGAGCACATTCCCAAGCTAATAATTCCATTCCTTTGAAATTAATCCAATCTGTCCGCATCATTAATATCACTTTTAATGCTGAGACAAGCTCCAGACATCAAATACATACAACCACCAAGATTCCTCTTTCATTCATCCATTTGTGAGATATAGGTGTCATTCACTGGGTCAGCATTTACTGACCACCATTAAGTTGCCTTCAGTAAGTTGGTGAGCTGCCTTCTTGAACCATTACAGTTCATGGGCTGTACGTATACACACAATGCTGTTAGAAAGTTTCAGGATTTTAGAACATAGAGTGTAGGACTCTACAGCACAGGAATGGACCCTGTGGCCCAGGATGTTGTGCTGAACATGACACTAAATGACATTTTTGCCTGCCATTGGTCCGTAGCCCTCCATTCCTTGCATATTCATATGCTTATCTAAAAGTCCCTTAAATGCCCCTATTGTATCTGCCTCCAGTACTACCCTGACAGTGCATTTCAGACTCCTACCACTCTCTGTGTAAAAAACTTGCCCCTCACGTCACCTTTGAACTTTCCCACTCTAACCCTCAATGCATGCTCCCTAGTATTAGACATTTCAAATCTGGGAGAAAGATTCTGATCATCTCCCAATGCTATAGACTTCTATCAAGTCTCCTCTTAGTCTCTGCCATTCCAGAGAAAACATCCTGCATTTTTCTAGCCTCTCCTTATAGCTCATTCTCTCTAGTCCAAGCAGCGTCCTGGTAAACCTCTTCTACACCCTCTCCAATGCCTCCAAATTCTTCCTGTAATGTGGCGATCAGAATTGAACACGATATTCTAATTGTGGCCTAACCAAAGTCTTTTGAAGGTGAAACATGGCATTCTGACTCTTATAGTCAGTTACCAGACCAATGAAGGCAAGCCTGCCATTCGCCTTCTTTATCACCCTATCTACTCATGTGGATTCTTTCAGGGAACTATGGACTTGAACCCTAAATCTTTCTGTACATCAGTGCTGTTCAGAGTCCTGCCAATAACTGACACCAAAACTGACACTAATTATAATCCAGCAACTGAAAAGGAAAAGTGATATATTTGCAAATCAAGATGGTGACCATCTTCCAAATTTCTATCTAGATTCTGGAACTATTCCTGCAGATTGGAAGCTAGCAAATGTCACCCCAGTATTTACAAAAGAAGCAACAAGTAGAACATCAGCAGTGAGAAAATGCTGGAATATTTTATAAAAGACGCAAGAAATGGGCACTTGGTTAATAATGAATTGATTAACTTGGGAGTTTTTTTGAAGATGTTAAAAAATTGATAAAGGGGAGCTGACAAACATAGTATGTTTGTATTTTCAGTCGGCTTTTATTAAAGGAGGGAAGATTGGTAATGTACTGGCATTGATTAATGATAAGCTAACAAACTAAATAAAAAGGAGTAGAAATAAATGGGCCATTTTTATGTTGGTAACCTGAGACTAGTGAGGTCACACAAGAATAGAATAGTGTTTATTGTCATGAGCGCTGTGAAAATTTTGTAATGTTGCCTCTAGGTCCATAAAGTACTCAAGGTGTAGTCCTTCTCCAACATGGGTCTGCACCCGCTGGGCTTCAGGATACAAGGCCGTACAGTCTCCATGCATTGGCCTCTGTCTAGGACTCCCACCAAAACACATCTACCTTCATCTCGCCTCCATTCTCCAGGTAGAGTGGGGCAGTTTAAGAAATTGGGAGTGAAGAAAAACTGCTGCCAAGAGGAGAAAAAAGAAAAGAAATGGAAAAGGAACTGTCAAACAGAGGACCTCCAGCTGAAGAACGTACTTGGCCACCATCTGGATTTCCAAACTTACCGATTATACAAAGCTAAGTGAGAAGATGGCAGATGGAATAATTATGGAAAAACGCGATGTTATCCACTTTGGGATCTCAACAGTCAGAGGAAGATAGAGGTGCGGATATGTCGGCAAATCATAGACAGGTATGAGAGAAACAGAGTTAGGTTTGTAGCTGCTGAGAACTTCAACTTTGCTAACATTAACTGGGATTGCTCAGTGTGAAAGATCAGAGATGTGGAATTTTTAAACCTAGCCTTACCACATTCAAGAGAGCTTTTAGTGGCAGTACATAGTTAGTCCTATTAAAGATGGGGCAGTGTTAGACCTATTCCTAGGGAGCGGATTATGTCAAGTGGTTGAAGTGTCAGTAGGCAAATATTTTAGGTTTAGTGATTATAACTCTAAGTTTCCGTGTCATTATGGAAAGTGATAAGGATAGTGTAGAAGTTAAGTATCTAAATTAGAGGAATGTCAATTTCACTGTTTAGACAGGATTGGGCTAACATAGACTGGGTTGGGAAGCAGGTCAAGCAGCATCTGAGGAGCAAGAGAGTCAATGTTTTAGGCTGGCACCTTTATCAGGTCCTTGCTAATCAGTCTCCCAATACTTCTCATCTGTATTTACAGAGGAGAGAGACACTGTCGCTGGAGACTTCAGTTAGAAACAGCAAGGTTCCAGAACATGTTAAGATTAGGAAGGAGGAAGGATTAGATGTTTTCACAGGTTTCCAGTTGCATAAATCCTCAGAGCATGATGAGATGTAGCCGAGGCTGCTAGAGGAGCTGAGAGACGAGATTGTAGAGTCTTAGTGGAGATATTTAATAACTCCTTGGCCACAGGTGAAGTGCCAGCTGTCTGGAGAATAGCTAAAGTGGTTTATTCAATAAGGCCATGTAATTCCAAACCAGTCAGTCATCAGTGACAGGAAAATTATTGGAAAGAAATCTGAAGGACTGGATTAATCAACTTTGGAAAGGCGGTGTTTTGCTAGAGAGAGATCCTGTTTGACAATTCAATTGAGTTTTTGGAAAGAAGACTAAATATATTGATGAGGGTAGTACAGTTGATATGGTTTACACGGAGTTCAATAAAGCTTTTGACAAAGTCCCAAATGGAAGACTGGTCCAAAAGGCAAGAGCCTGGAAAAGTGGATCCAAAATTGGTTTACAAATCAAAGGCGAAGGTTGAAGGTGGAGGGATGGTTTTGTGATTGGAAACCTGTGATATTTGGTGCTAGGATCCTTGCTGTTTGTCATGTACATTAATGACATGGATATGAATGGAGGAGGTACAATGAGTAAGTTTGCAGATGACACGAAAATTGGTGGTATTGCTGATGGTGTGGAGGATGGTCTCAGGCTCCAGTCTGATATTGAACAGCTGGCAAGTTGAGAAGAGCAATGACAGATGGAATTTAATCCTGATAACTGTGAGGTGATGCATTTTGGGAGGTTTAGTAAGGAAAGGAATAGAGGGACTTTGTGTAAAAGTCTATAGATCCCTGAAGGTATCAGCTCGGGTAGGCAGGGTGGGGAAGAAAGCATACAGGATACTTGTCTTCATTAGCTGTATCATAGGATGGAAGAGCAAGGAAGTTGAGTTATAACCTTGTAAAATATTAGTTAGGCTACAGATGGAACACAGTGTGCAGTTCTGGTCACCACATTTTCAGAAGGATGTAACAGATCTAAAAAAACAAACAACAGAGAATATTACAGCACAGGAACAGGCCCTTCGGCCCTCTAAGCCTGCGCTGATCCAGATCCTCTATTTAAACTTGTCTCCTATTTTCTAAGGATCTGTGCCCCTCTGCTCCCTGCTCATTCATTTACCTGTCTGGATACATCTTAAATGATACTCTTGCTTACACCTCCACTGGCAATGTGTTCCAGACCCCCACCACCCTCTGTGTAAAGAACTTTCCACACACAGAACACAGTACACAGTACACAGTACACAGAACATTACAGCGCAGTACATTACCCTTTGGCTCTCAATGTTGTACCGACCTGTGGAAACAATCTGAAGCTCATCTAACCGACACTATTTCATTCCTGCCCTTTTATCTATCCAATGGCTATTTAAATGCTGAAAAAGGTTGGCTAATCTATTGCTGTTGCAGGCAGGCTGGTCCATGCCCCTACTACTCTCTGAGTAAAGAATATCTGCCTTAAACGTCTTCCCTCTCACCTTGAACTCGTGACCCCTCGTAACTGAGTCCCCCACTCTGGGAAAAAGCTTCTTGCTATCCACCCTGTCTATACCTCATGATTTTGTAGACCTCAGTCAGATATTCACCACAATGTTGTCAGGGATAAAATGTCTCAGTTATGTGTAGAGGTTGGATTGGCAAGGCTTGTTTTCCTTGCGACAGAGGCGGCTGAGGGGTATCTGATTGAGGTTACAAAATTATGAGAAGGGACAATGGATCGTGAGAATCTCTTTCCCCATGGCAGATGTGTCAAACATCAAAAGAGTTCAGTTTAAGGCGAGGAGGAAGTGGCTTAGAGGAGATCTGAGAAAAGAAACGTTCACCCAGAGGATGGTAGAAACATGGAACTTTCTGCCTGAGTGGGTGGTGGAAGCTGGTTTTCTTGCAACATTGTAATAGTATCTGGATGAGCACTTAAAACATCAGGGTATCGGAGGCTACAGACTAACTGCAGACCAATGGGATGAGTAGTGTTTGGTGTCTGTGTGTTGGCATTGACACAGTGTGCCAAAGGGCCTGTTTCTATGCTGTATAACTAAATGGTCAGAGTTTATAAGTGTAAATGTGTAAAAGGTGACGTAGGTATTCTTGCCTATAAGTTACTAAAGGCCAACACACAGCTGCAGCAAGCTACTCAGGATAATCATAGAATTTAGCTGTTATTGCAAATAGAAATAAAATCATAGAATCTCTACAGTGTAGATAAAGGCCATTTGGCCCATTGAGTCAGCACTGATCTTTCAAAGAGCATCGTACCCTATCACTGCAACCCCACATTTACCATGGCTAATCCACCCAGCTTGCACATCTTTGGGTTATGGGAGGAAGCCTGAGCACCCTGCGAAATGCAGGCAGACACAGATCTAGATTTTGATTTTATTGTCACACATCCTGGAGTACAAGAATATAGTAGTACAGTGAAAAGTCATTCTCCAGCACCATCTCAGGATACAAAAGACAGGATTAAAAACTGAAGCAGAAATAAAAGAAACAGCCAAAACCCATACAGAAATGGGGAAAATGTAAAAACTCCACACAGACCGTCACTCAAGACTGGAATCGAACCCAGGTCCCTGGTGTTGAGAGGTTACAGTGCTAAGCACTGCACACCATGAAGAGGAAGCAAGATTTTGGTTCCATTGGATAGGAACTTGGTTAGACCACAACTTGAGTATTGACATCCTTATCTCAGGAAAGATATCATCATCACAGAGGGAATAAAACAAAGGTTCATCGGATTGTTACTGGGAGGGCAGGACGGTCCTATAGAGAGAGATTGTGGAAACTGGGTGTGTATTCTCCAGAGTTTCAAATCATAAGAGGCTATCTCATTGAAACCAAAAAATACTCAAAGGGATAGATAAGGTAGATGCTGGTTAGATGGTCTAGAACAAGGGGGCATAATTTAAAAGTGAGGGATGCCATTTAGGACCGAGATGAGCAGCAATGTTTATTACTCAGAAGGGAATGATTCATTGCAACTCAAGCAGACTTAATATGATAGCCAAACATAGATCAGACAAAAAAGCTGCCTGCCTTGCTGTGTCCCTCTCCCTCCTGATACTGCCTGCCTTGCTGTGTTCCCTCTCCCTCCTGATGCTGCCTGCCTTGCTGTGTTCCCCTCCCTCCTGATGCCTCCTGCCTTGCTGTGTCCCCCTCCCTCCTGATACTGCCTGCCTTGCTGTGTTCCCTCTCCCTCCTGATGCTGCCTGCCTTGCTGTGTTCCCTCTCCCTCCTGATGCTGCCTGCCTTGCTGTGTTCCCTCTCCCTCCTGATGCTGCCTGCCTTGCTGTGTTCCCTCTCCCTCCTGATGCTGCCTGCCTTGCTGTGTCCCTCTCCCTCCTGATACTGCCTGCCTTGCTGTGTCCCCCTCCCTCCTGATACTGCCTGCCTTGCTGTGTTCCCTCTCCCTCCTGATGCTGCCTGCCTTGCTGTGTCCCTCTCCCTCCTGATACTGCCTGCCTTGCTGTGTTCCCTCTCCCTCCTGATGCTGCCTGCCTTGCTGTGTCCCTCTCCCTCCTGATACTGCCTGCCTTGCTGTGTCCCTCTCCCTCCTGATGCTGCCTGCCTTGCTGTGTCCCTCTATGCTCCTGCTTGTCAAATGTATGCAATAAGCAGAAGTAGACCATGCAGCCCACAGTGTGCTGCCATTCAATGAGATCATAGTTGCCTACTCTGATGCATCGGGTGTAATTTTATAGATTTGAACAGTGCAGAGTGAATAGATCTGTTAATTTATAATTAGTTAGTGCAATGAGACTGGACTCTATCCGGAACAAAATAAAAGGTAAAGTTGCCGTCGTCTTATCAGACCACAGGGCTGCTTGCTCATTAGGGAGACAACTGGTGGTGGTTTCACCTGAGGGTCACCACGTTGAGGGGACAGTTTAAGAAAGAGAATCCTATGTGGTAACCTCAGTCCCTGTAGGAATTGAACCCATGCTTTTGGTGCTATTCTGCATTGGAAACCAGCTGTCCAGCCAACTGAGCTAACTCACTCCCAGATAGAACAGAATGACTAAGCATTAGGCAAGCATTCTGTCAAAAATGTGGTTAATTGCATTGACAGCTAATTCTCAACCCTCTTTTACGCTGGAGATCTCTCCTGGTGAGGTAAGATCATGAGAGCACCATGAGTGTTGATAACAGCTTGATGAGGACTCCTCCACAAGTCTGGGGTAAGACGGGGAAGCAGCCCATCACAAACGGCCACAGCTGATCCGGGGATCAAGCTCTGCTGTCGTTATTGTTCTGTAACATTCTCTCACCACTGAACCAGCTGGGCTAACTTACACTCATTATTTCCTCAAAGTACACAGTATAGGAGGATTAATTCTGCAAATCCCTGATTCCAAACTGTTAATCCCTAGAGTGACCATTGCTGCAGTAGAGTTAGGCCAGGCTACTGCTATCAGACACTGAGTCAGACATTGTTGTGTGGAGCAGAGGTGACATTGTTTTTTGCTGCAATTCATCGTGGATTGAGACACTGTGATGGGGAAGGGGAAAGTATGAAAAACAAATTGCTTTCTTTCTTCACATTGCTTTGAGACAGCAAGAGGAAGGGAAAGGTTCAAGCAGGACCCGTTCGCAGATTCAAAATAAGAATTACTAATGCACAAAATATTGGAAATGTAGTCACCCAGTACTGGCCAGAGGCCAGATGGTCAAAGATTGCATGATCCAATCTCAATTATTAACAACAAAACCAGAAACTATTGGAAAGGCTCAGCATCTGCAGAGAGAAACCAGAGTTAATGTTTCGAGTTTGATGTCCCCTCCTCAGAACTCCAATGCAAATCACATCTGCGACCTGATTAATTTCTCAAAGGGATTATTTCACCAAGCCCAGAGAACATATTTCCTTCAACCTAGAATACCCTCTCTGGGGGTAATTCCCAGAGTAAAGAAGGGGTAATCTCACAGACCACAAAATACAAGGGGATTTTGTTTTTCTTGGGTGAGGGGGCAATAAAGCCTTCTCTCGATTTTCAGCTTTCCAGTTCCAGAGCCTCCAATGAGCAGGGATTACAGCAACACCTAGTGCTCTCAGACCGTCATCACAATACCCAGACTGCTCCTTCTCAACAAGTCACGAGTGAAACATCCATCCCGAGATCCCCTGAAGTGCCCAACCAATACATTTCACTCATGTGACACAAAGAAACAGGTGAGTTGCAACAGATAACAACATCCAACTGCAGGATAAAGGCATGCTCCAGAACTCCTAGTAAGCCATTCCAGGACAGCTACAGCACCGTCACCTACTTGACATCAATGTCCCTGTGCTGTGCTGTCCATAAAAAGCAAGAAAAATCCAACCTGGCCAGTATATTCTCAATCAGAGTAATGGAAGGGGTCATCAACAGTGAAGTGCTGCCAACTCCAGAGAATGAGCAAGGTTAATTACCCTGGCAATCACGGCAGCTACAGAGAATACTGGAAATACTGAGCAGCTCTGGCTGCAAGCATAGAGAAAGAGAAACAGTTAATATTCTGACAGAGAAAAGATTAAATTAAACTTTTAATGGGACTGGGGAAGGTGGCAGAAGATAGGAAGAAAGAAAAAGAGGAACATTGTCATAATGTAGAAGGCAGGAGATGAAATGACAAGATTCCTGATGAAGGGCTTTTGCCTGAAACGTCGATTTTCCTGCTCCTCGGATGCTGCCTGACCTGCTGTGCTTTTCCAGCACCATTCTAATCTAGACTCTGGTTTCCAACGTCTGCAGTACTCACTTTTTCCTAAAAGATTTTAAGGTGCAAGGTCAATGGGATGTTAACAGCACAATAAGCAAAAGGTGGGACAAAATAAATTGGAGAAACTCAACAGATCTGGTAGCATCTGTGGAGAGAAAGCAGAATTAATGTTGCGAGTCCAGTGACCTGCCAGTGTTCTAAAGAGAGGTCGCTGCATTTGAAATGTCAACTCTACTTTCTTCCTACAGACGCTGCTAGACTTGCTGAGTTTCTCCAGCAAATTCTGATTTTTGTTCCAGATTTCCAGCACCTGTAGTTCTTTGTGTTAAATTGAGGAAAAAATGAGCCTAAATGACGTGTAGATGCAGAAAATTAAGAAAGGAAGGAAAAAACATTTGTAACTAACTGGGCGCAGGGGTTGTCTGAAATTGTTGAACTCAGGATCGAGTGCAGAAGGCTGCAAGTGCCACATTTAAAGATGAGGTTGGTGTCCAACAAGCTCACAATAAGTTTCAGTGGAGTACAGAACTGGGTTAAGGGCACAGGGCTCAGACGTGGGAACTAATATTACAAACAATTCAAAGCTCAGGGTCATGCTGACAGATGAATTCAGTATTCCACAAAGTCGTCATTGTGTTGGATTTCCCACCCACCCCAAACAGAGATCAGTCATGTTGTGATGAGTAAACATAGACGAAATTGAAAGTAATAAACATAGAGAAGTGATTGCTGGGCCTCTTGCTGAGATATTTGTATCATTGATGGTCACAGGTGAGGTGCCAGAAGACTGGAGGTTGGCTAACATGGTGCCACTGTTTAAGAAGGGTGGTAAGGACAAGCCAAGGAACTATAGACTGGTGAGCCTGACCTTGGTGGTGGGCAAGTTGTTGGAGGGAATCCTGAGGGACAGGGTGTACATGTATTTGGAAAGGCAAGGACTGGTTAGAGACAGTTAACATGGCTTTGTGCGTGGGAAATCATGTCTCACAAACTTGATTGAGTTTTTTGAAGAAGTAACAAAGAAGATTGATGAGGGCAGGGCAGTAGATGTGATCTATATGGACTTCAGTATGGCGTTCAACAAGGTTCCCCATGGGAGACTGATTAGCAAGGTTAGATCTCATGGAATACAGGGAGAACTAGCCATTTGGATACAGAACTGGCTCAAAGGTAGAAGACAGAGGGTGATGGTGGAGGGTTGTTTTTCAGACTGGAGGCCTGTGACCAGTGGAGTGCCACAAGGATCGGTGCTGGGTCCTCTACTTTTTGTCATTTACATAAATGATTTGGATGTGAGTATAAGAGGTACAGTTAGTAAGTTAGCAGATGACACCAAAATTGGAGGTGTAGTGGACAGCGAAGAGGGTTACCTCAATTACAACAGGATCTTGAACCAGATGGGCCAATGGGCTGAGAAGTGGCAGATGGAGCTTAATTCAGATAAATGCGAGGTGCTGCATTTTGGGAAAGCAAATCTTAGCAGGACTTATACACTTAATGGTAAGGTCCGAGGGAGTGTTGCTGAGCAAAGAGACCTTGGAGTGCAGGTTCATAGCTCCTTGAAATTGGAGTCGCAGGTAGATAGAATAGTGAAGGTGGTGTTTGGTCAGAGTATTGAGTACAGGAGTTGGGAGGTCATGTTGCGGCTGTACAGGACATTGGTTAGGCCACTATTGGAATATTGCGTGCAAATTTTGGTCTCCTTCCTATCGGAAAGATGTGAAATTTGAAAGGGTTCAGAAAAGATTTACAAGGATGTTGCCAGGGTTGGAGGATTTGAGCTATAGGGAGAGGCTGAACAGGCTGGGGCTGTTTTCCTTGGAGCGTCGGAGGCTGAGGGGTGACCTTATAGAGTTTACAAAATTATGAGGGGCATGGATAGGATAAATAGACAAAGTCTTTTCCCTGGGTTGGGGAGTCCAGAACTAGAGGGCATGGGTTTAAGATGAGAGGGGAAAGATATAAAAGAGACCTAAGGGGCAACTTTTTCACACAGAGGGTGGTACGTGTATGGAATGAGCTGCCAGAGGATGTGGTGGAGACTGGTACAATTGCAACATTTAAGAGGCATTTGGATGGGTCTATAAATAGGAAGGGTTTGGAGGGATATGGGCCGGGTGCTGGCAGGTGGGACTAGATTGGGTTGGGATATCTGGTTGGCATGGGCGGGTTGGACCGAAGGGTCTGCTTCCATGCTGTACATCTCTATGACTCTATAAATCAGAGCTTCATTTCTGAGAAGTGTTTGGAAACTTAAATTGAGGGGGAAAAAAAAGGAAATAAAAGGGTTCAGCCATAAGGTGTCAGATCCATTAAGTATTGTGAGATTACTGATATCTCCCAGACATTCCTTAAGCTGGTATTCTTGAGGTCACGTACAGGTTACATGCCACCACATGAACCCTCTCGAATTCCACCTTTATGCAGCACCAACTCCACCTCAAAACTACCCCAGTCTGCAGGTATACACACACCGCCCCCCCCCTCAGTCTGCAGGTATACACACACCGCCCCCAGTCTGCAGGTATACACACCGCCCCCAGTCTGCAGGTATACACACCGCCCCCAGTCTGCAGGTATACACACACCACCCCGAGTCTGCAGGTATACACACACCACCCCCAGTCTGCAGGTATACACACACCGCCCCCCAGTCTGCAGGTATACACACACCACCCCCAGTCTGCAGGTATACACACACCGCCCCCAGTCTGCAGGTATACACACACCACCTCCCCCCCAGTCTGCTGGTATACACACACCACCCCCCCCCCAGTCTGCAGGTATACACAAACCGCCCCCAGTCTGCAGGTATACACACACCGCCCCCAGTCTGCAGGTATACACACACCGCCCCCAGTCTGCAGCTATACACACACTGCCCCCAGTCTGCAAGGACACACACCACCCCCAGTCTGCAGGTATACACACACCGCCCCCAGTTCGCACATATACACACACCGCCCCCAGTCTGCAGGTATACACACACCGCCCCCAGTCTGCAGGTATACACACACGGCCCCCAGTCTGCAGGTATACACACACCGCCCCCAGTCTGCAGGTATACACACACCGCCCCCAGTCTGCAAGTATACACACACTGCCCCCAGTCTGCAGGTATACACACCGCCCCCAGTCTGCTGGTATACACACACCACCCCCCAGTCTGCTGGTATACACACACCACCCCCCAGTCTGCTGGTATACACACACCACCCCCCCCCAGTCTGCAGGTATACACAAACCGCCCCCCAGTCTGCTGGTATACACACACCACCTCCCCCCCAGTCTGCTGGTATACACACACCACCCCCCCCCAGTCTGCAGGTATACACAAACCGCCCCCAGTCTGCAGGTATACACACACCGCCCCCAGTCTGCAGGTATACACACACGGCCCCCAGTTCGCACATATACACACACCGCCCCCAGTCTGCAGGTATACACACACCGCCCCCAGTCTGCAGGTATACACACACCGCCCCCCAGTCTGCTGGTATACACACACCACCCCCCAGTCTGCTGGTATACACACACCACCCCCCAGTCTGCTGGTATACACACACCCCCCCCCCCCAGTCTGCAGGTATACACACACCGCCCCCAGTCTGCAGGTATACACACACCGCCCCCCAGTCTGCTGGTATACACACACCACCCCCCAGTCTGCTGGTATACACACACCACCCCCCAGTCTGCTGGTATACACACACACCACCCCCCAGTCTGCTGGTATACACACACACCACCCCCCAGTCTGCTGGTATACACACACCCCCCCCCCCCAGTCTGCAGGTATACACAAACCGCCCCCAGTCTGCAGGTATACACACTCCGCCCCCAGTCTGCAAGGACACACACCACCCCCAGTCTGCAGGTATACACACACCGCCCCCAGTTCGCACATATACACACACCACCCCCAGTCTGCAGGTATAAACACACCGCCCCCAGTCTGCACATATACACACACCGCACCCAGTCTGCAGGTATACACACACGGCCCCCAGTCAGCAGGTATACACACACCACCCCCAGTCTGCAGGTATACACACACGGCCCCCAGTCTGCAGGTATACACACTGCCCCCCAGTCTGCAGGTATACACACTTCGCCCCCAGTCTGCAGGTATACACACTGCCCCCCAGTCTGCAGGTATACACACACCGCCCCCAGTCTGCAGGTATACACACACCACCCCCAGTCTGCAAGTATACACACACCGCCCCCAGTCTGCAGGTATACACACTCCGCCCCCAGTCTGCAGGTATACACACTCCGCCCCCAGTCTGCAGGTACACACACCGCCCCCAGTCTGCAGGTATACACACACCACCCCCCAGTCTGCTGGTATACACACACCACCCCCCCCCCCCAGTCTGCAGGTATACACAAACCGCCCCCCAGTCTGCAGGTATACACAAACCGCCCCCCAGTCTGCTGGTATACACACACCACCCCCCCCCCCCCAGTCTGCAGGTATACACAAACCGCCCCCAGTCTGCAGGTATACACACACGGCCCCCAGTCTGCAGGTATACACACACGGCCCCCAGTCTGCAGGTATACACACACCACCCCCCCCCCAGTCTGCAGGTATACACAAACCGCCCACCAGTCTGCTGGTATACACACACCACCCCACCCCCCCAGTCTGCTGGTATACACACACCACCCCCCCCCCAGTCTGCAGGTATACACACTCCGCCCCCAGTCTGCAGGTACACACACTGCCCCCAGTCTGCAGGTATACACACACCGCCCCCCAGTCTGCTGGTATACACACACCGCCCCCCAGTCTGCTGGTATACACACACCACCCCCCAGTCTGCTGGTATACACACACCACCCCCCCCCAGTCTGCAGGTATACACAAACCGCCCACCAGTCTGCTGGTATACACACACCACCCCACCCCCCCAGTCTGCTGGTATACACACACCACCCCCCCCCCCAGTCTGCAGGTATACACAAACCGCCCCCAGTCTGCAGGTATACACACACGGCCCCCAGTCTGCAGGTATACACACACCACCCCCCAGTCTGCTGGTATACACACACCACCCCCCAGTCTGCTGGTATACACACACCACCCCCCAGTCTGCTGGTATACACACACCACCCCCCAGTCTGCTGGTATACACACACCACCCCCCAGTCTGCTGGTATACACACACCCCCCCCCCCAGTCTGCAGGTATACACAAACCGCCCCCCAGTCTGCTGGTATACACACACCACCCCCCCCCCCAGTCTGCAGGTATACACAAACCGCCCCCAGTCTGCAGGTATACACACACCGCCCCCAGTCTGCAGGTATACACACACCGCCCCCCAGTCTGCTGGTATACACACACCACCCCCCCCCAGTCTGCAGGTATACACACACCGCCCTAGTCTGCAGGTATACACACTCCGCCCCCAGTCTGCAGGTACACACTCCGCCCCCAGTCTGCAAGGACTCACACCACCCCAAGTCTGCAGGTATACACACACCGCCCCAGTCCACAGGTACACACACCGCCCCCAGTCTGCAGGTAAACACACACCGCCCCCAGTCTGCAGGTATACACACACCGCCCCCAGTCTGCAGGTATACACACTCCGCCCCCAGTCTGCAGGTATACACACACCGCCCCCCAGTCTGCAGGTATACACACACCACCCCCAGTCTGCAGGTATACACACTCCGCCCCCAGTCTGCAGGTATACACACCGCCCCCAGTCTGCAAGGACACACACCACCCCCAGTCTGCAGCTATACAGACACCGGCCCCAGTCTGCAGGTATACACACACCGCCCCCCAGTCTGTAGGTATACACACCGCCCCCAGTCTGCAAGGACACACACCACCCCCAGTCTGCAGCTATACAGACACCGGCCCCAGTCTGCAGGTATACACACACCGCCCCCCCAGTCTGTAGGTATACACACCGCCCCCCAGTCTGCAAGGACACACACCGCCCCCCAGTCTGTAGGTATACACACCGCCCCCAGTCTGCAAGGACACACACCACCCCCAGTCTGCAGCTATACAGACACCGGCCCCAGTCTGCAGGTATACACACACCGCCCCCCCAGTCTGCAGGTATACAGACACCGCCCCCCTAGTCTGCAGGTATACACACACCGCCCCCAGTCTGCAGGTATACACACACCGCCCCCAGTCTGCAGGTATACACACACCACCCCCCCAGTCTGCAGGTATACAGACACCGCCCCCAGTCTGCAGGTATACACACACCGCCCCCCAGTCTGCAGGTATACACACACATAGAACATAGAGAAATACAGCGCAGTACAGGCCCTTCGGCCCTTGATGTTGCGCTGACCGAAGCCTACCTAACCTACACTAGCCCAATAACCTCCATATGCTTGTCCAATGCCCGCTTGAATGACCATAAAGAGGGAGAGTCCACCACTGATACTGGCAGGGCATTCCATGAACTCACAACCCGCTGAGTAAAGAATCTACCCCTAACATCTGTCCTATACCTACCACCCCACACCTTAATTTAAAGCTGTGTCCCCGAGTAACAGCTGACTTCATTAGCGGAAAAAGGTTCTCACTGTCAACCCTATCTAAACCCCTAATCATCTTGTACACCTCTATCAAATCTCCCCGAAACCTTCTTCTCTCCAATGAGAACAGCCCCAAGTGCCTCAGCCTTTCCTCATACGATCTTCCTACCATACCAGGCAACATCCTGGTAAACCTCCTCTGCACCCGTTCCAGTGCCTCCACATCCTTCCGAAAGTATGGCGACCAAAACTGCACACAATACTCCAGATGAGGCCGCACCAGAGTCTTCTACAACTGCAACATGACCTCAGGACTCCGGAACTCAATTCCTCTACCAATAAAGCCCAGTAGACCATATGCCTTCTTCACCGCACTATTTACCTGGGTGGCAACTTTCAGAGATCTGTGTACATGGACACCAAGATCCCTCTGCTCATCCACACTACCAAGTAGTCTACCATTAGCCCAGTCATCCATCTTCTTGTTACTCCTACCAAAGTGAATGACTTCACACTTACCTACATTGAACTCCATTTGCCACCTTTCTGCCCAGCTCTGCAACTTATCTATATCCCGCTGTAACCTGCCACATCCTTCTTCGCTGTCCACAACTCCCCCGACTTTCGTATCATCCGCAAACTTGCTCACCCAGCCTTCAAGCCCCTCCTCCAGGTCATTTATAAAAATGACAAACAGCAATGGTCCCAAAACAGATCCTTGTGGAACACCGCTAGTAACTGCACTCCAAGATGAACCTTTACCATCAACTACTACCCTCTGTCTCCTTACAGCCAGCCAATTCCTAATCCAAACCTCTAATGCACCGTCAATGCCATACCTCCGTAATGTTTGCAGTAGCCTGCCATGGGGTACCTTATCGAACACCTTGCTAAAGTCCATATACACCACATCTACTGCTTTACCCTCGTCCACTTCCTTGGTCACCTTCTCAAAGAATTCAATAAGGTTTGTGAGGCACGACCTGCCCTTCACAAAACCATGCTGACTATCCTTGATCACATTATTCCTATCCAGATGTTCATAAATCCTATCCCTTACAATTCTCTCTAAGACTTTGCCCACAACAGAAGTGAGACTCACTGGCCTATAGTTATTCGGGCTATCCCTGCTCCCCTTCTTGAACAAGGGGACCACATTCACTATCCTCCAGTCTTCTGGCACTATTCCTGTAGACAACAACGACATAAAAATCAAGGCCAATGGCTCTGCAATCTCCTCCCTAGCTTCCCAGAGGATCCTAGGATAATTGCCATCAGGCCCAGGGGACTTATCTATTTTCATCCTTTCCAGAATTTCCAACACCTCTTCCCTACATACCTCAAAGCCATCCATTCTAATTAATTGTGACTCAATATTCACATCAGCAACAATGTCCTGTTCCTGAGTGAATACTGATGAAAAGTATTGATTTAGTGTCTCACCAATCTCCTCTGCCTCCACATGCAACTTCCCACTACTATCCTTGACTGGACCGATACCCACCCTAGTCATCCTTTTATTCCTGACATACCTATAGAAAGCCTTAGGGTTTTCCCTAATCCTACCAACTAAGGACTTTTCATGTCCCCTTCTCGCTGCTCTTAGCTCTCTCTTTAGATCCTTCCTGGCTACCTTATAACTCTCAATCGCCCCAACTGAACCTTCACGCTTCATCTTTACATAGGCCGCCCTCTTCCCTTTCACAAGGGATTCCAATTCCTTGTTAAACCACGGCTCCCTCACAAGACCCTTTCCTCCCTGCCTGACTGGTACATACTTATCAAGGACACCCATTAGCTGTTCCTTGAACAAGCTCCACATATCATTTGTGTCCTTCCCTTGAAGCCTATTTTTCCAATCCACACATCCTAAGTCATGCCTCACCGCATCATAATTTCCCTGCCCCCAGCTATAACTGTTGCCCTGCAGTGCACACTTATCCCTCTCCATCACTAGAGTAAAAGTCACCGAATTGTGGTCACTGTCCCCGAAGTGCTCACCTACCTTCCAAGTCTAACACCTGGCCTGGTTCATTATTTCGAACCAAATCCAGTACGGCCTCACCTCTTGTTGGCCTGTCTACATATTGTGTCAGGAAACCCTCCTGCACACATTGGACAAACACCGACCCATCTAACGAACTCGAGCTATAGCTTTCCCAGTCAATATCTGGGAAGTTAAAGTCCCCCATAACAACCACTCTGCTACTTTCACTCTTCTCCTGAATCATCCTCGCAATACTTTCCTCTACTTCTCTTGGACTATTAGGAGGCCTGTAGAAAACTCCTAACAGGGTGACCTCACCTTTCCTATTTCTAACCTCCGCCCAAACTCCCTCAGATGGCAAGTCTTCCTCCATCACCCTTTCTACTGCTGTAACACCGCCCCCCAGTCTGCAGGTATACAAACCTAGAAATTACGAACCGGAAGCCTTTCACCCATACTGACCTGCTCCATTATTAAGATTTCTGCTGATCAGTTTGTGTTTCAAATCCCATATTGCCATCCATTAGAACATAGAACATGACAGCGCAGTACAGGCCCTTCGGCCCTCAATGTTGTGCCGACCTGTGGAACCAGTCTGATGCCCTTCTAACCTACACTATCACATTATCATCCATGTGTCTACCCAGTGACCATTTAACTGCCCTTCAAGTTGGCCAGTGTACTACTGTTGCAGGTAGGCCATTTCACGCCCCTACTACTCTCTGAGTAAAGAAACTACCTCTGACATCTGTCATTAATATGTCACTCCTCAATTTAAAGCCACATTCCCTCATGCTGGCCATCACCATCCAAGGAAACAGGCTCTCCCTATCCACCCTGTCTAACCCTCTGATTATCTTATATGTCTCTATTAAGTCCCCTCTCAATCATCTTCTCTCTAACGAAGACAACATCAAGTCCCTCAGCCTTTCCTCCTTCTGGTAACCATTTTCTTGCCTAACAAGAATATTAAACCTTTAAACTATGGAATGACCCTATTTACACTGGCTTCCCAAGGCAGAGTGTAACAAAGTTGCATAACCTCAGACAGAAAAAAGTCTTGTCATCTCTGTCCTGAAAAGGCGACTAGTTTTTAAACAGTGCCCCCTAATTCAGCAAGAGTAAACACATGTCTGCACTCAATCAAGTCACTATCACGCTGGTAAACTCCAGTGGAAACAAAAGCAGAAATTGCTGGAAAAGCTCAGCAGGTCTGGCAACATCAGAACTGAGGAAAGGGCACGACTCAAAATGTTAACTCTGATTTCTCTCCACAGATATTGCCAGACCTGCTGTGCTTTTCCAGCATTTTTTTGTTTTTGCTCCTGATTTACAGCTTCCACAGTTCTTTCAGTATTTATCCATGGAAGCACACCCAACTTGTGCAATCTATCATAAGATAACCCACTTCTTCCAAGCATCAATCTGGTAAACATTGCCTCATCAGCTTCCAAACATTTGTATTCTTCCTTAGATAAGGAGAACCAAAACTGCACAGTTTCTGAGCAGTGGTCTCACCAATGCCCTCTAGAACTGAATCATACATCTTCATTTTTATGTTCAATTCCTCTCATTGTAAAGGAGAACATAACAATAGCCTTCTTACTTACTTGCTGTATTTGGATATGGCTTACAGAGCTGTGGTGGCTCCCACCCTTCCCTCTGGCTCTGAGACACAGACTGTGTACGCAGGGCCCTCCAGGTACTGCAGCAGTCCTGCCATTGCATGTTAGTGCAAGATCCTATGAATCCATTGCAAAGACAAACCCAGCCACCCCAGTGTCCTTGACCAGGCAAACATCCCCAGCATCGAGGCACTGATCCATCTTCTTTGGACATGAGGTAGCTTTGGCAAATAGAATTAAGGAGAATCCAAAGGATTTTTACAAATATATTAAGGACAAAAGGGTAACTAAGGAGAGAATAGGGCCCCTCAAAGATCAGCAAGGCAGCCTTTGTGTGGAGCCGCAGAAAATGGTGGAGATACTAAATAAATATTTTGCATCAGTATTTACGGTGGAAAAGGATATGGAAGATATAGACTGTAGGGAAATAGATGGTGACATCTTGCAAAATGTCCAGATTACAGAGGAGGAAGTGCTGGATGTCTTGGAAAGGGTAAAGGTGGATAAATCCCCAGGACCTGATCAGGTGTACCCTAGAACTCTGTGGGAAGCTAGAGAAGTGATTGCTAGGCCTTTTGCTGAGATATTTGTATCATCGATAGTCACAGGTGAGGTGCCGGAAACTGGAGGTTGGCAAACGTGGTGCCACTGTTTAAGAAGTGTGGTAAGGACAAGCCAGGGAACTATAGACCGGTGAGCCTGACCTCAGTGGTGGGCAAGTTATTGGAGGGAATCCTGAGGGACAGGATGTACATGTATTTGGAAAGGCAAGGACTGATTCGGGATAGTCAACATGGCTTTGTGTGTGGGAAATCATGTCTCTCAAACTTGATTGAGTTCTTTGAAGAAGTAACAAAGAAGATTGATGAGGGCAGAGCAGTAGATGTGATCTATATGGATTTCAGTAAGGCGTTCAACAAAGTTCCCCATGGGAGACTGGTTGGCAAGGGTAGATCTCATGGAATACAGGGAGAACTAACCATTTGGATACAGAACTGGCTCAAAGGTAGAAGACAGAGGGTGGTTGTGGAGGGTTGTTTTTCAGACTGGAGGCCTGTGACCAATGGAGTGCCATAAGGATCGGTGCTGGGCCCTCTACTTTTTGTTATTTACATAAATTATTTGGATGTGAGTATAAGAGGTACAGTTAGTAAGTTAGCAGATGACACCAAAATTGGAGGGGTAGTGGACAGCGAAGAGGGTTACCTCAGATTACAACAGGATCTTGACCAGATGGGCCAATAGGCTGAGAAGTGCAGATGGAGATTAATTCAGATAAATGCAAGGTACTGCATTTTGGGAAAGCAAATCTTAGCAGGACTTATACACTTAATGTTAAGGTCCTAGGGAGTGTTGCTGAACAAAGAGACCTTGGAGTGCAGGTTCATAGCTCCTTGAAAGTGGAGTCGCAGGTAGATAGGATAGTGAAGGTGGTGTTTGGTCAGAGTATTGAGTACAGGAGTTGGGAAGTCATGTTGCGGCTGTACAGGACATTGGTTAGGCAACTATCGGAATACTGCGTGCGATTCTGGTCTCTTTCCTATCGGAAAGATGTTGTGAAACTTGAAAGAGTTCAGAAAAGATTTACAAGGATGTTGCCAGGGTTGGAGGATCTGAGCTACAGGGAGAGGCTGAACAGGCTGGGGCTGTTTTCCCTGGAGTGTCGGAGGCTGAGGGGTGACCTTATACAGGTTTACAAAATTATGAGGGGCATGGATAGGATAAATCGGCAAAGTCTTTTCCCTGGGGTTGGGGAGTCCAGAACTAGAGAGTATAGGTTTAGGGTGAGAGGGGAAAGATATAACTTTTTCATGCAGAGGGTGGTATGTGTATGGAATGAGCTGCCAGAGGATGTGGTGGAGTCTGGTACAATTGCAACATTTAGGAGGCATTTGGATGGGTATATGAATAGGAAGGGTTTGGAGGGATACGGGCCAGGTGCTGGCAGGTGGGATTAGATTGGGTTGAGATATCTGGTCAGCATGGACGGGTTGGACCGAAGGGTCTGTTTCCATGCTGTACATCTCTATGACTCTATGATGGGCTGGGCACATCAGCTGCATGATCAACATGAGAATTCCCGCGAAGGTTCTCTACTCCCAGCTCGGGAACAGCAGGCAAGCCCCAGCTGGCCAGAAGGAGCACTTCAGCGATACCCTCAAGCCTCACCGGCAGAGTACAGCATTCCCACAGATCCCTAGGGATCACTGGCCTGTGACTGTGTAAATGGAGTCGGAGCATGAGGGAAGGTGTGGAGTACCTTGAGACTTCCATCAGGGAGAACATGGAAAGCAGTGAAAAGGGGGCACTGCCCCACCAATGTCCCACCCACCCCTTTCCCTTGACTCACCACCTGCCCCAAGTGTAATCGAGCCTACGGAAGCCCCATCGCTCTGTACTGCCTCGTATAGACTCACCCTGAGAGTACAAAAAGGTCATCCTTGTCACTGAGGCAACATCGATGATGACGAATGCTAACTCTTTGGGACTTATGCAGTAGAACACCCAGATCCCTCTACAGATGCAGATTCTGTAGCTATTCTGTTTAAGTAATGCTTTTCTTTTTAAAAGTCTTTCTGCTAAAGTAAACAGTTCACATTTGCCCGACTTTGGTCTACTCACTCAATATACCTACATCCATTTTCAATGTCTATGTGCTCAACATACTTGCTTGCCTGTCTCTGGGCCAGCTCCAAATTTATCATTCCTTATCGAAGTCATTAAACTGAAAAAAGCTTCGGACCCACCCCAGGCCCACCTCATCAGGTACTTTGAAACGTTTACACACTTCGACAATGTGCAGTACTCTCATTCCATCCTTCTACACCTTCACTGCTCTCTAAGCCTAGTCCTTGCTCTTCACAATGTATTCAAATTTCTGCCAACTCAGAATATGTTAAAAACAAAGTCTTCAGCTTCATCCCCTGAACCCCCTCCAACCTTAAGGATGTAAACTTGGCACATTGCCTAACTCCTCCTCGCACCTTTGTGCACAGTTCACCCCCTTTGTCAAAAGGGCGCTTTCACCATCTCAATGTTTCCCTCTAGTCCCTCACTTCTGCCTGAACTTTCCATTAGGAATTCCAGCACGACAGTGACTGTCTCAATTTGCCCGCTTCCCTCTATCTGTCACCCTTAAATCTTGCTGCTTTCTGTTCTCTAAAGTCCAAATTTTCCATCATCTTTCTGGACATTACCAATGACCACAAACTGAACCAAATTGTCCATGTAGATGTTCACCAGTATTCTTCTGACAGCACTTTCAAAACCCTCGAGGAGGACAAGGACAGCAGATACATGGAGTTTGATTAGACCTCAGCAGGAGTACTGCATACAGTTTTGGTCTTTTTATTTCAGGAAAGATATTGCTGCCATCAAGGGAAAGCAGAGGTTCATCAGACCTGTTCCTGGGATGGACTGTCCTTTGAAGAGAGATGGGAACCTCCTGAGTTTTGAAGAATCAAAGGGGAGCTCATTGAAACCTACAAATTACTTAAAGGGACAGACAGGATTAATGCAGGTTGATGATTCCTCTGACTGGGGAGTCTCCAACCAGAGAGTACAAAAATGAAGATAATACTTGGGCTGCAATGAGAAGAAACTGTTTTTCAGATGGCAAACCTTTGGAATTCTCTGCCCCAGCTGTCAATGGACAGTCAGCTTTTGAGCATATCTAAAAGCAGAAATTGATAGATTTTTGAATCCCAGTGTCATACTGGGCTATAAGGATAGGATGGTTAAAAGGCAGTGTGTGTTCAATTAGGCATGGTGAGGAAGGCTCAGTGGGCTGAATAACCTACTCCGGTTCCTATGGAGACACAGACAGATAGGTGGTTGAGACATCAGGTGGGACACTTGTATTCAATGTTTGATTAATATAGGCAAGAGCAAGGAGGTCATGATGGAGCTGTATGTAATGTTAGTCCCCAGCTGGACTACTGTGTGCAGTTCTGGTTGCCATCCTGTAGGATTACACTGGAAGGGATGCTTTAGAGTTTCACCAAGATGTTACGTAGTCTTGAGCAATTCAGCTAATAAAGGGAGGCTAGAAAGGCTGGGGTTGTTTCCCTGAGAGCAGATAGGCCTGAGAGGAATTTGGCTGAGAAGTTTTGAGGGACATGGATAAGGTAGACAGTAACAGCCTGTCCCATTTGTAGAGGAATCAATAACTAGGGGTGCAGTTTTAAGGTAAGGGGCAGAAGACTTGAGAGAGGGCTTCAGAGGATTACACAGGAATACATGTAGGCCATTCAGCTCCTTCAGCCTGTTGCACCATTCAATGAGATCATCGCTGATCTGTGGCCTATCTCCATATACTTTCCTTTGGCCCATATCCCTTAATACCTTTGCTTAACAAAAATTTATTAAAATTTACGATTGTGGGTGTCTGGAAGCCACTGCCTGAAGGGTTGGTACAGCAGGAATTAAAAGGCATTTTTATATTAAGGCATTATTAAGGCATTTTAGTATTATGCAAATGAGCATTTGAAAGGCTGCAGCAATGGGACAAGTGCTAGAAAATGGGATGATAATACATGTTTAATGGCCAGCACACACACACAAAGGGCTGAAAGGCCTCTTTCTATGCTGCAAATATTCTGACACTATGACACCACAACCTGCACGTTCCCCTTGAAGCTGCACACATTCCTGACTTGGAATGTGTGCATATTGTTGCTCCTTCAGTGTTGCTGGATCAAAATCCTGAAATGTCCTCCCTAACAACATGATGAGTAGATCCACTCCCTCCCCCAGCGTTTAACACAGCGCAGCCTGAAAGTATCGAAATGAAGTGTCTCTCTCTTACCGTCCTTTCGATTCCTGCTGATTCCAGCAGTAACACACGACACTGCGCTAGCTATCTCACCACTGAGAAACAGGTCTCTGCTGACCCTCCAGCCATGGACAGAGAATGGAAATTCCTGTGTCATTACTGAAATAAAACTTTATTTATTAAATAAATATTCCAAAATCCATGATTTGACTTCTCTCTTGTCTAAGTTCACAAATGTCAGTGGAAGATGGTGATAGCACCCAGTTTGAGGGAGGGGGCAGGAAACAGATTGATTAAATCAATATCTGCACTGGGTCTAGAGACAGCTCGACATATACAGCTCAAGGAACAGAGTGCTGTTCAGAGTGAGCAGCTCCAACAGGCTTCAGAGCTAGAAAAAGCAGGACCCCACTGGTGAGCACAAGGGTAACATCAGAGGCACAGGTGGGTGGTCATATTCAGTCAGGGTGACTTCCTGGCCTGGCATCCTGTTCCAATCATTCGCCTCCTCTCATTTATTGGTGGTGGTGGAACTCTTGCGCTTTCTCTGCTCCAGGTATCTTTGGAAGGCAGGTTCTTCACTTTGTTCCTCTGCTTCTGTTAACCAAAAGAAGACAGTCACTGACCTCATAATGAACACAGGATGATACCTAGACAGGTTCTGAACCCAAATCAGACAACAACTCTCTGGTAATGCCTGTCCACCACAGACTGCCCAACAGCTCCCATCTTTCCCCCTTCCACCCCATCATGCCACCACATCAACCACATGTTTGATAACTCCTCTTGGATTTTGCATCTTACTTTGATGATCCAAGTCATCAGTGTCTGAATCCACTTCCTCGTCCTCCTCAAGGATGCCCCGGGTCAGGATGAGGGCTGACGGTCCTGCCTCCACATCATGCTGGTCATTCACTAGGAACAAAGGAATAAAGAGCACAATTCGTAATTGGTCCACACCTCAATCTTAGGTGCCCTCCCTGAAACTGCTGCCTGAACACCTCAGCATGATACTAATACCAACTCACACAGAAGAAACATTCAGAGACAAAGACAGCAGCTGAAAAAGCAACAGGTGGGGAGTGTGTGTGAAAGAGACACAGACAGAGAGATCCAGAGAGGGGGAATAGGGGCTAAAGAGAGAACATGAGCAAGAGGGTGAGTGGGTGGGGAGGGTTGAAATGGAACCAAAGTAACATGGCAAGAAGGGAGAATGAGTGGCAGAGAAAGGGTGAAAGATGTAAGGCTGACTGGAGAGAGACAGGGGCATAGCCAGCATTGACAGAGACAGATGCTGCTTTTCAACACCTCGTGCTTTTCTGGGAGTTCACTGCCCGCTCGGTGAGCTCCCCAATTTATACCCGGCCCATTACTTTGTCGTGGCACCTCATGGCCTTGCCCCTCCCCTTCACTGATGTGACCATGAGATCATTTCATTGTCTCATTTGCACTCCACACCATCCTCCTTCCAAATCTACTTTGTTCCTGTTTGACCCTGAAGGAAAATTAACTACCTTCTAATGTGTTAAGGGCTTTTCAGGCAGTGTTAGGGTCCCTACCTGTGAGGTAGAAGGTCAGGTTTCAAGTCCCACCTGCACGAGAGGTGCCACGTCTGAACAGGCTGATCAGAAAACATCTCCATTCTGCTCATAACTGCTGCTGTCTTTGCCTTAATCCCTTTGTTACTGCTCCTGACTTGCTAAACCATACTTTATTCTCCATTTTTAATGCCCTCAGTCTCAGCCAAAGCACAGTTCTGTTATCTAGTCCTTTTCAAATTCCAATCCGTTACATCAAAAGGATTCAGACTTGAATGTGCACAGGTTAAGGTTGCCATAGTCCCAGAAGACCCACAGGGCTGTTCTCTCATTAGGACAAGACAACAGAATCTGAGACTCTAATGTACATATGTGGCAGATAACCAGGTTAACAATTCATCAGAAGATCTGTCTGGATCATAAAACATATCTGGATTCTGATCTTTGCTGTTAAAACGGCTCACTATTCCAGAAAATGCCAGCTACCTTCCAATATAAGTCCACCTTTCCCAAAACTCCAATATTGATTGCCTCCAACCAGGATTACAACCAACTAGCACAGGAACAGGCCCCTCAGCCCACATGCCAGCACTGACACATTACACTGTTCTAAACAAATACTTTGGCCTCCACGCATTCTGTTTCCCTTTACCCCTATACACAGTCAGTACCCTTTACCTCTGCATGCAGTCTGCCTCCCTTTACCCCAGTACGGAGTCTGTCTCCCTTTATCCCTGTACGCAGTCTGCCTCCCTTTATTCCCTGCCTTTTCATGTATCCGTCAAAATGCCTCTTAAATGTAACGCTCTTACCTACTTCCACCACCTCCTCTGGCAGTGCATTCGAGGCAGTTATCACCTTCTGTGTAAAAATCTTACCTCTCACATCTCCGTTAAACCTACTCTCTCTTATCTAAACCTACATCCATTTGGAACTGTTATTTCTACCCTGGGGAATAAAACTCCCACTGTCCATTTTATCCCTGCTCTCATTATTTTGTTAACTTCTATCAGATCCCTCCTCAGTCTCTAATGTACACTTGAAAACAAACCAAGTTTGCCCAATCTCCCTTCATAGCTAATACCCACCAAACCAGGCAACATCCTGGCCATACAAGTAGCTAGGGTGGTAAAAAGGCATACTTGCCTTTATTGGTGGGGGATTGAGTACAAGAGTCACGACGTTGTGTCGTAGCTTTGTAAGACTGGTTAAGCCACACTAAGTATTACCAAAGGATTTAGCAGGAAACAGAGAGGCTGGAAACTTGGGCAGAGAAATGACAGATCAAATTTAATCTGGACAAATGTGAGGTGGTGTATTTTGGAAGATCTAACGCAGAGGGAAGTATACAGTAAATGGCTGTAATGCCCTTAAAGGCATTAATGTACAGAGGGACCTGGGTATAGGGATCCACAGTTCCCTGAAAGTGGCAGCACAAGTGGATATGGTGGTCAAGATAATGTATAGCCTTCAAGAAGAATGTGGAGGCTTTGGAGAGGATGCAGAAGGGAATGCTGTCTGGATTAGTGGGTTTCAGCTGTAAGGAGAGGATAGAAAAACTCAGGTTGTTTTTTCTGGAGCAGTGGAAACTGAAAGGAGATTGGATGGAAGTCTATAATATTATGAGACGCATAGATAGGGTTGCCGGTCAGAATCGTTCTCCTGGAGTTGAAATATCTAAACTAAGGGGCATGTATTTAAGGTGAGATGGGAAAATTGAAAGGAGCTGTGAGGGGCAAGTTTTTTTTTAAAATGCAGAGTGTGATACAGCCAGGGATGTTGGTGGAGGCAGAAACAACCGGGGCATTTATAAAACTTTTAGTTAAGTGGGTGAAATTGCAAGGCCTGGAGGGATATGCACCAAGGGCAGGCAGAAGGGATTTGTTTGGCACAACATTGTGGGCTGAGGGGCCCGTTCCTGCGCTGTATTTTTCTATGTTCTATGTTCTCAACCGTTTCTGTACCCTGAAGCCCCCACATCCTTCTTGAAGGCTATACATTATCTTGACCACCATATCCACTTGTGCTGCCACTTTCAGGGAACTGTGGATCCCTATACCCAGGTCCCTCTGTACATTAATGCCTTTAAGGGCATTACAGCCATTTACTGTATACTTCCCTCTGCATTAGATCTTCCAAAATACACCACCTCGCATTTGTCCAGATTAAATTTGATCTGTCATTTCTCTGCCCAAGTTTCCAGCCTCTGTTTCCTGTTAAATCCTTTGGCAATCCTCCTCACTACCTGCAGCTCCCTCAATCTTTGTGTTGTCTGCAAACTTACTAATCAGACCAACTAGATTCTCCTCCAAATCATTCATATATATCATAAACAACAGGGTTCCCAGCACTGACCCCTGCAGGGCACTACTGGTTATAGAGCTCCAGTCAGTAAAACTCTTCCAGCATTCCTCTTTATCTTCCATGGCCAAGGCAGTTCCGGAACCATCTTACCAGCTCACTGCTAACCCCACGTGACTTCCCCTTTTGTATTAGCCTGCCGTGAGGGATCTTGTCAAAGGCCTTGCTAAAGTCTATGTAGACAACATCCACCACCCTGCCCTCAATCATCTTTGTCACTTCCTCAAAAGACTCAAGTCAGGTTTGTGAGGCACAGCCTTCCCCACATAAAGCCATGCTGCCTATTGCTATTAAAGGTTTCCAAATGTGAGGAAATCCTATCCCTAAGAATCTTCTCCAATAATTTCCCTCTTCCTGACATAAGGCTCACAGGCCTGTAGTTTCCCTTAATCCAGCTTGCCAAGGATGTTTCGTGGCCCCCTTTAGCCTTCCTAGCAAGTTTCCAGCCCTCCTAACTTTTCTAATTTTTCTTTTAAGTCTTTCCTGCTTTCTTTGTATTCTTTGAGGGCTCTATCTTCAGTTTCCAAAAGCTTACAAATGCTTCCTTTTCCTTTTCGACTAAGCTGAGAATTGTCATCCAAGGTTCCTGAATCTGGCCATCCTTATCCTTCATCTTCACAGGAACATGCCGGTCCTGAACGCTAATCAACGAGCCTTTACAAACTTCCCACATACCAGAAGGGGATACACTCTCAAGCAGGTGCATTCCCCAGTTCCTGCCTGGCACAGTTAGCCTTCTCCCTGGTTTCGTATTTTTACCCGAGGGCTCCTCTTATCCTTCTCCATAAGTAATTTTAAACTGATGGAATCATGGTCATTGTTCCCAAAATGCTCCCCCACTACCACTTCAATCATGTGACCGGGCTCATTCCCCAATACCAGGCCTAGAATGGCCCCTTCCCTAATTGGACTATTTATGTATTGTTTCAAAACATCGTCCTGGAACAATTACAACCCCACCCAAGCCCCAAGCACTAAGCATGTTCAAAGTTTGAGAGAAGATTTGTAGTTCGGGTGCTCGTTGTTGTGGTTCTGTTCGCCGAGCTGGGAATTTGTGTTGCAGATGTTTCGTTCCCTGTCTAGGTGACATCCTCAGTGCTTGGGAGCCTCCTGCGAAGCGCTTCTGTGATCTTTCCTCTGGCATTTGTAGTGGTTTGTCTCTGCCACTTCCTGTTGTCAGTTCCAGCTGTCTGTTGCAGTGGCCGGTATATTGGGTCCAGGTTGATGTGCTTATTGATTGAATCTGTGGATGAGTGCCATGCTTCTAGGAATTCCCTGGCTGTTCTCTGTTTGGCTTGTCCTATAATAGTAGTGTTGTCCCAGTCGAATTCATGTTGCTTGTCATCTGTGTGTGTGGCTACTAAGGATGGCTGGTCGTGTCGTTTCGTGGCTAGTTGGTGTTCATGGATGCGGATTGTTAGCTGTCTTCCTGTTTGTCCTATGTAGTGTTTTGTGCATTCCTTGCATGGGATTTTGTACACTACGTTGGTTTTGCTCATGCTTGGTATCAGGTCCTTTGTCCTGGTGAGTTGTTGTCTGAGAGTGGCTGTTGGTTTGTGTGCTGTTATGAGTCCTAGTGCTCGCAGTAGTCTGGCTGTCAGTTCGGAAATGCTCTTGATGTATGGTAGTGTGGCTAGTCCTTTGGGTTGTGGCATGTCCTCATTCCATTGTCTTTCCCTTAGGCATCTGTTGATGAAATTGCGGGAGTATCCATTTTTGGCTAATACATTGTATAAGTGTTCTTCTTCCTCTTTTTGCAGTTCTGGTGTGCTGCAGTGTGTTGTGGCCCTTTTGAACAGTGTCTTGATGCAACTTCTTTTGTGTGTGTTGGGGTGGTTGCTTTCGTAGTTCAGGACTTGGTCTGTGTGTGTGTGGCTTTCCTGTAAACCTTTGTGGTGAATTCTCCGTTGGGTGTTCTCTGTACCATCACGTCTAGGAATGGGAGTTGGTTGTCCTTTTCTTCCTCTCTCGTGAATCGGATTCCTGTGAGTGTGGCGTTGATGATCTGGTGTGTGTTCTCTATTTCTGTGTTTTTAATTATTACAAAGGTGTCATCGACATATCTGACCCAGAGTTTGGGTTGAATTTGCGGTAAGACTGTTTGTTCTAATCTTTGCATTACCGCTTCTGCTATGAGTCCAGAGATGGGTGAGCCCATGCCGTTGATTTGTTCATATATTTGGTTGTTGAATGTGAAGTGTGTTGTGAGGCACAGTATGCCGTCTTTGTTGCTAGGTTACCCGTCTTGTCGTCTGTTCTGTATGTCCAGCAGGTTGGCTATTGTTTCTCTGGCTAGGGTTTTGTCGATAGAGGTGAACAGTGCCGTTACATCGAATGAGACCACAGTTCCTTCCTTGTCTATGTGTATATTTCTGGTGATGTCCGAGAATTCCTGTGTCGATTGTATAGATTGTCTGGATCCGCTGATCAGGTGTTTCAGTTTCTGCTGTAGTTCTTTGGCCAGTTTGTGTGATGGTGTCCCTGGTAGTGATACTATGGGTCTGAGTGGAATGTCTGGTTTGTGCACTTTGGGTAGTCCATAGAATGTGGGGATATTATTGCTTTCAGGTTTCATTCTTTGTACATCAAACCTGGTTATTTGTCTGTTTTTTTGTAGATTCCTCAGTGTGTTGTTTATCCTATTGGTGAGCTGTGGGGTGGGGTCAAACTCCCTCTTTTGGTAGGTGTTGGTATCTGCAAGTAGTTGTTGCGCTTTCTGGATGTACTCTGCTTTGTCCAGGATGACCGTCATTCTGCCTTTGTCTGCTGGTAGTATGATTATGTTCTTATCGTTTCTTAGTGATTTTAGTGCTTCCCTCTCCTTGGTGTTGAGGTTATGTGTTTGTCTTTTTTGTTATCAGCGGTACGATACTTTGTCTCACTGCTTGTTGTGTCTCTTCTGTCAGTCCATTGTTCCTGAGTGTGCATTCTAGTGCTGCTAGGAAGTCTGCTGTCTTGGCATCCCTGTGGTTGTAGTTGAGTCCCTTGGCCAGTATTGTTCTTTCCATGTCTGTGAGCTGTCTGTGGGAGAGGTTTTTAACCCAGGTGTGTGTTGTGGTGTCCTCTCTGTTGTGTGTTAGTTTGGCCATTTTTTTCTTTGAGTGCCGTTTTTTTTGCGGTGTGTGGTCCTGTTCTGCCCTATGGTGACGGCCTGTTCTATGGTCCGGGTCCATTCCTGATTGGTGGATCTGAAATTAACGATTTTTGGCGCGCAATTTCTTGTCTGTATTTGTGTAGTCTGTTGTGTGCGTCTGTAATCATTACCTGGATCATCCTGAATCCGTTCTGTCTGGCTGTGTCCCTGGCTTGTGGGTTGTTGACTGATGGTCTGTATCTGACACATGGTGGAAGGATTCGATTCTTTCGGCATTCATGCAGGAACCGGAGTTGTTCGTATGTGGCACTTAGGTGGTTGGCACAGGATTCCCATTTCCTGGCTTGTCTTAGCGTCTCTCGCCCGTAGGTGTTCAAAGTTTGTTAGAAGATTTGTAGCTTGGGTGTTCGTTGTTGTGGTTGTGTTCGCCGAGCTGGGAATTTATGTTGCAGACGTTTCATCCCCTGTCTAGGTGACATCCTCAGTGCTTGGGAGCCAGACTACTGCGACCACTAGGACTCATAACAGCACACAAACCAACAGCCACTCTCAGAAACAACTCACCAGGACGAAGGACCCGATACCCAGCATGAGCAAAACCAATGTAGTGTACAAAATCCCATGCAAGGACTGTCCAAAACACTACATAGGACAAACAGGAAGACAGCTAACGATCCGCATCCATGAACACCAACTAGCCACGAAACGACACGACCAGCTATCCTCAGTAGCCACACACACAGATGACAAGCAACATGAATTCGACTGGGACAACACTACTATTATAGGACAAGCCAAACAGAGAACAGCCAGGGAATTCCTAGAAGCATGGCACTCATCCACAGATTCAATCAATAAGCACATCGACCTGGACCCAATATACCGACCACTGCAGCGGACAGCTGGAACTGACAACCGGAAGCGGCAGATTCAAACCACTACAAATGCCAGAGGAAAGATCACAGAAGTGCTTCACAGGAGGCTCCCAAGCACTGAGGATGTCACCTAGACAGGGGACGAAACGTCTGCAACACAAATTCCCAGCTCAGCGAAAAGAACCACCACAACTGAGCATGTCCCAGTCAATATAGGGGAACCTGTTTTTATGTTCCTACTGTGCTATTAAATGACTCTTAAAATGACCAGTGTGTTTCCTTTGATGTACAATCCCTCCATGAGCATTCATATTATCATGACTGACCACAACATCCTCTTTCTTTCCTAGTCCCACCTACCATTAGCATGAACATGGCTGGAATCCACAGCAACATCCCCCATGTCCCTCCGTAACTGCTCCAGCTGCTCCTCTTTCTTCTTCACCTCTGCCTCAGCCTGGAACACAGCAGAACAACATGGATGAAGCAGACTGAGCAAGGGGGCCAGAGTGAAGGTACTGGGTCCTGTTCTCTCTGCCGAACAATGCACTCACCAGATCCTGCCGCAGTCTCTCATAATGTGGTCGATATTCACTGTGGGGAGATGAACAGAGTTTAAATAACTAGTATCACAATCTGTCACCTAACAGCATGAAACCAGAGTCTCCCCTCAGGGTGTACACACACAATCAACCCCCTGTACATCTCTCATGCACAGACACCCTCTTGATCCTAAGTCATAACATCATTTCCCCATTAACCATCACATAAAGACAGTCCTTGTAACCCAGGTCAGTGGCAGCTCCGGGGATACACTCTCAGCTGAAGGTATTTCAGGCTGAGACACCCAGATACCCAGGCCCAACTCTGCATCTGGGTTTAGGACCTCCATCCCTGTGAGTAAAGTTACTGTTTCTTCTCAATCTCATCAACACCCACCCAAATATCATCTCTGTGCTCACGTTTCATACTCAGCTGCAGCATCAGCGACCTGCTGGAGAAAGCCATCCATCCCAGTGCCATCCACTGCGGAAACGCCAACCACCTGACAGAAACAACAAGAGTTAGAGAACAGCCAAGAGGCCAAATGTCAGTCCACCCTTGTCTTCCTGTACCTCCACCGACACCCCACTTTCTGGTGTAACCACATACCAACACAATATTCAATAAAGAGGGAAGAGAGGGGTTTAATGCAGAGTCTGATCCCACCCCAATGAAATTGTCAGCAAAGCAGATTGGACAGCAGAGAATTGTATCATGTCTCCTCTCTTTACTTCAGTACTGCTCATTATCAATAGAATGTAACAGACTTCATGGTGGCCATTTGGCCCACCATGACTATTCCAGCTCCTTGAGTGGGCTTTGCAATTAGTGCAACTCTCAAGTACATGACAGGTGGGTAGAGTAGGCTATACACAGCCTGACAAGCCTAACCTGCCATTCACCATAATCACGACTGACCTCGGGCTTCAACTCCACATTACTGCCCACTCCCTAAGTCATCTCATTTCCAAGACCCAACAATCTGCCTAAAACCCTACCAAGGAACATAATCAATTATACAGCATCCACTGCGATCCCTATACCTCACCTCACGGGGTGCAGCCACAAAATCTGCTTCAGCTGGAACATTCCCAATTGTAACTAACCTAGTTTCTTGCTCCAGTAATTAACCGAAGATTGGAAAACTGCTAATGTAATATCTTTATTTAAAAAGAGACAAAAAAAAGGTAATTATAGGCTAGTTAGTTTAGCACAAAGAACAGTACAGCATAGACCAGGCCCTTGGGCCCACCAAAACTGCAGAGAGATATGATGCTTTTCTCAACTAAGAAACATTTTCCCTCTCCACACTCCATTTTCCCTGTCGACTCATGTATCTGTCAAGATGCCTTAGATGTTATTCCTGGATCTGCTTCCATCTCTCCTATCAGCACATTCCAGGCACTGAACACCCTCTGTGTAAAACCTATTCCCTTTTACCCCAAACCGATGTCTTCTGTGTTGATATTTCTAACCTGGAGAAAAGACTTTGACTATCCACTCTATCCATGCTTCTCTCAGTATTGTAAGCTTTTATCAGATTGTTTCTCATCCTTCAACGTTCAAGTGAAAACAAACCAAGTTTGTCCAATCTCTCCTTACGGTTAATACCCTTCAAACCTGGCAACATCCTGGTAAACTGTTCCTGTATTCTCTACAAAACCTCCACATCTGTTGCGGGGAAACGTAAATGTTAATTGCAAAGGAAGCAAAAGCACAACATTTGGAAACCCATAATAAATTCAAGCAGCGTCGGCAAAGGTTAAAGAAAGGCAATAGTGCCTGATGAATGTATTACAGATTTCTGAGGTATCAAGGAGAGATAAAAGGGTTTCAGTCAATGTAATATATTTAGTTTTCCAAAGACGTTTGATAAGATACTGCAAATAAGGTGATTTAATGAGATAAGAACCCATGGTTTTGGCATAGTGCATTAGAATAGATTGAGGAACAAAAACAAAAATTGCTGGAAAAGCTCAGCAGGTCAGGAGAGAAATCAGAGTTAACCTTTCAGGTTGAACACAACACAATAGATTACATCAAAAAGGTGCAATGCTGGAAAAGCCCATCCAGTCAGGCAGCATCCGAGGAGCAGGAGAGTCAACACTTCAAGCATAAGCTCTTCATCAGGAATGTGAAGACTCTCCTGCTCCTCAGATGCTGCCTGACCAGTTGTGCTTTTCCAGCGCCACACTTTTTGACTCTGATCTCCAGCATCTGCAGTCCTCACTTTCTCCTATACAACAGATTGAGGATTGGTTAACTAATAGAAGTCAAAGAACTGGAAATGGGGTGGGGGGGGGCATTTTCAAAAGGCAGCCTGTAACTATTAGTCATGAAAGGACACTTTGCTTGGAGCAGCAGTGGGACCTGGGCAGCAGCACTATAATCTGTACATATTCCTCACATTACCATGATCAAGGGAACCTGGACTGTAGCTTTAGGGTACAGGACCTTGAGTGTAGGGAGGATTCCTCCCAGATGCAAGGGTACGTGATGTCTCTGATCGTGTTTTCCGGGTCCTTAAGGGGGAGGGGGAGCAGCCCCAGATCGTGGTCCACGTTGGCACCAATGACATGGGTAGGAAGAGGGGTGAGGATGTTAGGCAGGCTTTCAGGGAGCTAGGTTGGAAGCTCAGAGTTAGAACAAACAGAGTTATTGTCTCTGGTTTGTTACCCGTGCCATGTGATAGAGAGTCGAGGAATAGGGAGAGAGAAGAGTTAAATGCGTGGCTACAGGGATGGTGCAGGAGGGAGGGATTCCGGTTTCTGGATAACTGGGGTTCTTTCTGGGGAAGGTGGGACCTCTATAAACAGGATGGTCTCCACCTGAACCTGAGGGGCATCAGTATCCTTGGGGGGAGGTTTGTTAGTGCTCTTTGGGAGGGTTTAAACTAACTCTGCAGGGGCATGGGAACCTGGACTGTAGCTTTAGGGTACAGGACCTTGAGTGTAGGGAGGTTAGGAACATGGCATCGATCTCGAAGGAGAGTGCCGGTAAACAGGAAGGTGGCTTGAAGTGTGTATACTTCAATGCCAGAAGTATAAGAAATAAGGTAGGTGAACTTGCAGCGTGGGTTGGTACCTGGGACTTCGATGTTGTGGCTATTACAGAGACGTGGGTAGAACAGGGACAGGAATGGCTATTGCAGGTTCCAGGGTTTAAATGTTTTAGTAGGGTCAGAGGTGGGGGTAAAAGAGGGGGAGATGTGGCATTGCTTGTCAAGGATAGTATTACAGCGGTGGAAAGGACAATGGATGAAGACTCGCCATCTGACGTAGTTTGGGCTGAGGTTAGAATTAGGAAAGGTGAGGTCACCCTGTTAGGAGTTTTCTACAGGCCTCCTAATAGTCCGAGAGACGTAGAGGAAAGGATTGCGAGGATGATTCAGGAGAAGAGTGAAAGTAATAAGGTGGATGTTATGGGGGACTTAAACTTCCCAGATATTGACTGGGAAAGCTATAGTTCGAGTTTGTTAGATGGGTCGGTGTTTGTCCAATGTGTGCAGGAGGGTTTCCTGACACAATATGTAGACAGGCCAACAAGAGGTGAAGCCATACTGGATTTGGTTCTAGGTAACGAACCAGGCCAGGTGTTAGACTTGGAGGTAGGTGAGCACTTCGGGGACAGTGACCACAACTCGGTGACTTTTACTCTAGTGATGGAGAGGGATAAGTGTGCACTGCAGGGCAACAGTTATAGCTGGGGGCAGGGAAATTATGATGCGGTGAGGCATGACTTAGGATGTGTGGATTGGAAAAATAGGCTTCAAGGGATGAACACAAATGATATGTGGAGCTTGTTCAAGGAGCAGCTATTGGGTGTCCTTGATAAGTATGTACCAGTCAGGCAGGGAGGAAAAGGTCTTGTGAGGGAGCCGTGGTTTAATAAGGAATTGGAATCCCTTGTAAAAGGGAAGAGGGTGGCCTATGTAAAGATGAGGCGTGAAGGTTCAGTTGGGGCGATTGAGAGTTATAAGGTAGCCAGGAAGGATCTAAAGAGAGAGCTAAGAGCAGCGAGAAGGGGATATGAAAAGTCCTTGGTTGGTAGGATTAGGGAAAACCCTAAGGCTTTCTATAGGTATGTCAGGAATAAAAGGATGACTAGGGTGGGTATCGGTCCAGTCAAGGATAGTAGTGGGAAGTTGTGCGTGGAGGCAGAGGAGATTGGAGAGATACTAAATCAATACTTTTCGTCAGTATTCACTCAGGAACAGGACATTGTTGCTGATGTGAATATTGAGTCACAATTAATTAGAATGGATGGCTTTGAGGTATGTAGGGAAGAGATGTTGGAAATTCTGGAAAGAGTGAAAATAGATAAGTCCCCTGGGCCTGATGGCATCTATCCTAGGATTCTCTGGGAAGCTAGGGAGGAGATTGCAGAGGCATTGGCCTTGATTTTTATGTCATCGTTGTCTACAGGAATAGTGCCAGATGACTGGAGGATAGCAAATGTGGTCCCCTTGTTCAAGAAGGGGAGTAGGGACAGCCCTAGTAACTATGGGCCAGTGAGTCTCACTTCTGTTGTGGGCAAAGTCTTAGAGAGAATTGTAAGGGATAGGATTTATGAACATCTGGATAGGAATAATGTGATCAAGGATAGTCAGCATGGTTTTGTGAAGGGCAGGTCGTGCCTCACAAACCTTATTGAATTCTTCGAGAAGGTGACCAAGGAAGTGGACGAGGGTAAAGCAATAGATGTGGTGTATATGGATTTTAGCAAGGCGTTCGATAAGGTACCCCATGGTAGGCTAATGCAAACATTACAGAGGTATGGCATTGACGGTGCATTAGAGGTTTGGATTAGGAATTGGCTGGCTGGAAGGAGTAGAGGGTAGTAGTTGATGGTAAAGGTTCATCTTGGAGTGCAGTTACTAGCGGTGTTCCACAAAGATCTGTTTTGGGACCATTGCTGTTTGTCATTTTTATAAATGACCTGGAGGAGGGGCTTGAAGGCTGGGTGAGCAAGTTTGTGGATGATACGAAAGTCGGGGGAGTTGTGGACAGCGAAGAAGGATGTGGCAGGTTACAGCGGGATATAGATAAGCTGCAGAGCTGGGCAGAAAGGTGGCAAATGGAGTTCAATGTCGCTAAGTGTGAGGTGATTCACTTTGGTAGGAATAACAAGAAGATGGATGACTGGGCTAATGGTAGACTACTTGGTCGTGTGGATGAGCAGAGGGATCTTGGTGTCCATGTACACAGATCTCTGAAAGTTGCCACCCAGGTAAATAGTGCGGGGAAAAAGGCATATGGCGTACTGGGCTTTATTGGTAGAGGAATTGAGTTCCGGAGTCCTGAGGTCATGTTGCAGTTGTATAAGACTCTGGTGCGGCCTTATCTGGAGTATTGTGTACAGTTCTGGTCGCCATACTATAGGAAGGATGTGGAGGCATTGGAACGAGTGCAGAGGAGGTTTACCAGGATGTTGCCTGGCATGGTAGGAAGATCGTATGAGGAAAGGCTGAGGCACTTGGGGCTGTTCTCATTGGAGAAAAGAAGGTTTAGGGGTGACTTGATAGAGGTGTACAAGATGATTAGGGGTTTAGATAGGGTTGACAGAGAGAACCTTTTTCCGCGTATGGAGTCAGCTGTTACTAGGGGACACAGCTTTAAATTAAGGGGAGGTTGGTATAGGACAGATGTTAGGGGTAGATTCTTTACTCAGCGGGTTGTGAGTTCATGGAATGCCCTGCCAGTATCAGTGGTGTACTCTCCCTCTTTATGGTCATTTAAACGGGCATTGGATAAGCATATGGAGGTTATTGGGCTAGTGTAGGTTAGGTAGGCTTCGGTCGGCGCAACATCGAGGGCCGAAGGGCCTGTACTGCGCTGTATTTTTCTATGTTCTAAGTCAGGGTCAGTCCTTTTCTTCAACAAGTGCAGAAGGTGGGGCATAGACACTAACCATGCAAGGCTGACATAGTGAAGCTACAAAACAAACCACTACACAGACGAAACAGCAAAGGCAGGAACTTACAGAAATAGATCCGATCAAAGACCTGTCACATCTCGTTATGACGGTTGCATTTCATGGAGGAGCATGCTCAAGGTGTTGAACTGCCTTTTCCTGCTCCTAGTCCTTACCTACCTACCTTACCCTGATTGATGGTAAATAATTCAGTGACCTACTAGGAGAGTAAACTCCATGATCATCCCATCCTTAATAATGGTGTAGCCCTGCACAATACAAAAGGCAAAACTAAAGCATTTCCATCCAGCTTTAACCAGAAGTACAAACTGAGTGACCTATTTTGGCTTCTTAGTTTCCAGCCAATGTGATACACACTGCATGATATCAAAAAAAAAAACAGCTGAAGGCACTGGGTACTGAAAAGCCTGCGGATCCCAAATATTCAGGTAATAATACAAACAATTTGTGCTTCAGAACTAGCCACATCCCTAGAAAAGCTGCTTCACTGTATCTTTAGGAATGGCATTTACCTGGCAATATGAAAAACTGCCCATTTATGTTCTGTACAAAAAGCTGAACAAATTCAATCGATCTAATTCGCATCCTATTCGTCAAAGTTTGAACATCAGTAAGTGATGGACGGTGTGGATGGTGGGCATTGCTGGCTGGCCAGCATTTATTACCCCTCTCTAGTTGTCCTTGAGAATTTGGGGGTGAGCTGCCTTCTTGAACCACTGCAGTCCACCCACTGTGGGGTTGACCCACAATGCAATTAGGGAGGGAACTCCAAGAGTTTGGCCCAGAGACAGTAAAGGCAAATTATTTCCAAGTCAGGATGGTGAGTGGCTTGAAGGGGAGCTTGCATGTGGCGGTGTCCCCATGTATGTGCTATCCTGTCCTTCCAGATCGAAGCAGTTGCGGGTTTGGAAGGTGCTAAAGATGTTTGGTGAGTTTCTGCAGTGCATCTTGTCGACAGTACACACTGTTGCCATTACTGTGCATCAGTGAGGGAGAGAGTGGGGGTGTGTGGATTTGGTGCAGGCTGCTTCATCCTGGACGGTGCCAAGCTTCTTGAGTATTGTTGGAGCTGCCCCCATTCAGGCAAATTGGGAGTATCCCACACAGTCCTGACTTGCGCCTTGTAGCTGGTGGTCAGGCTTCGGCGAGTCAGGAGGTGAGTTCCTCCCTGCAGTATCCCTAGTGTCTGACCTGTTCTTGGAGCCACTGTGTTTATGTGGTGAGTCCAGTTGAGTTTCTGACCAAGGAGTTACCATTGTTTTGGATTCTCTTGGCTCTATCACTTGCTTCTTATGCTGTTTAGCACAGACAGTCCTGTTTGGTGGCTTCACCATGTTGACACCTTATCTTCAGGTACACCTGGTGTTGCTCCTCCTGCACCCTCCATTGCACCAGGGTCAATCTCCTGGCCTGATAGTAATGGTTGACTAGGGGATATTCTGAGTTATAAGGTTATAGATTAACTAGTGTACAATTCTGCTGCTTTTGATGGCCCATAGCGCAAATGGATGCCCAGATTTGAGTTGCTAGATCTGTTTGTAACCTGTCCCATTTAGCACAGTGACAGTGCCACATAATACAACAGATGGTATCCTCAATGTGAACAGAGGAGTGATATTGTGGAGGCCTGAACTCACGGGGAAACTTTGTGAAACTCTCCACTGGATGGAATGATGCCAAGCACCCTCTTATACCAATTTATATTTAGGGACATAGACTTTGGGTTTCCTTTTGTTGGCTGATGTTCTCATATTCTCTCTGCCCTTCAGCTCTCTGTTCGTTTCTGTATGCATCACGGCTCAGGACTATCATGAACCCAACAGTTAGGATAAGTTAGTTCTAGAGAATGACGAGAAAACAGAGTCTGAACATAACTTCCAATTAACATGACGTGAGACAGAATAAAATTGGAGACGAGGAGGGTATAACGGAGAAGGATTCAGGATGTACTTGAATTTGCAGGCAGTTTACCCGGAGCTGACTGTAGAACTCATCCAGGACAAGACTCATGGAACGGGTCAGATTACTGGCAAAAGTCGTCTCCTGGTTCAGTGCATCCTGAAAAGTTTCAAAATCTTTCATCCACTCCACGGCAAAGGAATGATCAACAATATCAATCTAAAGTCACAGGAACAAGGTAATGATCAGTGTACAGTCAAAGCAACTGGGTAATGGTCAGTGTAAAATCATAGCAACAAGGTAACGATCAGAGTATAGAAACAAGGTAATGATCAGCGTCCAGTCACAGGAACAGGATAATGATCACAGGACAGTCACAGGAACAGGGTAATGATCAGGGTCCAGTCACAGGAACAGGGTAATGATCAGGGTCCAGTCACAGGAACAGGATAATGATCAGGGTCCAGTCACAGGAACAGGATAATGATCAGGGTCCAGTTACAGGAACAGGATAATGATCACAGGACAGTTACAGGAACAGGGTAATGATCACAGGACAGTTACAGGAACAGGATAATGATCACAGGACAGTTACAGGAACAGGGTAATGATCAGCGTCCAGTTACAGGAACAGGGTAATGATCAGCGTCCAGTTACAGGAACAGGATAATGATCAGCGTCCAGTCATAGGAACAGGGTAATGATCAGCGTCCAGTTACAGGAACAGGATAATGATCACAGGACAGTTACAGGAACAGGGTAATGATCAGCGTCCAGTTACAGGAACAGGATAATGATCACAGGACAGTTACAGGAACAGGGTAATGATCACAGGACAGTTACAGGAACAGGGTAATGATCAGCGTCCAGTTACAGGAACAGGGTAATGATCAGCGTCCAGTTACAGGAACAGGATAATGATCACAGGACAGTTACAGGAACAGGGTAATGATCACAGGACAGTTACAGGAACAGGATAATGATCACAGGACAGGCACAGGAACAGGGTAATGATCAGCGTCCAGTTACAGGAACAGGATAATGATCACAGGACAGTTACAGGAACAGGATAATGATCACAGGACAGTTACAGGAACAGGGTAATGATCAGCGTCCAGTTACAGGAACAGGGTAATGATCACAGGACAGTTACAGGAACAGGGTAATGATCAGCGTCCAGTTACAGGAACAGGGTAATGATCACAGGACAGTTACAGGAACAGGGTAATGATCACAGGACAGTTACAGGAACAGAGTAATGATCACAGGACAGGCACAGGAACAGGGTAATGATCACAGGACAGTTACAGGAACAGGGTAATGATCACAGGACAGTTACAGGAACAGGGTAATGATCACAGGACAGGCACAGGAACAGGGTAATGATCAGCGTCCAGTTACAGGAACAGGGTAATGATCACAGGACAGTCACAGGAACAGGGTAATGATCAGCGTCCAGTTACAGGAACAGGATAATGATCACAGGACAGTTACAGGAACAGGGTAATGATCAGGGTCCAGTTACAGGAACAGGGTAATGATCACAGGACAGTTACAGGAACAGGGTAATGATCACAGGACAGTTACAGGAACAGGGTAATGATCAGCGTCCAGTTACAGGAACAGGATAATGATCAGCGTCCAGTTACAGGAACAGGGTAATGATCACAGGACAGTTACAGGAACAGGGTAATGATCACAGGACAGTTACAGGAACAGGGTAATGATCACAGGACAGTTACAGGAACAGGGTAATGATCACAGGACAGTTACAGGAACAGGGTAATGATCACAGGACAGTTACAGGAACAGGGTAATGATCAGCGTCCAGTTACAGGAACAGGATAATGATCACAGGACAGTTACAGGAACAGGGTAATGATCACAGGACAGGCACAGGAACAGGGTAATGATCAGGGTCCAGTCACAGGAACAGGGTAATGATCACAGGACAGTTACAGGAACAGGGTAATGATCAGCGTCCAGTTACAGGAACAGGGTAATGATCAGCGTCCAGTTACAGGAACAGGATAATGATCACAGGACAGTTACAGGAACAGGATAATGATCACAGGACAGTTACAGGAACAGGGTAATGATCAGCGTCCAGTTACAGGAACAGGGTAATGATCACAGGACAGTTACAGGAACAGGGTAATGATCAGCGTCCAGTTACAGGAACAGGGTAATGATCACAGGACAGTTACAGGAACAGGGTAATGATCACAGGACAGTTACAGGAACAGAGTAATGATCACAGGACAGGCACAGGAACAGGGTAATGATCACAGGACAGTTACAGGAACAGGGTAATGATCACAGGACAGGTACAGGAACAGGGCAATGATCACAGGACCGGCACAGGAACAGGGTAATGATCAGCGTCCAGTTACAGGAACAGGGTAATGATCACAGGACAGTCACAGGAACAGGGTAATGATCAGCGTCCAGTTACAGGAACAGGATAATGATCACAGGACAGTTACAGGAACAGGGTAATGATCAGGGTCCAGTTACAGGAACAGGGTAATGATCACAGGACAGTTACAGGAACAGGGTAATGATCAGCGTCCAGTTACAGGAACAGGATAATGATCAGCGTCCAGTTACAGGAACAGGATAATGATCACAGGACAGTTACAGGAACAGGGTAATGATCACAGGACAGTTACAGGAACAGGGTAATGATCACAGGACAGTTACAGGAACAGGGTAATGATCACAGGACAGTTACAGGAACAGGGTAATGGTCACAGGACAGTTACAGGAACAGGGTAATGATCAGCGTCCAGTTACAGGAACAGGATAATGATCACAGGACAGTTACAGGAACAGGGTAATGATCACAGGACAGGCACAGGAACAGGGTAATGATCAGGGTCCAGTCACAGGAACAGGGTAATGATCACAGGACAGTTACAGGAACAGGGTAATGATCACAGGACAGTTACAGGAACAGGGTAATGATCACAGGACAGTTACAGGAACAGGGTAATGATCAGCGTCCAGTTACAGGAACAGGGTAATGATCACAGGACAGGCACAGGAACAGGGTAATGATCACAGGACAGGCACAGGAACAGGGTAATGATCACAGGACAGTTACAGGAACAGGGTAATGATCAGCGTCCAGTTACAGGAACAGGGTAATGATCACAGGACAGTTACAGGAACAGGGTAATGATCACAGGACAGGCACAGGAACAGGGTAATGATCACAGGACAGTTACAGGAACAGGGTAATGATCAGCGTCCAGTTACAGGAACAGGGTAATGATCACAGGACAGTTACAGGAACAGGGTAATGATCACAGGACAGGCACAGGAACAGGGTAATGATCACAGGAGAGTTACAGGAACAGGGTAATGATCAGCGTCCAGTTACAGGAACAGGGTAATGATCACAGGACAGTTACAGGAACAGGGTAATGATCACAGGACAGTCACAGGAACAGGGTAATGATCACAGGACAGTTACAGGAACAGGGTAATGATCACAGGACAGTTACAGGAACAGGGTAATGATCACAGGACAGTTACAGGAACAGGGTAATGATCACAGGACAGGCACAGGAACAGGGTAATGATCAGGGTCCAGTCACAGGAACAGGGTAATGATCACAGGACAGTTACAGGAACAGGGTAATGATCACAGGACAGGCACAGGAACAGGGTAATGATCACAGGACAGGCACAGGAACAGGGTAATGATCACAGGACAGTTACAGGAACAGGGTAATGATCACAGGACAGTTACAGGAACAGGGTAATGATCAGCGTCCAGTTACAGGAACAGGATAATGATCACAGGACAGTTACAGGAACAGGGTAATGATCACAGGACAGTTACAGGAACAGGATAATGATCACAGGACAGTTACAGGAACAGGGTAATGATCACAGGACAGGCACAGGAACAGGGTAATGATCACAGGACAGTTACAGGAACAGGGTAATGATCACAGGACAGTCACAGGAACAGGGTAATGATCACAGGACAGTCACAGGAACAGGGTAATGATCACAGGACAGGCACAGGAACAGGGTAATGATCACAGGACAGGCACAGGAACAGGGTAATGATCACAGGACAGTTACAGGAACAGGGTAATGATCACAGGACAGTTACAGGAACAGGGTAATGATCACAGGACAGGCACAGGAACAGGGTAATGATCACAGGACAGGCACAGGAACAGGGTAATGATCACAGGACAGTTACAGGAACAGGGTAATGATCAGGGTCCAGTCACAGGAACAGGGTAATGATCACAGGACAGTTACAGGAACAGGGTAATGATCACAGGACAGGCACAGGAACAGGGTAATGATCATAGGACAGTTACAGGAACAGGATAATGATCAGGGTCCAGTCACAGGAACAGGGTAATGATCACAGGACAGTTACAGGAACAGGGTAATGATCACAGGACAGTTACAGGAACAGGGTAATGATCACAGGACAGTTACAGGAACAGGGTAATGATCACAGGACAGGCACAGGAACAGGGTAATGATCACAGGACAGGCACAGGAACAGGGTAATGATCACAGGACAGTTACAGGAACAGGGTAATGATCAGGGTCCAGTCACAGGAACAGGGTAATGATCACAGGACAGTTACAGGAACAGGGTAATGATCACAGGACAGTTACAGGAACAGGGTAATGATCAGCGTCCAGTTACAGGAACAGGGTAATGATCACAGGACAGTTACAGGAACAGGGTAATGATCACAGGACAGGCACAGGAACTGGGTAATGATCACAGGACAGTTACAGGAACAGGGTAATGATCACAGGACAGGCACAGGAACAGGGTAATGATCACAGGACAGTTACAGGAACAGGGTAATGATCAGCGTCCAGTTACAGGAACAGGGTAATGATCACAGGACAGGCACAGGAACAGGGTAATGATCACAGGACAGTTACAGGAACAGGGTAATGATCAGCGTCCAGTTACAGGAACAGGGTAATGATCACAGGACAGGCACAGGAACAGGGTAATGATCACAGGACAGTTACAGGAACAGGGTAATGATCACAGGACAGTTACAGGAACAGGGTAATGATCAGCGTCCAGTTACAGGAACAGGATAATGATCACAGGACAGTTACAGGAACAGGGTAATGATCACAGGACAGGCACAGGAACAGGATAATGATCAGCATCCAGTTACAGGAACAGGATGACAAACAGCTTCCAGTCACAAGAACAGGATAATGATCAGCGTCCAGTTACAGGAACAGGATAATGATCACAGGACAGTTACAGGAACAGGATAATGATCACAGGAACAGGGTAATGAGCACGTCCAATCACAGGAACACGGTAATGATCACAGGACAGTCACAGGAACACGGTAATGATCGGGTCCAGTCACAGCAACAGGGTCATGATCAGGAACAGGGTAACGATCAGCGTCCAGTCACAGGAACAGGGTAATGATCAGTGTATAGTCACAGGAACAGGGTAATGAGCAGTGCACAGTCACAGGAACAGGGTAACGATCAGCGTCCAGTCACAGGAACAGGGTAACGATCAGCGTCCAGTCACAGGAACAGGGTAATGATCAGTGTATAGTCACAGGAACAGGGTAATGATCAGTGTATAGTCACAGGAACAGGGTAATGATCAGTGTATAGTCACAGGAACAGGGTAATGAGCAGTGCACAGTCACAGGAACAGGGTAACGATCAGCGTCCAGTCACAGGAACAGGGTAATGATCAATGTATAGTCACAGGAACAGGGTAATGATCAGCGTCCAGTCACAGGAACAGGGTAATGATCACAGGACAGTCACAGGAACACGGTAATGATCACAGGACAGTCACAGGAACACGGTAATGATCGGGTCCAGTCACAGGAACAGGGTCATGATCAGGAACAGGGTAACGATCAGCGTCCAGTCACAGGAACAGGGTAATGATCAGTGTATAGTCACAGGAACAGGGTAATGATCAGTGTATAGTCACAGGAACAGGGTAATGATCAATGTATAGTCACAGGAACAGGGTAATGATCAGTGCACAGTCACAGGAACAGGGTAACGATCAGCGTCCAGTCACAGGAACAGGGTAATGATCAGTGTATAGTCACAGGAACAGGGTAATGAGCAGTGCACAGTCACAGGAACAGGGTAACGATCAGCGTCCAGTCACAGGAACAGGGTAATGAGCAGCGTCCAGTCACAGGAACAGGGTAACGATCAGCGTCCAGTCACAGGAACAGGGTAACGATCAGTGTATAGTCACAGGAACAGGGTAATGATCAATGTATAGTCACAGGTGCAAGGTCATGATCAGTGCACAGTCACAGGAACATGGTAATGATCAGTGTATAGTCACAGGAACAGGGTAATGATCAGTGCACAGTCACAGGAACAGGGTAATGATCAGTGTATAGTCACAGGAACAGGGTAACGATCAGCGTCCAGTCACAGGAACAGGGTAATGATCAGTGCACAGTCACAGGAACAGGGTAACGATCAGCGTCCAGTCACAGGAACAGGGTAATGATCAGTGCACAGTCACAGGAACAGGGTAACGATCAGCGTCCAGTCACAGGAACAGGGTAATGATCAGTGCACAGTCACAGGAACAGGGTAACGATCAGCGTCCAGTCACAGGAACCGGGTAATGATCAATGTATAGTCACAGGTGCAAGGTCATGATCAGTGCACAGTCACAGCAACTGGATATCTCCTGCATTAAAAAAGACCAGGAGGCTCCAGGCATAACAAACCGCTTGTTCAAGATGTTAATTTACCCACTCATCACATTTCCAACAACTGCATGCAGTGGCTACACAGCTCCCTCCCCTTACATCACCCCCGAAGCCAATCTCCACATGATGATCACTGCTTAACCTGTCCTCACCCATACCCTGAACTTCTCTCCATATCCTTTCAGCTCATTTTTTTCAAAAGCCACTCATATCCTCAACCCCAATTAACTTTGTGCATGTCCGTCAAGTATTTCTCGGCACTGTCCCATACGTTTCTACTTACCGGAGAGGTTAGATGTACAGTAAAACTCAACCTGTGTTATCCCAACAAATATTCCCAGGACAAGTACAGAACTGTTCAGGTATACCTGTAAAGCTCCCTCAATACTGTGCCTATCAAGCAGTACTGCACGGGATAGTTAAAGAGTAAAGCTCTGTCTACTCTTTTAAAGACACTGGCCCCATTCCCAGGGACAACACGTGGTTAGACAGAGAAGAACCAGGAGCAGGAGTTCACAATTCAGCCCCTTGAGCCACAGATTCAAAACCCTTTGGAAGTCATTCTTCCTCATCTCTGTTTTAAATCTGCCACCCTTTCTCCTCAAACTATGACCTCACATTCTACATTACCCCACATAAACAAGCATTCTCTCAATGTCTACTTTGTCAATCTCCTTCAGATATACGTCTCAGTTAGATTTTGTTTCATTATTCCAAACTCCAGCAAGAATAATCCTAAACTGCTGACTTTCTGCCCAAAGCAAACCCCTCCTCTCTGGAATTAATCGAGTGAACTCCTCTGAATTGTCTCCAACGCAATTACATCCCTCCCCAAGAAAGGAGACCAGAGTTGTAAGCAATACTCCAGCCGGCTGTATAATTGAAGGGACATTTCCCCAGTTTTATTCTTTAAGCAATAAATGACAAACCCCCGGCTGCCTTCCTTATTACCAGCTGTATCTGCATAATAGTTCTCTCTGATTAACATATGGGGACACCCAGATCCCTCTGCACCAAAGCACTCTGACATTTCTCTACACTTAGATAATAAGCTGCCTTTCTATTCTCCAATTCAAATGAATAACTTCGCATTTATCCACATTAAACTCAAGAATACAGAATAAAGCTCCCTCTATATTGTCCCCACCAAACACTTCCAGCCTGGGACTTCCAGGATAGGTACAACATTCAGCTAGATACCCAATAAAGTTCCCCATACACTCTGACTAAATGTGGCCAAGATCCACTTTTGAAAGATCAGTACAAATACAAGTCAGTATTTCCTGCAACCAAGCCCAGCCATTGCACATCCTGAGCAACTGGACTGAGACTACCTTGGACCTAGTTACTTTCCAGCCCTTAGGTGTTTTTTATTCAGTGGGACACATCTGAACATAGATCATTGGAGTGCAATGTCACTGTGTGATCCTTATATCGTCCCAACCTAAGTGATTCTTACCTTATTCATGATGACAATGAATGGCAGTCTGGTCTTGTACAGAATACTGAAAGAGGAACGATTGACATTATAATTTAGCGCACAGGCCCTTGTAAAGCCAGAAAATGTACAACCAACAGACTTTTGTAAAAGATTTACAGAAACAAACAGAGATGAAGTACAAAGGGACTGCACTACTAGCAGAGTTGTTTGAGAGTCCACTCCCCCCTCCATTATGGGAGGAAAATCATATAAATTATTAGGAATAACAATAAGACTGCTGTCAAAGGTTTGAATTAATTGCTGAGGTAGGAAGGAATCTCAAGTGGGAATCCAATTCTTAAATTGTACAAAGTTAAAATAGTAAAAGGAAAATAATTTATATAGAGACCAGAGCATCAGATTACATTAGAGGAAGGTGTCAGAAAGGTGTGGAAAGGATCAACATGACTGTGACAGAGGTACAAAATATTGTCATGGGGGTGACTGAAATATTGCGGATCTTTAATTAATGACACTACTTCAAGCTTCAGACAACATGGACAATAAAGAGGTTGCAGCAAACTGAAATTAAGGAGCATATATGGCTCATACAGATGCATAAGAGATTAAGAAAAAAATAAAGAAAGAATAAGCGTGACAAGAGAGAAATATGACGAGGAGTTGTCAGGACTGCTTAAACCTATCAGTATGAATGAGTTGTGAAATGAGGCATGGGACAAGAGGAAAGGAAACAAGATTTTGGAAATAAGTGGAGATAAACACTGAGTCAGAGGCACACAGAATAGAAACAGGCCCTTCGGACCATCACATCTGTGCTGACTAACAAACACCAAACAACAGTAATTCCATTTACCTGCACTTGGTCTGTAGCCTATCATGTCCTGCAATTTTAAGTGCTCATCCAGATGTTTCTGAAATGTTGGGACAGTACTAGCTGGGTTAGCTATGGGGAATACAGGGTTGCAGGAATAGCGTAGAGTGGAATTTCTGGGTGAGGTACTCTTCAGGAGAGTTGGTGGGGACTCGATAGGCCAAATAGCCTGTTTTCACACTGTAGGGATTCTATGATTCTACCACCCTCTCATGCAGCACATTCGATATTTCTACCACCGTCTGGATGAATTTTCTCTCTCTTCATATCTCCTCAAAGCTAGTTGCTCCTCACCATAAACTTATGCCGTCTGAAACATCTGCCATGAGGAAGAGACTCTCATGACTTAGTCTGCCTCATAACTTTGGATACCTCAATCAGAACCCCCTCAGCCTCCCGTCATAACTGAGACTTTTCATCCAAAGCAACATCCTGGTTAATCTCCTCTGCACCATCTCCAGTGCAATTGCATCTTTCCAACAATGCAGCAAGCATAACTGCACTTAATATTCCATCTGTGCCCTAACCAATGTTTTGTCAAGTTGTAATAGGACTTCCCTGTTCCTATAGTCTATGCCCTGGTTAATGAAGGCAAATATCTCATATGCCGTCTCCCAGTGCTGACATCTTCAGGGATCTAAGGACCTGTACACCAAGGTCCTTTTGCTCCTCAGTACTCCCTAGGAACCTACCATTCATTGTGGATATCCTTCCCTTATTACACCTCCCAAAATACAGGTTTAAACTCTATCATTGCTCTGCCCAAATTACCAGCTGATCAATATCAGACTGGAGCCTGAGACCATCCTCCTCACTATCAACACTACCACCAATTTTCATATCATCTGCAAACTTACTAATTATACCTGTGACATCCATATCCAAGTTGTTATTGTACATAACAAACAGCAAGGCTCTAGGGTCCCAGCACTGATCCCTGTGGTACATCTTGCTGGTCACAGACTTCCAATCACAATGACAACCCTCTACCATCACTCTTTACTTCTTATTTATATGCTAGTTTTGGACCCAGTTAGCCGACATGCCTTGCAACCCATGGGCTCTTGTCGTTTGCACCAGCTTTCCACGTGAGACCTTGTCAAAAGCCAACATGAAGTCCATATAAACCACATCAACTTTTAGTAAGGCATTTGATAAGGTTCCCCATGGTAGGCTTATGCGGAAAGTCAGGAGGCATGGGATAGAGGGAAATTTGGCCAATTGGATAGAAAACTGGCTAACTGGTCGAAGTCAGAGAGTGGTGGTAGATGGTAAATATTTAGCCTGGAGCCCAGTTACAAGTGGAGTTCCGCAGGGATCAGTTCTGGGTCCTCTGCTGTTTGTAATTTTTATTAATGACTTAGATGAGGGAGTCGAAGGGTGGGTCAGTAAATTTGCAGATGATACGAAGATAGGTGGAGTTGTGGACAGTGAGGAGGGCTGTTGTCGGCTGCAGAGGGACTTAGATATGATGCAGAGCTGGGCTGAGGAGTGGCAGATGGAGTTCAACCCTGCCAAGTGTGAGGTTGTCCATTTTGGAAGAACAAATAAAAATAAGAATGCGGAATACAGGGTTAATGGTAGGGTTCTTAGTCAGGTGGAGGAACAGAGGGATCTTGGGGTCTATGTACATAGATCTTTGAAGGTTGCCACTCAGGTGGATAGAGTTTGTAAGAAGGCCTATGGAGTATTATCGTTCATTAGCAGAGGGATTGAATTCAAGAGTCGTGAAGTGATGTTGCAGCTGTACAGGACTTTGGTTAGGCCACAGTTGGAGTACTGTGTGCAGTTCTGGTTGCCTCACTTTAGGAAAGATGTGGAAGCTTTGGAGAGGGTGCAGAGAAGATTTACCAGGATGTTGCCTGGAATGGAGAGTAGGTCGTACGAGGATAGGTTGAGAGTTCTCGGCCTTTTCTCGTTGGAACGGCGAAGGATGAGGGGTGACTTGATAGAGGTTTATAAGATAATCAGGGGAATAGATAGAGTAGACAGTCAGAAACTTTTTCCCCGGGTACAACAGAGTGTTACAAGGGGACATAAATTTAAGGTGAAGGGTGGAAGGTATAGGGGAGATGTCAGGGGTGGGTTCTTTACCCAGAGAGTGGTGGGGGCATGGAATGCGCAGCCCGTGGGAGTGGTAGAGTCAGAATCATTGGCGACCTTTAAGCGGCATTTGGATAGGGACATGGATGGGTGCTTAATCTAGGTTAGAAGTTCGGCACAACATCGTGGGCCGAAGGGCCTGTTCTGTGCTGTATTGTTCTATGTTCTAACTGTGCTACCCTCATCAATATAGTTAGTCACCTCTTCAAAAAACTCTATTAAGTTAATCAGATAGGATCCCCTTTGAACAAATCCATGCTGACTATCCCTGATCAATCTCTGCATTTCAAAATACTGATTAATCTTGTCCTTCAGAATTTTTTTCCAACAATATGCACATTCTCCCCGTGTCTGCGTGGGTTTCCTCCGGGTGCTCCGGTTTCCTCCCACAGTCCAAAGATGTGCAGGTTAAGTGGATTGGCCCATGCTAAATTGCCCATAGTGTTAGATGTAGGGGAATGGGTCTGGGTGGGTTACGCTTCGGCGGGTCGGTGTGGACTTGTTGGGCCGAAGGGCCTGTTTCTACACTGTAAGTAATCTAAATCTAAATCTAAAATATCCTTACCACTGATGCCAGATTAACTGCTCTGTAATTACCTGGTCTATCCTTGCTGCCCTTCTTCAACAAAGCTACCCTCCAGTCAGCTGGCACTCCACCTATGGCCAACGAGGTATTAAGTATCTCTGCCAGGTCAGCAGAAATCTCTTCTCTTGCCTTCCTGGAATATACTTCATCAGGCCCTGGGTATTTGTGCACCTGTATGCCTACTAACATGTCTAATACCTCCTCCTTATTAACCGTAACATGTTCCAGAATCTCACCGTCCCAAATGACATTTCCACTGACAATACGTCTCTCTCCTCTGTGAATTCAGATGAGAAGTTCAGTTAAGACCTCACCTATGTCCACTGGCTCCATGCACAGATTGCCCTTTTGGTTTCTAATCAGTTCCACTTTTTTTCTGGTAATCCTCTTACTCTTAATCTACCTTTAAAAAGCCTTGAGGTTTTTCTTGATCTCATTTCTAATTTGCGGATCTCGTTTGCGGATGATACGAAAGTCGGGGGAGTGGTGGACAGCGAAGAAGGATGTGGCAGGTTACAGCGGGATATAGATAAGTTGCAGAGCTGGGCAGAAAGGTGGCAAATGGAGTTCAATGTGGGTAAGTGTGAGGTGATTCACTTTGGTATGAGTAACAAAAAGATGGGATACTGGGCTAATGGTCGGATACTTGGTAGAGTGGATGAGCAGAGGGATCTTGGTGTCCATGTACACAGATCTCTGAAAGTTGCCACCCAGGTAAATAGTGCGGTGAAGAAGGCATATGGTGTACTGGGCTTCATTGGTAGAGGAATTGAGTTCCGGAGTCCTGAGGTCATGTTGCAGTTGTATAAGACTCTGGTGCGGCCTCATCTGGAGTATTGTGTGCAGTTTTGGTCGCCATACTATAGGAAGGATGTGGAGGCACTGGAACGGGTGCAGAGGAGGTTTACCAGGATGTTGCCTGGTATGGTAGGAAGATCGTATGAGGAAAGGCTGAGGCACTTGGGGCTGTTTTCATTGGAGAAAAGAAGGTTTAGGGGTGACTTGATAGAGGTGTACAAGATGATTAGGGGTTTAGATAGGGTTGACAGTGAGAACCTTTTTCTGCGTATGGAGTCAGCTGTTACTAGGGGGCACAGCTTTAAATTAAGGGGAGGTTGGTATAGGACTGATGTTAGGGGTAGATTCTTTACTCAGCAGGTTGAGAGTTCATGGAATGCCCTGCCAGTCTCAGTGGTGGACTCTCCCTCTTTATGGTCATTTAAACGGGCATTGGATAAGCATATGGAGGTTAATGGGCTAGTGTAGGTTAGGTAGGCTTCGGTTGGCGCAACATCGAGGGCCAAAGGGCCTGTACTGCGCTGTATTTTTCTATGTTCTATGTTCTAATACATTTTTCCCTCTAAATTTATTTTTTAAACAACCCCTACCTGGTGTGTTTCCTCATTTCCCTTTAGCAAACTCACGATCTCCCTTGACATTCAGGGTTCCCTGGACTTCATGCCCTTGCCCTTCACTCTTACAGAAACACACTGACTCATCTCTTGGGGGACTACCTATATTGGCACAAAAAGGTTTCCTTGGATGCATTTTAAAAATTACATCTGAATCTTTCTCACTAAGGCAATCCTAATTAATGTTAGCAAAGTTGAAGTCCCCTCAAACTGGAACCCTGTTTCTCTCACACCTTTCTGCTAACATATCTGCTACCTTACCTCCCTCTGATTATTGGGAGGCCTGTATTATAATCCCAGCAAGGTAACTGCCCCTTTGCTTATGTCTAAGCTTTACCTAGATGGCCTCATTTGATGACTCTTCTGCAACATCCGCCCTCATTACTGCAGTAGTGGTTTCCTTTATCAATACCTCACTCACTTACTTGCATCTCTACTCCACGTGAAACTACTGTCCCCTGGAATGTTAAGCTGTCAGTCCTGTCCTTTCTTCAACTATAACTCAGCGATTGCAACAATATCATATTCCAACATGCTGATCAACACTAAGTTCATCTGCCTTGCTAATCAAGTTCGTTGCATTCAGATAGATAAGATTTAGTTTTCTACACTTATCATGTACCTTACCCTGCCTATGATTTCTCTGCTTGCTGGACTGTCCTGGCATTTCTTCACAACCGAGTGAGTCTGAATTTATATTTCCTCTATGCTCCATACCCCCCATCAAATCAGTTTAAAACTTCCCCATCAGCATGAGCAAATTCCCAGCAATTTAGGTTCCAGTTTAGGTGCAACCCATTCCACTCCCAGAAGTTGTCCCAATGATCTAAAAGGCACCCTCCTACACCATCTCTGCAGCCATGTCTCCACCTGACTCATCTTCCATTTCCTGTACTCACGAGCATGTGGCAGGGATTACAATCTCGAGCCTGCCTCTTTAATCTACCCAACTCCCTATACTCATGCTGCAGGAGCTCATTTCTTTTCAACCCCCAACATTGATTAGATTACTTAGTGTGGAAACAGGCCCTTCGGCCCAACAAGTCCACACCGACCCGCTGAAGCGCAACCCACCCATTACCCTACATTTACCCCTTTACCTAACACTGCAGGCAATTTAGCATGGCCAATTCACCTGACCTGCACATCTTTCGACTGTGGGAGGAAACCGGAGCACCCGGAGGAAACCCGTGCAGACACGGGGAGAATGTGCAAACTCCACACAGTCAGTCACCTGAGTCGGGAATTGAACCCGGGTCTCTGGCGCTGTGAGGCAGCAGTGCTAACCACTGTGCCACCCGTGATTGCTGGTTGTTCCATGATTGCTGTTTGTTCACCCTCCCCCTTCTAGATGTTCTGCAGCTGCTAATGAACTGGCCAGAAGTGAGATAATAGAGATTGAAATAAATTGAAAGGAAGTACTTAAGATAAGAAGATGGACAGTGTTGAGGTCTGACAGAATACACACACGGATTCTATGGAAAATGGAAGAAAGACCCAGAAGTTGTACCTTGTTTTGTTGATAAATATGAGCTATGTAACATGCAGATCAGAAAGGACAATTCAACTTGTGCAATTATCACTTAATTACCACTCTGCCATGGTAGGATTTGAACTCAGGTTCCCAGGACATTACCTGGATCTGGATGAACAGACCAGTGAGAAGATCACTTGGCCATCACCTGCCCTAATATACAATATCAAATCCTAACTGTAAGATTTTGTCCAATTTACAATTGTTACCAAATCCCATTAGAGCTTTCTTTGGTCCTCAATTATTCATTATCACTTCTATTTCACAACAATATGAAAACATGGACACAGGTGCCTCTCCAGCGACACCCACATCACTGGAGAGCATGGGGGCCAGCTCCTTCCCTGGTACACAGCTTGGGAACATACCTGCATGCATACAGCATGTTAGACATGAAGGTGACTGGGTTCGTGCTGCGTGAGGTGTCCATCACATAAACAACAACTGTGGAGAAGGTGGAAGCCTGAGAAGAAAATCACTGTTAATATAACAGACTGAAACAATCAGGATTAGGTTCCAACATTAATAACCCGTGGCAGACAGGGGACCTGGAAGGCTGCTAGATTTCAAGCTCGCATTAAAAAGGTGGCAAAACGTGGGTACAGTTGCAGATATAGCAGAGCCTGGGAACATTAGGAGGAAGACGTGTTGACAGATTTACAGGAAAAAAGCTGCGTTGAATTGCTGGGGCATTGGATGAGCTACATAAATCAGTCTGTGAGCTTGACAGGAGAGGCATTGTTATGGATCAGACCAAACCCCCTCAAATATATTAGGCAGATAGCCTAGACCCTAACATTTGCTTATTTTTAAAAGGTAAGTGTAAGGTGTGGTGATCTGGATGCAATTCCATTGGTCAAATTATCCAGCTTGAAGCAAGAAAGAAGAATTAGAATAATTTAACTCTACTGGAAAACTTAACAGAATAATAGATGATTTAATTACTCAACAGCAACTGTTAAAATATGGTAACATCCCATAAACACGCGTTTGGCAAAGGCAAGTTCAGTAAAATAGATTGTCTGACATGCAATTCTAGCAGCAAGAGGAGAAGCCAAAATTCTAGCTGCTGCAGAGAGAGAGGAATAACATCTTCCACATCCAGCTTCAAGACCCCAGCAACTACTGAAAGCTGAAACTAAAATCCTGGGTCAGTGGGAATGTGACCTCACCCACTCATGCTGCTTCTATTTTTTCCAACTTTTAAAAATGAAACCTCAAGGTCTGACAGGCTGTTTATTTTGTTGGCTTAGAACAGAATGTTCAGCATGTCTGTCTCAGCCTTTCTTCACAAAAAAACCATGACAAAATACACCTCACTGTATTGTCACAGCATGTAGGTGCGGATGGATTTGTGGTGGGAAGAGGATTAGGGGATCAAGCTAACCCACAGCTCATTTCCCACAACTCTACCACCTACGTACAACTCTCACATCTGTCACAAAACTGGTCCCTTTTTTCTAAAAGCTGTTCCTTTTTTCAAGGAGACTGTGTCCTTGGTTTTGTTCAGAGGGGTCATAAAATGCTCCTGGCTCCAATTAGACTGGTTTGGTACAGAGATTAAAGGGTATTGAGGGACCTTTTTGTTTATAAGTAAACAGATGAGACTTCAGGCCAAAGTGGTCATGTTTTAGAAGTGACCTGTATAATGACAGGGGAGCGGTCAGCTCTCTAGCTGAGCAGTTCAGTCCAGAACTAGTTAGAAGTTCAGCAGTGGACTGTGTGAACAGGCTCTCTCTCTCCTTCTGCCCTTCTAACTTTAACTTGTAAGCATTTGTTCCATTTTTTTAAACTGTGTTTTAAAAGGGATTGCTTATTGGGGCTGTTGTGTATATTCGGAACAACATAATTAAGTCCAGTTTGGATAGGCTGAGTTCTGTAGGGGTTCTTTATTCTGTTCTTGGTGTTTCATTGTGTAATTTTGTGAATAAATTTCTGTCTGTTTTAAAACCTAGTAGTCAACCTAGCTATCTTACTCTGGGTAATTCTCACTGTACACTTACCAAAACAAACTGCAAAGTTATGGTCTGGGTTGCCTGCTCAAGAACGTTTTGAGTGGTCTGGCCTAGTCCATATCACACTGTCTTGGAGAACTTTCTAGATTATGAACCTAACCTAGGAGGAGGCTTCACGTATATCAATTCACCTCGCAACTTTCTCTATATCCCAATATTCCCAGCCACCAACAACTCTACCTTCCTGACATCAATTCATCACCACTGACCTACATGAGCATTCCCAATTAATCAATTGTGTTACAGCGAATTCGTGTTGACGAAACGCATGTTATAATACAATGCCCTGTACATCCAGCTCGGTTTTGAAACCTCCTCCACCATTCTCCCAGACAGTGCATTCCAAATCCTAACAACTCCCTGAGTAAAGAAGTTTCTCCTCATCTCACTCCTACCTAGTTCTCTTGCTGACAAGCTCGAAGTTGTGACCCCTAGTTACTGATGTACTAACTAGTGTAAATAGCATATCCTTCTTTACCCTGTCACATGGTAGGAAAGTTAGTGGAAGCATCACTAAAGGAGAGAACAGAAGAATCTCCAGAAATGCAATAATGCAATAATAAATAACGTGCATTTCAAAAGGGAAAATAGACAATGGTAATACATGGATGTAATTTATCTGAGTTTGTAAAAGGCCTTCAGTAAGATGTCCCATAACAAATAAAGGAATAAGACCTGAGATCATAGAGTTAGGGAACTCACAGCAGACAGAACTCTGCCTGGCTTCAGAACAGAAAGCCGCTAATGGGAACAAAGGGCAGTTGTCAAAGAGTTCAGGGTAGGAGGTAAGGCTCGGTAAGATCAGTGCTGGGATTACAGCTGCTCATGATTTACATTAACGATTTGAAGACTGGGATTAAGAATGCAAGTTCTACATTTGTGAATGATATCAGCTTAGAACACGGAGGGGTGGTGGAGATAATGAACACAATCGTCATAGACTCAGAGATGTACAGCATGGAAACAGACCCTTCGGTCCAACTCGGCCATGCCGACCAGATATCCGAACCCAATCTGGTCCCATCTGCCAGCACCCGGCCCATATCCCTCCAAACCCTTCCTATTCATATACACATCCAAATGCCTCTTAAATGTTGCAATTGTACCTCCTCTGGCAGATCATTCCATACCCATACCACCCTCTATGTGAAAAAGTTGCCCCTTAAGTCTCTTTTATATCTTTCCCCTCTCACCCTAAACCTATGCCCTCTATTTCTGGACTCCCCACCCCAGGGAAAAGACTTTGCCTATTTATCCTATCCATGCCCCTCATAATTTTGTGAACCTCTATAAGGTCACCCCTCAGCCTCCAACGCTCCAGGGAAAACAGCTCCAGCCTGTTCAGCCTCTCCTTATAGCTCAAATCTCCAACCCTGGCAACATCCTTGTAAATCTTTTCTGAACCCTTTCAAGTTTCACAACATCTTTCCGATAGGAAGGAGACCAGAATTGCACGCAATATTCCAACAGTGGCCTAACCAATGTCCTGTACAGCCGCAACATGACCTCCCAACTCCTGTACTCAATACTCTGACCAATAAAGGAAAGCATACCAAACACCTTCTTCACTATCTTATCTACCTGTGACTCCACTTTCAAGGAGCTACGAACCTGCACTCCAAGGTCTCTTTGTTCAGCAACACTCCCTAGGGTCTTACCATTAAGTGTATAACACCTGCTAGGATTTGCTTTCCCAAAATGCAGCACCTCTCATTTATCTGAATTAAACTCCATTTGCCACTTCTCAGCCCATTGGCCCATCTGGTCCAGATCCTGTTGTAATCAGAGGTAACCCCCTTTGCTGTCCACTACAAAAGGATCATATCAAATTACAGGAGGACATTAATAAACTTCAAGAATGGAAAAATAATTGGCAAATACTTTCCAACACATAAATGTGTAGTATACATCTTAGGGAATTGATGATGCATTATTTAGATGGTGCAAGTCCAGCTGGAGTACAGGAATGGAGACATTGCAGAACCAAATTATACCAAATCACTGGATGGTGCAGCACAGATTAGCAAAGCCATTAAGAAAGCAAACAAAGCCTTCGGCTTTATTTCTAAAGGTATGGAATTTACAGTAGGAAGGTTATGCATCGAATCTTGTTTAGACCATAATGTTCTGGTTACAAAATCATTAAAAGATTAATTAAAAGGACAATATCAAAAATGCAAAGTTATACATCTCAGGAATAGATGGTTAGGTAGGGTCTCTTCTTGAACAAACAGCTAAGGGTAAGCTCAAAACATTATTCAGGTTTTTGAGAGAGTGGACACAGAGGAAAGAGTGTTCGCAGAAACATAGAAATTATGACAAGTAGGTCATTCAGTCCTTCGATCCTGGTTCTCCATTCATTTTGAGGATGGCTGCTCATCTAACTCAATAGCCTGTTCCTGCTTTCTCTCTATCCTCTTTGGATTCCTTTATCCCAAGTGCTTACATCAAATTCCTTTTTGAAATTGGCATGGCCTTGACAGCTGTCTGTGGTAGAGAATTCCACAAGATCACGCTCTCTGGGTGAAGAAATCTCTCCACCTTTCAGCCCTAAATGGTCAAACCCATTTCCATAAACTGTGACCCACCCCAGTTCTGGACTCCCCTGTCAGGTTTACCTTCAGTAACTGATGTATGAGGATACACAGGCCCATGAAACCATAGGGAATAGGAACAGGAGTAGGCTGATTGGCTCCATGAGCCTGACTCCACCATTCAATAGGATCATGCTTGATCTAACACTCCTCACGTCTTTCCTGCTCATGACCTTGATTCCCCTATTGATCAAGAAATTATCTCAGCCTTAAGAATACAAGGACTCTGTCCCCACAGTTCTCTGTGGCAAGGAGTTCCAAAGACCCACAACCCTCAGAGAAGAAATCCCTCCTCACAGCACAGGGGAATGGCAAAACTCATCGATACTGTCTCCATCAAACACTCCCAGGATAGGGATACAGCACATTTATATGCATTGGGCTGTGGACAAATGGTACTACTGGTTGGACATGAGCTGACGTGATCCACAAATTCCACTCCATGTTTTAATACTTACCAAAGCTTCTGTGATGATGGTTCCAGAAGCTGACCAGGTAAATACTTCAATCTGTCCAGGAGTATCTATCAGAACAAACCTGAAAGAAATGAGGGGACAACACCCCCTAATTAATCAAAGGAGAGCAATCCCAGGTCTAGTCCCTGACATCACACCTGTCCCTCTCCTCAGTTGAAGGACAGCTGGGGATGGACAACAAACATTGGCCTTGCCAGAATATCCACATGGCATGAAAGAACAAAATAATACACCTTTGAATAAAAGTTTAACAATGTATGAAGATGAGGTTTCAGTTCAATCCTTCACTGCCCAGAACAATACCCCAGCTGGAGCATAAATCCTCATCTTTCATACTTCTGGTCTATTTATAAAGGCAAGGATTCCTGTTACATGCTTGTTTGGAGCTACTGTCAGGAAATGTTAATCAAATAAAGTTGGGAATTGACTTCTGAAATAAAAGCAGAAAATGCTGGAAACATCAGAACATAAGAACTAGGAGAGGTGGGCAATTCAAGCCCTCAAGACTGCTCAGCCATTTAATACAATCATGTCTGATCTCATCTCAGCCTCAACCTTCCTGCCTACTCACCTAAATTATTTAACCTGTTATCAACAAATAATCTGTCCACCTCCTCCAATTTACTCTGGGATAGTGAATTCCACAGATTTATGACCCTTTAAGAGAAGTAATTCCTCTTCATCTCTATTTTAAATCTGCCACCCCTTCACCTAAATCTGTTCCAGATTGTCCAACAAAGGGAAACATCCTCTCTACATCTACTATGTCAACATCCTTTAACAGTTATACACCTCAATTAAATCTCTTCTCATCATGCTGAACTCTAACAAGTACAGGCCTAAATGTTCATCTTCATAAAATGGTGAAAAGATGTGGTCCCAACACTTGTGGAACACCATTTGACCCCAGCTACCATCCTGAAAAGGACCCTTTTACCCCACTCTCTGCTTTCATCAAAGCTAATCCCACTCTTTATAGCCCTCTATCAATCTAAAACCCAGCTGACTCTTGAGACTGAATTAGCGAAAGGTCAGTGATCGCTCCACTGGAGGCCATACAGCCTTTGATGATTTTTTTGGCCTTGCACCCTCAGGTCCCAAATTAATGCCATGGCCTCACTGTCACCACAGCTCGATAGGAGTTCCAAACTAACCCTGCAAACTTTCACTTTCTCACAGCCCAGTATCCATCTAAATGTCCTCACTATATCCTCTGAAAGTGTCTGTGAGCTGTTTGACATATTCCCCATGACACTTTGAGAGTGTCCTTATAAGCATACAATAGCAGAATAATAAGGATGCAGGTATTCTGAAACAAGAGCTGGTCCACAGCACATCATGCTGCACAGAGGGGGCATGGTGGCTCAGTGGTTTGCACTGCTGCCTCACAGCGTCAGAGGCCCAGTTTCGATTCCAGCCTCGGGTGACTGTTTTGTGGAGTTTGCATATTCTGTGGGTTTCCTCTGGGTGGTTCGTTTCCTCCCATAGTTTAAAGAAGTGCAGATTAGGTTGATTGGCCATCCTGAATTGCCCATAGTGTCCAGGGATGAGTAGACTAGGTGGGTTAATTATGAGAAATATAGGGTTAGAGGGATATAGTAGAGGTGCTGGGTGTGGGTGGGATGCTTTTCAGGGGGTCAGTGTGGACTCAGTGGGCCTAATGGCCTGTTTTCGCACTGTAGGAATTCAATGATCATGAATAGAAAATAAAACACAGTTTCCCAGGGAGCAGGTTTTAAGAAATTGGTATCTGTATATCACTCCACTTGGAATCTGTTTGTAGTAGGTTTTCATCTGCTGCATCTGACCATTGCAAGAATTATGTCTGTAAGCTAACTCCACCATGTACTTCCCCTTCATTATTAGGGGAGATCTTTTGATCCCCAATTTCTGTCTCTAAAGATGTTCTCTTCTTGTTGAATGAAGGTGTGGCGGGTGTAGCACACTACAATGGTGTGATTACTTCTTCTGGTACAGGATATTTTCTAACCAACTGGTCCAGAGATTCTGTTACACACCTTTGGAGCAGATGGGACTTGAATAAACTTCTTGGTTTAGAAGTTAGGGCATTACTACTGTACCACAAAAGCCTCTATTTTTTTCTGGTGTTTATTGGAGTGCACCACCTAAGGGGGCTAATCACCTGAAGCTCAGTTTGAGCAGTCCTATCACCATTTCAATGCTGACCTTTGTGGAAGCATGTACAATGTTCTCCCTCTCCTCAGCCGCAGTCTGATGACACCATTTGTGTCAGGGCTTCATGGTGTAGTCTTCACCTTCCGGTAACCAGCTGGAAGTGAGATTACAGCCACTTGAGCACTCCGGAATGTAGGAGCCTTGAGAATTCCCTAGATATTGTGAGAAGCTGGAGTATTTGGAATGGCGTGGTCACACATTAGTTGTATGTTACAGAAATTCAGTTGCAATTCCCAAGGCATTCTAATGGTAGTGAGAGCTACCTACTGTATTTTGCACCTGTGGGAAACAACACTGCCGTGGTCTCTGCATCCATGAGAGCCCTTACAAAACCCTGGGCTCTTCAGAGGAGAATATCAGTGACCTCCTGTATGCACTTTTAATAGCTGGCAGTGAGTCCACAGAGGTTCTTAGCGGAGCCTGTGACAAGTCTTAAGTTCAGGACTGTGGATAATGTCAAGGCACCAGGCACAGGATTGTCTCAGAGTTCCTGCAGTTGCATGCCCTCATCCAGCAGTTGCCATTGGTAGAACACAACCCACTGAAATATCTTAATGTACCTTCTGCATTGTATTGGCTAGTAGAGTTGGCTGTAGCATCATTTAGACTCTGTTTCTGACCAATGCGCAATGTGATTATGGCTCCTGCTTACTTCGATCCTGTGCCTCTGCAGGCTCAGTCTGCGTCTGCTCTGGCTGCTCCTTTATCCTTCTGCCCTTTTCCCTTTTCATCTGCACTATAACCAGGAGTGTGGACTTGTTCTCTTTTATAGTATTATCAGTTTCAGTAGATCTGCAAATACAGTTGATTGATCCATTCAGGTGTAATTGTCTTTCAGTTGTGTCCTCCATACCTGCTCCATGATGCCACACTAAGCCCTTCATTTAGGCGGCCTCTCCTGGCCACCTCCTCATCCAACAGATATATCATGCCGAGGTCTATCCCTGTCATCTCACAGGACAACTATTTCAGCAAAACAATCACAGCACGGAGACAATGGGAAATGCTGGGATATGTGAAGCATGTCCATGCATCTTCCTGGACACAACAGTGAGGATCTCTTCAGCGAGGATGAAAAACAACCTCGACGGTATTTACAGATCTGCTGCCAACCCGACCCCATCACTTACAAGCTTTCAGCTGGGAAACCTATGCAACATGAGGTCCTTAACACTTATATAAAATGGGTCTTTTTTTCAGGCTGGCAGGATCTCATGAGTGGTTTGCCACAGGGCCCAGTACTGGGCCATGAAATGCAATTCCTGATGAAGAGCTTTTGCTCAAAACACCAATTTTCCTGATCCGCGGATGCTGCCTGACCTGCTGTGCTTTTCCAGCTCCACACTCTTTCACTCTGATCTCCAGCATCTGCAGTCCTTGTGTTCTGAAGCAATGTTGATTCATTAGCCGTACAGGACTCTTTATCCATTGGACTCAATAAAATATCTCTTCAGTCAGATAAAGATTCTAAACATTAACTTGGCTCACCAAAAAAAACTGTTCTCCTGCTTTCTGTATTGCTTATTTGCCAGCACCTCGGTTTTCTCGGGAGAACATCGAAAGCTCAGATGTATCACTTTCCCATTTCTCTCTCCTTCTACCCTAAATCAGCATTCACCCACACCATCTTGTGATTCATGTTGCAATTTCTCTGGAACCTTCCTCCATTTTCACTGATCCCATCCTTTGTGCCCAAGCACTAAGCAAGAGGTCCCAGTCCCCTCCTAACATAGAATTCTCCCACTCTCTAGGTGACCTACACCCTCATTGTTCATGACCTGCTCTGAGGTTATATAGGCCCTGACCATGACCATACAATTCCCACTGTACCTCCAACTCTTCCCCATGCCTGATGATTGTAGTTTTTGTCACTCAGAACCACTATTCACATCATCAGGAGTTAATGTCCGACAGTGCCATAACACTCAGCTCTTTGTGATGCACCCTGTCTGTACGACCCAGGGCAGATCTGGAATGTGCAGGAATGTCTACTCTTCTAGCCTTGGACAGACAGCGCCCCATCCTTGCTTGATCATTGCTCCGCCTCATCCTACTGACCCTCCTTCAGACTGTTTTTGCTCTGCCCCGCCCCAGAGTCACAGAGACAGAGACGTACAGCACGAAAACAGACCCTTCCATCTAATTCTGGATTAGTTTCCAGCATCTGCAGTCATTGTTTTTACCCTTCCGTCTATACTGACCAGAGATCCTAAATTAATCTAGCCCCATTTGCCAGCACTTTGCCTGTATTCCTCTAAACCCTTCCTATTCATGTACCCATCCAAATGCCTCTTAAATGTTGCAATTGTACCAGCCTCCACCACTTCCTCTGGCAGTTCATCCCATACACGCACCACCCTCTGTGTGAAAAAGTTGCCCCTTGGGTTCCTTTTAAATTTTCCCCTCTCACCCTAACCCTATGCCCTCTAGTTCTGGACCCCCCCCCCCCCCCCACCCCAGGGAAAAGACCTTGTCTATTTATCCATGCCCCTCATGATTTTAAAAACTTCTATAAGGTGATCTTGCTGTGTATCATTTTCGCTCCACTTGCACTGCCTACACTACAATTCAAAATTAACTTTGACTTAAAGCTACACCACAAGAAAAGCAAAGCAACAGGTATTCACTCTGAAGACCAGGGAGAAGTGGAGTTCGGCATGCGGAGGCTATTTAGAAACAGATAGTCAGGTTTGTGAAGGCACGTATTTCACAATTGAGTGAACTTAATTAGCAGAGTAACTTATTACCAGCAAGTTGCAACAGCAGTAGACTTGGTAACTTTAAGGCGAAAGTGAGGACTGCAGATGCTAGAGATTAGAGTCGAAAATGGGGTGCTGGAAAAGCACAGTAGGTCAGGCAGCATCTGAGGAGCAGGAGAATCGACATTTCGGGCAAAAGCCCTTCATCAGCTGTTTTCTAAAATGTCGATGCTCCTGCTCCTCGGCTGCTGCCTGACCTGCTGTGCTTTTCCAGCACCACACTATCGCCAACTTTAAGGGCATTTAAATGGTCATTGGACAAACATATGGATGAGAATGGAATTGTGCAAGTGAGATGGGCTTCTGACTGGTTCCATAGGTCGGCGCAACATTGACGCCGACGGACCTGTACCACGCTGTAATGTTCTATGTTCTAAGTTGTGTTTTTAATGAGATGCAAATACATGCAGATAAGCTTCCCAATATCTGCAGTTGGAAGGTCAATACGCTTTCTAAAGAACATCATTGCAAAGGTTTACCCTGCACTGAGCTACTGAATTTTCAACTCTCACCTAATTAAATACTCCTACCCATTCCTCATTTCTTTTTCAGGACTAGAGAATTCGGCCTAATCTCATGGATTTGATGTTTACACTTTAATGTACATACATTGACCTATTTAACTTTTCAACACAATGAATTTGTCCCAAATCACCTGTGTCTTTGATTTTGCCTGTTTGTAGCCTACCACCTTGTCATGGGCACCACCTTGTCATGGGCACCACCTTGCCATGGGCACCACCTTGCCATGGGCACCACCTTGTCATGGGCACCACCTTGTCATGGGCCCCAATCTCACTGCACTGCAGTCGTGATATTGCTCCATTATTTATTTGTTCGATTTAGTTCTCTGTCTAAATTTCTGTTACATTCTAGTGTGGCAACAAACACTTTACCGACATCCCCACACAACAATCTAAAGAATTTGAGTCGTTATAGTTGAGAATATTTGAAGTTAAGGATGGATAAGGCAGAGATTGTAACATCATTTCAAAGAGAGAAACTGAAAAGCTAATGTGGAGTTCCAGGTAATGGCTCAAATGGCCTCCCAGTTTACGACAAAATTCACTCACCGACAGTCCTGTTGTCTCTTCTCAATAAATTTCATAACCTGTACCGGACAGAGTGAAGAGGAATAGCATCAACAACAAAACACACAAAACTCTTCATGAAATTTCAACACCACAGTTTAGTAAATTCAACAACTAGAACATCATCTAACCGGGTGACAGGAAGGCTCAGACAGGGGTCAGGGCCCCAGTGGATCAGGCAGAAGCAGCAGAGTTGTAGATCCTAAAATGAACATTCTCCCTCCATCCCTCCCCACAACCAGTAGACTCTCACCTGATCAAAACGTGTAGCAAACAGGTTTAAAGCGGTTACGATGCCACCATTGGGTCCAAGACCATACCTGGAGCTGCAGTTCAGGGAAACAAATCAGCTGCCTGATCAAGAACAGACAGGTGGAGAACTCACATGGATATAAATGTAGAAACATCAAAACTTACAGCAGGAGTTGGCCTTTGGCCCTTCAAACCTACTCCATCATATTTCGTCCCCATACCCTTTGATCCGTTTAACCCTAAGAACTATATCAGTTTCCTTTTTGAAAATATTCCATATCTTGGCCTGAACTGTGGCAGAGAATTCTACAGGCTCACTCTGGGTGATAACATTTCTTCTCACCTCAGTGATAAACATCTGCCCATTATCCTTAGACCCTGGTTCTGGACTTCCCAGTCATTGCAAACATCCTTTCTGCATCTACCCTATTTAATCCTTTAAGAGGTTTATACCTTTCAATGAGATCCCTCCTCATTCTACTAAACTTCAGTGAACATAGAAGATTACAGCACAGTACAGGCCCTTTGACCCTTGATGTTGCGCCGACCTGTGGAACCAACGTGAAGTCCCATCTAACCTATTCCATTCTCATCATACATCTATCCAATGACCAGTTAAATGCCCTTAAAGTTGGTGAGTCTACTACTGTTGCAGGCAGTGAGTTCCACACCCTACTACTGCTCTCTGAAACATAGTCCTCATAGATCCAATCTCTCGTCAGACATAACCCCAGGAACCAATCTGGTGTACCTCTGCTTATAGCAGAACATCCTTTCTGAGGAAGGGAGACCAAACCTGCACATAATACTCCAGGTGTGGTCTCACCAAGACATGCCTGCTCCTGTACTCGAATCCTCTTGCTATGAAGGTCAACACACCATCTGCTTTCTTCATTGCATGTTACACATTTACTTTCAGTGACTAGTGTCCAGGAACACCTAGGTCTCATTGCACCTCCTCCTTTCCCAACCTATCATCACTCAGATAATCTGCCTTCCTGTTTTTGCTACCAAAGTAAATACCTTCACATTTACCCACATAATAGTTCATCATTTATATACTTGCCCACTCACATAAGAGGATAACCAAAGCACTGAAGTTGATTTCCTGAGGGATAAAACCAGAAAGTGGGAGCAGTTAATAAAGTATACAGTGTTCTAGGTTTTATTCACAACTGTATATAACAAAGTGATGTTGCTCTTCCCTCAGACCTCAGTCCTGAACATATCAGAGGAAGGATATCAACACATTTGAAAAAGTGCAGCAGAGACTGGTTTCAGGAATAACAGACTTTAGTTATGAGCTGAGATCAGAAAGGATGGGATTGTTTTTGCCAAGAGAAGATTTAATAAAAGTTTGCAAAACGATGCGAAGGCTGGAGAGAGTAGATGGGGAGAAATTGCTCTCACTTGTCAAGGATCAAGAATAAGTGGACACAAAATAAAACTGATTTGCAAAAGAACTAAGCACAATATAGGAAAGAACGCATTCATTCAGTGAGTTGTTAGGGTCTGGAGTGCACTGTTTGGAAGTGTGGTGCAGGTCAGAGAGATGCCCAGTACAGTACAAACTCTTTGGTGGAACTTGACCATGCTGACCAGATTTCCTAAATTAATCGAGACCCATTTGCCAGCACTTGGCTCATATCCCTCTAAACCCTTCCAATTCATATTCCCATATTCCCATCCAGATGCCTCTTAAACATTGTAATTCTGCCAGCCTCCACTAGTTGCTCTGGCAACTCATTCCATACACACCACCCTCTGCAGGAAAACCTGCCTCTGAGGTCCCTTTTAAATTATTCCCCACCACCACCACCACCACCAACCCCCCCCCCCCCCCCCCCCCACCCCACCGCCCGCCCCGCCCGCTGCCCGCTCCCCCCCACACCCCCACCATCTAAAAACCAAGGTTCTTTAACTTTGGACTCCTCTCCACTGGGGAAATGACCCTGACTATTCAACCTACCCATGCTCCTCATAAAACAGAGCATTACAACGCAGTACAGGCCCTTCTGCCCTCCACATTGCGTCATCCTACGAAACCAATCTGAAGCTCACCTAACCTAAATGTCTCAATTAACTCCCCTCTCAACCTTCTTCTCTCTAACGATAACAGCCTCAGGTCTCTCAGCCTTTCCTCATAAGACCGTCCCTCCATACCAGGCAACATCTTAGTAAATCTCCTCTGTACCCTTTCCATAGTTTCCACATCTTTCCTATAATGCGATGACCCGAACTGTACGCAATACTCCAAGTGCGGCCGCACCAGTGTTTTGTACAGCTGTAGCATGACCTCATGGCTCCGAATGTCAATCTCTACCAATAAAAGCTAACATACCGTATATACCTTCTTTACAACCCTATCAATCTGGGTGGCAACTTTCAGGGATCTATGTACCTGGACACCAAGAACTCTCTGCTCATCTACACTACCAAGAATCTTACCATTAGCCCAGTACTCTTTATTCCTGTTTCTCCTTCCAGAGTGAATCACTTCACACTTGTCCGCATTAAACTCCATTTGCCACCTCTCAGCCCAGCTCTGCAGCTTATCGATGTCCCTCTGTAACCTACAACCTCCTTCGGCACTACCCACAACTCCACTGACCTTATTCCGCACATTTACTAGCCCATCCTCCTGCGCCCTCATCCAGGTCATTTATAAAAATGACAAACTGCAGTGGCCCCAGAACAGATCTTTGCAGTACCCCACTAGTAACTGAACTCCAGGATGAACATTTCCCATCAACCACCACCCTCCGTTTTCTTTGAACTAGCCAATTTCTGATCCAAACTGCTAATCACCCTCAATCCCATGCCTCTGTATTTTATGCAATAGCCTACCGTGGGGAACCTTATCAAATGCCTTACTGAAACCCATATACACCACATCAACCGCTTTACCCTCATCCACCTGTCAGGTCACCATCTCAAAGAACTCAATAAGGTTTGTGAGGCACAACCTACCCTTCACAAAACCGTGTTGACTATCCCAAATTGACTTATCCCTTTCTAGATGATTACAAATCCTGTCTCTTATGATCCTTTGCAACACTTTACCCACAACCAAAGTAAAGCTCACTGATCTATAATTACCAGGGTTGTCTCTAATCCCCTGCTTGAACAAGGGAACATTTGCTATCCTCCAGTCTTCTGGCACTATTCCTGTAGACAGTGATGACATAAAGATCAAAGCCAAAGGCTCAGCAAACTCCTCCCTGGCTTTCCAGAGAGTCCTAGGATAAATCCCATCCGACCCAAGGGACTTATCTATTTTTACACTTTCCAGAATTGCTAACTCTTCCTTGTGAACCTCAATCCAATCTATCTAGTAGCCTGTATCTCTGTATTTTCCTCGACCACATTGTCCTTTTCCAGTGTGAATACTGACAAAAAGTATTTATTTAGCACTTCCCCTATCTTCTCGAACACCATACACAATTTCCCACTGCTGTCCTTGGATTGGCCCTAATCTTTCTCTAGTCACGCTTTTATTCCTGATATAACTATACAAAACCTTAGGGTTTTCCTTGATCTTATCGCCAACAACTTCTCATATCTCCTCCTGGCTCTTCTTAGTTCTCTCTTTAGGTCTTTCCTGCTTAACTTGTAACTCTGAAGTGCCCAAACTGAGCCATCATGTCTCATCCTAGAATAAGTCTCCTTCTTCCTCTTGACAAGAGATTCAACTTCCTAAGTAAATCACAGCTCCCGCGGTTGACAGCTTCTTCCCTGCCTGACCGGTACATACTTTTCAAGGGCATGCAGTAGTTGGTCTTTGAATAAGCTCCATATTTCAACTGTGCTCATCCCCTGCAGTTTCCTTCCCCATCCTATGCATCCTAAATCATACCCAAACACATCATAATTGCCTTTCCCCCAGCTATAACTCTTGCCCTGCGGTAGATACCCATCTCTTTCCATCACGAAAGTAAACATAATTGAATTGTGGTCACTATCACCAAAGTGCTCACCTATTTCCAAATCTAACACCTGGCCAGGTTCATTCCCCAGTACCAACTGCAATATGGCATGGCCCCTTGTAGACCTGTCTACATACTGTGCCAGAAAACCCTCCTGCACACATTGGACAAAAACTGACCCATCTCAAGTACTCAAACTAAAGCATTTCCAGTCAATATCGAGAAGGATAAAGGCCCCCATAACAACTACCCTGTTACTCTCGCTCCTATCCAGAATTATCTTTGCTACCCTTTCCTCTACATCCCTGGAACAATTTGGAGGGCTATAGAAAACTCCCAACAGGGTGACCTCTCCTTTTCTGTTTCTAACCTCAGCCCATACTACCTCAGTTGACAAGTCCTCAAACATCCTTTCTGCCACCATAATATTGTCCTTGACTAACAATACTACATCTCCCGTTCTTTTACCATCTTCTCTGTTCTTAGTGAAACCTCTAAATCCCAGAATGTGCAATAACCATTCCTGTCCCTGCTCTATCCATGTCTCCGCAATGAAAACGGCCAATGGCCACAACATCGATGCCTCAGGTACCAACCCACGCTGCAAGTTCACTCACTTTATTCCGGATGCCCCTGGAGTTGAAGTAGACACACTTCAAACTAATTCTGACTTGCCGGTGCCTTCTTGCGATCTTGAAATCTTAGTTCTGACTTCACTACTCTCAACCTCCCCTTTTCTTGAACTACAATTTCGGTTCCCATTCCTCTGCTAAATTAGTTAAACCCACTGGAAGAATATCAGCAAATCTCCCCCCCTCAAGATATTGGTACCCCTCTGGTTCAGGTGAAGACTATCCTGTTTGTAGAGGTCCCACCTATACAAGAAGGAGCCCCAATTATCCAGGAATCCAAAACCCTCCCTCCTGCACCATCCCTACACCCACATGTTCAACTCCTCTCTCTCCCTCGGAGACTAGGAGTGTTTTCTCCAGACGGGAAAAGACTGATGGATGACCTGATGCAGACTTTTGATATTATTACATAATTCAGAAAAATAGGTGGAAAAATAATGCTTTCGCCGTGGGAGAGATGAACAATTCACTTATAAATTCAACACAGAATTCTGTAAGACCGTTTCGTTGAGGTCAAAATGTAGAAGACACTTCCACAGAGCAGATGAGGCATGAAAGATAGAAGCAGTGAAAGGGAAGGTGGATAAGCATAAAGTGCAAAGAAATAGAGGAATATATTAAGGAGGAGTTGGGAGTTCATGTTGCAGCTGTAGAGGACATTGGTTAGGCCACTTTTGGAATATTGTGTGCAATTCTGGTCTCCCTGCTATAGGAGGGATGTTGTAAAACTTGAGACGATTCAGAAAAGATTTACAAGGATGCTGGCAGGGTTGGAGGGTTTGAGTCATATGGAGAGGCTGAATAGCTGGGATTATTTTCCCTGGAACGTCAGAGGCTGAGGAGTGACCTTACAGACATTTATGAAATCATGAGGGGCATAGATAGGGTAAACAGTCAATGTCTTTTTCCCAAGGTAGCGGAGGCCAAACCAGAGGGTATAGGTTTAAGGTGATGGGGGAAAGATTTAAAAGGGACTTAAGGGCAACCTTTTCACGCAGAGGGTGGTGCATGCATGGAATGAGATGTCAGAGGAAATGATGACGGTTGGTACAGTTACAACATTTAAAAGACATCTGGATGGGTATGTGAATAGGAAGGGTTTACAGAGATATAATCCAAATGCTGGCAAATGGGAGTAAGTTTAATTCAGGATATCTGGTCAGCACGGTCGAGTTGGATCAAAGGGTCTGTTTCATGCTGTACAGCTCGAAGAATCTAAGACTATATGACATAAGACTTAGATTAGACAAAGAGGGGTGGGAGGAGACTGACAAAGTCCAAACATCAATATGGGCCTGTTCAGCTGAATGGCATGTTTCTGTACTTAGGTAATACACTCGCCTTTTTCACACACCATCAGTCCCAAATTGCTTATATGGATATCACCCCCCCCCCCCCCCCCCCCATGAGAAGGATACTGCTTCATCACTTCCTTGTAGTTCACAGTGTCCCGAATATCTGCAAAACAAAGAACTCTATCAGATCATAGTACATAGCTCCTGACCTTCATAAGACTTGGCCTCATGAAAAATGGATACATAGGCCAGTCCTCACCCAAGAACCTCGCACCAGCCTAATTCTGCAACCCCTCCCACACCCAGACTTCCACATGCCAACATAATTGGAAACCTGCTCCTGATTCAGAACCCTCACCTATATTGGCTGGGAAAGGAATCTCGTGTACCGCTGGATCCAGGTTTATCAGGTAAGGTGGAGTTCCCTTACTGTGGAGATGGCTGGTCAGTCTCTGTAGGACAGAAAAAAGGAGGAAAAAGAATCACATGGTGTCCATCAGCTGATGCACAAACTGCAGCCACACACGCACCAATCCTCCACATCTCAGTACCCTTATCCTCTTTCTCATCCTGTCCTCATTAATCACTGATCTCTTTACGTCAATCCTCATTTCTCTCTGTTCATATCTACCTCTTACCCCTCACGCCCTAATTGTAACAGACCAATTGTATAAAGACTTTGTGAGACTACACCAAGAAAACTATATACAGTCTGTCTCCTTAACTTGTGGATGCATATTGTTATATGTTTCATTTCTAATAGGTCTGAGAGGAGTTAGATTTTGAAGGACTGTGGAAAAACTGATATATTTCACATTTTCTGGAAAGATCTGGAGTAGTTTCTTGAATTTTAAAAGTGGAGACTTTTAAAATCATCTTCCGGTAAATGACACCATTGGTGCTAACCGCTTGCTTTGCTCTTGATGCTGCTGGGGATGACTGATCAATGACCAATGGAGAACGCTCTGGTATTGGGAATTAGTGGGGACAAGAAGTCTGAGGAAAAGCTGCCCCAGTGATCTCTCCAATTGCTGAAAAGGAAACTCGTGTTCCGTTCAGGATAAAACCTATTTATTTTTCTCAATATCATATTTCCAGAGCAAGTTGCGTCTGAAATATTGCAGAGATAGTTGTGTGGAATTAGTGATGACCACAATCCCCAAAACATGAGAGCAATAGACTCCAGAACATTCTATTCTTTATCTTTTGACATTAAAGAATAACCAATTCCAAATGTTTTTCTAGATAGACAAGCTCTGCAGAATTATTAGTTCTTCTTCCACTAATTCAGAAGACTGCATGCTTTGGGGATAGTCTTCTAATTTATGGAATTCCTTGCCCAGTGAAGTAGTTAACGTTACTTCGATAAATGTTTTTAAAGCCAAGACCGATTATTTGTGAACAATAAAGGAATAAGGGTTTTGGTGAGAGGGCGGGTAAGTGGAGCTGAGGCCACAAAAAGCTCAGCCATGATCTTATTGAATAGCAGAGCAGGCTCAAAGGGCCAGACGGCCTACTCCTGCTCCTCGTTCTTACGTTACGATTGAGTTTCATTCTGGATTCATTGTAAAAGTACTTCAGACACAGCAGACACAAACATACAAACTGGAAGTTGGCCATTCAGTCCATCTAGGAGCAAGTGTGATCAGAGTCAAAACATGTGGTGCTGGAAAAGCACAGCAGGTCAGGCAGCATCCAAGGAGCAAGAGAATCGATGTTTTGGGCATGAGCCCTTCATTAGGAATGTGTCAAGTCATTCCTGAAGAAGGGATCATGCCCAAAACATTGACTCTCCTGCTCCTCAGATGCTGCCTGACCTGCTGTGCTTTTCCAGCACCACACTTTTAGGCTCATTCAGTCTATCTAGTCCGCACCACTATTCACTATGATCAAAGCTGATTTGTTTATATCCACATTCCAATCGCTCTCCACCACCTTGACAGCCAGTGACCCAAAATCACAGTAGCTCCAAAAAAGCTTTCATTCAAAGGGGTTACCCTAACTTTAAAACAATGACCTTAGATCTGGACGGACTCAAAATAGGCATCAGTATTTCCATATCCACTGGGTCAAGTCATTCAGGATCTGTTACATTCTGATCATGTTACTACTGCTTACCACTGCTTCACCCCCCTCACCACCACATGCTTTTAAAATCCACTGCAATGAAACCCAGTCTTTCCAATCTTACCTCATTAGGAAATCCAACCATTCCAGCCATCAATCTAGTACATCTCCACTGAATCACTTTCAACACATTTATACACCTAACCCCACCATCCCCAACACTCTCCCAACACCCCTCCCTTTACACCCACAGTAATCCCACCATCTGCTACAAATACAGAAGACTGGAAAACATAGCAGACCTGGCAATCTTTGTGGAAACAGAAACAGAATTAACGATTCAAGTCCAATATAACTCTTCTTCAGAACTAATACTATGGTTGCTGCCAGACCTGCTGGGTTGATCCAGCATCAGGCTTCCACTATCCACAGCAGTTTGCTTTCCTTGCACTATCGGGTGTCTGGTATATGAGAACCGAGACTTACTGCCTCCCTACTGAGTATTGTGTGCAGTTTTGGTCCCCCAGCCTGAGAAAGGACATTCTTGCTATTGAGGGAGTCCAGTGAAGGTTCCATAGACTGATCACCGAGATAACAGGATGATGTATGAGAAAAGACTGAATTGACTGGACTTGTATTTGAATTTAGGAAAACGGGGCGGGGTGTGGGGGGATGTCATAGAAATATACAAAATCCTAATGGGACTTGACAGGATAGATGCAGGAAGAATGCCCCTGATGTTTGGGAAGTCTAGAACGAGGGGGCACAGTCTAAGAATAAGAGGAAAGTTATAAACCTGGGGAATTATCTCCCACAAGAATTTGTTGGGGCCTATTCATTAGATATATTAAAGAGGGAGCTGGACATGGTCCTTGTGACTGAGGGGATCGAGGGGGATGGGCAGAGGGTGGGAATGGTACAGGCTCGAGGGGCTGAATGGCCTACTCCTGCTCTCATTTCTACCTTTCCCAGTCAGCAATACCTGAACAAAGGTGGTTTTTCCCGAGCCCGCCATGCCCAGGACGATCAGACAGACAGTGCTGGCTTGTTGCCGCTGAACACACCCAGCTACAGGCCCCAGGCCCTGCTCTACAGCCATCTCCGCCGTCGCCATTCCAATCCTGACATCATCAACCCGCGACAAACGGAATAGACGTGAAACGTCATCGAGACGGGACAGCAAGCCGGGACACCGCCAGGAGGCGGGGCTCTGGAGATACCACACCCACCTGAAGGCGGGGCCATGGCGGGACCACACCCACATGGAGGCGGGTACAGGATGAGCGCACAGCCAAGGCGGGAGGAAGGGAGACCACACCCATAAATGGGCGGGATCTTAGAGAGGACACGCCCACAGGGAGTCGTGGCCAAACGGAAATCGCATCTACACGGAGGCGGAGTAAAGAATAAAGTGCACACAGGTAGGCGGGGTCATAAATAAACCCCACCCACGAGGAGGTGGGTCCGGGGAGTCCACGTCCCATACGAAGGCGGGTCCGGTGATAGAACACACCCATAGGTGGGCGGGGCCAGGTGGAGACCACACCCACGGAGACCTCGCCCACTATGGGGGCGGGGCCAGATGAAGAGCACAACCACATGGAGAACACGCCCACGGGTAGGCGGGGCCATGGGAATCACTGCAGGAGGAGGCCATTCAGCCCATTGAGTCTGCTCTAGCATTCAATCAAAGCTGATATAACTGTAAAGCCAGGTCACACCTGCTTTATCTTTGTAACCCTTAGTCCCAGAACCGATCAAGAACCTCTATCTCTGTCTAGAGAATAAATTGTTAAGAAATCCCTCTGCATCTCAGTTCTAAAGAGTCCTCCCCCCTCACCCTGAGGTGGTGCCCCTGGATCCCAGTCTCTCCTCCGAGTGGAAACATCTTCTCCACATCCATTCTATTCACGCCTCTCATATCTCGTAAATGTCAATCATATACCCCCAACCCTTCTAAACTCCGAGTAGAGACTCAAAGACATCAACCACTCCTCATATGTCATGCACTTCATCCCAAGGATCACCAACACATTCCACCCTGACCTTAAATTTACCTGGACCATCTCTGACACCTCGCTCCCCTTCCTGGACCGCTCCACCTCCATTAGTGACGACTGACTTGACACTGACATTTTTTACAAACCCACTGACTCCCATAGCTACCTGGATTACACCTCTTCCCACCCTACCTCTTGCAAAAATGCCATCCCGTATTCCCAATTTCTCCGCCTCCGCCGTATCTGCTCCCAGGAGGACCAGTTCCACCGTAGGACACACCTGATGGCCTCCTTCTTTAGAGACCGCAATTTCCCTTCCCACGTGGTTAAAGATGCCCTCCAACGCATCTCGTCTACATCCCGCACCTCCGCCCTCAGACCCCACCCCTCCAACCGTAACAAGGACAGAACGCCCCTGGTGCTTACCTTCCACCCTACAAACCTTCGCATCAACCAAATCATCCGCCGACATTTCCGCCACCTCCAAAAAGACCCCACCACCAGGGATATATTTCCCTCCCCACCCCTTTCCGCCTTCCGCAAAGACCGTTCCCTCCGTGACTACCTGGTCAGGTCCACAACCCCCTATGACCCACCCTCCCATTCTGGCACTTTCCCCTGCCACCGCAGGAACTGTAAAACCTGTGCCCACACCTCCTCCCTCATCTCTATCCAAGGCCCTAAAGGAGCCTTCCACATCCATCAAAGTTTTACCTGCACATCCACCAATATCATTTATTGTATCCGTTGCTCACGATATGGTCTCCTCTACATTGGGGAGACTGGGCGCTTCCTAGCAGAGCGCTTTAGGGAACATCTCCGGGACACCCGCACCAATCAACCAAACCGCCCCGTGGCCCAACATTTCAACTCCCCCTCCCACTCTGCCGAGGACATGGAGGTCCTGGGCCTCCTTCACCGCCGCTCCCTCACCACCAGACGCCTGGAGGAAGAACGCCTCATCTTCCGCCTCGGAACACTTCAACCCCAGGGCATCAATGTGGACTTCAACAGCTTCCTCATTTCCCCTTCCCCCACTTCATCCTAGTTTCAAACTTCCAGCTCAGTTACTGTCTCCTTGACTTGTCCGACCTGCCTATCTTCTTTTCCACCTATCCACTCCACCCTTTCCTCCTTGACCTATCACCTTCATCTCCTCCCCCACTCACCCATTGTACTCTATGCTACTCTCTCCCCACCCCCACCCTCCTCTAGCTTATCTCTCCATGCTTCAGGCTCACTGCCTTTATTCCTGATGAAGGGCTTTTGCCCGAAACGTTGATTTCGCTGCTCGTTGGATGCTGCCTGAACTGCTGTGCTCTTCCAGCACCACTAATTCCCTCTAATGCATGCTCATCTTTCCTCAGATACGGGGCTCAAATCTGCTCACAATATTCCAAATGTAATCTGACCAGAGTCTAATGCAGCCTCAGCAGTGCAAATCTGCTCTTGTATTCCAGCCCTCTTGAATGAAAACTTTGCATTTGCCTTCCTGTCAACTGAACCTGCATGTTAACCTCAAGAGAATCCTGAACAAGGTCTTCCAAGTCGCTTGTTGCTTCAGATTTCCAGAGTCTTTCCTCATTTCTAAAATAGTCTACACCTCAATGCTTTTTGCCAAAATGTAAAACCTCGCATATTACCACACTATATTCAATCTGCCACTTCTTTGCCAACTCTCCTGTCCAAGTCCTTCTGCCTCCTCACTCCCTCAACACTACCTGTCCCTCCATCTATCTTTGTGTAATCTACAAATTGAGCAACAATGCCCTCAGTTCCTTCATCAGGTTGTTAACACATAACATGAACAGCTGTGGTCCCAACACTGACCCTTGTGGAACTCCATCAGTTACTGGTTGCCATCATGAAAAAGACCCCTTTATCCCCACTCTCTGGTTTCTGTCAGTCAGCCAATTATCTATCCCAATACCTTGCCCTTAACATCATGGGCTCTGATTTATCGAGCAGCCTCCTGTCAAAGACCTACTAGAAATCCAATTAGATCACTTTCACTGGCTTCTCTTTGTCTAACTTGCACATTACTTACCTCCTCAAAGAATTCTAACAGATTTGTCAGGCATGATCTTCCCTCGATGAAGCATTTTTTTAGTGTGTGCTGTTCCAAGTACTCCACCGGACTCTCAGGAAGAAGGAACTACAAGGAAAATACTCTGATGAAGAGTCATCCAGACTTGAAATGATGCTTTCTCTCCACTAATGCTGCCTGACTTGCTGTGATGGTTGTTATCAAAACAAGGATCTGGGAGGAGGGGGCCATAGGACACCACCCCCTTAGAGGCAGAGCCACCTGGTGACCACACCCCCTTGGAGGATGGGCCACGTGGTGACCACACCCCTAGGGGGGGCACATGTTGAGACCACACCCTCTGGGAGGAGGAGCCACAAGAGAACCAGGAGACCACACACCTTCAGAAGTGACTCTCTGATGGTGTTGCAGTTTTATGGCAGTTCCCATTGGCCCTCCTTTGTCCCGCCCCCTGAACCAAGTCAATGTATTGGATTCTGGTGCCTGGTCAATTGTTTGCAGGTTTTCTCTTTGAAGACAAGTGTGGGATAGAGTCACTGTAGTTCAGACCTTGTTCCAGGTTACAGACAGTACACAGGAGTGATAGCTGCCAGTATCAGGGAGATGCCAGAGGGCCCCTCAGTGAGAGTGTTTCACTCTGTTACATCCCCGTTTGTTGGTAAAGTTGTGCAGAGAACCTCAGGTAGCACCAAACAAGTGTGTCTGCAACAATTTGTGAGTCTGAAACTGCAGCACAGTGAAGTGAGTATGATTTATTTATTTTTGAACTTTGAGCTCACCTCTGTTTTAATCTTTTAAATTATTTGGTCAGGTATTGTGAGTCTTGCTGGCTGGGTAGAATTTATTGCCTGGCCCTAGATGCACTTGAGAAGGTGTTGGTGAGCTGCTCTTCTTGAACTGCTGCAATGATGTAGCTGCCCCCCCCCCCCCCCAGCCCAAAGTGCTGCTAGTGAGAGTTTCATGATTTTGACCCAGTGAAAGTGAACATGTTTCCAAGTCAGGATGGTAAGTGGCTTGGAGGGGGACTTGTAAGTGTTAAGTGTTAGTGATCCATTTACTTGCTACCCTTGTCCTTCTAGATTTAAGTAGTTGTGGATTTGGAAGTTGCTACTGAAGGAGCCTCACTGAATTGCTGCAGTGCACCTTGTAGATGATGAACACTGCTCCTACTGAGTGTCATTGGTGTGAAAAGGATTCTGGGTAATCTAAGGTGGAGGACTGGAAAAATTGTGCTGTAAGAGCTGCTCCTTTTTAATTGAGGGTGTTTAGGTGCTGGAGGTGATTTCATCAAATTCCACGAGCAGCAATTACTGTTTTATATGCATTGTTTTGGAACTTTGGGGGGAAAAAATGTCAAAACAGTGGTACTTTTAAAAGAGAGGAAGTGTCTTTGATTCTGAATACTATTAAATCGCGTGGATCGGTTGGAGCATCAGTTAGAGGCAATGAAGAATTTACAAGAGGAAGGGGGTGTGATGAATGGCAGTTATAGGAAGAGAGAAAAATCGCAGATACAGTTAGGTAAGAGAGGGAGGCAGGTTGTGCAGAAGCCTCTTGTGTCTATCCCCGTCTCAAATGAGTATGCTATTTTGGAAAATGTAGGGGATGATGGACTCTCAGGGGAATATAGCATGAGCAGCCAAATATCTGGTATGGAGACAGGCTCTAGTGTAGTGAGGGGTGCGTTGGGTTCCAAGAGATCGATTGCAAGAGGGGACTCTGGAGTCAAAGGCACAGACATTTCCGCAGCCAACAGCGAAAAATCAGAATGGTGTACTGCCTCCCTGGGGTCAGGATCAGGGATGTCTCACAGAGGATGCAGAATGTTCTGAAAGGGAAGAGAGACCACCAGGAGGTCATTGTATATATTGGAACCAATGACATAGGAAGGGAAAAGGATAAGATTCTGAAGGGAGAATATAGAAAGTTAGACAATAATTTAAAAAGGAGGTCGTAATATCTGGGTCAGTCCCAGTGCTACGAGCTAGTGAGGGCAGGAATAGGAGGAGAGAGCAGATGAATGCATGGCTGAGGAGCTGGTGTATGGGAGAAGGATTCACAATTTTAAGACCATAAGACCATAAGACATAGGAGTGGAAGTAAGGCCATTCGGCCCATCGAGTCCACTCCGCCATTCAATCATGGCTGATGCGCATTTCAGCTCCACTTGCCAGCGTTCTCCCCGTAGCCCTTAATTCCTCTAGACAACAAGAACCTATCAATCTCGGCCTTGAAGACATTTAGCGTCCCGGCTTCCACTGCACTCCGTGGCAATGAATTCCACAGGCCCACCACTCTCTGGCTGAAGAAATGTCTCCGCATTTCCGTTCTGAAATGACCCCCTCTAATTCTAAGGCTGTGTCCACGGGTCCTAGTCTCCTCGCCTAACAGAAACAATTTTCTAGCATCCACCTTTTCAAAGCCATGTATTATTTTGTACGTCTCTATTAGATCTAATCTCTATCTGGGGTAGAAGTGACCTGTACAAGAAGGATGGATTGTACCTGCATTGGAAGGAGACTAGTATACTGGCAGGGAGATTTGCTAGAGCTACTCAGGAGGATTTAAGCTAGTAAAGTGAGGGGCTGGGGTGTGGGGGGGCGCCCAGGGAAATAGTGAGGAAAGAGGTCAATCTGAGACTGGTACAGTTGCGAAAGGGAGCGAGACAAACAGAGCAGGCAGAGACAAAGCAGAGAACAAGGTAGGACTGAAAAATTAAACTGCATTTATATCAATGCAAGGGACCTAACAGAGAAGGCAGATGAACTCAGGGCATGGTTAGGAACATGGGACTGGGATATCATAGCAATTATAGAAACATGGCTCAGGGATGGACAGGACTGGCAGCTTAATGATCCAGGATACAAATGGGATAGCAAAGTGGCTCAGTGGTTAGCACTGCTGCCTCACCGCACCAGGGTCCTGCGTTCGATTCCAGCCTTAAGCGAATGTCTGTGTGGAGTTTTCATATTCTCCCTGTGTCTTGTGTGGGTTTCCTCCCACATTCGAAAGATGTGCAGGTCAGGTGAATTGGCCATACTAAATTGCCCATAGTGTTAGATGCATTAGTCAGGGGTAAATGCAGGGGAATGGGTCTGGGTGGGTTACACTTCAGAGGATCTGTTTAGACTTGTTCGGCTGAAGGGCCTGTTTTCACACTGTAGGGAATCTATTCTAATCTGATAGAAAGGGGAGCAAGAGAGGAGGTGGAGTGGTGTTTTTAATAAAGGATAGTATTGTGGCTGGACTTGGAGAAGATATTCCTAGGGAATACATCCAGGGAAGTCATTTGGGTGGAATTGAAAAATAAGAAAAGGATGATCATCTTATAGGGATTCTGCTATAGTCCCCCTAATAGTCAGAGGGAAATTGAGAAACAAATTTGTAAGGAGATCTTGCTATCTGTAAGAATAATAAGATGGTTATGGTAGGTGATTTTAACTTTCCAAACATAGACTGGGACTGCCATGTTGTTGAAGGTTTAGATGGAGAGGAATTTCTTAAGTGTGTGCAAGAAAATTTTCTGATTCAGTATGTGGATGTATCTATTAGAGAAGATGCAAAACTTAACCTACTCTTGGGGAATAAGGCAGGATAGGTGACTGAGGTGTCAGTGGGGGAGCACTTTGGGGCCAGCGACCATAATTCTATTAGATTTAAAATAATGATGAAAAAGGATAGACCAGATCTAAAAGTTGAAGTTCTAAACTGGAGAAAGGCCAATGTTGACGGTATTAGACAAGAACTTTCGAAAGCTGATTGGGGGCAGATGTTCGCAGATAAAGGGACGGCTGGAAAATGGGAAGCCTTCAGAAATGAGATAATGAGAATCCAGGGAAAGTATATTCCTGTCAGGGTGAAAGGGAAGGCTGGTAGGTATAGGGAATGCTGGATGACTAAAGAAATTGAGGGTTTGGTTAAGAAAAAGAAGGAAGCATATGTCAGGTACAGACAGGATAGATCGAGTGAATCCTTAGAGTATAAATGCAATGGGAGTATATTTAAGAGGGAAATCAGGAGGGCAAAAAGGGGACATGAGATAGCTTTGGCAAATAGAATTAAGGAGAATCCAAAGGGTTTTTACAAATACATTAAGGACAAAAGGGTAACTAGGGAGAGAATAGGGCCCCTCAAAGATCAGCAAGGCAGCCTTTGTGTGGAGCAGCAAAAAATGGGGGGAGATACTAAATTAGTATTTTCCATCAGTATTTACTGTGGAAAAGGATATGGAAGATATAGACTGTAAGGAAATAGATGGTGACATCTGGCAAAATGTCCATATTACAGAGGAGGTAGTGCTGGATGTCTTGAAACACATAAAAGTGGATAGATCCTCAGGACCTGATCAGGTGTACCCTACAACTCTATGGGAAGCTAGAGAAGTGATTGCTGGGCCTCTTACTGAGATATTTGTATCATCGATAGTCACAGGTGAGGTGTCGGAAGACTGGAGGTTGGCAAACGTGGTGCCACTGTTTAAGGAGGTTGGTAAGGACAAGCCAGGGAACTATAGACCAGTGAGCCTGACATTGGTGGTGGACAAGTTGTTGGAGGGAATCCTGAGGGACAGGATTTACATATATTTGGAAAGGCAAGGACTGATTAGGGATAGTCAACGTGACTTTGTGTGTGGGAAATCATGTCTCTCAAACTTGATGAGTTTTTTTTTGAAGAAGTAACAAAGAGGATTGATGAGGGCAGAGCAGTGATCAATATGGACTTCAGTAAGGCATTTGACAGGTCTTTTCCCTGGGGTGGGGGGGTCCAGGCCTAGAGGGCATAGGTTTAGGTTGAGAGGAGAAATATTTAAAAGAGACCTAAGTGGAAACTTTTTCATGCAGGGTGTGGTGTGTGTAAGGAATGAACTGCCAGAGGAAGTGGTAGAGGCTGGTACAATTACAGTAAATAAAAGGCATCTGGACAAGTATATGAATAGAAAGGCTTTATTGGGATATGGGCCAAGTGCTGGCAAATGGGACTACATTAGGTTAGATTAGCTGGTTGGCATGGATGAGTTGGACCAACAGGTCTGTTTCTGTGCTGTACAGCTCTTTGACTGTATGAATGTTTGTGTGTGTGATGCCAATCAAGAGGGCTACTCTGTCCTGTATAGTGTTGAGTTTCTTGAGTGTTGTTGGAGCTGCACCCATCCAGGCAAGTGGCAAAAATTCCATCACACGCCTGACTTGTGTCTTGTAGATGGTGGACAGACTTGGGGGAGTCAGGAGGTGAGTTACTTGCTGCAATATTCTAGCCTCTGACCAGGTCTTGTAGCCACATTTATATGGCTTGTCCAGTTAAGTTTCTGGTCCATGGTAACCCCAGAGAGTATAACCTGGATCTCTCTTCTTCTTTGTTCCTCTCTCCCTTCATCTGTTGTTTGCTCTACCTGGTGCTTGCTCTCTTGTTGTTTGGAATGTCTCTGATTTTGCTGGATTTGTGGTCACTCTGTCTAACTCTGTGTTGAAACCTCTGTCTGTCTGATGTACTCGACTCTCCATGCTCCCTCACAATGCTGTCTCTGATTAGATCAACGCTTTCTCCTTGTCCAGGTGCATGGCAAAAACCTCTTCCTGGGTTTCACGTCTGCTGGTCATGGACTGGGATCTGATTGTCTGAAACTAGTGAGAGCGCATGGCCAGAAGATTGTGGATCCAGCCTGGAGGCCAGCACTGGGCTCTCCCAGCAAGCAACAAGTGATGGAAGATGGCCGCTTGAGAGAAGAGCAGGAGGAGGCTAGGGAAAGCTGTGCTCTGTCCTTGGGGCAAGGCCAGTTGACTCCTCAGCACAAAAGGCTATGGCTGCGATTTCACTTTGGGATGTTCGGAAGTGTCAGAGCCAATGAGTTTTCACGGGCAAAACGTGCCAATAAGAAGGGAGACTGGAAGGATCCATCACCAAGGTATGGGCAAAGAGGAAAATGGGTTATCATCCAGGCTGCCTATCCTGGGTTTAAAGATGGTGGAGTTGTGACATCCATTGCCTGGGGAGCAGGAGGTTGTGGAGGGTAACTGGTTCCAGCCTTTGTGAGGGGGCAGCAGAGAGCAGAAGGCCCAACTTGAGGTGAAGGGAAGGATACAACGAACACTAGGAAGTCTCTAACTTTATGGGAGAGATGAGGAGGATGCAGGAAAGCCCAGCATAAAAGGGAGAATGGTTCTTGGGGCTTGGTCCTTAACCCGGAGAGGGGGCACAGTGCGATATGACTGGATAGTTGTTAGAGGTTCCAGACAGAAGGGGAGTACCCATAGATAAGGAATATTTACTTCTGGAATGTTTGTGTGTCTTTTACTGAGAAAGCAGACCAGTGCATTTGTTCATGGCCTCTGTTATTTTTAATTTGTGATGATCATTTCTTCTGCCTTTGTCTGTGAAGTGAATCTATGTCCTTTAGCTGCTTGGTGGGGAGGCACAGTGGCCCAGTGGTTAGCACTGCTGCCTCACAGCGCCAGGGACCCAGGTTCGATTTCAGCCTCGGGTCACTGTCTGTGTGGAGTTTGCACGTTCTCCCCGTGTCTGTGTGGGTTTCCTCTGGGTGCTCCAATTTCCTCCCACAGTCCAAAGATGTGTGGGTGAGGTGAACTGGCCATGCTAAATTGACCATAGTGTGCAGGGTTGTGAAGGTTAGGTGTATTAGTCAGCGGTAAATACAGGATCATAGTGTAGGGGAATGGCTCTGGTTGGGTTACTCTGCGGAAGGTCAGTGTGGACTGGTTAGGCTGAAGGGCCTGTTTCCACACTGTAGGGATTCTATGATACTCTCCTGCTTTTTATGTATTTTTAGCAATTCTTAAAAGCTGTTTCTAGATATTTCTACCCAGTTTTCTGTCATTATGTTTCTCCCTCTTAACCATATTTTAATCATCCTTTGGCTGATATTTATTTAAAACTTTCTCAGTCTACAAGTTTACAACCTTTGGCTCTTCTTAAATAAATACTAGTCTTAGGCCTGCTGATGAACTTAAGTCTCTTCACCCCAGAGGGATACGGGGAAAGAGAGTGGGAGTTCGGGGCTGTGGATCAGGATCAGAGTGTATTGTATTTTAATGTGAATGACCCTCTCTCATAGGGAAAAGACATGCTGACTGTGTACACACTGATAGGGAGAATCTGTTCTCTCTCTGAGCACCCACAGGGGCAACAGATCATAGAATACTGTCAGGTTTGGGGAAGGCACAGAGCAGAAAACAGAATGGTTTGCATGAGGAGATTGATATTCTAAGTGGAGTTCTGTGAGGAGATGTAAAAATCTCTCTCTCTCTCTCTCTCTCTCCAGATTGGTGCTGTATTTCCCAGGACAGCAGTTTCTTGTGTTCTATAATTGCCGGATTTGTCTCTGTAACAGCCCTCCTTCTGGACATTCCTGCGATATCCTACACCCAAAGTTCAACAGAAATCTGGCACTACAGGCTCTACAACAAGCTCAGCCTGTCTGCTACACCCTGCTCAACCAGCAGCTGTTCTCTGGCCTTGGTCAGTAACACATTCCAGACCTCGTAATAAATGGCTGGTGGAGAGGTGGTTTGTGAAGGGAGAAGCGGGGCATGTTTGATATTTATTGTTTTGCCTGGGTCAGGAGTTGACTGTTCCCACATTCTTGTGTCTTTGCCTGACAGCCAATGGTAACCCAGTTCTTGTCTCAGACACTCTGGTCCCAGCGATGAAAGTCCTCCCCTCCCCCCACCTTACTGTGCACCAATCATTCTGAACCCTGCCTTTTACAAGTTGTCTCCAAGACCTGGTTATAGCACACATCATCTAAGTAGGAAATGAGAGAGAAATGAGCTAACTCCACATTGGCCAGCTTCACATAAGGTTTCAGCACGTGATTGGAATTTATTCTGAGAGATAATGGTGACTCAGCACTTTGTCCAATGTTTTGTTGATTCATTTGTGGGACTTGCGCATCACTGGCTGGCCAGCATTGATACCAGGGATATATTTCCCTCCCCACCCCTTTTCGCCTTCCACAAAGACCGTTCCCTCCGTGACCACCTGGTCAGGTCCACGCCCCCCCTACAACCCACCCTCCCATCCTGGCACTTTCCCCTGTCACCGCAGGAATTGCAAAACCTGCGCCCACACCTCCTCCCTCACCTCTATCCAAGGCCCCAAAGGAGACTTCCACATCTATCAAAGTTTTACCTGCACATCCACTAATATCATTTATTGTATCCGTTGCTCCCGATGCGGTCTCCTCTACATTGGGGAGACTGGATGCCTACTCGCAGAGCGCTTTAGGGAACATCTCCGGGACACCCGCACCAATCAACCACACCGCTCCGTGGCCCAATATTTCAACTCCATCTCCCACTCTGCCGAGGACATGGAGGTCCTGGGCCTCCTTCACCGTCGCTCCCTCACCACCCGACGCCTGGAGGAAGAACGCCTCATCTTCCGCCTCGGGACTCTTCAACCCCAGGGCATCAATGTGGACTTCAACAGTTTCCTCATTTCCCCTCCCCCCACCTTTCCCCAGTTCCAACCTTCCAGCTCAGCACTGTCCTACCTGCCTATCTCCCTTCCCACCGATCCGCTTGTGAGAAATGGGGAAGGGTGTTGTTTTCACAGACCAGATTAGCAAACTTCTGGAACAAACAAGTTTGTGCAGACAGAAAAGCAGAACAATAGAAAACACTAGCACAGCAAGTGTTAATATAGTTACAAAACAGTTGCAGCTAACAGCCCAAGGAGATAGAAGTAGAATCTAATCAAGATAAGGGGCAGTCAGATCACAAGATAGACAGAGAACTAGGGTAATTGGGTAATGTAGGAGAAGGGAGAGGTGACCTTCAAAGGTATAACTGTAGACTTGTTTCAATGCTCATTGCTCATTTGCTTTAGCATTTGACGCCCTTTCTTGCAAGATCATAAAATAAATTGTCTTGTTTCCAGTTTTGGTGGTCTTGGCTAATTTTTGTTAAGTTTGTTTCTAACACGGTCCACCCTCCCCTCTGACTTATCACCTCCATCCCCACCCCCATACACCTATTGTATTCTATGCTACTTCCTCCCCACCCCCACCCTCCTCTCATTTATCTCTCCACTCTGCCTCTATTCCTGATGAAGGGCTTTTGCCTGAAACATTGATTTTCCTGCTCCTCAGATGCTGCTTGACCTGCTGTGCTTTTCCAGCACCACTCTACTCCAGCATTGATAGCCCATCCCTTGAAAAGGTGGGGGTGAGCTGCCTCCTTGAAGCATGCACTGCTGTAGAATCAGATTTTCTGGGGCTGGAGACAACATCTCGGGTTGAGAGCTGATTTGATAATTGGTGTTCCCCATAGCTCTGTATTGGAGCCTCAACTTTACACTCCATGGCAGCGACACAGGTGAAGGACCAGGAAGCTCCATCTCTAGGTTTTTTGACTGCATGAGTTGATGCGGCACCATTAAATATGGTGAGAGGAGGAAGCTGCAATGGGGATACATTAAGGCAAATGGATAGCTGGGACTTGATATGCAAAGAAAGATCAGCATTATTTCAAAATGGGGAGAAGCCAGAGATTGTGGGGAGCAGACTATAAGGCCAGCCTTTGTCAAGGACCTATAGGAGACTCCTAGAGAAGGTTAAGAACTCATGGGACCCACGCTAACTTCACAAATCCTAAATTGGCCTAGTAGCAGGAGATAGAGGGTAAAAGTGGACTATTTATGTGACTGAAGGCTGGTGTACAGTGGTGTATCACAGCTGGGCCCTTTATTGTTTGTGATATTCACAAATGATGTAGATGAGAACGTTAGAGGGGAATGTTAAGTTTGTGGATAACACAAAGATTGACTGGGCAATCAACATTGAGGATAAAGGTCTTGGGTTAAAGATAATATAAACTCCCCAGAGGTCAGTATCCTATCACTAAGTCACCCTTTATTGAAATGTGGAAATACCTTGAATCTGGCACAACCATGTTAGACTCAGCACCCGAGTATGAAAATCTCTGGCACTCATCCTTTTTTTTCCTGTCAGCCAGGGCTCTCTAATTGGACTAGATTAACTGCCTCCGTTACAGAACTCATGTTCTGAGAGGTCCCAATGGGAAGTTCAGTCACAGATGGAATTTAACCCTGAGAAATGAGAGGGTCGGGCACTTCAGAAGAAGTCACAAAGGAGATTGCAATTCATATCAGGGCACTAGGATACTCAGAGGAAACAGGGTAATGCTTATCCACACATCCCTGAGGGTGGTTCAACAGGTTAGCAGAGTAGTTAAGAAGGTTACCTTTTCTAGTCAAGACATAGACTATAAGAGCAGGGAGGTGATGTTGGGGCTGTACAGGACATTGGTCAGGCCCCAGATGGAGGACTGTGTGCAGTTCTGGTCCCCACTCTACAGGAAGGATGGGATTGTACTGGAGGGGGTGCAGAGGAACTTCACCAGGATGGTCCCTGGGATGGAACATTTCAGCGATGAAGAGAGGCTGGATAACTCGGGTTTTCTTTAGATCAGAGGAGGTTGAGAGGGGACCTGATTATGAGGGGTATGGAATGTAGTGAATAGAAAGCAGCTGTTCCCCTGCGTTAAAGGTGAAAAGTGTAGCACTGGGAAAGCACAGCAGGTCAGGCAGCATCCAAGGAACAGCAACGTCAATGGATCAACATTCCTGATGAAGAGCTTATGCCCAAAATGTCGATTCTCCTGCTCCTCAGATGTTCCCTGATCTGCTGTGCTTTTCCAGTGCTACACTCTCGATACTGATCTCCAGCATCTGCCATCTGCACTTTCTCCCTTTAGTTAAAGGGTCAACGACCAGGGAGCATAATTTTAAAGTGAAAGGCAAGTGGTTTCGATGGGATTTGGGAAAGCATTTTTATCACCAGAGGGTGGTGAGGGTCTGGCGTAGTGATTGTAATGAGGAAGACTGTGCCCTACGTGTGGAAAGAATGTGTTATTTTTTTCTGGGCTAATGACATTGGAGCAGATGAAAAGCAATGAGTATCTCTCCTAACAGCCTGTGGACCCAGAGCTTTTTGGTTATGAGGAGTCTAACTTTTCTTGAGGTACCAGTATTTTTTGCCCATCTCTAATTTCCCTTGAGAATGTGGTGAGCTGCCTTCATGAATCTGCTGTAGGTTTACCCATAATAACCATAATGAGGGACGGAATCCCAGGATTCTGAACCATTGACAGTGAAGGAACGACAAACTATCTCCAAGTCAGGATGGGGAGCGGCTTGGAGGGGAACTTGCAGAGAGTGGTGTTTCCATGTATCTGCTGCCCTTTTCCTTCTAGACTGAAGTGGTCATGGATTTAGAAGTTGCTGTCTGAGGAACTTTGATGAATTTCTGTAGTGCCTCTTCCCTGTAACCCTTGGTGTTCCCTTAATAATTAAGTAAGTTCAGGCTGAACATGCCCACCCTCCCCCACATACTCTGTCCCCTACCGCATTTGTTCATTTTCAGTTCAGTTCAGTTTTTTTAATTGTTGATCTCTCACTGTACCCACTCTGTTTTTAGGGAATATCATCAAGAATGAGGTGCTGTATCTGTCTGCGATTCACCCCATGTCTCTGGGCTGCCTGCTCAATGTTGAGCAACTACAGAAGCTGCTGGACAACGTGATCCAGTTCAGCCACGAATGGCTGGACAAGAAGGTGAAAGGCAAAGGCTTAAAGTACCACATCTATCAGAGAGAGCAGTGCCCTCAGGGTCATGCTGTGGAGAGGGCAGACCTGGGAGCACCTTGTTGTCTTCAGCGGCCTACATGGTGGTGTCCTGTCTGCCAACCTGCAGTGCATTGAGAGCTGATATATCGTCAAACGGTTCACTAGGTCCCAGAGCATGAGCGACCCTTGGCTGGATGGCAGGATCTCTTCAGGGATTTTGTTTGTTGTTATTTTGTTTATTGTTGTTGTTTTTTCTGCATAAATAAAAAGATACCTTCTGCAATCAGCCTAATCTTTTGTGGAACCTGGCATACTCTGGATTGTGGGGACGTCTTTTAGCAAGGAGAGAGCGCATTTTGTGTCCAATTCTTTTTGTACAGTTGATGAGTTAAATGTTGTGTTGTATCTGATAGTATTTGAAGCAATTATTCAACTGGATTATTCACAATTTGACATTAGGAGAAATAGGTAGGGACTCTGAAACAGCAATTTTTTTACACTTACACTTATCGTTATCCCCTTGATGAGGCATGACCACAGCAGAGGTTTAAGGCCACAGCAGAGGGAATGGGAGGAAAATGTTCACCCAGATTCCAGGTGGGAATCTGGAGCTCTCTGCAGAATGCCCACCCCCAACATATACAAAGTATTTAGATGTGCACTTGTGGTGCCAAAGCACGCACGTCTATGGACCATGTGCTAGAAAATGGGTTTACAATAGTTAGGGAGGTGTTTTAGACTGTCACGGCTACGATGGGCCTTTTTCTGTGCTGTGACTCGAGTGAAAGGCATCCTCAATTTGTGTGATTTCAACTCCACAAGGACTGTGTGGTGACGCATACATCTGTGTCAGGCAGGTAGAGAAGGATGAATATGTCTCTTCCCCCCCCTTGTTGGTTACTTCACTATCTGCTGCAGACCCAGTCCAGCAGTCATGTCCTTTAGCGCCCGACCAGCTCGATCAGGTGGTAGATGTTGAAGCCCCCTGCCCAGAATCTATTCTGCCCTTGCCACCTAAGTGCTTCCTCCAAGTGTTGTTCAGCATGTAATTGTACTGATTGATCCGTTAAGGGGACGGTACATGGGTAAGGAAACTTCCTGCTGATTATCATGTTTGACATGCTACTGTGAGACTTCATGGATTCCAGAGTCAATGTTGTGGACTCTCAGAAAATGTCCCTCTTGACTGTATCTCACTGTGCCACCACCTTTGCTCTGTCTGTCCTGCAGCTGGTGACACTGTTGTCTGGATCATTGTAGAGTATGACTCTGCTTGCATTGCCTTTCAGGGTAAGAATGTGGACATAGAGACATAACAAAAAATGACAGCTCCTTATGTAGATAAAAATAGCCCTGGGATTGCAGGAACATTGGGGCTAGTCCACTGGAAGGTTTGCCATTTTTCAACTTGCAAGTGAAAGTAAATGTCATGCACTAACAGAATGTGTCATTGTTAATTCAAGACATCCTTATTATTAATTCAGGTTATTGTTTCCAGAGATGGTCAAATTTAAGTCTTTTGGGTGTTGCAGTTAAAATAATGCACCCTGGTTAGATCCAAAGAAGAGATGTATCTGCACAATATTACAAAACGGGTTTACGAGAATCCCGAAGCATTTTACACACATATTAGGAGCAGGAGGGTAGCTAGGGAGAGTTGGCTCATCAAGGATAAAAAGAGGGAGGTTATGTGTAGAGCCAGAGGAAGTAGATGAGACCTTATTGAGTGCTTTACATCAATATTCACCCAAAGAGAGGGACATGAGGGATGCTGAGGTTAAGGAAACGTGTATGAATACTCTTGGGCAGGTCAACATAGTGAAGGAGGAAGTGTTGGGTCTCTTGAAATGCATTAAGGTAGACATGTCCCCAGATCCAGATGGGATCTATTCCATGATAGTGTGGGAGGCAAGGGAGGAAATAGCTGGGGCTGTTAACAGGTATCTTTGCATCCTCTTTAGCCTCAGGCAAGGTTTTAAGGGACTGAACAGCGGCCAGTGTTGTTTCTTTGTCCAAGAAGGGAAACAGAAATAATTCCGGTAATTACAGGCCAGTAAGGCTGGAGTCAGTGGTGGGGAAGCTATTGGAGGAGATATTGACAGACAGGATTTCACTAACTTGATTTTTGAGGAGGTGGTAAGAATGATTGATGAGGGAAGGACAGTGGATGTTGTCTACATGAACTTTAGTAAGGCATTCAATAAGGAACCTCATGGCAGTCTAATACAAAAGATAGAATGCCATGGGATCCACAGTGTGCTGGATAGATAGATATTGAACTGGCTTCGTCTTTGAAGTGAGAGGAGCAGTGGAAGAGTGCTTTTCGAAATAGATCAGTAACTAGGGTTCCCAGGGAACAGTGTTGGGACCTTTGAAGGGAAATCTAGGTGGTTTGATTAGTAAGTTTGTAGACAATACCAAAATTGGCAGAGTTGCAGGTAGCAAGAAGATTTGTCAAAGGATACTGCAGGATCTAGATAGATGACAGAGTTGGGCAGAAAAATGGCAGATGGAGTTTAATCCAGACAAATGTGAGTTAATGCATTTTTGAAGATCAGATTCGGGTGCAAATTATACAATACATGGCAGAACCCTTAGAAACATTGACATACAAAGGGATCTGGATGTACAGTTCCACAAATTCCTGGAAGTTGGAACACAGGTGGAAAAGGTGGCGAAGAAGGCACACAGTATGTGACCTCATCTGCCAGGGCATTGAATATAAACGTTGGCAAGTTATGTTAGAGCTGTATAAAACTTCAGTTAGGCCATATTTGGAATATTGTGTGCAGTTCTGGTCGCCACACCAGCAAATGGACATGGATGCTTTGGAGAGAGTGTAAAGAAGGTTTTCTGGGATATTACTCAGACTAGAGGGTTTTAGGTACAAGGATAAACGTCGATTGTTTTCACTGGGAAAACAGAGGCTGAACGTCAACTTGATAGATAAGACTCAGAAGCTTGGATAGGGTGGATAGTCAGATGTTTTTCCCACCAGGATGGAAACGTCAACTACAAGACGGCACAGGTTCAAGGTGAGAGAGGGAAAGTTTTTCACTTAGAGAGTGTGGGTGCCTGGTACACACTGCCAGTGGAGGTGGTAGAAGCAAGCATGTTAGCAATGTTGAAGGTGTATCTTATTAGACACATGAACAGGAGGTGAACAGAGGGATAGAAACCACATATGGGCAATAAGTGTCGAGTCTAAATAAGGATTAGGAATTGGTGCAGGCTTGGGTGGCCGAAGGGCCTGTTCCTGTGCTGCGTTGTGTTATATAGGTGATCTAATTATCTGGTAAAGATGTGGTTATGGAGGTGTTAAACTGAAATGTGATCTTTTAATGAGTTTTTTCTTGTTTCTTCGTCTGCCTTGAGGGATATGAGACATGACCAGATGACAATAAAGTTCTAAAGTCATCCTAAATTTCTCCAATTTCTCTACATTAAGTGAAGTAAGTGAAAAAAGTTGCCATCATGCCAGAAGGCTGTTCTCTCATTAGAGAGACACAACTGATAGTGGTTTAATACTAGATTAGTGGTGCTGGAAGAGCACAGCAGTTCAGGCAGCATCCAACAAGCAGCGAAATTGACTTTTCGGGCAAAAGCCCTTCATCAGGAATAAAGGCAGTGAGCCTGAAGCATGGAGAGATAAGCTAGAGGAGGGTGGGGGTGGAGAAAAAGTACCATAGAGTACAATGGGTGAGTGGGGGAGGAGAGGAAGGTGATAGGTCAAGGAGGAGAGGGTGGAGTGGATAAGTGGAAAAGGAGATAGGCAGGTCGGACAAGTCAAGGAGACAGTGCTGAGCTGGAAGTTTAGAACTAGGATGAGTTGGGGAAGGGGAAATGAGGAAGCTGTTGAAGTCGACATTGATGCCCTGGGGTTGAAGTGTTCCGAGGCGGAAGATGAGGCGTTCTTCCTCCAGGCGTCTGGTGGTGAGGGAGCGGCGGTGAAGGAGGCCCAGGACCTCCATGTCCTCGGCAGAGTGGGAGGGGGAGTTGAAATGTTGGGCCATGGGGCGGTTTGGTTGATTGGTGCGGTTGTCCCGGAGATGTTCCCTAAAGCGCTCTGCTAGGCGGCGCCCAGTCTCCCCAATGTAGAGGAGACCGCATCGGGAGCAACGGATACAATAAATGATATTAGTGGATGTGCAGGTGAAACTTTGATGGATGTGGAAGGCTCCTTTAGGGCCTTGGATAGAGGTGAGGGAGGAGGTGTGGGCACAGGTTTTACAGTTCCTGCGGTGGCAGGGGAAAGTGCCAGGATGGGAGGGTGGGTCGTAGGGGGGTGTGGACCTGACCAGGTAGTAATGGAGGGAACGGTCTTTGCGGAAGGTGGAAAGGGGTGGGGAGGAAAATATATCCCTGGTGGTGTGGTCTTTTTGGAGGTGGCGGAAATGTCGGTGGATGATTTGGTTTATGCGAAGGTTTGTAGGGTGGAAGGTAAGCACCAGGGGCGTTCTGTCCTTGTTACGGTTGGAGGGGTGGGGTCTGAGGGCGGAGGTGCGGGATGTGGATGAGATGCGTTGGAGGGCATCTTTAACCACGTGGGAAGGGAAATTGCGGTCTCTAAAGAAGGAGGCCATCTGGTGTGTTCTATGGTGGAACTGGTCCTCCTGGGAGCAGATACGGCGGAGGCGGAGAAATTGGGAATACGGGATGGCATTTTTGCAAGAGATAGGGTGGGAAGAGGAGTAATCCAGGTAGCTATGGGAGTCGGTGGGTTTGTAAAAAATGTCAGTGTCAAGTCGGTCGTCACTAATGGAGATGGAGAGGTCCAGGAAGAGGTGCGAGGTGTTAGAGATAGTCCAGGTAAATTTAAGGTCAGGGTGGAATGTGTTGGTGAAGTTGATGAATTGCTCAACCTCCTCGCGGGAGCACGAGGTGGCGCCAATGCAGTCATCAATGTAGCGGAGGAAGAGGTGGGGAGTGGTGCCGGTGTTAATTACGGAAGATCAACTGCTCTACGTAGCCAACAAAGAGACAGGCAGAGCTGGGGCCCATACGTGTGCCCATGGCTACGCCTTTGGTCTGGAGGAAGTGGGAGGATTCAAAGGAGAAATTGTTAAGGGTGAGGACCAGTTCAGCCAAACGAATGAGAGTGTCGGTGAAAGGGTACTGTTGGGACGTCTGGAGAGGAAAAAACGGAGGGCTTGGAGGCCCTGGTCATGGCGGATGGAGGTGTAGAGGGATTGGATAGCCATGGTGAAGGTGAGGCATTGGGGGCCGGGGAAACGGAAGTCTTGGAGGAGGTGGAGGGCGTGGGTGGTGTCTCGAACGTATGTGGGGAGTTCCTGGACTAGGGGGGATAGGACAGTGTCGAGGTAGGTAGAGATGAGTTCAGTGGGGCAGGAGCATGCTGAGACAATGGGTCGGCCAGGGTGGTCAGGCTTGTGGATCTTGGGAAGGAGGTAGAACCGGGCAGTGCGGGGTTCCCGGACTATGAGGTTGGAAGCTGTGGGTGGGAGATCTCCTGAGGTGATAAGGTTCTGTATGGTCTGGGAGATGATGGTTTGGTGATGGGGGGTGGGGTCATGGTCGAGGGGGCAGTAGGAAGAGGTGTCCTCGAGTTGGCGTTTGGCGTCAGCGGTGTAGAGGTCAGTGCGCCAGACTACCACTGCGCCCCCTTTATCCGCTGGCTTGATGGTGAGGTTGGGATTGGAGCAGAGGGATTGGAGGGCTGCGCGTTGTGAGGGTGAGAGGTTGGAGTGGGGGAGGGGGGACGACAGGTTGAGGCGGTTAATGTCCCGGCGGCAGTTGGAAATGAAGAGGTCGAGGGCAGGTAATAGGCCAGCGCGGGGTGTCCAGGTGGATGGGGTGTGTTGGAGGTGGGCAAAGGGGTCCTCGGAAGGTGGGCAGGAGTCCTGATTGTGAAAGTACACTTCAACCCCAGGGCATCAATGTGGACTTCAACAGCTTCCTCATTTCCCCTTCCCCCACCTCATCCTAGTTCTAAACTTCCAGCTCAGTAACTGTCTCCTTGACTTGTCCGGACTTGTCCGACCTGCCTATCTTCTTTTCCACCTATCCACTCCACCCTCTCCTCCTTGACCTATCACCTTCATCTCCTCCCCCACTCACCCATTGTACTCTATGCTACTCTCTCCCCACCCCCACCCTCCTCTAGCTTATCTCTCCACGCTTCAGGCTCACTGCCTTTATTCCTGATAAAGGGCTTTTGCCCGAAACGTCAATTTCGCTGCTCGTTGGATGCTGCCTGAACTGCTGTGCTCTTCCAGCACCACTAATCCAGTATTTGGTTTTCAGCATCTGCAGTTATTGTTTTTACCTCATTGATAGTGGTTTAACCTGAGGATCTCCATACCTCGGCCGAGGAGTGAGGTTGAGATGCCGTTATGAAGGTGTAGGTGTACTGTACCTTTAAGAGAGCACACAGAGTACTGGAAAATTGAAAATGTAAGATTTGGTCGAATAGCTGGGTTTCTATGAGACAAAACAAATTCAAATTCAGCCAAACTGTTTAAATTATGCCCCGAGATACCAAACTCCAATTAAGTTTGAATTTAGTATTTTGATAATATTAGAACCAATGAAAGGATCTGATGTTTTGGGGTATAAATATCAGACATTTTGAATAGTTAGCCAGAGCAGGAGAACTGCCAAGTTACCAACAAATACAGACTGCCAATAGAACAGCTCTCAGAGAGGTACAGCAGAACATCGAGGCTGATCTGGAGAGAGAATCGACAGGGGAAACTCAGCAAAGCTGCCTGGGTTCAAGCTGTTTTTTAAATCGTAATCGGGATTTTTTTTCAGACTGGTGTTGTCGTGGAGGAGGTAAAAGATAGCTTTAAGAGAAAGGGGTTGTAAATAGTTGTTAGTTAATATTCTCGGTTAGCCTTAAAGAATAAAGTTGTTAATCTTTACTTCAAATAGTGACTTTTGGGACAGTTCTTTATCTCTTTGAGTGTAACAGATTACAGTGTGGGGTGAATCTTTCCTGTGTTGCTGGTTTAAATTAGTCGAGGGGTTACCCTGTGTCAAAACAATGGTGGGACCTTCATGGTGACCTCAGCCAATGCGGGAAATGAGCCCATGTTGTTGGTGTCACTCTACAACATAAGCCAGTTGTCTAGCCACCTGAGCTAACCAAAATACCTCAGCCATGACACCATTCCAGTAAAAGAAGCCCTTAAGCTAGCCTGACCACTTTCTATGACTTTTCCATTATAAGTTGAAGTATACTGCAGTCAGAATGCTAAAGAAATGTAGAAACATTGGAACAGGAGTAAGCCATGAGTCCCTTGAGCCTGGTTTGCTCATGAGTAATCTCACCGCACACACAGCTATTTCATTTCCCTTCATTGGAAAGTATCAGAATCAGGGCATTCAGACCATCTATTGAGCCTCCTCATAACCCTCTTTATCTGAGCTCATCCATCTGCCATTCATGTTTAACTGGTTGTCCCTTGCATGCATCTTTGTCAATATTTCAACACCCTGCATGATCTCCAGTTCCATTTACTCACCCTCACATTCTCAAAGACAATTCAGAGCAGAGTTTTTGAATATTTTAAGGCAGCAGCAATGAGATTTGGGATGAGTCAGGGAATAAAAGCTTGTCGGAGTAGATGATTCAGATCAACCATGATCTTATTGAATGGCAGAATGATGTCTTGAACAGAAGAGTTTTATTTGCAACTTTCCCTATGATGGAGCCTTTCCAAAAATCAAGTGGAACTTGGAAATTAACACAAATGCACCTGCTCCCTTATTAGCCACCTCTTTTATAACACTAGGGTGAAGGCCATCTGCTCCCAGTGGCTTGTCCTCATATATTTCCATCCGTTTGCTCAGTGCTGTTTCCCTGCTGATGCCTAATTTCAACAAGTTCCTCTCTCTTCCCAGCTGACTGCAATCATTACCAGAATGGTTTTGTATTCTCCATCATGAAGACAGAAGCAGAATATTTGTTTATGTCACCCACATTTCTTTATCATCTGCTATTAACCTCCTGGTATCATTCTCTGGAGGACCAATAATTAGTTTCCTTCCTCCTGTCCTTGTTAGATACCTGTAGACATTCTCATGATCTATTTTTGCATTTTTAACTCGCTTCCTTCCCCATTCTAATTTCTTTCTCCTGTTTAACCTTTGTTATTTTCTATTGTTCTTTACATTCTGACCAATCATCTGATTTACCACTCACCTTTACACAATTAGGAGCTTTTCCCTTAAGTTTGATGTCTTCCTTCAATAGTTAACCTCAGATGGTGGGTCTTCCCTTTAGAATCTTTCTTTATGGTTGAAATGTGCTAATGCTGCATTTTCTGAATGCCTGTCATTGTGTCTGCATGTACTGGATTAGTGGTGCTGGAAGAGCACAGCAGTTCAGACAGCATCCAACGAGCAGCGAAATCGACGTTTCGGGCAAAAGCCCTTCATCAGGAATAAATGCAGCACCACTAATCCAGTATTTGCTTTCCAGCATCTGCAGTCATTGTTTTTACCTCATTGTGTCTGCATGACCTATACCTGAGCTCAGGAGTCCAGTGCACTTCAGCTAGTTCAGCTTTCATGCCCACAATAACATTCTTATTTAGTTTAAAAACTAGTCTTCACCCAGATCTTCTCCCTTTCAAACTAGATGTATCATGTTGTGGTCATTTCTACCCTGAAGTCATTAATGAATCCTGTCACATTAAACAATGCCAGGTTGATTATAACATGCCCCTGGGAGTGGTCATCCACAACAAGCTTTCTTGGACTCTTCATGTGGATGCACTGGTTACAAAGGCCCAACAACGTCTCTTCTTCCTCAGGGAGCTGAGGAAATTTGGCATGATGGCAAATACCCTTGCCAATTTTTATAGGTGTGCCATCGAGAACATTCTGTCTGGATGTATCACTACCTGGTATGGCAACTGTACCATTCAAGATTGGAGACGGTTACAGAGAGTGGTGAACTCAGCCCGGACAACCACAAAGGCCAACCTCCCATCTATAGAATCCATCTACCAGGCCCGCTGTCAAGGAAAGGCTGCCAGCATTCTCAAAGATCCAGCCCACCCTGGCAATGTTTTTCTACAACCTCTACCATCGGGGAGAAGGTACAGAAGCCTGAACACATGCACCAGCCGGTTTCAGAACAGTTTCTGCCTGACTGTTACTGGAGTACTGAATGGACTCACAAACTCTGTACCTGTGTTTTTGTTTTTGCCGCTGTTTACCTGTTATTTACTATCTCTGCTACTTAACTCTTTGATCTGCCTGGATTGCTCGCAAGACAAAGCTTTTCACTGTGCCTTGGTACACGTGACAATAAATTCAATTCAACTCAATTCATGCTCTTTTGTTGGTTCCAAAGTGTGCTGCTTTCCGAGATGACGTTGAAAGCATGCTATATAACTCTTCATCTTCATCCAGATTGGCTGTTGCTAATGTGATTTCTTTCAGATAAATTAGTTGTTATCCTTTGTCATGAGCACCCAATATGTATTTTTATAAATAGAAGCCTTCATGGTGTCTTAGGGTTGGCTGTTGGTATTATTCCTCGATTTATTCTATCCGTCCCTTCCTGCCATTCTCTGACCGTTTCATTCCCCACATTAGTATATTGTTCTCCTGCCTTGATCCTACCCTTTGTTTTGCTACATTTACCCTTGATTCCTCACCCCTATTGTGTAGCTCCAAGCCTTTCTTACTTCCCTGGCTACACCGTTTGCTAAAAACTAGTCCCAGAATGGGGCAGGTGTTGGCCGTCCCAACAGTACAGATCTGATTTTCCAAGCACAGGTGTCTGTGGACTATGGATTAAAACCCACTTCTCCCACATTGGCTTTCAAACCACATTTTCATCCCATCATGTGCCCACTGCCAGTTGGCGAGTGACTTGGGTAATAACCAGGAGATTATTTCCCTTGAGGTCTGCTTTTCAATTTAGTGCCTAGTCTGATCAGCCTAAAAACTTCGGAGCTGAATGTCCACAACTGTACCCAGGAGGAGGAGAGCTGAAGACATCAAAACCACATCACCCTACATCCTGAAATGTAGACAATGTTTCTGTTTGCAGCCAGAAAAGCTCAACATCCACCTTCTGCTAAAGATAAAGAGGGAAACTGAAGCTATGTAAAACAACATGTTATTCATCTGTGAGAGAACTAAGCAGCAGGCTGTTGGGGATAATCCCAGTAACTAAAGCCAACGGATCTGGCAGAATCTGTTCGATCCTTACACAATTCAACACAGCAAGTGAATGCAAAGTTCATCCAATGATATCTGTGGATGAAATATCAGCAAAATTGAGAAAAGTTTAACCTTCATGCAGCTCAATTAAAATAGAACTGCTTGGAATGGTCCCTTGGTGAAAAGTTTCAGTTCCTCCTGACCTTTGTTAACTGATGATTGAAGGTTTTGTTTCAACAGAATGCTTTTGGCTTTACATCAGTGGCCGAGGTCTACAGGAGCATAACGTTAAGCATCTGAAGAGGACTTGATGGAGATTTATGTCACATGGATAATGTCCTGATCCATGGATCTGCTCAGACAGAACAAGACACTAGAGTGTGAACTATGCTGTGATGTCTACAGGACATGGGACATACACTTCACTGATGCATAACATTCAATTTTTAGCTGTGTGTGTTGGGGAATTTTAGAAGTGGGTTAGAGTTTTAAGTAGTAAAGTTATGTATTGAATAATTATTTAACTGTAATTACAATCTTTTTAGCTTTCTTGATTATTGTTCATTATAGACAATGGAAAGCTGTCCCTTGAATCTCAAGTATAGGATGCAAACTTGGAGTATTGTGAGCAGATCCCACATTAGGAAAGACATATAGTATACAAATTAGGCCTGTTTTCTCTTGAATTTAGGAGGTTAAGGAATGATATGATTGAAATCTTCAAGCAAGAGACTTTTTTCAGTTGGACTTTAATGAAGAAACAGATCCCAGAGTAATACAACATGAGAAAACCCCCTCGGCAGCAGAAACAGAAGCAGGAGATGATGTACGATTAACATCACTGCAAGTACAACATTTACACTGAAACAAGGCTGCACTCAACCAAAGCAAGGACTGCACTTCTGCTGCTTCTGCAGTAATTTGGTTCTGGACATTAGAGAAGAAAGGATCACACTTTCAATTTTAAATTTTCTAAATTTGAAAGTTTTGTTTGGCACTTTGGGCACTGTTTCATCAACACAGCTATGTTGGCATCCAATCCTGGCCACCAGACATAATTTATAGAACATAGAAAAATACAGCGCAGTACAGGCTCTTTGGCCCTTGATGTTGCACTGATCCAAGCCCACCTAATCTACACTAGCCCACTATCCTCCATATACCTATCCAATGCCCATTTAAATGCCCATAAAGAGGGAGAGTCCATCACTGATACTGGCAGAGCATTCCATAAACTCACAACTCGCTGAGTAAAGAATCTACCCCTAACATCTGTCCTATATGTACCACCCCTTAATTTAAAGCTATGCCCCCTCGTAATAGCTGACTCCATACATGGAAAAAGGTTCTCATGGTCAACCCTATCTAAACCCCTAATCATCTTGTACACCTCTATCAAGTCACCCCTAAACCTTCTTTCCTCCAATGAAAAAAGCCCCAAGTGCCTCAGCCTTTCCTCATACGATCTTCCTACCATACCAGGCAACATCCTGGTAAACCTCCTCTGCACCCGTTCCAGTGCCTCCACATCCTTCCTATAGTATGGCGACCAAAACTGCACACAATATTCCAGATGCGGCCGCACCAGAGTCTTATACAACTGCAACATGACCTCAGGACTCCGGAACTCAATTCCTCTACCAATAAAAGCCAGTACCCCATATGCCTTCTTCACCGCACTATTTACCTGGGTGGCAACTTTCAGAGATCTGTGTACATGGACACCAAGATCCCTCTGCTCATCCACACTACCAAGTATCCGACTATTAGCCCAGCACCCCATCTTTTTGTTACTCATACCAAAGTGAATCACCTCACACTTACCTACATTGAACTCCATTTGCCACCTTTCTGCCCAGCTCTGCAGCTTATCTATATCCCGCTGTAACCTGCCACATCCTTCCTCACTGTCAACAACTCCACCGACTTTCGTATCATCCGCAAACTTGCTCACCCAACCTTCTAGCCCCTCCTCCAGGTCATTTATAAAAATGACAAACAGCAATGGTCCCAAAACAGATCCTTGCGGAACACCGCTAGTAACTGCACTCCAAGATGAATCTTTACCATCAACTACTACCCTCTGTCTTCTTCCAGCCAGCCAATTCCTAATCCAAACCTCCAACTCATCCTCAATGCCATACCTCTGTATTTTTGCAGTAGCCTACCATGGGGAACCTTATCAAACGCCTTACTAAAATCCATATACACCACATCTACTGCTTTACCCTCTTCCACCTCCTTAGTCACCTTCTCAAAGAATTCAATAAGGTTTGTGAGGCACGACCTGCCCTTCACAAAACCATGCTGACTATCCTTGATCACATTATTCCTGTCCAGATGTTCATAAATCCTATCCCTTACAATTCTCTCTAAGACTTTGCCCACAACAGAAGTGAGACTCACTGGCCTATAGTTACAAGGGCTGTCCCTACTCCCCTTCTTGAACAAGGGAACCACATTTGCTATCCTCCAGTCTTCTGGCACTATTCCTGTAGACAACGACGACATAAAAATCAAGGCCAATGGCTCTGCAATCTCCTCCCTTGCTTCCCAGAGAATCCTAGGATAAATGCCATCAGGCCCAGGGGACTTATCTATTTTCTCCCTTTCCAGAATTTCCAACACCTCTTCCCTACATACCTCAAAGCCGTCCATTCTAATTAATTGTGACTCAGTATTCACATCAGCAACAATGTCCTGTTCCTGAGTGAATACTGACGAAAAGTATTCATTCAGTGTCTCCCCAATCTCTTCAGCCTCCACACGCAACTTCCCAGTACTATCCTTGACTGGACCTATTCCTACCCTAGTCATTCTTTTATTCCTGACATACCTATAGAAAACTTCTTGCCAACATTTTGATTTGTAAACCCCTGGACAGCTCTGGTGGAGTTTGGCCAATATCAGGTGATGACCTTTTCTTGGGAAAATCACTCTCATAATAATACACCATTATCTACTCTGATCCAGTCTCTGCAGGTCCAGAAAGGTTTCCGTTCTGGTTGTGATGACTCTTTGGTTTCCCCCATCACCACCAGCTGTTTCAGTTTCGCCAGGGTGGGATCTTTCTGTGTCCAGAGTCTGATATTGTCAGCTGTACCTGGAAGTGTGTGCAGAAAATTTTAAACCATTGTGGACTCTTCCAGTGGCAACTCCCCCCCTCCCCCCCGGGGTGTATCTGCCAAGTGGGAGGTGGCTCAGTGCATCCACATTCGCTACTTGGCCTCCCCAATGGTGGTACAACTTGTCATCAAACACAGGTAGTATTAGAGCCCACTGCTGAATTCAGCCTGAACCTACGGCCTTGTCTCTTTAAGTACGCCGTTGGAGGTGCTGGTGTTGGACTGGGGTGGTCAAAGTCTGAAGTTACATGACACCAGATTATAGTCCAACAGATTGATATGAAATCGCAAGTTTTTGGAGCACTGCCCCTTTGTCAGGTGAAGTGCTGTTTGTGATCCGTTATTAATACAAATCTACATCATAAAGGTATTGTTGGAACTTCCTGACTCCAAAGATGACCACTAAACCTTTCTTCTCTATCTTGGCATATTTATGCTGTATATTCGCCAAAGTCCTGAATGTATACACTATTGGGTGTTCCCCTCCATTTGGCTACCTATGAGCTAAGATCAGTGTGGTGCTGGAAAAGCACAGCAGGTCAGGCAGCATCTGAGGAGCAGGAAGATTGACGTTTCGGGCAAAAGACCTTCATTAGGAAATCTGCCCGAAACATCGATTTTCCTGCTCCTCGGATGCTGCCTGACCTGTGCTTTTCCAGCTTCACTCTAATCTTGACACTAATCTCCAACATCTGCAGTCCTCACTTTTGTCTACCCAGGACCTCAATGCCATACAGGGAGGCATTGCATGTCAATTCCAGATCTCACTTGGCATTACAGTGTGCCAACTCCTTCGAGGATGACAGCTGTTTCTTCATTTTGCTGAAAGCTACGTCTTGACTACGTGATCATTTCCAAGTCTGACCCTTTTATAAGAGTTGATGGAAAGGTGCCAGGATGGAGGCCAGGTTATATTTGAACTTTCTGTAATAGTTCACCAGGCCAAGGGAAGCCCTTAGCTCTGATACAGACATGGGAGCCAGGGCACCTGTTGACCCTGTAGCTCAAGTAGGTCACTTGGGGCTCCTGGAGCACACAGTTTTCCCTTCAAAGGCATTTTCCCAACTGGGAGAAACATCTCAAAGCTATGTCCAAATTCTAATTGTTCCTTATTGATCTTCCTTTTTATTAGCATGTTGTCATGATAAATAGTAACTATAGGGATGGTGTAGGAGGGAGGGTTTCAGATACCTGGATAATTGGGGCTCTTTCTGGGCTAGGTGGGACCTCTACAAATAGGGTGGTCTTCACCTGAACCAGAGGAGTACCAATATCCTGGGGGACAAATTTGCTAATGCTCTTCGGGTGGGTTTAACTCATTCAGCAGGGATGGGAACCTGAATTGTAGAACATAGAACATAGAACAATACAGCACAGAACAGGCCCTTCGGCCCACGATGTTGTGCAGAACATTTATCCTAGCTTAAGGACCTATCCATGTACCTATCCAATTGCCGCTTAAAGGTCACCAATGATTCTGACTCTGCCACTCCCACAGGAAGTGCATTCCATGCCCCCACCACTCTCTGGGTAAAGAACCTACCCCTGACATCCCTCCATACCTTCCACCCTTCACCTTAAATTTATGTCTCCTTGTAACACTCTGTTGTACCTGGGGAAAAAGTCTCTGACTGTCTACTCTATCTATTCCCCTGATCATCTTATAAACCTCTATCAAGTCATCCCTCATCCTTCGTCGTTCCAACGAGAAAAGGCCGAGAACTCTCAACCTATCCTCGTACGACCTACTCTCCATTCCAGGCAACATCCTGGTAAATATTCTCTGCACCCTCTCCAAAGCTTCCACATCTTTCCTAAAGTGAGGCGACCAGAACTGCACACAGTACTCCAAATGTGACCTAACCAAAGTCCTGTACAGCTGCAACATCACTTCACGACTCTTGAATTCAATCCCTCTGCTAATGAACGATAATAAACCATAGGCCTTCTTACAAGCTCTATCCACCTGAGTGGCAACTTTCAAAGGTCTATGAACATAGACCCCAAGATCCCTCTGCTCCTCCACCTTACTAAGAACCCTACCATTAACCCTGTATTCCGCATTCTTATTTGTCCTTCCAAAATGGACAACCTCACACTTGATTAGATTACATTACAGTGTGGAAACAGGCCCTTCAGCCCAAAAAGTCCACACCGACCCACCAAAGTGCAATCCCCCCCCACCACCGTACCCCTACATTTACCTCTTACCTAGCACTACGGGCAATTTAGCATGGCCAATTCACCTGACCTGCACATCCTTGGACTGTGGGAGGAAACCAGAGCACCCAGAGGAAACCCACACAGGCACGGGGAGAACGTGCAAACTCCACACAGTCAGTCGCCTGAGGCGGGAATTGAACCCGGGTCTCTGGCGCTGTGAGGCAGCAATGCTAACCACTGTGCCATCTGCCGCTCCTCAGCCCAGCTCTGCATCATATCTAAGTCCATTTGCAGCCGACAACAGCCCTCCTCACTATCCATAGCTCCACCAATTTCCGTATCATCTGCAAATTTACTGACCCACCCTTCGACTCCCTCTTCCAAGTCATTAATAAAAATTACAAACAGCAGAGGACCCAGAACTGATCCCTGCGGAACTCCACTTGTAACCGGGCTCCAGGCTGAATATTTACCATCTACCACCACTCTCTGACTTCGACCGGTTATCCAGTTTTCTATCTAACTGGCCAAATTTCCCACTATCCCATGCATCCTGTAGTTCCGTATAGAGGAGGTTGAGAGTAGCGAGGTCAGAAGTATGGTTTCAAGGTCACAAGAAGGCACCAGCAGGCAAGAAGTTAGTTTGAAGTGCATCTACTTCAACACCAGGAGCATTCAGAATAAGGTGGGTGAACTTGCAGCATGGGTTGGTGCCTGGGACTTCGATGTTGTGGCCATTTCAAGGGCATGGATAGAGCAGGGACAGGAATGGCTGTAACAGGTTCCAGGATTTAGATGTTTCAGTAAGAACAGAGAAGATGGTAAAAGAGGGGGTGATGTGGCATTGTTAGTCAAGGACAGTGTTACAGTTGCAGAAAGGACTTTTGACGACATGTCTACTGAGGTAATTTTGTCTGAGATTAGAAACAGGAAAGGAGAGGTCACCCTGTTGGGAGTTTTCTATAGGCCTCTGAATAGTTCCAGAGATACAGAGGAAAGGATAATAAAGATGACTCTCGATAGGAATGAGAGTAACAGGGTAGTTGTTATGGGTGACTTTAACTTTCCAAATATTGACTGGGAATACTATAGTTTGAGTACTTGAGATGGATCAGTTAGTGTTCAATATGTGCAGGAGGGTTTTCTGACACAGTATGTAGACAGGCCAACAAGGGGCAATGCCATATTGGAGTTGGTACTGGGGAAGGAACCTGGCCAGGTGTTAGATTTGGAAGTAGGTGAGCACTTTGGTGATAGTGAACATAACTGGGTTACGATTTGGAGATGCCAGTGTTGGACTGGGGTGTACAAAGTTAAAATCACATAACACCAGATTATAGTCCAACAGGTTTAATTGGAAGCACACTAGCTTTCGGAGTGTTGCTCCTTCATCAGGTGATTGTGGAGGGCTTAATCCTAACACACAGAGTTTATAGCAAACATTTACAGTGTGATGTAACTGAAATTATACATTGAAAAATTGATTGTTAAGTCTTTCATCTGTTAGAATACAGTGATAGTTTCACTTCATTCATGTGTAAATCACAAAATCTTTTTTTAAAAGTTGCATTCTTGGGTTAGCTGTTAACAATGGTGATAGCTAGACAATATGTTGAAGGTGTTGGTCCCCTGTGTTCTCTGTCTATGACCTGATGTTTAGATTGATTCTAATCTAAAAAGTGAGATAACGGAGTTTTACATAAATTCATGCAGTTTTTGAGCAAAGTACAATGTAACACTGCAAGTACAAATTTACCCCACAAAATATATGTATGCATGTGGGTCTTTGTCTGTCTGTGTCTGTCTGTCTGTCTGGGGTGGGGGTTGTGAGTGTGAGAAAATGTGTGTGTGTGTGTGTGTGTGTAGTGAGTGCAGAGTGTCTTAAGTCTGTGAGGGGGTGCATGTGAGAGTGTGGGACTGTGTGTGTCTGTAAGGGTGTGTGTGGATGTCTGTGTGCGCGTCTGTGTATAGGAGTGCCTTTGTGTGTGTGTGTGTGTGTGTGTGTAGTCCAATGGTGATCCCTGTAATGTGACATGAACCCAAGGTCCTGGTTGAGGCCCTCCCTATGTGTACCGAACTTAGCTATCAGCCTCTGCTCGGCCACTTTCCTCTGCTGCCTGTCCCGAAGTCCACCTTGGAGGATGGTCACCTGAAGATCCGAGGCTGAATGTCCTGGACCACTGAAGTGTTCCCCAACTGGGAGGGAACCCTCCTGTCTGTTGATTGTTGTGCGGTGCCCATTCATCCGTTGTCGGAGCCGTTGCTCGGTTTCCCCAATGTACCATGCTTCAGGGCATCCTTGTCTGCAACGTATAAGATAGACAATGTTGGCTGAGTCACATGAGTACCTGCCATGTACAAGGTGGGAGGTGTCCCCACGTGTAATAGTGGTATCTATGTCCACAATCTGACATGTCTTGCAGCGTCCACCGTGACAGGGTTGTATGGAGTTGTCCTGAGAGCCGGGCAGTTTGCTACGAACAATGATCTGTTTGAGGTTTGGCAGTTGTTTAAAGACAAGTAGTGGAGGTGTGGGGAAGGTCTTGGTGAGGTGCTCATCCTCATTGATAATGTGTTGCAGGTCACGAAGAACATGGCATAATTTTTCAGCTTCTGGGAAATACTGAACAACGAAGGGTACCCTGTCAGTTGCATCTCCATCAAGGACGGACACCTCAGCACCACACTCTACCACAAACCCACAGACAATCTCACAATGCTACACTTCTCCAGCTTCCACCCAAAACATATTAAAACAGCCATTCCCTATGGACAAGCCCTACGCATACACCAGATCTGCTCAGACGAGGAGGAACGTGACGGACATCTGGAAGTACTCAAGGATGCCCTCACAAGAACGGGGTACGATGCTCAACTCATTGACTGCCAGTTCCGACGTGCCACAGCAAGGAACCGTAATGACCTCCTCAGGAGACAGACACGAGCTGCAACCTACAGGGGACCCTTCGTTGTTCAGTATTTCCCAGAAGCTGAAAATTTACGCCATGTTCTTCGTGACCTGCAACACATTATCAATGAGGATGAGCACCTCACCAAGACCTTCCCCACACCTCCACTACTTGTCTTTAAACAACCTCCAAACCTCAAACAGATCATTGTTCGTAGCAAACTGCCCGGCTCTCAGGACAACTCCATACAACCCTGTCACGGTGGACGCTGCAAGACGTGTCAGATTGTGGACATAGATACCACCATTACACGTGGGAACACCTCCCAACTTGTACATGGCAGGTACTCATGTGACTCAACCAACGTTGTATATCTTATACATGGCAGGCAAGGATGCCCGGAGGCATGGTACATTGGGGAAACCAAGCAAAGGCTACGACAACGGATGAATGGGCACCGCACAACAATCAACAGACAGGAGGGTTCCTTCCCAGTGGTCCAGGACATTCAACCTCGGACCTTTGGGTGACCATCCTCCAAGGTGGACTTCGGGACAGGCAGCAGAGGAAAGTGGCCAAGAAGAGGCTGATAGCTAAGTTCGGTCCCCATAGGGAGGGCATCAACCGGGACCTTGGGTTCATGTCACATTACAGGTGACCACCATTGTACTACACACACACACAGATATTCCTACACACACACACAAACATACACACACACGCAATCCTATACACGCATACACATAGACACACATATACACAGACGCGCACACAGTCACCCACACACACCCTTACAGACACACACAGTCCCACACTCTCACATGCACCCCCTCACAGACTTAAGACACTCTGAACTCACTACACACACACATACACTTTCTCACACTCACAACCCCCACCCCAGACAGACAGACACACACAGGCAAACAAAGACCCACATGAACACATATATTTTGTGGGGTGAATTTGTACTTGCAGTGTTACATTGTACTTTGCTCAAAAACTGCATGAATTTATGTAAAACTCCGTTATCTCACTTTTTAGATTAGAATCAATCTAAACATCAGGTCATAGACAGAGAACACAGGGGGCCAACACCTTCAACATATTGTCTAGCTAAAACCATTGTTAACAGCTAACCTGAGAATACAACTTTTAAAAAAAGGTTTTGTGATTTACATATGAACGAAGTGAAATTATCATGGTATTCAAACAGATGAAAGACTTAACAATCAATTTTTCAATGTATAATTTCAGTTACATCACACTGTAAATTTTTTGCTATAAATTCTGTGTTACGATCGAGCCCTCCACAATCACCTGATGAAGGAGCGTCACTCCGAAAGCTAGTCCGCTTCCAATTAAACCTGTTGGACTATAACCTGATGTTGCGTGATTTTTAACAATTGGGTTATGTTTACTTTAGTGATGGAAAGGGATAGGTATCTACCGCAGGGCAAGAGTTATAGCTGGGGGAAAGGCAATTATGATGCGTTTAGGTATGATTACTGATCCATAGGATGGGGAAGGAATCTGCAGGGGATGGGCACAATTGAAATATGGAGCTTACTCAAGGAACAGATACTGTGTGTCCTTGATAAGTATCGACTGGTCAGGCAGGGAGGAAGTTGTCAAGTGAGGGAGCTGTGGTTTACTAAGGAGGTTGGATCTCTGATCAAGAGGAAGAAGAAGGCTTATGTTCGGATGATTTGGAGATGCCGGTGTTGGACTGGGGTGTGTACAAAGTTAAAATCACACAACAACAGGTTATAGTCCAACAGATTTAATTGGAAGCACACTAGCTTTCGGAGCGACGCTCCTTCACCTGATGAACGAGCATTGCTCCGAAAGCTAGTGTGCTTCCAATTAAACCTGTTGGACTATAACCTGGTGTTGTGTGATTTTTAACTATGTTCGGATGGGATGTGAAAGCTCAGTTAGGGCGATTGAGAGTTACAAGTTAGCCAGGAAAGACCTAAAGAGAGAGGTAAGAAGAGCCAGGAGGGGAGATGAGAAGTTGTTGGCAGATAGGATAAAGGAAAACCCTAAGGCTTTCTATCAGTATATGAGGAATAAAAGAATGACTAGAGAAAGATTAGGCCCAATCAAGGACAGCAGTGGCAAGTTGTGCATGGGCTTCGAGGCAATGGGGAAGCGTTAAATAAATACTTTTTGTCAGTATTCATACTGGAAAAAGATAATGTTGTCGAGGAGAATACAGAGATACAGGTTCCTAGACTAGGTGGGATTGAGGTTCACAAGGAGGAGGTGTTAGCAATTCTGGAAAGTGAGAAAATAGATAAGTCCCTTGGTCCAGATGGGATTTATCCTAGGATTCTCTGGGAAGCCAGGGAGGAGATTGCTGAGACTTTGGCTTTGATCTTTAAATCATCATTGTCTACAGGAATAGTGCCAGAAGACTGGAGGATAGCAAATGTGGTTCCCCTGTTCAAGAAGGGGAGTGAGAGAAAATCCTGGTAATTATAGAGCATTAAGCCTTACTTCAGTTGGGGGTAAAGTGTTGGAAAAAGTGATAAGAGATAGGATTTATAATCATCTAGAGAGGAATAATTAAGGACAGTCAACACGGTTTTGTGAAGGGTAGGTCGTGCCTCACAAACCTTATTGAGTTCTTTGAGAAGGTGACCAAAACAGGTGGATGAGGCTAAAGTGATTGATGTGGTGTATATGGATTTCAGTAAGGCGTTTGATAAAGTTCCCCACGGTAGGCTATTGCACAAAATAGGGAGAAAAGGGTTTGGGTTTGATTTAATGGTTTGGATATAATTTGGCTCACTGAAAGAAGATAGAGGGTGGTGGTTGATGGAAAATATTCATCCTGGAGTTCAGGTACTAGTGGGGTACTGCAAGGATCTGTTTTGCATCCACTGTCATTTTTATGAATGAGGGTGTAGAAGGATGGGTTAGTAAATTTGCATTTTATACTAAGGTTGGTGGAGTTGTGGATAGTGATGAAGGATGTTATAGGTTACAGAGCAATATAGATAAGCTGCAGAACTGGGCTGAGAGGTAGCAAATGGAGTTTAATGTGGAAAAGTGTGAGGTGATTCAGTTTTGAAGGAGCAACAGGAATGCAGAGTCCTGGGCTAATGGTAAGATTGTGTAGTGTAGATGAGCAGAGAGATCTCGGTGTCCAGGTACATAGATCCCTGAAAGTTGCCACCCAGTTTGATAGAGTTGTTAAGAAGGTATATGGTGTGTTAGCTTTTATTGGTAGAGAGATTGAGTTCTAGAAGCATGAGGTCATGCTGCAGCTGTACAAAACTGTGGTGGAGCCACATTTGGAGTATTGTGCACAGTTCTGGTTATAGGAAGGATGTGGAAGCTTTGGAAATGGTTCAGAGGAGATTTACCAGGAGGTTGCCTGGTATGGAGAGAAGGTCTTATGAGGAAAGGCTGAGGGACTTGAGGCTGTTTTCATTAGAGAGAAGAAGGTTGAGAGGGGACTTAATTGAGACATATAAGATATTCAGAGGGTTAGATAGGGTGGACAGTGAGAACCTTTTTCCTTAGATGGTGATGGCTCGCATGAGGAGACATAGATTAAAATTGAAGGGTGATAGATATAGGACAGATGTCAGAGGTAGTTTCTTTACTCAGAGTGTAGTCGGGGTGTGGAATGCACTGCCTGCAAACAGTCGTAGACTCGCCAACGAAAGGGCATTGAAATGGTTATTGGATAAACATATGGAAGACAGAGGGTGGTGGTGGAGGGTTGTTTTTCAGACTGGAGGCCTGTGACTAGTGGAGTGCCACAAGGATCGGTGCTGGGTCCTCTACTTTTTGTCATTTACATAAATGATTTGGATGCGAGCATAAGAGGTACAGTTAGTAAGTTAGCAGATGACACCAAAATTGGAGGTGTAGTGGACAGTGAAGATGGTTACCTCAGATTACAACAGGATCTTGACCAGATGGGCCAATGGGCTGAGAAGTGGCAGATGGAGGTTAATTCAGATAAATGTGAGGTGCTGCATTTTGGGAAAGCAAACCTTAGCAGGATTTATACACTTAATGCTAAGGTTCTAGGGAGTGTTGCTGAACAAAGAGACCTTGGAGTGCAGGTTCATAGCTCCTTGAAAGTGGAGTCGCAGGTAGATAGGATAGTGAAGAAGGTGTTTGGTCAGAGTATTGAGTACAGGAGTTGGGAAGTCATGTTGTGGTTGTACAGGACATTGGTTAGGCCACTATTGGAATACTGTGTGCAATTCTGGTCTCCTTCCTATTGGAAAGATGTTGTGAAATTTGAAAGGGTTCAGAAAAGATTTACAAGGATGTTGCCAGGGTTGGAGGATTTGAGCTATAGGGAGAGGCTGAACAGGCTGGGGCTGTTTTCCCTGGAGCGTCGGAGGCTGAGGGGTGACCGTATACAGGTTTACAAAATTATGAGGGTCATGGATAGGATAAATAGACAAAGTCTTTTCCCTGGGGTGGGGGAGTCCAAAACTAGAGGGCATAGGTTTAGGGTGAGAGGGGAAAGATATAAAAGAGTTAAGGGGCAAATCTTTCACATTGAGGGTGGTACGTGTATGGAGTGAGCTGCCAGAGGATGTGGTGGAGGTTGGTACAATTGCAACGTTTAAAAGGCATCTGGATGAGTATAGGAATAGGAAGGGTTTGGAGGGATAAGGGCCGGGTGTTGGAAGGTGGGATTAGATTGGGTTGGGATATCTGGTTGGCATGGACGGGTTGGACCGAAGGGTCTGTTTCCTTGCTGTACGTCTCTATGACTGTATGGCTAATAATGGAATAGTGGAGGTTAGATAGACTTCAAATTGGTTCCACAGGTCGGTGCAACATTGAGGGGTGAAAGGTCTGTACTCCGCTGTAATGTTCTATGTTCCAAGGTGACCTTGGGTAGACCTTGTAATATGTTTTCTAATGTCTACTGAAAATTTGTACAGGGTGATGATACCCCAAATGACAATCTTGTATATTTGTAGAAACCCTTGTGAGTATTTCTTGTAGCATATTTCTGACAATCTTCATTTCATAGCAATTGCAAGTACACATGGTTCTTGTCAAGATTTGTGAAGTACAACCCTTCCCCCGCCCCCCCCCCCTCCACCCCTGCCCCCAACACCACTTCCCCCCACCCTCGCCAGCTTTGCTTATAACTCCTCAATATGTGGGGTTGGGTATTTATCCAGCCATGAAAAATGGGTTACCGTTTGTTTAAAATCCCAACAAAGACAAACTGACTCATCGGGCTTCACTATCGGTGTGACCGGTACTGCCCATCCCACAGACTGCACTGGTTTGATGATCTTCACTTTCTCCTGGTTTGATGATTTCTTCACTTTCCAGCCTCCTGATTTCTGCCTTTCCTTATGCCTGTTTGGCAGATGGCACCGGATGCACTTTGTAGAATCATGGAATTGCTTCCTGGACAATATGTAAGGTGGCCTTCGCTCCACTGGGAGTCCCTTCCTGAAACCTCCAGGTATTTAATTAGGATTTTACTCTGGCAGCCATTTTCTAATTGAGCCAATCAAGGTGAATCTTTCGAAACCAATTCCACCGCAGGCTTGGGCTTGAGCCTGTTTTATTGTTATTCCTTCCTCTCCCGGCCACACTCCCACGGCACAGCAGTTGTGCTTATTTCTCCCCCCACGTCACCCGTACAGACTGAGTGAAAACGATACCATTGTCCAAGAACTTCTATCACCAGGAAAATACCCATGTGGCCAGTGAACTAATAACAGGCAAAGTCTGATAAGGGACAAAATGTGTGGTACTGGAAAAGCATCCGAGGAGCATGGGAATCGATGTTTCAAGCCTGACCTGCCGTACTTTTCCAGTGCTGCAATTATTGACTCCGATCTGCAGTCCTCAGTTTCTCTAAGCTTGATAGGGCAATGTTTACGTGAAAAAAAATGTGAAGAGGGAGGGTAAGGACAAGTGGGTCTGGGTGGGTTGCGCTTCGGTGGGTCGGTGTGGACTTATTGAGCTGAAGGGCCTGTTTCCACACTGAGTAATCTAATCTAATCAAAACAGAGTTTGAGGAGGAAATAAATCACTGCACCCCTTGCAGTGCCGGGCTATGCTGAACACTTTTACTACAGTCAGTGGGAACTGAACAGTTGCTTCTCAAAAGGGTTGGAACTGAAGTTTTATCTTTAATCTATAAAAGTTTTCCAGTATAGGTTCTCAATCTAGCTGAGGTTTTGCACAAACTTAAGGGTTGGAGTGTAGAGTGAATCTTGTTAGAGCGTGGTTCTGTGATCACTGATACAGCCACACCAGTATCAAGCTCCATTAGAACCTGGTCACCATTGAACCATTCCCCTCAAGAACAAGTATACCGTTTTGGATACTTGTGGGGGGGACGACTTACCAGGGGTAAGTAACGGGGCTCAGGCCTCTGGCACGGAGCCTGTCCCCGCTACTCAGAAGGGAAGGGTGGAGAAGAGCAGAGCAATAATAATTGGGGACTCGATAGTTCGGGGCACAGATAGGCGGTTTTGTGGGGGCGAGAGAGACTCACGTTTGGTATGTTGCCTCCCAGGTGCAAGGGTACGTGATGTCTCTGATCGTGTTTTCCGGGTCCTTAAGGGGGAGGGGGAGCAGCCTGAAGTCGTGGTCCATATTGGCACCAATGACATAGGTAGGAGGAGGGCTGAGGATGTTAGACAGGCTTTTAGGGAGCTAGGTTGGAAGCTCAGAGTTAGAACGAACAGAGTTGTTGTCTCTGGTCTGTTACCCGCGCCACGTGATAGAGAGTCGAGGAATAGGGAGAGAGAGCAGTTAAATGCGTGGCTACAGGGATGGTGCAGGAGGGAGGGATTCCGGTTTCTGGACAACTGGGGTTCTTTCTGGGGAAGGTGGGACCTCTATAAACAGGATGGTCTACACCTGACCCTGAGGGGCACCAGTATCCTTGGGGGGAGGTTTGCTAGTGCTCTTTGGGAGGGTTTAAACTAACTCTGCAGGGGCATGGGAACCTAGACTGTAGCTTGAGGGTGCAGGACCTGGAGTGTAGGGAGGTTAGGAACAAGGCATCGATCTCAAAGGAGGGTGCCTGTAAACAGGAAGGTGGCTTGAAGTGTGTACACTTCAATGCAAGAAGTATACGAAATAAGGTAGGTGAACTTGCAGCATGGGTTGGTACCTGGGACTTCGACGTTGTGGCTATTACGGAGACATGGGAAGAACAGGGACAGAATTGGCTGTTGCAGGTTCCAGGGTTTAAATGTTTTAGTAGAGTCAGAGGTGGAGGTAAAAGAGGGGGAGGTGTGGCATTGCTTGTCAAAGATAGTATTACAGCGGTGGAAAGGACGATGGATGAAGACTCGCCATCTGAGGTAGTTTGGGCTGAGGTTAGGAATAGGAAAGGTGAGGTCACCCTGTTAGGAGTTTTCTACAGGCCTCCTAATAGTCCTAGAGACGTAGGAGAAAGGAATGCGAGGATGATTCAGGAGAAGAGTGAAAGTAGTAGGGTGGTTGTTATGGGGTCTTTAAACTTCCTGATATTGATTGGGAAAGCTATAGCTCGAGTTCGTTAGATGGGTCGGTGTTTGTCCAATGTGTGCAGGAGGGTTTCCTGACACAATATGTAGACAGGCCAACAAGAGGTGAGGCCATACTGGATTTGGTTCTGGGTAACGAACCAGGCCAGGTGTTAGAATTGGAGGTAGGTGAGCACTTCGGGGACAGTGACCACAATTCGGTGACTTTTACTCTAGGGATGGAGAGGGATAAGGGTGCACTGCAGGGCAAGAGTTATAGCTGGGGGCAGGGAAATTATGATGCGGTGAGGCACGACTTAGGATGCGTGGCTTAGAAAAGTAGGCTTCAAGACAAGGGCATAATTGATATGTGGAGCTTGTTCAAGGAGCAACTATTGAGTGTCCTTGATAAGTATGTACCTGTCAGGCAGGGAGGAAAGGGTCGTGTAAGGGAGCCGTGGTTTAATAAGGAATTGGAATCCCTTGTTAAAGGGAAGAGGGCGGCCTATGTAAAGATGAGGCGTGAAGGTTCAATTGGGGCGATTGAGAGTTATAAGGTAGCCAGGAAGGATCTGAAGAGAGAACTAAGGGCAGCAAGGAGGGGACATGAATAGTCCTTAGTTGGTAGGATTAGGGAAAACCCTAAGGCTTTCTATAGGTATGTCAGGAATAAAAGAATGACAAGGGTAGGAATAGGTCCAGTCAAGGATAGTACTGGGAAGTTGCGTGTGGAGGCTGAAGAGATTGGGGAGACACTGAATGAATACTTTTCGTCAGTATTCACTCAGGAACAGGACATTGTTGCCGATGTGAATACTGAGTCACAATTAATTAGAATGGACGGCTTTGAGGTATGTAGGGAAGAGGTGTTGGAAATTCTGGAAAGGGTGAAAATAGATAAGTCCCCTGGGCCTGATGGCATTTATCCTAGGATTCTCTGGGAAGCAAGGGAGGAGATTGCAGAGCCATTGGCCTTGATTTTTATGTCCTCGTTGTCTACAGGAATAGTGCCAGAAGACTGGAGGATAGCAAATGTGGTTCCCTTGTTCAAGAAGGGGAGTAGGGACAGCCCTTGTAACTATAGGCCAGTGAGTCTCACTTCTGTTGTGGGCAAAGTCTTAGAGAGAATTGTAAGGGATAGGATTTATGAACATCTGGACAGGAAAATGTGATCAAGGATAGTCAGCATGGTTTTGTGAAGGGCAGGTCGTGCCTCACAAACCTTATTGAATTCTTTGAGAAGGTGACTAAGGAGGTGGAAGAGGGTAAAGCAGTAGATGTGGTGTATATGGATTTTAGTAAGGCGTTTGATAAGGTTCCCCATGGTAGGCTACTGCAAAAATACGGAGGTATGGCATTGAGGATGAGTTGGAGGTTTGGATTAGGAATTGGCTGGCTGGAAGAAGACAGAGGGTAGTAGTTGATGGTAAAGATTCATCTTGGAGTGCAGTTACTAGCGGTGTTCCGCAAGGATCTGTTTTGGGACCATTGCTGTTTGTCATTTTTATAAATGACCTGGAGGAGGGGCTAGAAGGTTGGGTGAGGAAGTTTGCGGATGATACGAAAGTCGGTGGAGTTGTTGACAGTGAGGAAGGATGTGGCAGGTTACAGCGGGATATAGATAAGCTGCAGAGCTGGGCAGAAAGGTGGCAAATGGAGTTCAATGTAGGTAAGTGTGAGGTGATTCACTTTGGTGTGAGTAACAAGAAGATGGGGTACTGGGCTAATGGTCGGATACTTGGTAGTGTGGATGAGCAGAGGGATCTTGGTGTCCATGTACACAGATCTCTGAAAGTTGCCACCCAGGTAAATAGTGCGGTGAAGAAGGCATATGGTGTACTGGCTTTTATTGGTAGAGGAATTGAGTTCCGGAGTCCTGAGGTCACGTTGCAGTTGTATAAGACTCTGGTGCGGCCGCATCTGGAGTATTGTGTGCAGTTTTGGTCGCCATGCTATAGGAAGGATGTGGTGGCACTGGAACGGGTGCAGAGGAGGTTTACCAGGATGTTGCCTGGTATGGTAGGAAGATCGTATGAGGAAAGGCTAAGGCACTTGGGGCTGTTTTCATTGGAGAAAAGAAGGTTTAGAGTGACTTGATAGAGGTGTACAAGATGATTAGGGGTTTAGATAGGGTTGACAGTGAGAACCTTTTTCCACGTATGGAGTCAGCTATTACGAGGGGGCATAGCTTTAAATTAAGGGGAGGTAGGTATAGGACAGATGTTAGGGGTAGATTCTTTACTCAGTGAGTCGTGAGTTCATGGAATGCCCTGCCAGTAGCAGTGGTGGACTCTCCCTCTTTATGGGCATTTAAACGGGCATTGGGTGACATATGGAGGATAGTGGGCTAGTGTAGGTTAGGTGGGCTTGGATCGGCGCAACATCGAGGGCCAAAGGGCCTGTACTGCGCTGTATTTTTTTATGTTCTATGTTTTAACCAGTGTTTATTGTGGTTGGTTCTGATATGGATGTTGCTGAGTAATGTAACTGCTCCAAACCAGCTGTAGGTGGGCTTTCCAGTCTCCTGGATACTGACCTACACGTTCCCTGACTCAGTCCAGGTCTGGTCAGACTCCTTTACTGTCCCGAGTCCACATAACGCAGCAACTACAATGGCGTGTCGGGCAGGATCCTGAAGAAAACATTAACCATTTGGTTGTGTCTTGACTTTGTTTTGGGGTTTTGCTATTGGCTGACATGGAGTCCCTCTGTTCAGGATATGACCCGAGTGAGGCTGGGCAATTGCCTTTGTTCAAGTGAAGTCCCTCAAGGTCAGTCAGCCTGAGGAGGGTGTCCCCTTCCATCAGTGTACCCTGTAATTCATTTGCTCCACTTGCTGCCTTTTCCAATGACAAAGCCAGTTGTAGTGTCTGTCTGAATTCCAGCTGGGCTTCAGCAACAGGCACTTTTATAAGGTTATAGTATTCATCCTACAAACTGAACAGTCTCTCAGCATCTCATTAAGGGTCAAACCAAAGTTACATGCCTCTTCCAGTTGTCTTCACCTCGTCAAAAATCCCATTATGAATTCCTCTGGTTCTCGAATTTCTGAGTGAAACTGATAGCATCTCAGAAGTACAGGAGGCTTGGGGTCAACTCTTGAAAGGTTTTAGTATCTGGTGCCTCAAGGAAAGTTTGGCTCCTAATAACCGAAAAAGCAGCAGGTACACATGCTGTCAGGAGAATTACTCATTGCTTTCCGACTTTCCCAATGTCATTTGCCTGGAAAAAATAACACATTCTTTCCACAGACTAGACCCAGCCTTTGACAGCAGGATCGAATGTGTCAACCTTCCAAAATAACAGCATGATGCTAGAATTGCTTACCCCAACTCATAGATGACTCTTGTGAGTGAATTTCTTCAGAAGTGTGCTTTTCTTTCATTACCATTGAAATAACTGCACAGAGGCTGGTATCCCATCATCAAACCATCCTTTAGTTACACATGGAAAAACTTTGGCTCTGATCTAGCTTCCTTAGAGCCAATAGAATCTCTGACATTCCTGTCTGTATCTGTCAGCCAAGGTTCCCTGATTGAACCGGGCTAACAGCCTCAGTCAGGGAACTCATAGAATCCCTACAGTATGGCAGTAGGCCATTTGGCTCATTAAGTCTACATCAATCCTTGGAAGAGCATCCCACCCAGACCCACCCCATCTCTGTAACCCTACACTTCCCATGGGTCAATCCACCGAACCCACACATCTCCAGAGAAAACCCACACAGGCAGACACGGGGAGAATGTGCAAACTCCACCCAGACAGTCACCCGAGGCTGGAATTGAATCTGGGTCCCTGGTGCTGTGAGGTAGCGGTGCTAACCACTGAGCCACTGTGCTTCTGAGGACCACTTAGCTAACCTGGTTACTGTTATTACATTCAAACCCCCCCATCCTTGGTTACAAGTTTGGAACTGTAAATCACACTGGATTTTCAGTTGTCTCTCCTCGGGCAGCAGTTGTCTGTCCACGACCTGTGCCTGAAACAGCTTCTGTTAGTGGAACTCCTCTCACTGAGACAGCAGCTGCTGCGAGGCGGCAGTGTTTTATTCCGACAGTGTCATCCAGCAGATTCTTACCTTCTTGAGAATTCTGATCAAGCACAAGCCATAGCATTATTACATGAGCTCTGAACGTCACAGGTACATATTGCACATATTGCTTATCCCTAATTGAGAAACTGACTGTAACATTAAGCCGCAGTCCACAGTTCCACAGACTCAGCTGTTTGGAACTGGGTTCTCGGGTGTATACCAATTGACAGGTATATGGAACCAGGTCAAGATTGTATGTGAATTGAAAGCCACTTTGCAGGGATTGATTTTATGATGCATACAGGGAGAGGCTGAGTTGGCTGGGGCTTTTTCTCCTTGGAGTGTTGGAGGCTGAGGGCTAATCTTACAGAGGTTTATAAAATCATGATAGGGTGAATCGCCAAGGTCTTTTTCCTCGGGTGGGTGTGTGGTTCAGCAGAAACACACAGGGCAGGAAAGAACAAAAAGGGGGTGAATTTATTGAATTCTGATCATTAGATCAGAATCAAAGTTTCCAGTGGCAATACTACTGATAAAAAGGGAACTAAAGTGAGCAGGTAGGTATGACCGTTTAACATAGAAATAGCCCTCGAGCGACAGCAGGAGGTAATCACAGAGTGTTTACATTTGGTCTAAACCGAATTGTCTTAAACTGAACAGGCAATTCTCAAGTACCTGTCTGAATGGGTCAGTTTAAAGTACTTTCATTTCAATGAACTGATAACTGTATCCTGTAAATGTCAAACCTATTAATGTACCGATACCTGTATCCTGTAAATGTTGATCAGATTAATGAGCTGTCTGTCAGGACATGGTTATGGTGTTGGACTGGGATATGGTATCGCTGCTCCTCGGATGCTGCCTGAACTGCTGTGCTCTTCCAGCACCACTAATCCAGTATTTGATTTTCAGCATCTGCAGTCATTGTTTTTACCTATGGTATAAGAAAGCCACTTCCATTCAATGCTGTAGCCTCACCTCAGGAACCAGGTTTCTGAGCTGCAGCTACAGCAGTGTAGGAAGCAGTGTAGAGTCCAAGTAGGAAATGAGAGAGAAACGAGGTAACTACACATCAGCCAGCTTCACGTCAGGTTTATCAAGTGATTGGAATTTATTCTCAGAGATAATGGTGACTCGGCACTTTGTCTGAGAAGACCCCATTCTAAGGACAGTGACTACAGTCAATACAAATATTGTGGTTACTTTGTTCCTTCGTGATACATTGCCATGTTACTAACTTGGAGAAAGTGGTGATTGCAGATGCTGGAGATCAGAGTCAAGAGGTGTGTTGCTGGAAAAGCACAGTCGGTCAGGCAGCGTCCAAGGAGCAGGAGAGTCGATGTTTTGAGCAGAAGCCCTTCATCAGGAGTGTGGGGGCTGAGAGATAAAAGGGAGGGGTGTGTGGCTGCGGTGAAGGTAGCTGGGAATGTGAAAGATACATGAAGGTGGGGGGTGATGGTGACACGTGGAGGGTGGAGTGGATAGGTGGGAAGGAAAATGGATAGGTATGACAGTTCAAGATGTTGGTGCTGAGCTGGAGCATTGGATTTGGGATAAAGTGGGAGGGGGAAGGGAGATGAGGAAACTGATGAAATTGACATTCGTTCCATGTGGTTGGAGAGTCCCAAGGCAGAAGATGAGGTGTTCTTCCTCCAGGCATCGGGTGGCTAGAATTTAGCAGTGGAGGAGGCCCAGGACTTGCATGTCCTTGGCAGGAGGGGGGGTTGAAGTGTTCAGCCACAGGGCAGTGGGGTTGTTTAGTGCGTGTGTCCCAGAGATGTTCTCTGGAATGCTCCACAAATTGGCGTCCTGTCTCCCCTGTAGAGGAGACCACATCGAGAGCAACGGACACACTAGTTGAGGTGTTTGGATGTGCAGGAAAATCTCTGCTGGATATAGAAGGATCCTTTGGTACCTTGGATGGAGGTGGGGGGAGGTGCAGGCACAGGTTTTACACCTCTTGCTGAGGCAAGGAAAGACGCCAGGAGTGGAGGGTGGACTAGTGGGGGTGTGGACCTAACGAGTGAGTCGCAGAAGGAATTGTCTCTGCGGAACGCAGATAGGGGTGGGGAGGGAAATATATCCCTTGAGGTGGGGTCTGGCAGTAGGTGGCATAAATGGTGGAGGATGATGCATTGTATCCGGAGATTGGTGGGGTGGAAGGACCAGGGAGTTCTATCCTTGTTGAGGCAGAAGTGCATGAAGTGGGCGGGATGTGCTGGCGGGCATTGGTGACCACGTGGGCGGGGAAATTGCAGTTCGTGTGGGGGTGCAGTGGGAGGAGGTGTAGTCCAAGTAGCTGTGGGAGATGATGGGTTTGTAGTGGATGCCCATGTTAAGTCCAGGTCAACTTGAGGTGTTTGTGAAGTTGATGAACTGTTCAACATCTTCATGGGAGCATGAGGTGGCGCCAATACAGTCATCAATGTAGCGGAGGAAAAGGTGGGAAGTAGTGCCAGTGTAACTGCGGAAGATGGACTGTTCCACGTACTCGACGAGGAGGCAGGCATAGTTGGGGCCAATGTGGGTCCCCAATGGCTACCCTTTTGGACTGAAGGAAGTGGGAGGATTCGAAGGAGAAATTGTTGAGGGTGAGGACCAGTTCAGCCAATCGAAAGAATGTGTTGGTGGAAGGGTACTGTTTGGGTCAGCAGGAGAGGAAGAAATGGAGAGCTTGGAGGCCTTTGTCATGGCTGATGGATGTGTACAGGGACTGGATGTTCATTGGGGACCTGGGAACCAAACATCATGGAGGAGGTGGAGGGTGTGGGTGGTGTCCCGAATGTATGTGGGGAGATCCTGGACCAAGGGGGAGTGTCAGTATATGCAGAGATAAATTTGGTGGGGCAGAAGCAGGTAGAGACGATGAGTCGAACTGGGCAGTCAGGTTTGTGAATTTTGGGTAAGAGGTAGACTGGGCGGTGTGGGGTTCCTGGATGATGAGGTTGGAGGCTATGGATGGGAGATCCCCTGAGGTGATGGGGTTGTGGATGGCCTGGGAGATGATGGTTTGGTGGTGGGAGATGACATTGTGGTTGAGGGGGCAGTAGGAGGAGGTGTCTGTGAGTTGGCACCTGGCTTCAGTGGTGTACCGCTTGGTGCGCCAAATGTCCACTGGGTTTAATGGTGAGGTTGGGGTTGGAGCGGAGGAAGTGGAGGGCTGTGCGTTCTCATCTTCCGCCTTGGGACCCTCCAACAACACAGAATCAATGTCAATTTCACCAGTTTCCTCATCTCCCCTCCCCCCAGCTGCTCCTCCATCTCAGTACCACCCTGTTGACCTGTCCTACCTGTCCAACTTCCTACCCACCTATCCGCTCCACCCTCCACTTTGACCTAGCACCATCACCCCCAACCTTCATCTACCTATTGCATTCCCAGCTACATTCCACCCAGCCCCACCCCACACATTCCTGATGAAGAGCTTGCGCTTGAAATGTTGATTTTCCTGCTCCTCGGATGCTGCCTGACCGGCTGTGCTTTTCCAGCACCACACTTGATATCCGTGGCTTGGCCTCCAGCTCGCAAACTCTGAACTGAAGCTGTTATCCCACACTGGGGATATCTTTGTTCTCGATCATACTTGCATCCAAGAACTCTCACACATTTCAGCCGTGACACATCAACTGACCTGCCAAAGTGATGTATTTTATTTTATTTCGCTTCTTTTAATATATTTGGTAGACCTTTTCCTGTGGTAGAGTATGATGAAAACAGGAAAAAAAGTAACTAACTCCCCTTTCTCACTAACTCCCCTTTCTCACTAACTCCCCTTTCTCACTAACTCCCCTACTCACTAACCTGACTGTACAGTCACATACGGTTAAGCGTAACAATGTCTCTGCCAAAAGTACATTGAATATGTGTGAACTCCTAAAACAGTGTTAAATATCAGAATTAAGTAACTAATCCCTAATTAACAGGTATTCCTTGCTCTAATCTCCAGTCCTGAAGAAGGGTTTATGCCTGAAATGTCGATTCTCCTGCTCCTCAGATGCTGCCTGGCCTGCTGTGTTTTTCCAGCATCACATTTTTCAGCTTTAATCTCCAGTGTGGATGAGACTGAGACCAGGCACTATTCCTTCCCATGGCTGAAATAGATCATCGAGGTAAAAACAATGACTGCAGATGCTGGAAACCAAATACTGGATTAGTGGTGCTGGAAGAGCACAGCAGGTCAGGCAGCATCCGAGGAGCAGGATTATCGACGTTTCGGGCAAAAGCCCTTCATCAGGAATAAAGGCAGTGAGCCTGAAGTGTGGAGAGATAAGCTAGAGGAGGGTGGGGGTGGGGAGAGAGTAGTTGCAGTGGGAGAGGGACTCCCTGAGATTCTTGTAGAGAGAGGAGGAAAACTTCTTCAAGGCAGGCATCCTTGCAAGAGGATTCGCAGTAGGGTTAATGCTACTCTCTCCCCACCCCCACCCTCCTCTAGCTTATCTCTCCAGGCTTCAGGCTCACTGCCTTTATTCCTGATGAAGGGCTTTGCCTGAAACGTCGATGTTCCTGCTGGTTGGATGCCTGACCTGCTGTGCTCTTCCAGCACCACTCATCCAGAGATCAGCTCTGACTGGGGGTGGACGGTAATGGCGCTTCTCTGGTGTTTACGGTAACGGCGTCTCTCATCTGAACTTTACGGTAGGGGGCGGAGATGACGCGATGAAAACGGATCGCTGATTGGTTTATTTCCCACAGGCGGCCTTACGTCACGGTGGTGCCCCGCTTTGATTGGACGTTGACGGCTGGTCCGAGGGAACGGTTACCCGGGCAACCGGAGACAGAGCGAGATCCTGGGAGAGAGAGAGAGAGAGAACACAACACAACTAGAGAGAGGGAATGAGACAGAGAGAGAGAGAGAGAGAGAGGGGACAACCAGAGAGAGAGATCCCAGAGTGATCCCGAAGAGAGGGAGTGATCCCAGAGTGATCCCGAAGAGAGGGAGTGATCCCAGAGTGACCCTGGAGTGACCCCGGAGAGAGGGAGTGATCCCGGAGTGATCCCGGAGAGAGGGAGTGACCCCGGAGTGATCCCGAAGAGAGGGAGTGATCCCGGAGAGAGGGAGTGATCCCGGAGTGACCCCGGAGAGAGGGAGTGATCCCGGAGTGACCCCGGAGAGAGGGAGTGATCCCGGAGTGACCCCGGAGAGAGGGAGTGATCCCGGAGTGATCCCGGAGTGAGGGAGTGATCCCGGAGTGATCCCAGAGAGAGGGAGTGATCCCGGAGTGACCCCGGAGAGAGGGAGAGATCCCGGAGTGATCCCGGAGAGAGGGAGATTTCCCAGAGTGAGGGGGTGATCCCAGAGAGATCCCAGAGAGAGGGAGTGATCCCGGAGTGACCCCGGAGAGAGGGAGAGATCCCGGAGTGACCCCGGAGAGAGGGAGAGATCCCGGAGTGATCCCAGAGAGAGGGAGTGATCCCAGAGTGACCCCGGAGTGACCCCGGAGAGAGGGAGTGACCCCGGAGAGAGGGAGAGATCCCGGAGTAAGGGAGTGATCCCAGAGTGACCCCGGAGAGAGGGAGTGATCCCAGAAAGATCCTGGAGAGAGGGAGATTTCCCAGAGTGAGGGGGTGATCCCGGAGAGATCCCAGAGAGAGGGGGTGATCCCGGAGTGAGGTGGCTGCCTGAGGTCCCATGGATTTTCTCCAGTCTCTTGGACACCCGGAGGAGCTGCTGAACCTCATCAAATACAAACTGGGGCCAGGGGCCCGTTCCCGGAACCTGGAGGTACAGGAAGTGGGAGGGTCTGTGCCCGGTACCCGGGAGAGGGATGGAGGATGGGTGTCTGTGCCCGGTACCTGGGAGAGGGTTGGGAGATGGGTGTCTGTGCCTGGTACCCGGGAGACGGTTGGGAGATGGGTGTCTGTGCCTGGTACCTGGGAGAGGGATGGAGGGTGGGTGTCTGTGCCTGGTACCCGGGAGACGGTTGGGAGATGGGTGTCTGTGCCTGGTACTCAGGAGAGGGATGGAGGATGGGTGTCTGTACCTGGTACCCGGGAGAGGGATGGAGGATGGGTGTCTGTACCTGGTACCCGGGAGAGGGTTGGGAGGATGGGTGTCTGTGCCTGGTACCTGTGAGAGGGTTGGGAGGATGGGTGTCTGTGCCTGGTACCTGGGAGAGGGATGGAGGATGGGTGTCTGTGCCTGGTACCTGGGAGAGGGATGGAGGGTGGGTATCTGTGCCTGGTACCCGGGAGAGGGTTGGGAGGATGGGTGTCTGTGCCTGGTACCTGGGAGAGGGTTGGGAGGATGGGTGTCTGTGCCTGGTACCTGGGAGAGGGATGGAGGATGGGTGTCTGTGCCTGGTACCCGGGAGAGGGTTGGGAGGATGGGTGTCTGTGCCTGGTACCTGGGAGAGGGATGGAGGGTGGGTGTCTGTGCCCGGTACCTGGGAGAGGGATGGGAGGTGGGTGTCTGTGCGCGGTACCCGGGAGAGGGATGGAGGATGGGTGTCTGTGCCTGGTACCCGGGAGAAGGTTGGGATGTGGGTGTCTGTGCCTGGTACCCGGGAGACGGTTGGGATGTGGGTGTCTGTGCCTGGTACCCGGGAGCGGGTTGGGAGGTGGGTGTCTGTGCCTGGTACTGGGTTTGGGGGTGACGGTGGGGGAGTCGCTTTTTTGGCAACACCTCAATTTTAGGGTTCCTTTCTCGCCCCCATACCCTGACATCCCACCCCATAACACGGAGAATTCTGCGTGCTTCCAATTGAAGTTATTGACACCGTGCACTGTTGGGAAATGTAACATCAACCATGGACAGTATTCTCTTCTCTCTCTGTTTATGAATCATACTTCCCCCTTGAGAAGGTGTGGGTGAGCTGTCTTCTTGAAACGCTGCAGTCCATGTGGTAGACCTAATGTGGTAGACCTAATGTCAGTAGGGAGGGGTGTTCCAAGGTTTTGATCCAGTGATAATGGAGGAATGGTGACATATTTCCAAACCGGGATGGTCTTCTTCAGATTTTCTCCATTTAAATGGTGGTCATGGTGTTCCCATATATTTGCTGCCCCTATTCTCTGAAATGGGATTGGTTGTCTACAGAGCTATGCTGATGTTCTGCAGACTATACTGGAACAGCTTGGCTAGGGTAGCGGCAAGTTCTGGAGCACAAGTCTTCAGTATTATTGCCGGAATGTTGTCAGGGCCCACAGCCTTTGCACTCTCCAGTACCTTCAACCGTTTCTTGATATTACAAGGAGTGAACAGAATTGACTGAAGACTGCATCAGTGATGCTAGGGAACTTTGGGGAAGGCTGAGAGACCTCATCCACTCAGCAGGTCTGGCAGAAGATCATTAAATCATAAGACCATAAGAAATACAAATAAGAAGGATGCCCTTCGAGCCTGATCTGTTATTCTGTAGGATCATCAGCGTTTCAGCCATTGACTGGGTAGCACGGTGCCTTACAGCGCCAGGGACCCAGGTTCGATTCCACCCTCAGGTAACTGTCTGTGTGGAGTTTACACATTCTCCCCCTGTCTGTTTGGGTTTCCTCCCATAATCCAAAGATGTGCAGTTAGGTGCATTGGCCATGCTAAACTGCCATAATCCACAGACTAGGTGGATTAATCACAGGAAAATGCAGGGTTACAAGGATAGGGTAAGGGTGTGGGTCTCGGAGGGTCGGTATGGACTGAATGACCTGCTTCCACACTGTAGGGATTCTCTGACTCCACCTATACTTCCCGTTGGACAGGAAACAGCATAATCAAAGACCCCTCCCACCCTGATAATATTCTCTTCGACCCTCTTCTGTCAGGCAGAAGATATAGAAGATCGTATACATGTACAAATACATTCAAGAACAGCTTCTTCCCTACTGTTATGAGATTTTTGAATGGTCCTCTCAAATTTTAAATGTCATGTTGATCTTGCCCCTTTGTACATTTTCTCTGCAGCTGTAATGTTGTAACCTTCACTCTATTCTATTTAGATTTAAATTGGTTTCCTCTTATTTTGAGAATATACCCTCTGGGCGTAGATTCTTTTGGCATTTACCCTGTCATTGCCCGTTAAGAATCGATATATTTTAACGAGATCACCACTCATTCTTTGATACTCCAGTGAGTACAGTCCCAGTCAGTTTAGACTTTGCTCATAAGGCAAATTCCTCCATCCAAGTAATCATTCCCATGAGCCTTCTCTGAGCTGCCTTCAATGAAATGATATATTTTCTTAAATAAGGGGATCAAAACAGCTCACAGTGCTCCAGATGTGGTCTCACTAGCACCTTGTACAGTTGCAGTAAGACTTCCCTATTCTTATACTCCAACCCCCTTGAAAGAAAGATCAATATTCCATGAATTTGATGATTACCTGCAGCACCTATATGGTAGCTTCCTATGTTTTGTGCACCAGTACCGTGTATGTTGCAGCTTTCTGCAGTTTTTCTCAATTTAAAAAACATGCTGTTTTTTTTGTTCTCCTTTCCAAATGAGCAACTTCGCACGTACCTGCATTATACTCCATTTGCCAACTTTTTGTCCATTGATTTAATGTATTAATATCTTTCCACAAGCAGTTTGTATCTTTCTCACAACTTACTTTGAAACCCTTTTTTGTGTCATTATGCAAATTTGGCACGGGACATTTGCTTCCTTCTTTCAAGTCATGAATATATATTTACAACAGTTGTGGTTCCAGCACTGATCCCTGTGGAACCCACTGGTCATGGGTTGCTAACCTGAAAACTAACCCCTTTCCCCACTTGCTATTTTCTGCCCATGAGCCAATTCTCTATCCATCCCAATATTCTATTGCCAACACTGTGGGCTCTTATGACTTAATCTTTTGTGAGGTATCTTGTCAAGCGCCTTCTGGAAGTATACATACAATATATCGATGTTCCCCATAGCCACTCTGATTGGGACTTCATCAATAAACTCCAATAAATTAGTCAGATACAATTTCCCTTTCATGAAGCTGTGCTGACTCTGTTTGAATAGATTATGATTTGGAGATGTTGGACCACACAACATCAGGTTATAGTCCAACAGGTTTAATTGGAAACACTAGCTTTTGGAGCCCTGGTATTTTTCAATGTATAATTTCAGTTACATCACACTGTAAATTTTTGCTATAAATTCTGTGTCTTACAATTGTGTCCTCCACAATCACCTGATGAAGGAGCGGCACTTCGAAAGCTAGTGCTTCCAATTAAACCTGTTGGACTGTAACATGGTGTTGTGTGATTTTTAACTGATTAGATTATGATTTTCAAAATGTTCTGCTGTTACTTCCTTTTTAATTGATTCCTATCTAGGAATAGATAGGTAAGAATAGGAAGATGTTAGGCTGATCAGCTTGTTGTGGTGCCCTTTTTCCTCCCTCCCTTTTTGGGTTCCCCCATCATTAAGGATGAACATGTTTGCGGAGCCTGCTGCTCCATTGAGTTCTTTAATTCTTGATGAAGGGCTTTTGCCTGAAACGTTGATTTTCCTGCTCGTCGGATGCTACCTGACCGGCTGTGCTTTTCCAGCACCACTCTAATCTAGACTCTGATCTCCAGCATCTGCAGTCCTTGTTTTTACCTGAGTTCTTTAATTGTCCACCGCCATTCATGTCTGGATGTGGCAGGACTGCAGAGTTTAGATCTGATCTGTTGGTTGTAGAATCTTTTAGCTCTGTTTATCACTTGCTGTTTGAGACCTAGTGTAGCTTCACTCAGTTGACACCTCATTTTGAGGTAGAGTCCCAGAGATCTGCAGCACAGAAAAAGGACCATCAGCCCAACACATCTGCACTGGTCAAAGATAGCCACCTAACTATTCTAAGCACATTTTCCAGCGTTTAGCTCATAGCTCTGTCTACCTTCGCAGCACAAGTGCAGATCTAAATATTTTTAAAATGTTCTGAGGGTTTCTGCCTTTACCATAATAATCTGCAGTGAGTTATAGATTCCCACCACCTTCTGGGTAGAAAAGATTTTCCTTACATCTATAAATGTTCTGCACTTCCTTTAAATCTATGCCCTAGTCATTATTCCCTCCATCAACAGGAGAGGTTTCTTCCTGTGTATCCTATCTACTCTCCTCATAATTGTATATATTTCAGTGATGCCACCTCTCAACCTCCTCTGGTCTAAGGAGAACAATATCAGTCTGTCCAACCTCTCTCCATTATTGAAATTAACCAACCCAGGCATCATTCTCTGCGTTCTGTCTAGTGTAATAACATCTCTCCAATAATGTGGATTCCAGAAGGGTGTGACATTCTCTAGCTGTGGCTGAACTAATATTTTTTACAGATCCAGCATAACCTCCCTGCATTTAAGCTCAATGCTTTTGCTAATAAAGGCAAGTATATCTTACACCACCTTAGCCACTTTATTCACCTATTCTGATGCCTTAAGGGACTGGTGTACATGCACACAAATGTCCCTCTGATCCTTAGTGTTTCCCAGGGATCCACCATTCATCCTGTATTATTGTGCCTTGTTTGTCCTGGCAAAATATATCACCTCACATTTATCTGGATTGAATTCTATTTGCCACTGATCAGCCGTCTTTATCGTCCTATAATCTAAGGCTCTCCTCCTCTCTATTTACCACTCCACCAATTTTTGTATCAGCCATAAACTCGCTAACATTCAAGTCTAAACCATTTATATAAACCACAAACAACAAGAGTCCTAACACTGACCCTTGTGGGACTTCACTAGACATAGACGTCTAGTCAGAAAAACATCCTTCAACCATCACCCTTTTCTTCCTGTCATTCAGCCAATCCCATATTGTTCGACAGGGTTACAACACTGGTCCAACTTAAAATTTCAATCATTTTTGAAGGATAACAAACCCTAAATGTCATTTTAAATTCTGATTCATTATATTTTAATACACAATAGTTCAAGTTTCTTGGCTTTCCTGTAACCAACATTCTTTGTGATATGTTATTCTCTCTGATTTTGCTATATTCATTGTTCTTCTCTCATGGATTTAGCAATGTTGATGTTAAATAAAATTTTAATAGTATTTTAGAAGATTTATGACCCCGAAGGTGACTGCTTCAGTACCCTGTTCCTGCTCGGTGTATTATTCCTGCAGCACCTCATACTGTTCTTGTTGTGTACAAAGTTAAAAATCACACAACACCAGGTTATAGTCCAACAGGTTTAATTGGAAGCACACTAGCTTTTGGAGCATTGCTCCTTCATCAGGTGATCGTGGAGGGCTCAATCCTAACACACAGAATTTATAGCAACAATTTACAGAATTTATAGCAAAAATTTACAGTGTGCTGTAACTGAAATTATGCATTGAAAAATTGATTGTCTGTTAAATCTTTCATCTGTTTGAATACCATGATAGTTTCACTTGTTGTGTTCTTGCTGTGTTCAGTTTGCTCCTTTTATCCAAAGTTGTTAAAATCACCCAATGTTGTTGAACAGCTTGTCAGATTGTGTAATGAGAGAAGTCTGTGTTTACACCACGTGGCATTGTGATAACACAATCCCCCTTGTCTCAGCAAACAGCCGAGGCTCTCGGAGTTGTCCGGCTGGCTCGGCCTCTCTGGGTGATCTGATTGGTTCTGGTCTGTGTGATTGGCAGGCCTGCCTGTTCTGCTATTGATTCCAAGCTGTTTATGTGGTGGGAGTGTCTAACCTCTGACTGGCTCGTTCCACAGAAACTTTAAACAAACTTTACAAAGTGCCTGCTCCACAGGCTGGGAGCTGAACTCACAAGTAGGCCTGTGTGTTCAGCAAGGGCTCCTCCCCAGCATGTACTGTGCAGCAAGAAGTGCCTGGCCCCTGGCAGTGCGAGCTATGCAGTGTGATTCTCGCTGCAGTGCTCTTCCTCAACCTCGCATTCTCCTCTGCACGATCTGTCCGTGTCACCAAGGAACCCGCTCTCGGCAATACTGCTCACCATGTCTCTCCTGTTGTGCACAGCGAGCAGCAGCTACTGGACAGGCCCTGCTCGTGGCACTTACAGATGTTGAAAAGATGGCAACTCCAAGAAAATTATTCTTTGCAACGGCCACCCTGGTATATGAAGTATGAGCAAGTGTGTGTGTGCCCCTCGTTGGGACCCAGTCTGTGCGTCCCCTTGTTGTTGGGGTTCGGGGTGTGTGCCCCCCCTTGTTGGGGTTCGGGGTGTGTGCACCCCATTGTTGTTGGGGTTCGGGGTGTGTGCGCCCCCTTATTGTTGGGGTTCGGGGTGTGTGCCCCCTTATTGTTGGGGTTCAGGGTGTGTGCACCCCCTTGCTGGGGTTTGGGGTGTGCGCTCCCTTGTTGGAGTTCAGGGTGTGTGCGCCCCCTTGTTATTGGGATTCGGGGTGTGTGCGCCCCCTTATTGTTGGGGTTCGGGGTGTGTGCGCCCCTTATTGTTGGGGTTTGGGGTGTGTGCGCCCCATTGTTGTTGGGGTTTGGGGTGTGTGCGCCCCCTTATTGTTGGGGTTCGGGGTGTGTGCGCCCCTTATTGTTGGGGTTCGGGGTGTGTGCGCCCCCTTATTGTTGGGGTTCGGGGTGTGTGCGCCCCCTTATTGTTGGGGTTCGGGGTGTGTGCGCCCCCTTGTTGAGGTTCGGGGTGTGTGTGCCCCTTGTTGTTGGGGTTCGGGGTGTGTGCACCCTTGTTGGGGTTCAGTGTGTGTGCGCCCCCTTGTTGGGGTTCGGGATGTGTGCGCCCCCTTGTTGGGGTTCGGGGTGTGTGCGCCCCCTTGTTGGGGTTCAGGATGTGTGCGCCCCCTTGTTGTTGGGGTTCGGGGTGTGTGCGCCCCCTTGTTGGGGTTCGGGGTGTGTGCGCCCCCTTGTTGGGGCTCGGGTGTGTGCACCCCTTTGTTGGGGTTCGGGGTGTGTGCGCCCCCTTGTTGTTGGGGTTCGGGGTTTGTGCGCCCCCTTGTTGTTGGGGTTTGGGGTGTGTGCGCCCCCTTGATGGGGTTCGGGATGTGTGCGCCCCCTTGTTGGGGTTCGGTGGTGTGTGCGCCCCCTTCTTATTGGTGTTCGGGGTGTGTGCGCCCCCTTGTTGTTGGGGTTCGGGGTGTGTGTGCCCCCTTGTTGTTGAGGTTCGGGGTGTGTGCGCCCCCTTGTTGGGGTTCGGGATGTGTGCCCCCTTGTTGGGGTTCGGGGGGTGTGCACCCCCTTATTGAGGTTCGGAGTATTTGCGCCCCCTTGTTGTTGGAGTTTGGGGTGTGTGCCCCCCGTTGTTGGGGTTTGGGATGTGTGCCCCCTTGTTGGTGTTCGGGGTGTGTGCGCCCCCTTGTTGGGGTTCGGGGTGTGTGCGCCCCCTTGTTGTTGAGGTTCGGGGTGTGTGCGCCCCCTTGTTGGGGTTCGGGGTGTGTGCGCCCCCTTGTTGGGGTTCGGGGTGTGTGCGCCCCCTTGTTGTTGGGGTTCGGGGTGTGTGTGCCCCCTTGTTGGGGTTCGGGGTGTGTGCCCCCTTGTTGTTGGGGTTCGGGGTGTGTGCGCCCCCCTTGTTGGGGTTCGGGGTGTGTGCGCCCCCTTGTTGGGGTTCGGGGTGTGTGTGCCCCCTTGTTGGGGTTCGGGGTGTGTGCGCCCCCTTGTTGTTGGGGTTCGGGGTGTGTGCGCCCCCTTGTTGTTGGGGTTCGGGGTGTGTGCGCCCCCTTGTTGTTGGGGTTCGGGGTGTGCGCCCCCTTGTTGGGGTTCGGGGTGTGTGCCCCCTTGTTGGGGTTCGGGGTGTGTGCGCCCCCTTGTTGTTGGGGTTCGGGGTGTGCACCCCCTTGTTGGGGTTCGGGGTGTGTGCCCCCTTGTTGGGGTTCGGGGTGTGTGTCTCTTGGCCACTGCTTCGTACTCAATGAGATGATGACTGCATTGGTTTTGTATTTGAGCTCCTGTCTGTGCCACCCTGAACATTGGGCTGTTTTCACTGGTTTGGCAGTCCCTGGCTCTAGCTCTACCTCAGCTGGTCTTCCTTTTGAAACTATTCACGCTCTTTGGTTATTTTTTGTGGAATGTGAGTGTTGCTCTCCCTGACTGTCCGTGTGATGGTTGTCTTGAACCAGTGCTGTCCGTGTTATGGTGATATACTGACACTGGTGTTGGTGAAGAGAATTCTAGAATTTTCACACAGCAACAATAAAAGGACAGTGATATACTTCTAAGACAAGATGATGTGTGGCTTGTAGGGGAACTTGGTGGTGATGTTCCCACGTACCTGCTGCTGTCATCTTCTAGGTGGTAGGTAGCGTATATTTGGATGGTCATGCCTTCAGCTTAAAGTAGCTAAGCAATTCAGCTTCTCATGTAAGCCACCTCTCCATCTCTCCTTTAAGATGCTGTTTTAAAGCTTACACCTTTCACCATACATATGGTCATCTGACATAATGTAGTCATCAGTAAAGAGAATACTGGGCAAACTCAGATCTGGCAGCATCTATGGAGAGAGAAAAACAGAGTTAACAATTTTTTAAGTTCATTGTGACTCTTCTTCAGAATAGTTTTTGATATACAAAGTCTTTTCCCTGGGGCCAGGGAGTCCAGAATAAAGGGCATAGGTTTAGGGTGAGAGGGAAAGATATAAAAGAGACCTAAGGGGCAACCTTTTCACACAGAAGGTGGTACATGTATGGAATAAGCTGCCAGAGGATGTGGTGGAGGCTGGTACAATTGCAACATTTAAGAGGCATTTGGATGGGTATATGAATAGGAAGGGTTTGTAGGGATATGGGCTGGGTGCTGGCAGGTGGGACTAGATTGAGTTAGGATGTCTGGTTGGTGTGGACGGGCTGGACCGAAGGGTCTGTTTCCATGTTGTACATCTCTATGACTCTATATATAAGTTGTTTCTGGGTTTGTCAAGTGAGTGTCTATGATCTTTGATGGTAGAATTTGTGGAGTGAATCTGTGAGCTCAGTGTACAGAGTGATGGAGTAAAGTCAGTGATCTGATGTGCTGCCTGTTTTCCAGGATTCGATGAGTGAAACCCTGAGAAAGTGCTACATTTATCTGAACCAGACAAGCCGCAGCTTTGCTGCTGTCATTCAGGCCCTGGATGGAGATCTCCGGTAAGACTGCTGCTAGCCCCTGTGCGAGGGAGGGAGTGAACCCCTGCTTACTAGTGAGCAGCTGGGCTTTGGTGGGAAGGGGTGGGGAAATCTGTGAGGGGGCTGTGGTAGTATATTGGGTGGTTATTGAGGAGTGGCTGATGGAGATTATGGGGTGAAGTGGTTTCTGTCAGTGAGAGAGGATTGGTTAGATCACGGGCAACGGGACAGGGGTAGGATTGTTGGATTTTGGGGAGCAGAAGCCAAAATGGCTCCCTGGTTGCAACTTGTGCTCATGTTGTGCTTTCACTTTAGTCAAGCAGTGTGCATCTTTTACTTGGTGTTGCGGGCTCTGGACACGGTGGAAGATGACATGTCCATCCCGCTGGAGGTGAAGATCCCGATGTTACAGAACTTCCACACTTATTTGTACCAGCCTGAATGGAGGTACAGCCAGAGTCAGGAGAAGGACCGTCAGGTGCTGGAGGATTTCCCATCGGTATGTATCCCTTTGTCAGGAATGTGATGAAGACAATGTTTTGCATTCTCACTGAAGATTGGGTTCCACACACACTCAATCTCACTGGGGTTCAGTTCTGTCCTGATCTATTTCTGATTCTGGTCTTGCTTCTCATTACTTGACACAGATATCCTTGGAATTCCGCTTACTGGCCAAGGTTTACCAGGATGTGATTGCAAATATCTGCCACAAGATGGGAACTGGCATGGCTGAGTTTTTGGGCAAAAAGGTTGGATCCATCAAGGAATGGGACATGGTAAGAAGGAACAGTCTGGCTGTTAATGGGTGCTGTGTGGCGTGGATCAGACTTGGTGGGGTGTTGAGAGTCAGGGATGATTGATTGGGGTGGTCTGACCTTTTCGTGAAGTTTGTGTTTAGGGACAGTCTGGTGAGCTCTCAGTTAGACCACAGATATGCATGTTGACCTTAAGTTGGTAGTTGCTTAGTTATTAAGGGAATTGAGGGACATGGACATAGTGCAGGAAGGGGAAAGTAAAATTGAAGTCGAAGATCAGTCTTGGTTTTATTATCTGGCAGAGCAAGTTCAAAGGACCAAATTGTCTACTTCTCCTGTTTTATCAATTCTGAGTTACTTTGGTTTGCTCCTTGGGATGGTTGACTGTTGCAGAACGCTGGAGGAATTTAAATTAGAGAATGACAAAAGCATGGGGATATAGCAGAGTTATGTAATTGTGCACTGGCCAGTGGTGGTGATACCTCATTGTTATCCCTTCCATGCTTCTGCTTTCAGTACTGTCACTATGTGGCGGGACTTGTGGGAATCGGCTTGTCCCGTCTGTTCTCGGCCTCTGAGCTTGAGGATCCAGTTGTCGGGAAGGACACTGAGCTGGCCAACTCCATGGGGCTCTTCCTGCAGAAAACCAACATCATTCGGGATTACCTGGAGGACCAGCAGGAAGGTCGGGAGTTCTGGCCACAGGAGGTAAGTGTGGCCTCTGTCAGCTGGAGGGTAGGGATGATTTGGAGATTGCTTTTACAAGATGTGACGATAAAGCTAATTCAATTCAAATTTAATTCATTTCAGCTCAATGTTCTCACAGCTCCCCCAACTATTTATCTTTCTTACAGACAGAGCTACCTAAACCTGGTCAGCATACCCCCCGCCGCCACCACAAACCTCCAAACCACCTTTTAACAACCACTTCTTCCCACATCTGTTTCAAAATTGTTGCTGTACCTTGCTTCCCCCCCGTGGGTTTTGCCTTGATTTTTCATATCCTTATAACTTCATTTATCATTTTGTTTGGGCACAGTGATACTGGTAACTGTGGCCTGTTATTGGTCTTGTGTGTTTCAGGTGTGGAGTAAGTATGCAGAGAAACTGTCTGACTTTACCAAACCCCCGAACATTCAGGCAGCACTGCAGTGCTTGAACGAGCTGATTACGAATGCTCTGCAACATGTCCCAGATGTCATCAAGTATTTATCCAGGCTTCACAATCAGAGCGTCTTCAACTTCTGTGCTATTCCACAGGTAGGTGTTCCCCCATCAAATACTGTGGTGAGTGGAGAGAATTTTATCGGGGTGGGGGGATTGACCTGATTCTGTCCGTTTGGTAGTTTCTGGCTGTCCCCATTCTGTATGTGTCTCACACTTTGGCCCTTATTTCAGGTGATGGCGATAGCCACTCTGGCTGCTTGTTATAACAACCCACAGGTTTTCCGTGGTGTGGTGAAGATCCGGAAAGGCCAGGCTGTCACCCTGATGCTGGAGGCAACGAACATGGAAGCTGTGAAAGGGATGATTCGACAGTATACCCAAATGGTGAGAATCTGACTGAACACTCTGGGATCAAACCGGAGGGATACAGTCGGAGGAATGTCACTGAATATCTCACTGGGATCAGGACTATGGGAAGAATCTTACTGAATACATATTTGGCTATAACAGAGGGGGCCATTCAAACTAAATTTAAAAAGAACTGTGGATCTGTAACAAAAACAGAAATTGCTGGAGAAACACAGCAGTTCTGCAATACTTGTGGGAAGAAAGTAGTTAATGTTTTGAGTACAGTGACTCTTCATCAAAACACAGGGCTCATTCACCTGGGTAGGATTAAGAGGTGACTTAATTGAAACATACAAGGTCTTTGGTTTACGAAAGAAGTTGAATCTCTTGTCAAGAGGAAGAAGAAGGCTGATATAAAGATGAGATGTGAAGGCTAGTTAGGGCGTTTGAATGTTACAAGTTAGTCAGGAAGGACCGAAAGAGAGAGCTAAGAGGGTACATGAGAATTCTTTGGCAGGTAGAATCAAGGAAAACCAAAAGAGCTCATAGGTATATCAGGAATAAAAGATTGGCTAGAGTAAAGTTAGGACCTGTCAAGAACAGTAGGGGAAGTTGTGTGTAGAGTCCAAAGAGATAGGAGAGGCGGTAACTGAATATGTTTTGTCAGTATTCACACTGGAAAAAGACAGTGTTGTCAAGGAGAATACTGAGATACAGGCTATTAGACTAGATGGGATTGAGGTTCATAAGGAGGAGGTGTTAGCAATTCTGGAAAGTGTGAAAATAGATACGTTCCCTGGACCGGATGGGATTTATCCTAGGATTCTCTGGGAAGCCAGGGAGGAGATTGCAGAGCCTTTGGCTTTGATCTTTATATCGTCACTGTTGACAAGAATAGTGCCAGAAGACTGGAGGATAGCAAATGTTATCCCCTTGTTCAAGAAGGGGAGTAGAGACAACCCTGGGAATTATAGACCAGTGAGCCTTACTTTGGTTGTGGGTAAAGTGTTGGGAAGGATTATAAGAGACAGGATTTGTAATCATCTAGAGAGGAATAAGTTGCTTAGAGATAGTTGACAAGGCTTTGTGAAGGGTGGGTTGTACCTGAAACCTTATTGAGTTCTTTGAGAAGGTAACTAAACAGGTGGATGAGGGTAAATCAGTTGGTGTGGTGTATATGGATTTCAGTAAGGTGTTTCATAAGGTTCCCCACGGTAGGCCATTGCAGAAAATATGGAGGCATGAGATTGAGGGTGATTTACAGGTTTGACTGGCTGAAAGAAGACAGAGGGTGGTGGTTGATGGGAAATGTTCATCCTGGGGTTCAGTTACTAGTGGGGTACAACAAGGATCTGTTTTGGGGCCACTGCAGTTTGTCATTTTTATACATGACCTGGATGTGGGCGTAGAAGGATGGATTAGTAAATTTGCGGATGACACTAAGGTCGGTGGAGTTGTGGACTGTGCAGGTCACAGAGGGTCAGAGAGAAGCTGCAGAGCTGGGTTTAGAGGTGGCTAATGGAGTTTAATGCAGAAAAGTGTGAGGTGATTCACTTTGGAAGGAGTAACAGGAATGCAGAGTACTGGGCTCATGGTAAGATTCTTGGTAGTGTAGATGAGCAGAGAGATCTCTGTGTCCATGTACATAGATCCCTGGAAGTTGTCACCCAGGTTGATAGGGCTTTTAAGAAGGCGTACGGTGTGCTAGCTTTTTTTAGTGGTGGGACAGAGTTTCGGAGCCGTGAGATCATGCTACAGCTGTACAAAACTCTGGTGCAGCCGCACTTGGAGTATTGTGTACAGTTCTAGTTACCGCATTATAAAAAGCATGTGGAAGCATTGGAAAGGGTGCAGAGGAGATTTATCCCAGGATGTTGCTTAATAAGGAGGGAAGGTCTTACGAGGAAAGTCTGAGGGACTTAAGGCTGTTTTCATTAGACAGAAGAAGTTTAAGAGGTGACTTAATAGAAACATACAAGATAATCAGAGGGTTAGTTAGGGTGAACAGTGAGAGCCTTTTTCCTAAAATGGTAATGGCTAGCACGAGGGGATATAGCTTTAAATTGAGGGCTGATAGATATAGGATAGATGTCAGAGGTTGGTTCTTTACTCAGAGTAGTAAGGACGTGGAATGTGCTGCCTGCAACAGTAGTAGACTCGCCAACTTTAAGGGCATTTAAATGGTCATTGGATAAATGTATGGATGGTAATGGAATAGTGTACATAGAACATAGAACGTAGAAGAATACAGCGCAGTACAGGCCCTTTGGCCCTCGATGTTGCGCCGATCCAAGCCCACCTAACCTACACTAGCCCACTATCCTCCATATACCTATCCAATGCCCGTTTAAATGCCCATAAAGAGGGAGAGTTCACCACTGCTACTGGCAGGGCATTCCATGAACTCACGACTCGCTGAGTAAAGAATCTACCCCTAACATCTGTCCTATACCTATCACCCCTTAATTTAAAGCTATGCCCCCTTGTAATAGCTGACTCCATACGTGGAAAAAGGTTCTCATGGTCAACCCTATCTAAACCCCTAATCATCTTGTACACCTCTATCAAGTCACCCCTAAACCTTCTTTCCTCCAATGAAAAAAGCCCCAATTGCCTCAGCCTTTCCTCATACGATCTTCCTACCATACCAGGCAACATCCTGGTAAACCTCCTCTGCACCCGTTCCAGTGCCTCCACATCCTTCCTATAGTATGGCGACCAAAACTGCACACAATATTCCAGATGCGGCCGCACCAGAGTCTTATACAACTGTAACATGACCTCAGGACTCCGGAACTCAATTCCTCTACCAATAAAAGCCAGTACGCCATATGCCTTCTTCACCGCACTATTTACCTGGGTGGCAACTTTCAGAGATCTGTGTACATGGACACCAAGATCCCTCTGCTCATCCACACTACCAAGTATCCGACCATTAGCCCAGTACCCCATCTTTTTGTTACTCTTACCAAAGTGAATCACCTCACACTTACCCACATTGAACTCCATTTGCCACCTTTCTGCCCAGCTCTGCAGCTTCTCTATATCCCGCTGTAACCTGCCACATCCTTCCTCACTGTCAACAACTCCACCGACTTTCGTATCATCTGCAAACTTGCTCACCCAACCTTCTAGCCCCTCCTCCAGGTCATTTATAAAAATGACAAACAGCAATGGTCCCGAAACAGATCCTTAGATGTAGGTTAGATGGATTTCAGATTGGTTTCACAGGTCGAAGGGCCTGTACTGCGCTGTAATGTTCTGTGTTCTATGAAGGATCTTGACAGGGTGGATGTGGAGAGAATGGTTCCTTTTGTGCTGTGATCTGGACCAATGGTTCACTGTTTAAAATTCTTTTCAGGATGATGAGAGGTTTAGAAGGGAGCTTACAGGTGGTGGTTTTCCCATGTACCGTCCACCATTATACTTCCGGATGATAGTAGCCATGAGTTTGGAAAATCCTATTTAAGGACCTTAGGTGAATTTCTGCTGTGCATCTTGTAGATGTTAGTCGCTATTGCTACTGAGTGTCTGTGGTGGAGGGAGGGAGTATTTGTCAATTTAGTGTTCATCAAGTGGCCTGGAATATGTCAGTCGTCGGCACTCATCCAGGCAAGAGGGGAGCATTTCAGCACATCCTAATTTGTGCCTTCACATTGGTGAATAGGCTTTGGGGAGTTCAAGAGGTGAGTTACTCTCTGTAGTATTCCAAGCCTCTGACCTGCTCTTGTTGCCACTGTATTTAAATAGCTAGTCCAGTTGAGTTTCTGGTCAATGACAATCTCAAGGATGTTTGATAGTGGGAGATTATAATCCATTGAATGTCAAGGGGTGGTGGTTGAATAGTCTGTTATTAGTGACGATCATTGCCTGGCATTTGTGTAGCGCAAATGATACTTCTCACTCGTCAAGCCTAACATTGTCCTTCCTAACTGTGGGGCCCAGAATCAGCTGAGGCCAAACCAACCTTTTGGAAAGGCTCATTAGATTCCTTCCTTTTGTAATATTTGTTTTTTTTTGTACAAAAGCAGAAAGTGGAAATCTGAAATAATAATACACAATGCTGGAAATAAAGTGTGAATCTGGTCAGATCTGTGGAGAGAAACAGAGTTAATGTTTCAGGTCAATAACTTTTCATCAGAAGTGGGAGAAGTCATGTTTTGAGCAAGGAGTAATTCCAGCATTTTCTATTCATAAAGCCCAGATCCCCATATTACCCACGTACTCAGCATGCCCTGTTATCTTCAGTTATTTGTGAGCATATACGTACAATTGTTTCTGCTAGTGTACTTCCTTTGGAATTAATCCCTTCGGTTTACATTGTCTCTCAACTTCTTCCCAAAATGAATCACTTCACATTTCTTTGCAGTAAATTTCACCTTCCATTCTAACAGCCTATCGTCCTGATGAAGTCAGCACATCCATGTTCTGTATCACTGTAGATTTTTCAATTGTATCCAGTGCACCCATTGACATGTGGGTCCTCACACTTGTCTCTCCCTTTCTATCTCATTTCTAGATTGGACAGAAAGTTCCAGGTGCGGGGAGCCCTGGAGCCAGAACACAGCAGATTGTGGTAAAAGTGGAGTCCCTGAGCCAGAGTGATGGGGAGTTGATGTCTCGTGGTCACCTTTCACCTATTTACCTGTCCTTAGCCGTGTTCTTGGCTGCAGTTAGTTGGCAATACTGGCAGACCCTGACTCACACCTCAGAGGAGTATGTGCATGGGCACTGAGCAGCTTTTCCTCGGTTTTAATCTCTTGCTAATTTTTATTCTACAATGAGAAGAGGAACAGGAGAGTTTTCTGACTTGTTACTCACTCCAGAAGAAAGCTCGGCTGTGAGGCTGAAGAGAGGTATTCATTCTCAGTCGGTTCATGCAGTAAAGCTTCACCTCTAGACTGCAAGTGGGCAGCAGCAGCCCATACCCCAGCAGGTGCTAGGGCCAGGCACACAGTTTAAATGAGCACATTGGTAAAGGGAGAACATAAAGAATTCTTCAACTGCCACCAAGCCTCTGATGGGATGAGTTTACACACTCAGTTGGAGCACACTGATGCATGCCTAGCCTTCAGCCATTTAATTGGACCCTCAAAACCGATCCTGGGAGTGTTTGATGGTGATATTGGAGAGGAGCTTTACTTTGTATCTAACCCGTGTTGCCCCTGTCCTGGGAGTGGTTGGTGGAGACAGTTTGGAGGGAGCTTTACTCTATATCTAAACCTATGGTGCACCTGGCCTGGGAGTGTTTGATGGGGACAGTGTAGAGGAAGCTTTACTTTCAGTTGAGTAGAGTAGAACGAGCTTTACTCTGTATCTAACCCCATGCTATACGTGTTCTGGGAGGGTCAGAGTTGGTGTCTCTGCTCCCCCCACAATGTGAAAGTCGTTGTTGTGTGGGACCATGCATAACCTCTCGCTCCACTGTCCAAGTGTCACCTCTTCCCCCACCCCACCCCACCCCTTGGTGTTTGTGAGGGGCCCCAACACGTGACCAAGGAAAGCTACCGTTTCTGGTGTTGGTCCTTTGTCATTCCCTTGTTATCATCAGATTGCTTGTTGATAATTCAATAAATGAATACAAATGTCTGTTTCAGGAACTGTCCTTCATTTGTACAGAATGTGTTTGGCATTGATCCTCTGAGACTGCTTTCAAAGCTGGTAATGTTAAGTCACTGGACTAGCAAAGCAGGTACTTGGGGTCTTGGTGACATTTACAACACTGAAGGAGATTATTTGGCCCATCATGTCCTTATTGGTCAACAAAGTTGAGACAAAACTATTGTCATTTTCCAGCTTTTGGCCTGTAGCCGAGGAGGCTGGAACCTTCGAATCTAAACACTAAATAAATGTTATAAGAGTTTGTTGCATAGTACCTGTTTTCAGGCAGTGAGCTCCAGAGTCTCTCCACTCTGTTGGTGAACACGTTTCTCGTCAACACCCCTTTTGACCTTCTACCTCATACTCGAACCTATCCCCTTTGTTATTGATTTATCTAAGAATGGAAAAGAGTGCCTTCCTAGCCATCGTGTCTATGCCCATTATTATCGTACACACTTCCATCAGGCCCCCTATCAACTTGTACTCCTCCAAGGAAAACAACCCAAACTGATCTGATCTTTCCTCCTATCTCAGACTGTCCAGCCCAGGCAGAATCCTGGTACATTTCCTCTGCACTCTCTCACTTATAACCTTCCAACAATATGATCAGAACAGCATTTAATACTCCAGTTGTTGCTTAACCAGAGTTTTATACAGTTCCAGCATAAACACCTTGGCTTAGGTGGTCAGTTAGCTCAGTTGGTTGGATTAAATTCCCACTCCAGCTGAGGTCATCATGAGGGTCTGTCTTATTAATCTTGCTTGGGGCACAGTGTCCCTCAAGTTAAACTCACCACCAGTCATCGCTGTTTAATGAGAGAGTAGCGCCATGTTCTCCCGGAGTTTACCATGCTGACTATCCCAGATTCATTTGTGCCTCTCCCAAATGCAGCTTTAGTCTGTCCCTCAAAGTTTTTTCTAATAACTTCTTTCCCAACAAAGTTAGACTGCTGGCCTTTAACTCCTGCTCTATCCTTTTGTCCCTTTAATAATGAGACAACTCAGCAGTCCTTTGGTACCTCATGTGTGACCACAGAGGATGCTCTAGGGATAGTAGTTCAAATCTCACTGTGACAGCTGGTGGTGTTTAAATTGAATTAATCAAGCTGGAATATTAAAGATAGACACAGCAACAGTGAACATAACAATTATCTGCAATTTAAAAAAAAATCCATCTAGTTGAGTAATATCTTTTAGGAAAGTAAATCAGTCATCTTTACCTGGTCTGGCCAGTGTGTAACTCCAGACTCCTACAGTAGTGTGATCAATTCTAAACTGCTAAGACCCTCTGCAATGGCCTAACAAGCCACTCAGTTCAAGGGCAACTGAGGACGGACAATGAATGATGCTCACTGACACCCATATCTTAATGAATGAATAATAAAGTTGAGATGCTTAATATTTAACCGGATGTATTTGATGGAATGGATAGTGGGGCTAATCGCTGAACATTTCCACAAAGGATGATGTGTACAGGGAGGGTGTCAGTTGCACTGAGCTTCATGGATTGCACACATCATAAAGAGAAAACAAAAAATATCTGAAAGCAGAAAGAGGAAGAGACAAACATAAATGGGATCTGAAACACAGCAGGTGTGAACATCAACCACTGTGTGGTACAGCTCACTCTGCTGATCAATTACTTCCTCACACACCAGTTTTTTTCCCCTTTTAATATTCAATCACAGGACGAGAGCATCACTGGTGAGGCCAGCATTTATTGCCCAGAGAGCAGTTAAGAGTCAACTACATTGGTATGGATCTGGAGTCATATGTAGGCCAGACCAGGTAAGGATGGCATTAGTGACCCAGCTGGATTTTTTCCAGCAATTGACAGTGGTTTCATGCTTATCAGTAGATTCTTAATTGCAGACTTTTATTGAACTTCAAACTTCACCTGCTATGATAGGATTGGAACCCAGGTCCCCAGCACAATACCTACATTTCTGTATTAATAGTCAAGTGATAATACCACTTGGTCAACACCTACTCACATGTTGTGCTCTGAAAATTTTCAACCTGTCCTTCCATATTCACAAAATATATCTTCTTGGCTGCTAGTATTTACAGCACCATTTTAAAAAAAAATCATTTCAAGGAAAGATCATTTCAAGGATTTCAGATAAAATTTATTTTCAGCTTGTGGAAAGTAGTGTGTTAGTGTAATAACAGTTTTCCATGCTTCCAAAAGTATCATCATCTGATCAGGGGAGACAAAGGGTGAAAGAAGCAAGTGTTACATGAGAGATTCTCGCAGCCAACAGCTGGTTACTGTGACAGATTAAAGAAAGCTTGTTAAGTCAAGAATGTTGCACATGATTGAAATGAGATTTTGTGCGTTAGGTGCCGAGACTCTGAGGAATGTGCACGTTCACTTTATCAGGTATTGGTGCCAATCACTCCATGGGAGTCCTATGTCACCTCCCAGTATATTACCGACGGATTGTGTGCAAGGCTTGGAACCTCACCACTGGATTTACCACCTCATTGGTACTTGTCCTTTACATGTCCCGAGGAATTCCAGCCACAATCTCTGATTCGATTCCACATTCATTGCTGCCACGCAAGATTTTGAAGAAACCTGCACAACAGAATCATTGATTAAAGTGGATTTAGAATGAATGAAGTATCAGGCAAAATTGACTCTCCCCACCATCCTTTAAAGTTCACTCACCATTATTGCCCCAGTCTGTGTTCCAGGAGTTGGCAACTAACCAGTAGGGAGTTCCATTCTCCACGCCCCAACCCAAGATCTTGATAGCGTGACCACCCATTGACTCCCCAGCCACATGTTGGTAAACTCCTGGAAACATACATTAGCAGTCAAGTAAATGACTAAACAAGGCCACAGCCCGTGGTATAACTTACATAATTCAGCTTATAAGGAGGTCCAACCAGAAGCATCGGTTACTTTCTCTTTAACCAAAATAGGTGGTGTAGTGAACAGTGAAGAAGATTATTCCAAAATACAACGGGCCAAAGAGTGGCAGGTGGAGTTTAGATTAGATAAAGGTGGTGTGGCATTTTGGTGAGGAAAGTCAAGGCAGGACTTATACAATTAATGGTAATACCCTGGGAAGTATCGCTGAACAAAGAGACAGAGGGTTACAAATGCATAGTTCCTGAAAGTGGAGTTGAAGGTAGACTGTGTGGTGAAGCAATTTGGAATGCTTGCCTTCATTGATCAGAATTAGTATGTCACGTAGCTGTACAGGACATTGATGAGGCCACTTTTAGAATACTGCATTCAATTCTGGTTGCCCTTCTATTGGATGTTATTAGGTTGCAGAAAAGATTTACAAGGCTATTGCCAGGACTAAGGGTCTGTTTCTGTGCTGTGTGACTCTGACTGTATAATATTGAGTATTGAGGCAAGGTCCTACCTGATTTGTAGTGCAGGAAGTCAGCATAGACTATGAGGGCAGCCTCCACTGGCCCATTCTTGTAGATTTCTGTCATAATCTCAGTGACATCTGAACTGACGCCATATGAATTAAGGCCTGGCAAAGAGAGAATGCTTAATTAACCTAATCTCTTAGCAGATACCCCTCCATAATGAACACATGCAAACTACAGCCAGTGAGATACTTATCATGGTATAGCTGCTGTTTCTGTGCCTGTTCTGTCTTTACTCACCGTAGTGTTTGTCACTTCTGTACTCTGGGGTGTAACCGGCCTCACATCGCTTAGAGCATTTGGGAGTTTCAATCTCTCCGGTACATTTTGGCCGAGAGCCGTTAACGTGGTGTTCACAGGGGGGGATCGAGTATGGACGGCAACCTAGAGAGAGGGTGGAAATCAACACTGAAAACCAGGAGCTTTCATCCAGACCTTCACCCATCCTCACACCTCCATACTGATCTCGCCACAGAAACTTGACACAATGACCTGCAGATAACCCCAGCTACTGATTAATGTCTTAACTCTTAAAAACTACCCAACGCCTCCCCTCAGACAGTGATCCACACCCAGCCACAGATATTGACCCATCATTAAGCAACACACCCACTGCCTAAACTTAATCTGGAATTTTGTATAAAAACAGTTGGCTTGTTATAAAAACCATCTGGTTCACTAATATTGTTGAGAGAAAGAAATCTGCAATCATAGAATCATACAGCATAGAAGAGGCCCTTCAGACTATTAGTTCTGTACTAAATCCAAATCTAGTCCCACTTTCTGGCAGTTGACCCATAACCTTGCCTGTTCTTACCCAGATCTGGCTGTGGTGCCACTCCAAACCCAGACTGATTCTTAACTGCCTTCTGAAGTGGCCTAACAAGTTGCTCAGTTCAAACAATAATTAGATATGGGCAATAAATGCAGACCCAGGTACTGACCTACATTTGAATGGTAAAGTCCTCCTGACACTAGACCATCTTCAGTCCAGAATTCCCAAGCTCCAGACGGATAGCCACCATTACAACTAGGGAAGAGTAAACCAAATTTAGGTAACAAGAGTTTGTGTTTACACTGATATTTTACACTGTTCATGGCACAAAGTCAAAAATCACACGACATTGGGTTAGAATCCATCACGTTTATTTGAAACGACATACTTTCGGAGCCCCCACTCCTTCCTCAGGCAGCTAGTGAGGGAATACATCGCACACAGAATTTATATTAAAAGATCAAAGAGTCATACAATTTATGTAAATGTAGTGAACAAATCTAGATAGCTATTAAGTCTCTAGTCAGTTAGTAAAATATGACTGTTTGCTGACTTCCAGAAGCATGCACAGTAGCAATGAAATCTCAGAAATAAAGAATGATAAGAACCTAATAACCCTTAAAACTTTAAAAAAGAAAATAGAGTTAATTTAATATTTAAAAAATCTGGTTTGTATTATGAATATGCACTGACAAAAATCAGGTGAGCTTGTGCAGTCAGAATTCTTCATCAGATAGTTGATGTCAGCAAACACTTTTGTAAAATATCTTAAGGTGCTTCACAGAAGTGTTAAAAAACAAAGACATGAGACATTAGGACACAACCAATTTGAGGTAACTGTCAAAAAGGTGGAGTTAAGGGTGTGGGTTGGACAGAGGAACAAAAACTGGCAAGTCCAGGATTGCCAGTCAGCCAGTTAAAACTTGAATTGGGAGAGAATTTTCAGGGCCAGACAGAAGGCCTTCTGACATGACAGAAGTGCACAAAAACAGCAAACTTATAGAAAGCGCAAAAAGAGACAATAAGAGGCAGTGAATGGACAGGTGAAAACATGATGGAAATCACTAAGGATGAGAATTCACTCAGTGCAGGGCTGAGGGAGAAAATTAGCAAAAATAAACACTGGATTTATTTGTTCATAGGATGTGTGTCATTGGCAAAAATCAATCTTTGATGCCCTTTACTTTATCTCGAAAGGCAGATTTGGTATTGCCTTTTGAAAAGCCGGAATCAAAGTGGCGTCAATACATCCATAGTTTTAAAAGGAGAAACAAGGGTGGAACCAAGATGAGATGCTCAAAGGAAAAGGTGCCAGAGGAGTTGCAGATGAGGAGGGTGAAGGACATTAAACATGTAAGGGACAGGAGGTTTTTAAACACAACATAATGGGAATCTGGTTCTCGGTGCCTGTCAGCATGGTGGAGGCAGAAACCCTCATCACATTGAAGTATTTACTTATACACTTAGGATGCCTTGGTACCCAAGGCGAAGGACCAAGTGCTTGAAAATAGGTGGTTGTTTTTGACTGGTGTGGATTGTCAATCTTTATTATTTAATGACATCACAACATTTAGACCCCGAATCAATGAGGAAGTAAATTGGCCTGGGATGAACCACTTCAATATATCCACCCAAAATTCTGCTGTATTACATAGAGATTGCAGTGTTAGGGGAGTGAACTGACCCTGACAACAGGAGATATGAATTTGAGGCATGATGGGTGGACTCTCTTACTGGTTTCTCGCCACTTCTCTGGGCTGTAAGGCTCTGATATGACACTCTTAATTCTCTTCTTACTGGGCAAAGGTAGACAACTAAAGAAAACTATTCAACTTGCTGGAAGGCTTACATCAAATTGGGTTGAATGACCTGTTTCCATAAAACAACTACTGCAAATCCTGGAATTTTTTTAAATTTAGCATTTATTGCCTGTCCCTAGTTGCCCTTGAGAAGGTGGTGGTGAGCTACCTTCTTGAACTACTGCAGTTCACCTGTTGTGGGTCAACCCACAATGCCAGAGAGGGAAATCAAGATTTTGATGCAACGATAGTGAAGGAACAGTAGTATATTGCCAAGTCAGCATGGTGTGTGGCTTGGAGGGAAAATGTGTAGAGGGTGGTATTCCCATGTATCTTGATACACTTGTCCTGCTAGATGGAAGGGGTTGTGGGTTTGAAAGGTGCTATCTGAGGCTCTACGCGCATGCTGGAGATAGTACACACTGCTGCTGAGTGTTGGTGATGGAGGGAGTGGTTCTTTGTGGATGCAGTGCCAGTCAAGTACACTTGGTCCTTGACGGTGTCAAGCTTTGAGTGTTAGAACAAAGAAACTTTACAGCCCAGGAACAGACCCTTCAGCCCTCCGAACCTGAGCCGATCCAAATCTACTGTCTAAACCTGTCTATCAATTCCTAACCATCTGTATCCCTCTGCTCCCCATCTACTCATGCATCTGTCCAGACGCATCTTAAATGAATCTGATGTGCCTGCCACTACCACCTCTGCTGGCAACGCGTTTCAGATGCCCACCCTCTATGTAAAGTAGTTGCTACGTGTATACCCCTTAAACTTTTCACCTCTCACCTTGAAAGCGTGACCTCTCGTTACTGGATCGTTCACCCTGGGAAAAAGCTTGTCCCTATCCACCCTGTCTATACCCTTCATGATTTTGTAAACCTCAAATCAGGTCCCCCCATAATCTCCTTTTTTCTAATGAAAACAAACCTAACCTACTCAACCTCTCTTCATAGCTAGCACCTTCCATACCAGGCAACATCCTCGTAAACCTTCTCTGCACCCTCTCCAAAGTGTCCACATCCTTTTGGTAATGTGGCGACCAGAACTGTACACAGTATTCTAAATGTGGCCGAACCAATGTCTTGTACAATTTTAATATGACTTGCCAGCTCTTGTACTCAATACCCCATCCGATGAAGGCAAGCATACCATATGCCCTCTTGACCACTCTATCCACCTGCGCAGCAACGTTTAGAGTACAATGAACCTGTACTCCCAGATCTCTCTGCTCATCAACTTTTCCCAAGGCTCTTCTACTCATTGTATAATTCACTCTAGAATTAGTCTTGCCTAAATGCATCACCTCACATTTGTCTGGATTGAAATCCATCTGCCACTTTTCCGCCCAACTCTCCAGTCTATCTATATTCTCCTGTATTCTGACAGTCCCTTAGACTCTCTGCTACTCCACCAATCTTCGTGTCATCTGCAAAATATATATAATATATACACACACACACACACACAAACACACCACTAGTCACCTTTCTCCATTTTGAGAAACTCCCTTCAACTACTACTCTGTCTTCTGTTGTTCAACCAGTTCCTTATCCACCTAGCTAGAACACCCTGCACACCATGTGACTTCACCTTCTCCATTAGCCTACCACGGGGAACCTTATCAAACGCCTTACTAAAGTTTATGTATATGACATCTACAGACCTTCCTTCATCTATTATTGTTGGAACTGCACTCGGTCTGGGAAGGGGGAGGGGGTGGGGGTGGGAATTGGGGAATATTCCATCACAATCCTGACTCATTTCTGGACATAATGGGACAGACTTTAGGGAATTTGGAGGGGAGTTACTTGCTGCAGTATTATTCACCTCTGACCTGCGTTCGCAGCCAATGTTAATATGAGGAGTGCAGAGGAGTTTCTTGTCAATGGTAATCCCCAGGATGTTGATAGTAGAGCATTCAATGATGATAACACCATTGAATTTCAAGGAGCAGTGGTTAGATTGTCTCTTCTTGATGGTCATAGGCTTCACAAAATGTGACTTGTCACTTTTCAGTCCAAGCCTGGATATTGTGCAGATCTTGTTCATTTGAACTTGGACTGCTTCAGTTTGCAGCAGTGGGAATGGTGCTGAAAAGTGTACAATCAATCATTGGCAAACATCTTAACATCTGACCTCCAATGGATGGAAGATCATTGAAGACGGTTGGGCTTAGGACACTATCCCAAGGAACTCCTGCAGAGATGTCTTAGAGCAGAGAGGACTGATCCCCGACAACCACCTTCCTGTGCAAGGTATGATTCTGACCACTGGAAAGTTTGCCCCCCCCCCTCCTGATACTCATTGATTCCAGTTTAACTAAGGCTCCTTGATGCCACACTCAGTTGAATGCAGTCAAGGGCTGTCCCCCTTCCCTCCCCTCTGGAATTCAGCTCTTTTGTCCATTTTTGACCCAAGGCTGTAATGAGGTCAGGAGCTGATTGGCCCTGGGGGAATCCAAACTGGGCGTCACTGAGCAGTTTATTGGTGAGCAGGTGCTGCTTGATAGCTCTGTTACTGACACCTTCCATCACTTTACTGAGGATGGAGAGTAGACTGATGGGGCAGGAATTGGCCAGGTTGGATTTGTCCTACGTTTTACATGCAGGATGTACCCGAACAATTTCCCACTGTTGGTTAGATGCCAGTATAACTGTATTAGAACAGCTTGGCTGGGAGGCAGCACATTATGGAGCACACATCTTCAGCGGTATTGCCGGAAGGTTGTCAGGGCCCATAGCCTTTGCAGTATCCAGTGCCTCCAACCGTTTCCTCAAAATGACACAAATTAATCAAACTGGCTGGAGACTGGTATCTGTGACGCTGGGGACCACTGGAGGAGGCCAGGATGGATCACCCACTCGGCAATTCTGGCTGAAGATTGCTGCAAAAGTTTCAGCCTTATTTTTTTGCCCTGATGTGCTGGGCTCTTCCATCATTGAGGATGGGGATATTTGTGGAGCCTCCTTCTCCAGTGAATTGTTAATTCACGACTGGATGTGGCGGACTGCAGAGCTTAGATCTGATCCATTGGTTGTGGATTCTGTTAGCTCTGTCTATCACTTGCTGCTTATGCTGTTTAGCACAGACAGTCCTGTTTGGTGCTTCACCAGGTTGACACCTTATCTTCAGGTATTCCTGGTGCTGCTCCTGGCATGCCCTCCTGCTCTCTCCATTGAACCAGGGTTGATCTCCTGGCTTGATGGTTAATGGGTGAGTGGGGGATATGCCGGGCCATGAGGTTACAGATTGTGCTGGAGTACAGTTCTGCTGCTGTTGATGACCCACAGCGCCTCATGGATGCCCTGTCTTGAGTTGCTAGGTCTGTTTGAAGTCTGTCCCATTTAGTACAGTGATGGTGCCACACAACACGAGGAAGGGTGTTCTCAGTGTGAAGGCGAGACTTAGTCTCCAAAAGGACTGGATAACTAAGGAAATAAAGGAGGGCATCAAATTGAAAACTAATGCACAAAGTAGCAAAGATTACTGGGAAACTAGGGGATTGGGAAATCTTTAAAAGATCGACAGCAAGCTACAATAGAAACTATAAAGACTATGAGAGTAAACTTGCTCCGAATATAAAAACAGCAAAAGTTTCTACAAAGATATAAAACGAGTAGAAGCAGTTCAGGTAAACATTGATCCTTTCGAGGATTGGAAGGGGGGCGATTTAATACTGGGAAATGAGGAACTGGCCGAGGCATTGAACAGATATTTTGTGCTAGTCTTCACACTGAAAGACACAAATAACATGCCAATAATTGATGACAGGCTATGGCAGGTGAGGACCTAGGAGGTAGACAAATGGCAGGTCACTATGGGCCTATTAGGTTAACTTCTGTAGTGGGGAAAGTAATAGATTCAATCATCAAGGAACAAAAAATGGAGACACCTGGAAAAAAATTGTCCCACCTGGCAGATGCAGCATGCGTTCATGAAAGGTAGGTCATGTTTAATGTATATACTGGAATTCTTTAAGGACATTATGAGCAGTGGACAACAGGTGGATGTGGTGTATCTGGATTTCTAGAAGGCATTCGACAAGGAGATGCACAAAAAGCTGTTGCATAAGACAAAGGTGTATTAACATGGATGGAAGATGAGTTAACTAACAGAAAGCAGAACAATGGGGATAAATGGGTGTTTTTCTAGTTGGCAATCAGTGGCTAGTAGTGTGACTCAGGGATCAGTGTTGGGACCACAATTATTTGCAAGTGGCTCAGTGGTTAGCACAGCTGCCTCTTAGCACCAGGGACCAGAGTTCGATCCCACCCTCAGGTGTTTGCAAATCCTGCCCGTGTCAGTGTGGGTTTCCTCCGGGTGCTCCACTTTCCTCCCACGATCCAAAGATGTGCAAGTTAGGTGGATAATGGGGGGGGGGGGTCCTTCAGCAGGTCGGTATGGACTCTGTGGGCTGAATGGCCTCCACCCACAGTGTAGGGATTCTATGATTCCATTCTATGAATTTACACAGATGATTTAGAATTGGGGACCGAGTGTAGATTACGTAGATTCCCTACAGCCCAACCAATCCACACCGACCCTCCGAAGAGTAACCCACCCAGATTCATTTCCCTCTGACTAATGCACCTAACACTATGGGCAATTTAGCATTGCCAATTCAGCCTAACCTGCACATCTTTAGACTGTGGGAGGAAACCGGAGCACCTGGAGGAAACCCACACAGACACGGGGAGAATGACTGTGTGGAGTTTGTACAGTCAGTCAAGTCATTCACCCGAGGCTGGAATTGAACCTGGGACCCTGGTACCGTGCCACCCCATAGTGTGGCAGCGAAGGGAATATTGTCCTTCACAGCTCAAGGAATGGAGTTTAAAAACAGGGAGGCTATACTGCAGCTGTATTGGATGCTGGTGAGACCACACCTGGAGTACTATTTCGGTCTCCTTGCTGAGAAGGTGTGCACTGGCACTAGAGGGGGGTACAGAGGAGGTTCACTAGGCAGACTCCAGACTGGAGGGTTAGCTTAATTGGAGAGACCGAGTAGACTGTGATTATATTCATTGGAATATAGAAGATGGGGTGGGGGGTGGAAGAGAAGAAGAATCGTATAAAATAAATAATATTATGAAGGGAATCAATAAGGTAGGGGCAGGGAGGATCTTTCCTGGTGGGTGAAACTAGAACAAGGGGGCATAGCCTCAAAATAAGAGGAGCAAGTTTAGGACTGAGTTGAGGAGGAACTTCAACCAAAAGGGTACAACAGAGTGTTACAAGGGGACATAAATTGAAGGGTGGAAGGTATAGGGGAGATGTCAGGGGTAGGTTCTTTACCCAGAGAGTGGTGGGGGCATGGAATGTGCTGCCTGTGGGAGTGGCAGAGTCAGAATCATTGGCGACCTTTAAGCGGCAATTGGATTATTTTAGAACAGTAAAGGAATGAAGGGTTATGGTGAGCAGGTGGGTAAATGGAGCAGAGTCCACAAAAAGATCAGCCGTGATCTTATTAAATAGCAGAACAGGCTCGATGGGCCAGACGGCCTACTCCTATTTCCTAGGGAGTTTGAACATCACAGCTGTGCTGTACCTATCCCAGGAATGTTTGTGGAGGGAGTTTTATTTTTAATTTTAAAGAGTAGAGAGAACCTTATTTTCAGTTTAAAAGAGTAACAGGAGCCTTACTTTGCATTTAAAAGAGTAGAAAGATCTTTACTTTCAACTTGTAAAAAAAAAAGTGAAGCTGCCTAATGTTCAGTTTAAAAAAGGTTGAGAGATCTTTATTTCACATGCAAGAGTGGAGAGTTTGATGGGATATTGTAGAACAAGCTTTACTGTATCTAAACCTCTGGTCCTGTGAATGTTTGATGGGGGCAGTGTGGAGAGAGATTTACTGTATCTAACCCCGTGCTGTTTTGGGAATGTTTGATGGGGGCAGTGTATAACTTTACTTTGGTTTAAAATAAAGGCAGCTTTTCTGTACTTTTTTTAAAACTAAAAGGAATCTTTAATCCATATCTAACCCAGTGCTGTTCCTGTCCAGGGAGCATTTTATGGGGATACTGTTGTAGTTGCTTTATTTTCAATTCAAAAGGAGTTAGAGAGCTTAACTTTCTGTAGGAAACAGTAGACCCCACTCCCAGTCTTGGCAGTTTTTGATTGGGACAGTGTAGAGAGAGCTTTATGTTCGGTTAAAAGAGTCAAGGGAGCTTTACTTTTAGTTTAAAAGCATAGAGGCAGCTTTACTTTGTATCTAACCCAGTGCTGACCCTGAATTGGGAGTGCTTGATAGGGACAGTTAGAGGCAACTTTACTCTGTATCTAACTTGTGTTGTTCTTGTTAGTACAATTGTGGGCAATCCAAAGGTTTCCACTCACCCGGTTAGCATTACAACTTCATGACAGCACATTCCCGTCAACAACTAGAAAGCTATTCTGGTTCAAATGACTGCCATCTCCACACTGTATTGTGTCTCCATTAAGGATGGTCACTCAATGCCCAGAAACACTTACCCATTCCCACATTCAAATTTACAGCAGCTCAAAAGGTCTTCAGCAGAGATCTCCACATTGACTTTCCCTTTGGAATGGATACAAATCCTGTCAGACATTGCCTCCACTGCACCAAAGGCCTGAGAGAAAAGAGCAAGCAACTAGTCAGCAACTTATCAGTAATGCTGACTCAGGAGGCCACACCTCCTGAACAATTTAAAAAAAAATAAACTCAAGCCATTGAAAACTCTGTGGCCCACACAACTCTCGTTTATCTATCAGCCAGTGTACTCGCTGACCAATAGCTTGTTCCTCCACAGGATGTGGGAATCTCTGGCCAGGACAGTATTTATTCCTCATCACGAATTGCCCAGAGGGCAGTTAAGGGTCACCCACATTGCTGTGGGTCACATGTCGGCCAGACCAGGTAAGGATGGCAAATTCCTTCCCTAAAGGGAATCAGTGATCCAGATGGGTTTTTCCCCCACAATCAAACAGTGGATTCACAGTCATCACAAGATCCCAATTTCCAGATATTTATTGAATTTAAATTCCACCATCAGCTACACCAGAATTCAAACCCAGGTCCTCAGAATATTACCAGGGTCTCTGGATTAATAGTCTTCGCAAAACCACCACTGGGCCACACCTCCTCATTTCCTCTGGATCCAGCAACACATGGATTTTTAATGTTATTTATTGATGTTATTTAATTCAGGAGATGGGGCTTCACATGCTGATGAAGAGCTTTGCATTACCTCCTTTTGGAAGCTCTGAATCAGGCAATTAAATGGCCAACTGGGATCAAGGCCCTAGATGGAAGTTGCCGGAAGCTGTCCATTATGGGCAGTACCAGCAACAGCAGCCATAGCTTCCAGCAACTCAACCAGAGACTCACGGTCAGACGAAAAAAAACCCAAGCTACAGGTGAATGTGGGCAGGATGAGTGTCACATGGAGGGAGTCAGCTGCAAGGCTGGGGTTCTGACTCAGAGTGCCCCTTCCCAAGGTGACATTGTTGATGAAATAACTGAACAAGAACATGAGCAGGACAGACAGCAGTGGTATAGTCAGGAGGGAGTTGCCCTGGGAGTCCTCAATATAGACTCTGGACCCCAATGAAGTCTTATGGCTTCAGGTCAATTAAGTTCAAGAAACTTCCTGCTGATTACCATGAACTCTGGTACTCCTGAACCCTAGAGTTGGAACTGAACCACTGCATCACATTGGAGAGGGGGGAAATAATGTATGTATGGTTTACTCCAGGAGGCAATCAAACCCTTCAGACTAACTCAGTCAAATTTAATTTTAGTCTGTGATCAGGGAGAGGAGTTGAGGCAAGAACGGGAACCCAGGGGAAAGTGCTCGAGGAGCCTCTTTCCCTGTAATTGTCCAGCAGTTACAAAGGTTCTTGTAAGTTGTACAGTGGGATAGTGTGGAACAAACTGACTACAGTACCCTTGTACAGTGCCTCCAGGTGGGACAGGAAATAGGAATGTAGTTATAGTGAATTGCATACCTGGAGGAAGGCGGGAAGGAAGGAAGGAAGGAAGGCGGGAAGGAAGGAAGGAAGGAAGGCGGGAAGGAAGGAAGGCGGGAAGGAAGGAAGGCGGGAAGGAAGGAAGGCGGGAAGGAAGGAAGGAAGGAAGGCGGGAAGGAAGGAAGGCGGGAAGGAAGGAAGGAAGGCGGGAAGGCAGGAAGGCAGGAAGGCAGGAAGGCAGGAAGGCAGGAAGGCAGGAAGGCAGGAAGGCAGGAGCGAGCGCGAGAAAGAAAGAAAGAAAGAAAGAGAGAGCGAGAGAGCGAGAGAGGGAGCGAGAGAGAGCGCGAGAGAGAGAGCGAGAGAGAGCGAGAGAGAGCGAGCGAGCGAGCGAGCGAGCGAGAGCTTTCACCTAATTTGAGGGGGTGGGTGCGTGGGGAGAGTTTCTCATGGGCAAATGTCAGCTTACAAAGCAAGAGAATTTGGCAGTATTGCAGGACAGTATTTGGATAACCACAGGAAGTAGGAACAGGAACAGGGAGTAGACCTTGAGTGTGCTCTGCCCTTCAATTAGGTTCATGACTGGTCTGACATTCCGAACATCCATTTTCCTACCCTTTCCCTAACCCCCAAACCCTTGACTCCTCAATTGATCACAAATCTATGTATCTCAGCATTAAATATAAACAGGACTCTACTCCCACAGCTCTGTGACAAAGATCAAAAGACTCTCAACTCACAAAAGTTCTTCCTCAAAACAGACAAGTGATAGACAGAGCAAAGCAATCTCACAATGATGCAAATAAGCTCTGTAATCCTGCCACATCAAGTTGTGAATGGTGGTGGACAATTAAACTACTCCAAGGAGATGGGGGCAGCTCCACGAATATCCCCAACTTCAATGATGGAAGAGCCCAACGCAGTAATAGAAAAGAGGAGGTTGAAGCACATGCAGTGTTCTTCAGCTAGAAGTGTCAAATTCATCATTCATCTCAATCACCTCCATGATCCCCAGCATTACAGATACCAATCTTCAGCCAATTCAATTCACTCTACATGATATCACAACATAGTGGAAGGCACTGGCTATTACAAAGACTGTGGGCCTTGATAATATTCCAATAATACTGAAGACCTGTGCTCCAGAATTTGGCATCCCTTTAGCCAAGCTGTTCCAGTACAGCTGCAACATTGGCACTGGCAGTTATCCGACAATGTGGAAAATTGCCGAGGTATGTCCTGTACGTAAAAATGATGCTGAGGTGGAGGTGTTCGAGAGCTTCAAGATCCCAAGAGTAAATATCACCAACCTATCCTGGTCCATCTACATCAGTTACACTCAAGGAAGCACTCTATCACAATGACTTTCTCAGGAGGCTAAGCAATTTTGGCAAGTCTGTAAAGACTTCCCAATTTTTATAGCAGTACCATAGAAAGCAGCCTATCACAGCATGGTATAGCAATGACCGTTCCCAAGACCTCCAGAAACTGCAGAGAGTCATGAACACAACCCAGTACATCAGGCAAAGCAGCCTTCCGCACATTTAACTCCATATACTTCCTGCTGCCCTAGGAAAGCAGCCAACATAGTCAAAGACCCACCCTCTCATACCAGTTTTGTTCAGACTCTTTGCCACGCTCAATTAAAGTTAATGTGCGGAAGGCTGCTTTGCCTGATGTACTGGGTTGTGTTCATGACTCTCTGCAGTTTCTGGTGGTCTTGGGAACGGTCATTGCTATACCACGCTGTGATAGAAAGCAGCCTATGGTACTGCTATAAAAAGTGGGAAGAGTCTTTATGGACTTGCCAAAATTGCTTAACCTCATACTCTCTTCCATCAGAAGATACAAACTTTTGAAAACACGTACCAACAGATTCAAGGAGACTGTTATCAGACTTTAGAACAGACAGGGCAGCACGGTGGTACAGTGGTTAGCACTGCTGCCTCACAGCACCCGAGACCTGGGTTCAATTCCCACCTCAGGCGACTGACTGTGTGGAGTTTGCACATTCTCCCCGTATCTGTGTGGGTTTGCTCCGGTTTCCTCCCACAGTCCAAAGATGTGCAGGTCAGGTGAACTGCCATGCTAAATTGCCTGTAATGTTAGGTTAGGGGTATGGATGGGTTGCGGGTCGGTGTGGACTTGTTGGGCCGAAGGGCCTGTTTCCACACTAATGTAATCTAATCTAAAAAAACTAATCTAATCTAAAAAGACCTCTCGCATATGACAGCTGATCTTTCTCTGCACTCTCTGTAGGTGTAACACTATATTTTGCATTTTGTTCTATTACTCTAATATATTTATGTAAGGTATGATTTGTCTGGAGAGCACGCAAACAATACTGTTCATTGTCTTAGTACATATGACAATACTAACATCAAATCAAGCAAGCAGGACAAATCTGATCTGGCCAATTCCCACCCCATCAGTCTACTCTCGATCCTCAGTAAAGTGTTGGAAGGTGTCAGTAACAGAGCTACCAAGCAGCACTTGCTCAGTAATAACCTGCTCAGTGACGCCCAGTTTGGGTTCCCCCAGGGCCACTCAGCTCCTGACCTCATTACAGCCTTGGGTCAAACATGGCCAGAAAAGCTGCATTCCAGAGTGATAGTCCTTGCCTTCAAGGCTACATTTTAATTGAGCGTGGCAAAATTGTGGGCAGCACGGTGGAACAGTGGTTAGCACTGCTACCTCACAGCGCCAGAGACCCGGGTTCAATTCCCACCTCAGGCGACTCTCTGTGTGGAGTTTGCACATTCTCCCAGTGTCTGCATGGGTTTCCTCCCAAAAATGTGCAGGTTAGGTGAATTGACCATGCTAAATTGTCTGTAGTGTTGGGTGAAGGGGTAAATGTAGGAGTATGGGTCTGGGTGGTATACGCTTTGGCGCATCGGTGTGGACATGTTGGGCCGAAGGGCCTGTTTCCACACTGTAATGTAATCTAATCTAAAACTGGAATCACTGCAAATTGGGGTAAGACTGCACTGGTTGGAATCATATCGGCCAGGGAGAAATTTTGATGTTAAAGGTCAGTCATCTCAGCTCCAAGACTTCCTCGGGATCCTTGGCCCAACCATCTTCAGCGGCTTCATCAACGACCTTCCGATCACCATAATGTCAGAAGTAGGGATTGCACACTAGCCAATGCCATTTGTAATTCCTCAAATACTGAAGCAGTTCATGTCTAAATGCAGCAAAACCTGCACAAAATCCAGGATTAGGCTGAAAGGTGGCAATTAACATTTAAACCACACAAATGTCCGACAACAGCTGTTTTACAAGGGATTTTGTATTGGGCGATACCCAGTGCTGCTGTTGGACTGGACAGTTTAATAGAGGTCCCTGGGGATTCTGTGCCATCATGCTTGTGCTTCAAGAGGGTGTTCATTAACATGTGAATTATAGTGGTAACTGTGTCTGAATACTTTGGATGAAATAGGTTTGCTGGATGTGCAATGAAAAGCCAAGTCAGTTGAATTAGGAGAGAGAGATCCTACAAAATGAAGGCTGTGTTGGAAAGACTGCGATTGCAAGAACCCACATGTGTAAGAACAAAAAAGGATTTAACTATGGAGGTATAACATTGATGTATTAGCTAATTGAAATGAAATTCACATTTGAAATATCCTTCATTTATAAATGCTTTGAATTATGGCTTTTGTTAATTTGTTACAGTGAAAGCTGTAACTATAAAGTTTTGACCAGTGACTTTCTTTCTCTCAGCAGGCAGTGTAGCGATTCCTTTCTCCCTAACAGTTATTAGTCATTATCCGTCTTAGAAATGTGTCATTATTATTTCAGTGTTACTGAATCAAAATCCTGGTTCTTACTCACTAACCATATTGTGGGTCTACTTACAGCAGTTGAAGACAGCAGCTCAGCCCCACCTTCTCAAGGGACAACCAGCGACAGAAAATGAATGCTGGGCTCAGCCAGTGACACCCACATCCCATGAGGAATAATAAAAAAAAATTGATCTTTAGGGAGATCATGACTGGATAAATTGCATAAAGGGAAATGGGACAGCTATCTACATAACTCTTTCCTTACCCAGCATGATCCACACGATCCCTGGTCACGGATCTCCTTGATGGTAGGACAGTTTGGCCACTGTTCCCGAGAGTCAAAGTTTACTGGTAGGTTCAAAGCAGTGAGCTTCTGAGATCTGTTACAGAAGTGAAAATTGATGAAGCAATGTCTTTCTTGTGCTGTGTTGCAAAACATTTCATGCACACTTGTTAGAATGAGAGAAAACAACAGAAAGTGAAGTGATCCATTTGAAATGTGATCTCCAGCCTGTTCAGCACTACTCACTGAGATCATGGCAGATTTGTACCTGCCTTGATTCCATCTCCCATGACAGCCTTATCCAAAGGAAAGGATCATTCGGATTCAAAGATCCAATTGACACAGAATCCATAAGGTTTGTCGAAGCAGTGTGGGTTGTGGGACTGTTCCAGGTTTTAATTTTATTTTCCTTGCCTTATGAAAGACCCAACTCTGCAACTTCCTCTGAAATGGGGTGTTTACATACAAAACCCAGCACATACAAAAATACAAACAGACAAAATAGCACCATTCAGCCCCTTGAGCCTGTTCTGTCATTCAGTTAGATCACAGAATATCTGTTTGTGTTTCAAATTCCAGATTCTCATTTGCCCTGATAACTCCATCTTTTTCTAATAAGGATCTGTCCAACTTAAAAATTTTCAATCACCTAACTTCCACTGCCAAGTATTCCAAAAGTCGAATAACCTTCTGAGAGAGAAAAAGATTTTCCTCATCTTTGTCTGAAAGGACCACCTAAAACAGTTCCCCCGAGTTCTACACTGACCCACAACAGGAAACATCCTTCCCACTTCCACCTTGTCAAGATCATTCAGGATCATATACACTTCAGTCTAGATGCCCATCACTCTCCTAATCTCTGGTGGAAACAAGCCCAGTCTGTCCAACCTTTTCTCACTCATTTCAGTTATCAATCCAGTAAACCTCTTGGAACAGTCTCCAATGCATTTACATCCTTTATTAAACAAGAAAACAAACTATACACAATACTCAAGATGTGATCTGTATAGCTAGACCATAATATCAGTTTTTATATTTAATTCTTTTTGCAATAAAGGGCTGCATGCCATTAGCTTTCTTGAATTTTGCATTGTACCTGAATACAATCTTTTCTATGGGTCATGCACCTGAAAACCTAAATCCCTCCTGCTTCCACCATGAAAGACTGCAGTCGTTCTCCATTTTGGTAATAGTCCACATTTTCATTCTTCCTGCCAAAGACAAGAACTTCACATTTTCCCACATTATCCTCCATTTAAGTTTTGTTCACTCATTCAGCCTATGTCTTTTTCACAACATCCTTTCCAACTTGTCTTGGTCTCATTTGTGAAAAAACTCCCCTTCAAAGTCATTGTAAATTGTAAATAACGGAGGTCCCAGCACAGACCCTTGAGACACTCCAATCTTCACAGCCAGCTAATCAATCAGAAAGACATCCATTTGTGGATGTAGGTTTGCTCGCTAAGCTGGAAGGTTCATTTTTAGACATTTTGTTACTGTACTAGGTAACATTTTCAGTGAGCCTTTGAATTCACTGAAGAGGTTACCTAGCATGGTGACGAAATGTCTAAAAATGAGCCTTCCAGCTCAGCGAGCAAACCTACATCCAGACCCTCAACCTGAGCTACAAATCTTCTCAAAACTAGCTATCAGACACCCATTTATACATATTATCCCCAAGTTTCTCTCTCCTTTGTATATATGGCTATTATTGAGCTTTTCGTATCCTCAGAGGCTTAGTGCAAATGCCAGCCAGTCCCTTTAAGTAGTGAGACAGGTGGATAAAGTGGTTCAGAAGGCTTAGTGCAAATGCTCACCTTTATTTGCTGAGCCAGAGTTCAAGAGCAGGGAGACAATGCTGGAATTGTGTAACAAGTTAATTTGGCAACAGCTAGAGTATTCGGTGCTGTTGTAAAACAGGAAGGCTGTGATAGCACTGGACAGGGTAGCTGAATGGTTGGTGGGATTGGTATTCGACATGGAGGTCACACCAGGTACCTCAGGACCTATTGGTCTGACCTTGGTTTTCCGTGGGATGGATACACTGCCCAGCTCTAGAGCAAGGTGGAAGAAGAAACAAGAAAATTCTCATCCTCAAAAAAAACCCCAACTCTGATCGCTATCCTGGCTGCATACTGAACCCAACCGTGACCCCATACTAACCCTATTCTGTTTCCACGTCCCTGCCCCTGGAGACTGTCCCCTCCCCCAGGTCCCTGTTTTGCCCCTCACCTTAAGGGCAGTTTGGGTCCATTGAGGAAAGTTCCACACAATCTCTTCACGTAACTCAAAGGAACATTCTGGAAATTGTGACCAGCCTGAAAAACAAGAACATGGTTAGATCTGAGCCCCACCCCATCAATATCAGCCACCACCCCCCCCCCCCAACTCTGTGACCCTGCCACTCCCTTAGTCTCAGTCACTAACCTGCCAGGTTGTGTTCAGTTTGTTGATAAAGTTCACCATATTCTGAGACAGGGGCCCATAATCTGGAAATGGGCTGGCCATCACCATGGAAACACAGAGGAATGAGGCAAAGGCTAACATCATCTTCAACTCTAAATCTTCAAACCAGCAACTAAGAAACAATGAGAGATTAAGAGAGTGTCTGTGATACAGAGTGAGTGTGGAAATTAGAAACAGGGAGGGGAGGGGAGAGGGGAAGGGAGAGGGGAAGGGGAGAGGGGGAGGGGAGAGGGGGAGGGGAGAGGGGGAGGGGAGAGGGGGAGGGGAGAGGGGGAGGGGAGAGGGGGAGGGGAGAGGGGGAGGGGAGAGGGGGAGGGGAGAGGGGGAGGGGAGAGGGGGAGGGGAGAGGGGGAGGGGAGAGGGGAGGGGAGAGGGGGAGGGGAGAGAGGGGGAGGGGAGAGGGGGAGGGGAGAGGGGGAGGGGAGAGGGGGAGGGGAGAGGGGGAGGGGAGAGGGGGAGGGGAGAGGGGGAGGGGAGAGGGGGAGGGGAGAGGGGGAGGGGAGAGGGGGAGGGGAGAGGGGGAGGGGAGAGGGGGAGGGGAGAGGGGGAGGGGAGAGGGGGAGGGGAGAGGGGGAGGGGAGAGGGGGAGGGGAGAGGGGGAGGGGAGAGGGGGAGGGGAGAGGGGGAGGGGAGAGGGGGAGGGGAGAGGGGGAGGGGAGAGGGGGAGGGGAGAGGGGGAGGGGAGAGGGGGAGGGGAGAGGGGGAGGGGAGAGGGGGAGGGGAGAGGGGGAGGGGAGATACGAGGAGAGGGAGCGGGAGGGGAGGGAGCGGGAGGGGAGGGAGCGGGAGGGGAGGGGAGTTTACAACCATTGATACCATTCTCTTTTGTCTCCTTTACTGCAAGTACACTATCTGAAAGCAGTGTATCTTTCTATTTCTCTTTCAGGCTTTTTCAACCCCAGCCCTAATTTCTGTTAGCTCTGGTTTCCTTTGCCTTGTTGTTTCGTTTCCTACTTTCTATCTCTCACCGCAACACAGGAAATAGGGGGGGTAGGAGTAGGCTATTCAGTCCCTCAAGCCCACACCACCATTCATTACAATCCTAGCTGATTATCCAACAGCAGCCTGTGTCAGCTTTTTCTCCACATCTTTTGTTATCTTCAGCCCCAAGTGCTATCCATCTATAGGACCATGTGACCAGAAGGAACAGGAGGTGGTCATTCTGTCCCTCAAGCCTGTTCCTCCATTCAATAGAATCATAGCTCACTTTCACACATTAACCCTTGATCAAGAATTTCTCTCAGCCTTAAATATACACAAGGACTCTGCCCCCTATAGATCTCTGTGGTAAGGAATTCCAAAACGTCTCTCAACCCTCAGAGAAGGAGACCCCTCAAAACTATAAAACGTTTTGGTCTCAACAGTTTTCATTTCGCTGTTCCCTTCACACTCATCATCTCTCAAGTCCCTATCACCCTTCCACTTCAGTTTAAATCCTCCCCCACAATCTCAGCAAACATCCCTGGAAGACTTTGCTTCAGTACACTTTAAACAAGCCCCATTTTCCCTAGAATTGTTCCCAATGCCTCAAATCTAAATCCTTACATCATCCCTCTAGTCATGCATTCAGTCTACTCCAGTATTCCTGATCTCCCTAGTATACAGCATCAGGAATAATCCTGAGATTATTTCATTTTAAGGTGTGTGTCTTCCTTGTTCTACGTACTTTGCTTACACAATCTCATTCTCCCTTTAATTAGGCCATCGATACCAACATGACCTCTGGCTGTTCTCCCTGCACCTTAAGCATCTCCTGCAGCCACTCAGTAACATCTTCTAGCCTGGCCGTAAAGAGCAGCAAACCCCCCCTCCCCGGGTTGGCTGTTGCTGCATCTCCCCAGCAACATACAGAAGTTATTTGTTCTGTTGGAGAGTCACATTCTCAGGAAGTGGAGTCTTATAGGACCAAGGCACCCTCCCCCCCCAACCCACCTCGGTGACCCACCTCACATCCTTCTGTCCATTAATAACCATCTCCCTCTATCTTGCTCTCTCTCAATGCTCCCTCCTCTGTCCCTCTAAGTGGAAGATTCGATTTTCAGAAGTGGAAAGGAAGGCGTGACATTGCCTTTCCCTTTCCCTCTCCCTCCTACCTCTCTCCCTCCTACCTCTCTCCCTCCTACCTCTCTCCCTCCTACCTCTCTCCCTCCTACCTCTCTCCAGTCCCATAATTATTCCTGCTCTACGCCGTGTCTTACCCTGTTGCCCTCCTCCCTCTGCCTTTCTCCATTTTCTCTCCCTCTTATTTACACTCATTTATTCTGACTCTCTTCCCTTCTGTATCCTTGGCCTCCCCTCTCTTTATCTAACTCTCTCTCTCGCTCTGCTATTCCCTGTATATCACTCGTTCTCTCTGTGTCCGAACCAAAACTACTGCTCTCCCTCGTTGCAGATCTCCCCCTCCCCACCCGCTCCTATCGCTTCGAGCTGTTCTCTCCATCTGTTCCCTTTCCCTTTCCCTATCCCTATCCCTATCCCTATCTCTCTCTCTCTCACCCTTCCACGCTGTCCCACAGCCCACACACCGCAGCGCTTACCCTGTCTCGTTGACCCTTTGCTCTGATATTTCTGCCTTTGCTTCCTGCTCTTGTATTAACTCACGCTGTGCTGACTCATATCAGCTGACTGTATTGTGAAACAGCCCAGTCAAATGATCCATGGCGGCCTCTGCTGACATTGCAGCTCATGTGACTGAGAAAATGATCAACAAAAGGAAATGAGACTATCGTGGATGAGGGAATCTAACCCCATGCTGCCCCTGTCCTGGGAGTGTTTGATGGGGGACAGTGTAGAGGAAGCTTTACTCTGAATCTAACCCTGTAGTGTCCCTGTCCTGGGAGTGTTTGATGGGGGATAGTATTGAGTGAGTTTTACTCTGAATCTAACCCTGTAGTGTCCCTGTCCTGGGAGGGTTTGATGGACAGTGTAGAGGGAGTTTTATTCTGTGTCTAACCCTTTACTGTTCCTGACCTGGGGAGTGTTTGATGAGCACAGGGTGGTTTGACAGAGACCCAGTGTTGATTGTTTCCTGCAGACATCATAGTGTAAGTGTGGATCGTGTCACCTGATGTTACCCTGGTCTGTCCCTTTCCTGTTTCGATCTGACCATGGTCCATCCCTGTGACATCTGGGACCTAAGCTGCTGTTTCTCAGCATCCATAAGATGCAAACAAGTAACAATATCAGGCCACTCAGCATTCTGACCCTGCTTCCCCATTCAATGAGATCATGGCTGACCTGATTTTAACCTCATTCCTGCATTTCCCCAATATTCCTTCATCCCCTTAGGAATCAAGAATCTCCCTCGCTCTGCCTTAAAAAAATTGAAAGATTCCACATCCACTGCCTTTTGAGGAAGGGAATTCCAAAGATTCTCTGAGAAAGGAAACATTTCCTCATCTCTGTTTTAAATGGGCACCCTTTTTATTTTTAAACTCTGCTGCCTCGTTCTTGCTTCTCCCACAGAAGGGAATCTCCCTTCCATATCCACCTGGTCAAGTCCTCTCAGGATTTCTAGCGTTTAATTCCATCTCCTCTGACTCTTCTAAACTCCAGAAGATACAGCCTAGCCTGTTTGGGCTTTCCTCAAACAGCAATCCACTCATTCCTGCTATTATTCCAGTAAACCTCCCTGGGAGTAGGAGAGCTTGGATATCAGTGCAATTTCCCAAATAGGTCAGGAGAGAGAGTTCATTCATTTTTACCTTCTGGAATCAAACCAAGTGTGCCACAGTGTTCTGGAATTCACTTTGATTTCTCCTCAATGTTTCAGCCTTCCTCTCAGCCTCAACATCTCACAAATGTGGAAATGTCAGCTCGAGTTTTTATCTCGCTGTTTATGTTTCATCCCTTCAAATACATTGGAGCGTCCTGGTGCCCGATAGCCTCTAAGTTCCTTTACCTCATTTTGGAAAGACTCAGAATGCTTTCTTCCAGTTTGTTGGCAAGCTCATTGCCTGTCACTGTGAGAATCCATAGAATTCCCACAGTGTGGAAACAGGCAATTTGGCCCAACAAGTCCACACCGACCCTTGGAAGAGTAATTCACCCAGAACCATGGCCCTTACCCTATATTTACCTCTGACTAATACACCTAGCCTGCACATCCCTGAACACTGTGGGCAATTTAGCACGGCCAATTCACCCTAACCTGCACATCTTTGGACTGTGGGAGGAAACCGGAGCGCCTGGAGGAAACCCACACAGACACGGGGAGAACGTGCAAACTCCATACAGACAGTCGCCCGAGGCTGGAATTGAACCCGGGTCTCTGGCACTGTGAGGCACCAGGGCTAACCACGGGTTTTTCATTGTTTCATCGTCTTGGTCCCAAAGATAAGATTTTCCTGCTATCTCCTGATGAACTGCAGCTTTTAACAGCGAGCTTCAGTGTGCCCATCGTCAAGAGTGTGTTGCTGGGAAAAGCAACACTGTGAAGAACTCTGGCCTGAAATGTCAATTCTCTTGTTCCTCAGGTGCTGCCTGACCTGCTGTGTTTTCCAGCACCATACATTCAACTCTGACCTCCAGCATCTGCAGAGCTCACTTTCTCTTTCAATGTGCCCAGTCCTGCCCTACATTTATTTGCTCAACTCAAATCTGGCTCACATTAGGATACAAGCCCCACTATGTGCAGCACCCAACCAACAGGAGCACAACATTTCTTATCAGCCTTAACTCTAACACTGAACTGCCAAGAAACCACTTCTTGAGCCCTTACTGCACAGAGTGATCCAACTGCTCTCTGCTTCTCACTGAGTATAGACTCTGCAAACCTAGTGTAGCTCACATTACCCTCCGAAAGTACACTTCATGGTTTTTGCCAGGTGGAGCCAGCTCCTGTCACTAATTGCTTTTCAGCTTTAGCTGTACTAAGCTTCAATGATTCCTCTACAATAAGCCCTTGCCCCTGTTGCTAGGCAGTGTTGAATGTAACTCATAAATTAGAGCAGCCAAATATAACCAACCCCTTGAAACGATATGTTCCTTGAATGTTACAATGTATGCTGATTTCTGACTCTGACAGCAGAAAATGCATGTTTTCAAAATCAGCATCATTTATTCTCAGAATGTGGGCAATGTTGGCAAGTCCAGCTCTTATCGTTCATCTCCGTTGGCGTGAGAAGGGAATGATGAGTGATGAGCTCTCAGAGCAGCAGTGGGACAGAGCAGGCTGGAGTTGAGCAAATCTGGGAATGAACAGCAGCAGGAATTTCCGGATAAGGTCCCGAGGAGCCGGGCTTGGACCAAGGCCTGTCAGAGCGGAATCCAAAGGCAGAGCTCCAGACAATGTCAGTGTTCTGAAAATGATGTAGGATTGGCTGCTAGATACTAAATGAGTAGTGTTTGAAGGGAAATAAAAGTTTAAAAAGTTATACTTGTGGTTTGTAGATTTTTAGTAATAGAAAGTGAGAGTGGAAAATCAGATTTTGCAGAGTAGTGGGTGACATTGTGTGGTTGGTTCCTGGTTTATTGTCTGTACTTGGTAACAATCACAATGGCCATTGTTGCAGCCATTACAGAAACTTGATTCAGTCAAGGGCAGGATTGGCAGCTCAATGTTCCAGGGTTTAAATGTTTCAGGCACGATGGAGAGGGGTGTTAGAGGTGTAGTGGAGTTGCATTACTGATTAAGGAGAATGTCACAGCTGTGCTAAGAAAAGACATCTTGGATAGTTCATCTAGCGAGGCCATGTAAGTAGAACTCACCAATACAGAAGGTACAATCACACTGATGGAATAATAATCCCAGCCTCTCAATAGCTGCTGGGAGATAGAGGAACAGTTGGGTGAACAGATCATGGAAAGATGTAAAAACAACAGCGTTGTTGTAAGGGGGGAATTTTAATTTCACCAGTATTCACTGGTGTTCTCTCAATATCAGGGCCTTAGATGAGGCAGAATTTGCTAGATGCATCCAAGGTTTCTTCAAACACAATATAGATTTTTCAACTAGGGAAGAGGCCTTGTATTGAGTGATGTGCCTGCCAGGTGATCAAAATTTCAGTGAGTGAGCATTTTGGGAAGGTGACCATAATTCTGTAAGTTTTAAAATTGTTATGGATAAGGATAAGACTGGTCTTTGTCTGTAAGTGTTTTGAGTTTTTTGAAGAAGTGACAAAGGGGATTGATGAAGGCAGAACAGTGGATGTTGTCTATATGGCTTTAGCAAGATGTTCAAGATTCTGCATGGTAGACTGCTTAGTAAGGTAAGATCACATGGAATCCAGGGGAACTTGGCTAATTTGATTCAAAATTAGCTGAAGGTAGGAGACAGAGAGTGTGGTGGAGGGTTATTTTTTGGACTGGAGGCCTGTGACCAGCAGTGTGCTGCAAGGATTGATGCTGGGTCCACTGCTTTTTGTCATTTATATAAATGATTTGGATGTGAACATAGGAAGTATGGTTAGTAAGTTTGCACTTGACACCAAAATTGGAGGTGTAGTGGAGAGCGAAGAAGGTTACCTCAGAGTACAACGGAATCTTGATCAGATGGGCCAATGGGCTGAGGAGTGGCAGATGGGGTTTAATTCAGATAAATGTGAGGTGCTGCATTCCAGGAAAGTAAATCTTAGCAGGACTTATACACTTAATGGTAAGGTCCTAGGGCGTGTTGCTGAACAAAGAAAGCTTGGAGTGCAGGTTCATAGCTCCTTGAAAGTGGAGTTGCAGGTAGATAGGATAGTGAAGAAGGTGTTTGGTATGCTTTCCTTTATTGATCAGAGTATTGAGTCCAGGAGTTGGGAAGTCATGTTGCGGCTGTACAGGACATTGGTTAGGCCACTGTTGGAATATTGAGTGCAATTCTGGTCTCCTTCCTATCGGAAAGATGTTGTGAAATTTGAAAAGTTCAGAAAAGATTTACAAGGATGTTGCCAGGGTTGGAGGATTTGAGCTATAGGGAGAGGCTGAACAGGTTGGGGCTGTTTTCCCTGGAACTTCGGAGGCTGAGGGGTGACCTTATAGAGGTTTATAAAGTCATGAGGGGCATAGATCGGGTAAATAGTTAAGGTAATTTTCCCAGGGTGTGGGATTCCAAAACTAGAGGGCATAGGTTTAGGGTGAGAGGGCAGCTGTTTCATGCAGAGGGTGGTATGTGTACGGACTGAGCTACCAGAGGAAGTGGTGGAGGCTGGTACAATTACAACATTTAAAAGGCATCTGGATGGGTACATTAATAGGAAGGGTTTAGAGCGAATTGGGCCAAGTGCTGGTAAATGGGATTAGATTAATTTAGGATATCTGGTCAGCTTGGATGAGTTGGACCAAGGGGTCTGTTTCCGTGCTGTACAGCTCCATGACTCTTTGAAAATGCTAAACAGAAGAAAGACTAATTACAATAAAATTAGGCAGGAGATGGAGAAATTAGATTTGGAGAGGGGGCTGTTTGAGGGTAAATCCACATTGAGATGTGGGAGTCTTTTTGAGACCAGTTGATCAGAGTTCAGGAGCAGCATGTTCCTATGAGGATGAAAGATAAAGAGGGCAAGACTCAGGAACTTTGGGTGATAAGGGATGTTTAAAGTTTAGTCCAAAATAAAAAAGAAGCATATTTAAGGTCTGTAAAACTGAAATCAAGCAAGGCCCGTGAGGAGGGTAAAGGAGGCAAAAAATAACCTAAACAAGAAATTAAAAGCGAGAATAGGATCATGAAATGTCCTTGGAAAGTAGCATTAAGGAGAATCCTAAGAAAGTTTCTATGTATGGTTGACACAAAGAGGGAACCAGGGAAAGTGTTCAAGAACAAAAGTAGGTATTTATACAGGGAGCCAGAGGAAGTGGATAAGGCCATTAATGAGTACATCATAGTGGTATTCATGGATTATGGTAAAATTAGTAAAGGACACATTGATATTCTGGCCCACATCAATATTAAAAAGTTGTGTGTCTTGAAAAATATTAAGATAGATAAGTCCCCGGGGCTCGATGGGATTTCCCCCCCAGAATACTGAAGGGGGCAACTGAGGAGATTGCTGGAGCCTTGACAGAGAGCTTTATGTCCTCTTTAACCACAGGTGAGGTCCCAAAAGACTGCAGCATAATCAATGTTGTTCCTTTGCTTATAAAGGGCAACAGGGATAATCCAGGAAATTACAGACTGACAAACCTTACATCAGTGGGAGGGAAATTATTAAAGAAGATTCTTTGGGGCAAGATTTACTCACGTTGGAGAAGGACAGACTTATTAGGGATAGTCAGCATGGCTTCATGTGGGGGTGAGGATATCATCTCAAAAACATGTTTGAGGTTTTCGAGGAAGTGACAAAGGTAAGTGATGAGGGTAGGGCATGGATGTTGTCAACATGAACTTTACTCAATCTTTTAACAAGATCCCTCATTGTAGGCTGGACCAGAAGATTAAGTCACATGGAATTCATGGTGAGTTAGTAAATTGAATACAAAATTGGCTTGGTCACAGAAGGCCAAGGTGGTTGTGGAGGGGTGTTATTCTGATTGGAGGTCTGTGACCAGTGGTATTCAGCAAGGATCAATGCTGGGACCTTTGGTGTTTGTAACCTACATATAAGTGATTTGGTTAAAAGTGTTGGTGGTCTGATTAGTTAGTTTGCCCTCGAAGTGAAAATTTGGTTGTGGTATGGATAGTGAGGAAGGTTATTAAAGGATACAGCAGGATAAGCATCAGTTGGAAAGTTAGGTGGAGCAATGGCAGATGGTGTTTAATCCGGACAGGTGTGAAGTTATATATTTTGGGAGGTCAAATGCCAGGGGAACGTTTACAGTAAATTACATGATTGTTAGGAGTATTTATATACAGAGGGATCTTGGGTACACGTCCATAGTTTCCTGAAAGTGGCAACACAACTGGATAAGGTGGTAAAGAAGACAGACGGCCTTCATTGGTCAGGGTACTGAGTGCAAAAGTCAGCTGTATAAAACTAATTAGGCCACACTTAGAGTATTGTGTGCAGTTCTGGTCACTACACTACAGGAAGGAGGCTTTGGAGAGACTGCAAAACAGATTTATTAGGATGTTGCCTGATTTGGGATCTATTTGCTCTAAGGAGATGTTAGAAAGACACAGCAGGTCAGGCAGCATCTGAGGAGCAGGAGGACGAATGTTTCAGGCATAAGCCCTTCATTAGGAATGAGTGTTGATGAAGAGCTTATGCCCCAAATGTCGATTCTCCTGCTCCTCAGACGCTGCCTGACCTGCTGTGCTTTTCCAGCACCACACTCTCGACTCTGATCTCCAGCATCTGCAGTCCTGAGACTGATTAATGTGTACACCCCAGTGGGTAAGAGTGAACGGTTGGCCGTCCTACAGCAGCTTCCAGTGTTGCTGGATACATCCAGGCCGGTCATTCTGGCCGGAGACTTCAACTGTATCATTGATGAGATGGACGATCCGGTGGGGGGGCGGGGACAGTAAACTGGACGCTACGTCCAGAGCCCTGATGGACACGGTAAAAGGTGCCAAGCTGCACGACGTCTTCAGCACCCCTGCAGACGGAGCGCAGCGTAGATACATCTGGTCACGGGCAGACGGGTCTATCCGCTCAAGGATAGATTACCTGTTTGTGTCCCGAATGCTCTCGGTCAGATCCACCGACGTAAAGCCGGTGTTCTTCTCTGACCACTGCCTCCTGCTGGCCGACTGTCACCTACAGGATGAACAGCGGGCGGGCAAGGGAACGTGGAAACTGAACACCAAGCTGTTGACCCTGGGAAACATCGAGGAGCTCAAGAGGGACTACGCAGGTTGGAGAACCGTGAAGCCCCTCTTTGAGTCCCCAGCGGACTGGTGGGAAACAGTAAAAGGGAACATCAAGAGGTTCTTCATCTCAGGCTGAAGTCATGAGGATCAGTAAATCCTTCTACGCCAGTCTGTATGACACGAAGCCAACCGACAGCGCGGCCTCCCAGTCGTTCCTGTCCTCTATCACGGAGGTCCTAGATGACGGAACACGAGAGAGGCTGGACCAGCCGCTATCTCTGGACGAGCTGACCAAGACCCTCGAGTCCTTCGAAAAGAATAAAACTCCTGGAAGTGACGGCTTACCGGTCGAGGTTTATTCCGCTCTGTGGGACTTGATCGGCCAGGACCTGCTGGAGGTGTATGTCAGTATGCTTCGGGCAGGTACCATGAGTGAATCCATGAGGAAAGGCATCATCACCCTCATCTACAAGTAGAACGGGGAGAGGGAGGAAACCAGAAATTGGAGACCAATCTCATTATTGAATGTGGATTTCAAAATTTTGTCAAAGGTAATCGCCAACCGGGTCAGGTCTGCTCTGGGGTCGGTGATTCACCCTGACCAAACTGTGCTGTACTGGGCAGGAAGATCACTGAGAGTCTCGCACTCCTCAGGGATACGATCGCCTATGTGCAGGACAGAGGTTTGGACACCTGCCTGATCAGCCTGGACCAGGAGAAAGCCTTTGACAGGATATCACACAGGTATATGAGAGATGTTCTCTCCAAAATGGGCTTTGGGGAGGGAATCAGAAATTGGATCAGACTGCTCTACACCAACATTGTCAGTGCAGTCTCAATCAATGGGTGGGAATCAGATAGCTTCCCAGTCAGATCTGGAGTCAGGCAGGGCTGCCCTCTCTCTCCTGCCTTGTTTGTGTGTTGCGTAGAGCCATTTGCCGAGTCCATCAGAAAGGATGCGAGCCTGAGAGGGGTGACTATTCCTGGCAGCAGGGGCCTGCAGGTTAAGGCCTCCCTGTACATGGATGACGTCGCTGTTTTCTGCTCGGATCCGCTGTCCGTGCACAGACTCGTGTGCATCTGTGACCAGTTCGAACGGGCCTCGGGGGCCAAGGTAAACCGAGGCAAGAGCGAGGCCATGCTCTTCAGGAACTGGGCCGACCAATCGTCTATCCCCTTCACCGTCAGGACTGACCACCTGAAGGTGCTGGGTATTTGGTTTGGAGGTCTGGGGCGTGCGCCAAGTCTTGGGAGGAGCGAATCAGCAAAGTGAGACAGAAACTGGGCAGATGGAAGCTACGGTCGCTTTCCATCGCAGGAAAAAACCTGGTCATCAGGTGTGAGGCACTGTCATTGCTGTTATACGTGGCACAGGTCTGGCCTATTCCCAGAACCTGTGCCGCTGCAGTCACCCGGGCCATCTTCCAGTTTATATGGAGGTCAAAGATGGACCGGGTTTGAAGAGACTTGATGTATAAAGATCTGGGCAACGGGGGAAAAAACACACCCAATGCCACCCTCACCCTGATGGCCACCTTTGTGTGTGGCTGCATCAAGCTGTGCGTGGATCCCCGGTACACAAACACCAAGTGTCACTACGTACTGAGGTTCTACCTGTCCCCGGTGTTGCGAAGGATGGGCCTGGCCTCGCTGCCGCGGAACGCTCCGAGTAGTTGGACCATTCCATATCACCTGTCCTTCGTGGAGAAAATTATGAGGAAAAACACCTTTGACCACAAGTCCATCAGGAAGTGGTCAGCACGTAGTGTCCTTGAGACCCTTCGGGAAAAGGAGAGGATGGATCCTACCCAGCGGTTCCCTGAGCAGACTGTCAAAGTCATTTGGCAGAATGCCTCATCGCCAGAACTTTCCAACAAGCACCAAGATGTGGCTTGGCTGGTGGTGAGAAGGGCTCTGCCTGTGAGATCTTTTATGCACGTCCAGACTCTCAGCCGCACCGCACGCTGCCCTCTAAGCAGCTGCGGGGGGGACGAGACTGTCACACACCTCCTTCTGGAATGTGCTTATGCAGAAGAAGTCTGGAGAGGAATGCAGTGGTGTTTGTTGAGGTTCGTCCCAAGCAGCGCCATGACGCAGGAGTCCATGGTCTACGGTCTGTTCCCCGGGACTCACACCGAGACGAACATCAACTGTGCCTGGAGGATCATCAACTCGGTGAAGGACGCTCTCTGGGCGGTCTGAAACCTGTTGATCTTCCAGCTGAAGGAGTTGACCCCGACTGAGTGCTGCAGACTGGCACATTCCAAGGTCCAGGACTACGTGTTGAGGGATGCGCTGAAGCTTGGGGCAGTTGCCGCCAAGGCGCGGTGGGGAAAGACCACCGTGTACCATCTGCCTGCCTAAGAAGAACAGGGGGCCCATGCAGTCATTTGGGCTCTGGTGATGCCTCAGCAGAAGAGCTGGATAGTCAATGTACAGATTTGTATATAGGAAAAATACATTTCAATGTCTGTATGTAAAGCAATGTAATGTGTGCACAAGAATGGCATGACCAATTGTAAAGAAATCCAAATAGTTTTATGAATAAAGTATATTTTTGAAATTAAAAAAAATGTAAAATTCCAACAGGACTAGATAGGTTAGATCCAGGAAGGATGTTTCTGATTGTGGGTGAGTACAGAACCAGGGATCACAGACTCAGGATATTGGGTGAACTGAGATGAGGAGAAATGTCTTCATCCAGGGAGTGGGGGGCCTGTGAAATTCACTGCCACAGAAGATAGTCAAGGCTAAACCATTAAATACTTTCAAGAAGGAGTGGGTATAGCACCTTGGGCTAAATGGATCAAAGGATATGGGGGAAGAACAGAACCAGGCTATTGAATTGGGCATTAACCATGATCCTAACGAATGGCAGAACAGAGTTGAAGGGCTGAATGGCCTACTCCTGCTCCTATTCTCTATTTCTTTAGTTAATGTAGCAAGTTGGTTAGATTTAGATCTTGTAATTGAGTTAACAGTTCAGCTTTCAAAATTGATGAGGAGCTTAGAGATATTAACTGCTGGAACTTTCTCTAATGATCAGGAAATACTTCATTAAGAACTTCAACTGTGTTCTTTCAGGATTATATTGTTACTCATTGTGAGTGAGAGAATGAGAGATATCATAGTTTCTTTGAAATTCTTTACTGTCTAGAATTAAAGTTGGGAACATCTTCATTTTTTTAAAAAGGTTTTCTTCCAAAGTCTCCATTTTTTGTAAACAGCGGACAATGCCCAATGTTTCCTACCTTTTGTCTTTTCCATATAAAAAAAGTCACATGGTTAAATGCTTTCCATCCCAGAAACTGTCCAAATCGTAATTTTCCCAATTCTTATAGAGCATAAATATGCATGTGTTTCTAACGTAATCCACTCAGCCCTTTGAACATGAACTGCCATTTAAAAAAAAATTAATTCATAGGACGTGGGCATTGCTGGCTGGTCAGCATTTATTACCCGTTTCTAGTTGCCCCTTGTGAAGGTGGGGGGTGAGCTGCCTTCTTGAACCACTGCAGTCCACCTACTGTGGGTTGACCCACAATGCCCTTAGGGAGGGAATTCCAGAATTTTGACCCAGTGACACTGAAAGAATGTAAATATATTTGAAAGTCAGGGTGGGGATAGGCTAGGAGCGGAACTTGCAGGGAGTAGTGTTCCCATGTATCTGCAGCCCTTGCCATTCTAGATGGAAGTGGTCATGGGTTTGGACGCTGCTGTCTGAGGATATTTGGTGAGTTTCTGCACTGCATTTTGTAGATAGTACTGAGTTGTTACTGAGTGTCGATGGTGGAGGGTGTGGATGCTTGTAGATGTTGTACCAATGAAGCAGACTGCTTGGTCCTGGATGGTGTCAAGCGTCTTGAGTGTTATTGGAACTGCCCCCATCCAGGGCAAGTGGGGAGTATTCCATCCCACTCCTGACTTGTCCCTTGGAGATGATGGATTGGCTCTGGGGAGTCAGGAGGGCTAGGATCTCTTACCTCTGACCTGCTGTCTAGCCAGAGTATTTCTATGGTTAGTCCAGTTCTGTTTCTTGTGAATAACAATCCCCAAGACATTAATGGAGGGGGATACCGTGATGGTACGAACTCCTACAGAGATGACTGACCTTGAACAACCTCCTCCTTTAAGTTGTTCCTTCAACATTACCTTTTTGTTTTTTTTTGTTCCAACCTTTGAAAATCTGGCCTAATTTCTCCTTCAGTGGTTTGGTGTCAAGTTTTGTCTGAGGATGTTTCTTGTCAAGTGATTTGGAAAGGTTGCTCCTATAAAAGTACTAGTTAATACAACTTGTTTATTTATGCACCCTCACTCCATTTACCTGCTCTCATTAATTAAATACCATTTATCAACATTTCATATGATTTAAGTAACATCTAGTCTGTCTGTCTGTCTCTCTCTCTCTCTCCAAATTACCATCAATTCTGTAGTTAGATGGATTAGTTAGATGGCAGAGTAAAACATTGGGACTCAGTCAGAGGAACGAAGATAATATTCCAGTCGATCAAGTATTGTTCATTCCTCTAAACTGGATGAATGTTCTGGAACCCAAGTTCAAATCTGACCATGGCAACTGGAAAATTTAAATTCAATTAATTAAAAAGCAAGTCTTAGTAATAATAACCATGAAAAAAGATTGCCACAAATGTTGACAGAAGAGAAACTGCTGGAGAAACTCAGCAGATTTTAGCAGCATCTGTGGAGAGAGAAATGAAGTTAATGTTTCGAATCCAGTGTATCTCTTCTTCAGAACTATCTGGTTCAGAAATGTTCTTTACAGGAGGAAATCTAGCATCCTGACCTGAAAGACTTACATTTGACTCCAGTTGATGGTGATGTGGTTAATCTTTACCTCACTTTGAGTTGGCCGAACAAGCCATTCAGTTTCGTCTCACCCCTACAGAAAAGTTAGACGATAGAACAGTGTAGCACAGGAAGGGCCTTTTGGCCCATGATGTTGAGCCGAACTTGACGTCAAACTAAAGTAATCCCTTTCTGCCTGCCCTTGGTCCACATCCCTCCATTCCTTGCATATCCATGAGCTGTTACACAGAGTGGTCAAGCAACAGCCTGACATAGTTGTACTCAATCATACCTTACAGACACCAGGATCACCATTTCTGATTATGTCCATTCTCAGAGCGTGACCGACCCCAGGAGTGGTGGTGGCACAGTGGGATAGAGTTGGGACAGAGTTGTCCAGAGAGTCTTTGTCCCAGAGAGGAGGCCTAGTCGTGGCATGAAGATCTTGTTCTGGGAATTCCAGCAGTCTCATCCCAGTGTGGCGATCTCAGACTGGTGCAGTGACCACATTGTCCTGAGGGGGGCAATCTCAGACTGGTGCAGTGACCACATTGTCCTGAGGGATGGTCTGGACTGGTGCAGTGACCACATTGTCCTGAGGGGGGGCGATCTCAGACTGGTGCAGTGACCACATTGTCCTGAGGGATGGTCTGGACTGGTGCAGTGACCACATTGTCCTGAGGGGGGGCGATCTCAGACTGGTGCAGTGACCACATTGTCCTGAGGGATGGTCTGGACTGGTGCAGTGACCACATTGTCCTGAGGGGGGCAATCTCAGACTGGTGCAGTGACCACCTTGTCCTGAGGGGGGAAGGGGGGGGGGCGATCTCAGACTGGTGCAGTGACCACCTTGTCCTGAGGGGGGAAGGGGGGGGGCGATCTCAGACTGGTGCAGTGACCACCTTGTCCTGAGGGGGCGATATCAGAGTGGTGCAGTGACCACATTGTCCTGAGGGATGGTCTGGGCTGGTGCAGTGACCACATTTTCCTGAGGGGGGAGATCTTGGACTGGTGCAGTTACCACCTTGCCCTGAGGGGGGCGATCGGGGACTGGTGCAGTGACCACATTGTCCTGAGGGGGGGGGGGGGGGCGGTCTCAGATTGTGCAGGGACCACCTCGTCCTGAGGGGGTGACCTCGGACTGGTGCAGTGACCATTTGTCCTCGGGGGTGCGATCTCAGACTGGTGCAGTGACCACTTTGTCCTAAGGGAGGCGATCTCGGACTGGTGCAGTGACCACATTGTCCTGAGGGGTTTTCTCGGACTGGTGCAGTGACCACCTTTTCCTGAGGGGGGTTCTCAGACAGGTGCAGTGACCACATTGTCCTGAGGGGGTGAGGGGATCTTGGACTGGGGCAGTGACCACTTTGTCCAGATGGGGGTGTTCTCGGATTGGTGTAGTGACCACCTTGCCCCGAGGTGGGCAATCTCGGACTGGTGCAGCGACCACATTGTCCTGGGGGGGGGGTCGATCTCGGATTGGTGTAGTGACCTCCTTGTCCTAAGGGGGGGGGGTCGATCTCGGATTGGTGTAGTGACCACCTTGTCCAGGGGGGGGGGGGGGTTGATCTCGGATTGGTGTAGTGACCACATTGTCCTGAGGGGGCGCGATCTCGGACTGGTGCAGTGACCACCTTGTCCTGAGGGGTGTTCTCGGACTGGTGCAGTGACCACATTGTCCTGAGGGGGGTGATCTCGGACAGGTGCAGTGACCACATTGTCCTGAGGGGGCGCGATCTCGGACTGGTGCAGTGACCACATTGTCCTGAGGGGTGTTCTTGGACTGGTGCAGTGACCACATTGTCCTGAGGGGGGGGGGGGCGATCTCGGACAGGTGCTGTGACCACCTTGTCCTCAGGTGGGCGATCTCGGACTGGTGCAGTGACCACCTTGTCCTGAGGAGTGGGGGGGTTGGTCGATCTCAGACTGGTGCAGGAACCACATTATCCTGAGGGGGCGATCTCGGACTGGTGCAGTGACCAACTTGTCCTGAGGGAAGCGATTTCAGCCTGGTGCAGTGACAACATTATCCTGAAGAGGGCAATCTCGGACTGGTGCAGTGACCACATTGTCCTGAGGGTGCGATCTTGGACTGGTGCAGTGACCACATTGTCCTGAGGGGGTGATCTCGGACTGGTGCAGTGACCACCTTGTCCTCAGGAGGGTGATCTCGGACAGGTGCAGTGACCACATTGTCCTGAGGGGGCGATCTCGGACAATTGCAGTGACCAACTTGTCCTCAGGGGGGCGATCTCAGACTGGTGCAGTGACCACATAACCCTGAGGGGTCTTCTTGGATTGGTGCAATGACCACACTGTCCTGAGAGGGGTGATCTCAGACTGGTGCAGTGACCACCTTGTCCTGAGGGGTATTCTCGGACAATTGCAGTGACCACCTTGTCCTCAGGAGGGTGATCCCGGACTGGTGCAGTGACCACATTATCCTGAGGGGGGTGATCTCGGACTAGTGCAGTGACCACTTTGTCCTGAGGGGTCTTCTCGGATTGGTGCAATGACCACATTGTCCTGAGAGGGGTGATCTCAGACTGGTGCAGTGAATACATTGTCCTGAGGGGTCTTCTCAGACTGGTGCAGTGACCACATTGTCCTGAGGGGTGTTCTCGAACTTGTGCAGTGACCACATTATCCTGAGGGGGGCGATCTCGGACTGGTGCAGTGACCACCTTGTCCTGAGGGGTATTCTCAGACTGGTTCAGTGACCACCTTGACTTGAGGGGGAAATCTTGGACTGGTGCAGTGACCACATTGTCATAAGGGGTGATCTCAGACTGGTGCAGTGACCACCTTGCCCAGAGGGGGACGATCTCGGACAGATGCAGTGACCATATTGTCCTGAGGGGGCGATCTCGGACTGGTGCAGTGACCACCTTGTCATGAGGGGTGTTCTCATAGAACATAGAACATAGAAAAATACAGTGCAATACAGGCCCTTCGGCCCTCGATGTTGCGCCAACCGAAGCCTACCTAACCTACACTAGCCCAATAACCTCCATATGCTTGTCCAATGCCCGCTTGAATGCCCATAAAGAGGGAGAGTCCACCACTGCTACTGGCAGGGCATTCCATGAACTCACAACCCGCTGAGTAAAAAATCTACCCCTAACATCTGTCCTATACCAACCTCCCCTTAATTTAAAGCTGTGTCCCCGAGTAACAGCTGACTTCATTAGCTGAAAAAGGTTCTCACTGTCAACCCTATCTAAACCCCTAATCATCTTGTACACCTCTAACAAATCACCCCGAAACCTTCTTTTCTCCAATGAGAACAGCCCCAAGTGCCTCAGCCTTTCCTCATACGATCTTCCTACCATACCAGGCAACATCCTGGTAAACCTCCTCTGCACTCGTTCCAATGCCTCCACATCCTTCCTATAGTATGTTGACCAAAACTGCACACAATATTCCAGATGCGGCCGCACCAGAGTCTTATACAACTGCAGTATGACCTCAGGACTCCGGAACTCAATTCCTCTACCAATAAAGCCCAGTATACCATATGCCTTCTTCACCGCACTATTTACCTGGGTGGCAACTTTCAAAGATCTGTGTACATGGACACCAAGATCCCTCTGCTCATCCACACTACCAAGTAGTCTACCATTAGCCCAGTAATCCATCTTCTTGTTACTCCTACCAAAGTGAATGACTTCACACTTACCTACATTGAACTCCATTTGCCACCTTTCTGCCCAGCTCTGCAGCTTATCTATATCCCGCTGTAACTTGCCACATCCTTCTTTGCTGTCCACAACTCCACCGACTTTCGTATCATCCGCAAACTTGCTCACCCAGCCTTCAAGCCCCTCCTCCAGGTCATTTATAAAAATGACAAACAGCAATGGTCCCAAAACAGATCCTTGTGGAACACCGCTAGTAACTGCACTCCAAGATGAACCTTTACCATCAACTACTACCCTCTGTCTCCTTCCAGCCAGCCAATTCCTAATCCAAACCTCTAATGCACCCTCAATGCCATACCTCCGTAGTTTTTGCATTAGCCTGCCATGGGGTACCAGAACAAAGGACCCGATACCCAACATGAGCAAAACCAATGTAGTGTACAAAATCCCATGCAAGGACTGCACAAAACACTACATCGGACAAACAGGAAGACAGTTAACGATCCGTATACACGAACATCAACTAGCCACGAAACGACACGACCAGCTATCCTTAGTAGCCACACACGCAGATGACAAGCAACATGAATTCGACTGGGACAACACTACTATTATAGGGTAGGCCAAACAGAGAACAGCCAGGGAATTCCTAGAGGCATGGCACTCATCCACAGACTCTATCAACAAACACATCGACCTGGACCCAATATACCGGCCACTACAGCGGACAACTCGAACTGACAACCGGAAGCGGCAGAGACAGGCCACTATAAATGCCGGAGGAAACAGCACAGAAGCGCTTCACAGGAGGCTCCCAAGCACTGAGGATGTCACCTAGACAGGGGACGAAACGTTTGCAAGACAAATTCCCAGCTCGGCGAACAGAACCACAACAATGGGGTACCTTATCGAACGCCTTGCTAAAATCCATATACACCACATCTACTGCTTTACCCTCATCCACTTCCTTGGTCACCTTCTCAAAGAATTCAATAAGGTTTGTGAGGCACGACCTGCCCTTCACAAAACCATGCTGACTATCCTTGATCACATTATTCTTATCCAGATGTTCATAAATCCTATCCCTTACAATTCTCTCTAAGACTTTGCCCACAACAGAAGTGAGACTCACTGGCCTATAGTTACTCGGGCTGTCCCTGCTCCCCTTCTTGAACAAGGGAACCACATTCGCTATCCTCCAGTCTTCTGGCACTATTCCCGTAGACAACGACGACATAAAAATCAAGGCCAATGGCTCCGCAATCTCCTCCCTAGCTTCCTAGAGGATCCTAGGATAAATGCCATCAGGCCCAGGGGACTTATCTATTTTCATCCTTTCCAGAATTTCCAACACCTCTTCCCTACATACCTCAAAGCTGTCCATTCTAATTAATTGTGACTCAGTATTCACATCGGCAACAATGTCCTGTTCCTGAGTGAATATTGATGAAAAGTATTGATTTAGTGTCTCACCAATCTCCTCCGCCTCCACACACAACTTCCCACTACTATCCTTGACTGGACCGATACCTACCCTAATCATCCTTTTATTCCTGACATACCTATAGAAAGCCTTTGGATTTTCCCTAATCCTACCAACCAAGGACTTTTCATGTCCCCTTCTCAGACTGGTGCAGTGACTACATTGTCCTGAGGGGGGTGATCTTGGACTGATGCAGTGACCACCTTGTCCTGGGTGGTCTTCTCGGACTGGTGCAGGGACCACCTTGTCCTGAGGGGGGCGATCTCGGACTGGTGCAGTGACCACATTGTCCTGGGGGGTGATCTCGGACAGGTGCAGTGACCACATTGTCCTGGGGGGTGATCTCGGACAGGTGCAGTGACCACATTGTCCTGAGGGGGCGCGATCTCGGACTGGTGCAGTGACCACATTGTCCTGAGGGGGGGGGGGCGATCTCGGACTGGTGCAGTGACCACATTGTCCTGAGGGGGCGCGATCTCGGACTGGTGCAGTGACCACATTTCCTGAGGGGGGGGGGGCGATCTCGGACTGGTGCAGTGACCACATTGTCCTGAAGGGGGGGGGGGGGGGCGATCTGGGACTGGTGCAGTGACCACATTGTCCTGAGGGGTCGATCTCGGACAATTGCAGTGACCACCTTGTCCTCAGGAGGGTGATCTCGGACTGGTGCAGTGATCACCTTGTCCTCAGGAGGGCGATCTCGGACTGGTGCAGTGACCACATTGTCCTGAGGGGGGCGATCTCGGACTGGTGCAGTGACCACATTGTCCTGAGGGGGCGCGATCTCGGACTGGTGCAGTGACCACATTGTCCTGAGGGGGGGGGGGGGCGATCTCGGACTGGTGCAGTGACCACATTGTCCTGAGGGGGCGCGATCTCGGACTGGTGCAGTGACCACATTTCCTGAGGGGTGTTCTTGGACTGGTGCAGTGACCACATTGTCCTGAGGGGGGGGGGGGCGATCACGGACTGGTGCAGTGACCACATTGTCCTGAAGGGGGGGGGGGGGGGGGGGCGATCTGGGACTGGTGCAGTGACCACATTGTCCTGAGGGGTCGATCTCGGACAATTGCAGTGACCACCTTGTCCTCAGGAGGGTGATCTCGGACTGGTGCAGTGATCACCTTGTCCTCAGGAGGGCGATCTCGGACTGGTGCAGTGACTACATTGTCCTGAGGGGGGCGATCTCGGATAGGTGCAGTGACCACATTGCCCTGAGGGGGGCGATCTCAGACTAGTGCAGTGACCACCTTATCCTGAGGGGTCTTCTTGGATTGGTGCAATGACCACATGTCCTGAGGGGCGTTCTCGAACTTGTGCAGTGACCAGATTATCCTGAGGGGTGTTCTTGGACTGGTGCAGTGACCAACTTGTCATGAGGGGTCTTCTCGGACTGGTGCAGTGACCACCTTGTCCTGAGGGGTATGCTCGGACTGGTGCAGTGACCACATTGTCCTGAGGGTGGCGATCTCGGACTGGTGCACTGACCACCTTGTCCTGGGGGGGGTTGTTCTTGGACTGGTGCAGTGACCACCATGACCTGAGGGGGGGGCGATCTCGGACTGGTGCAGTGACAACCTTGTCCTGAGGGGTGTTTTCAGACTAGTGCAGTGACCACCTTGACCTGAGGAGTGACCTCGGACTGGTGCAGTGATCACATTGTCCTGAGGGGGGACGATCTGGGACTGGTGTAGTGACCACCTTGTGCTATAGTTGAGAAAACACTGTTCTATAGTTGACAAAACACAGTTCTATTGCTGAGGAAACACAATTCTATAGTTGAGAAAAAGCAGTTCTATAGTTGAGAAAACACTGGTGAATAGTTTAGAAAACACAGTTCTATAGTTGAGAAAACGCAGTTCGTTAGTTGAGAAAACACTGTTCTTTAGTTGAGAAAACGCAGTTCGTTAGTTGAGAAAACACTGTTCTTTAGTTGAGAAAACACTTCGAAAGTTGAGAAAACACAGTTCTATAGTTGAGAAAACGCAGTTCGTTAGTTGAGAAAACACTGTTCTTTAGTTGAGAAAACACTTCGAAAGTTTAGAAAACACAGTTCTATAGTTGACAAAACACAGTTGTATTGCTGAGAAAACACTGTTCTATAGTTTAGAAAACACAATTCTATAGTTGAGAAAACACTGTCCTATAGTTGAGAAAACACTGGTGTATAGTTTAGAAAACACAGTTCTATAGTTGAGAAAATGCAGTTCGATAGTTGAGAAAACACTGTTCTATAGTTGAGAAAACACTGTTCTAAAGTTTAGAAAACACAGTTCTATAGTTGAGAAAACACAGTTCGATAGTTGAGAAGACACTGTTCTATAGCTGAGAAAACACAGTTCTATAGTTGAGAAAACACAGTTCTATAAATGAGGAAACACTGTTCTATAACTGAGAAAACCCAGATCTATAACTGAGGAAACTCAGTTCTATAGCTAAGGAAACACATTTCTACAGTCGAGAAAACACAGTTCTATAACTGAGGAAACACAGTTCTATAGTTGAGAAAACACTGTTCCATAACTGAGGAAACACTGTTCGACATGTGAGAAAACACTCTTCTATCATTGAGAAAACACAGTGCTATAGTTGAGAAAACACAGTTCAAGAGCTGAGAAAACACTGTTCTATAGTTGAGAAAACACAGTTCTATAGCTGAGAAAACAGTTCAATAGTTCAGAAAACACTGTTCTATAGTTGAGAAAACATTGTTCTATAGTTGAGAAAACACTGTTGTATAGCTGAGAAAAAACAGTTCTATAGTTGAGAAAACACAGTTCTATAGCTGTGAAAACACAGTTCAATAAGTGAGAACACACTGTTCTATAGCTGAGAAAACACAGTTCTATAATTGAGAAAACACAGTTCTACAGTTGAGAAAACACAGTTCTATAGTTGAGAACACACTGTTCTCTAGCTGAGAAAACCCAGTTCTATAGTTGAGAAAACACAGTTCTAGAGTTGAGAAAACACAGATATATAACTGAGGGAAGACTGTTCTATGGTTGAGAAAACACAGTTCTAGAGTTGAGAAAACACTGTTGTATAGTTGAGAAAACAATGTTCTATAGTTGAGAAAACACTGGTGTATAGTTTAGAAAACACTGTTCTATAGTTGACAAAACACAGTTCTATAGTTTAGAAAACACAATTCTATAGTTGAGAAAACACTGTCCTATAGTTGAGAAAACACTGGTGTATAGTTTAGAAAACACAGTTCTATAGTTGAGAAAATGCAGTTCGATAGTTGAGAAAACACTGTTCTATAGTTGAGAAAACACTGTTCTAAAGTTTAGAAAACACAGTTCTATAGTTGAGAAAACACAGTTCTATAGTTGAGAAAACACAGTTCTATAGCTGAGAAAACACAGTTCTATAGTTGAGAAAACACAGTTCTATAAATGAGGAAACACTGTTCTATAACTGAGAAAACCCAGATCTATAACTGAGGAAACTCAGTTCTATAGCTGAGGAAACACATTTCTACAGTCGAGAAAACACAGTTCTATAAATGAGGAAACACTGTTCTATAACTGAGAAAACCCAGATCTATAACTGAGGAAACTCAGTTCTATAGCTGAGGAAACACATTTCTACAGTCGAGAAAACACAGTTCTATAACTGAGGAAACACAGTTCTATAGTTGAGAAAACACTGTTCCATAACTGAGGAAACACTGTACGACATGTGAGAAAACACTGTTCTATCATTGAGAAAACACAGTGCTATAGTTGAGAAAACACAGTTCAAGAGCTGAGAAAACAATGTTCTATAGTTGAGAAAACACAGTTCTATAGCTGAGAAAACAGTTCAATAGTTCAGAAAACACTGTTCTATAGTTGAGAAAACACAGTGCTATAGTTGAGAAAACACAGTTCAAGAGCTGAGAAAACAGTTCAATAGTTCAGAAAACACTGTTCTATAGTTGAGAAAACATTGTTCTATAGTTGAGAAAACACTGTTGTATAGCTGAGAAAAAACAGTACTATAGTTGAGAAAACACAGTTCTATAGCTGTGAAAACACAGTTCAATAAGTGAGAACACACTGTTCTATAGCTGAGAAAACACAGTTCTATAATTGAGAAAACACAGTTCTACAGTTGAGAAAACACAGTTCTATAGTTGAGAACACACTGTTCTCTAGCTGAGAAAACCCAGTTCTATAGTTGAGAAAACACAGTTCTAGAGTTGAGAAAACACAGATATATAACTGAGGGAAGACTGTTCTATGGTTGAGAAAACACTGTTGTATAGTTGAGAAAACAATGTTCTATAGTTGAGAAAACACTGGTGTATAGTTTAGAAAACACTGTTCTATAGTTGAGAAAACACAGTTCTATAGTTTAGAAAACACAGTTCTATAGTTTAGAAAACACAATTCTATAGTTGAGAAAACACTGTCCTATAGTTGAGAAAACACTGGTGTATAGTTTAGAAAACACAGTTCTATAGTTGAGAAAACACAGTTCTATAGTTGAGAAAACCCAGTTCTATAACTGAGGAAACACTGTTCTATAGCTGAGGAAACACATTTCTACAGTCGAGAAAACACTGTTCTATAGCTGAGGAAACACAGTTCTATAATTGAGGAAACACAGTTCTATAGCTGTGAAAACACTGTTCTATAGATGAGAAAACACAGTTCTATAACTGAGGAAACACTGTTCTATAGTTGAGAAAACACTGTTCCATAACTCAGGAAACACTGTTCTACATGTGAGAAAACACTGTTCTACATGTGAGAAAACACTATTCTATCATTGAGAAAACACAGTTCTATAGTTGATAAAACACAGTTCTGTAATTGAGGAAACACAGTTCTATAGTTGAAAAAACACTGTTCCATAACTCAGGAAACACTGTTCTACATGTGAGAAAACACTGTTCTACATGTGAGAAAACACGATTCTATCATTGAGAAAACACAGTTCTATAGTTTAGAAAACACAGTTCTATAGCTGAGAAAACCCAGTTCTATAGTTGAGAAAACACAGTTCTAGAGTTGAGAAAACACAGATATATAACTGAGGGAAGACTGTTCTATGGTTGAGAAAACACAGTTCTAGAGTTGAGAAAACACTGTTGTATAGTTGAGAAAACAATGTTCTATAGTTGAGAAAACACTGGTGTATAGTTTAGAAAACACTGTTCTATAGTTGAGAAAACACAGTTCTATAGTTTAGAAAACACAGTTCTATAGTTTAGAAAACACAATTCTATAGTTGACAAAACACTGTTCTATAGTTGAGAAAACACAGTTCTATAGTTGAGAAAACACAGTTCTATAGTTTAGAAAACACAATTCTATAGTTGAGAAAACACTGTCCTATAGTTGAGAAAACACTGGTGTATAGTTTAGAAAACACTGTTCTATAGTTGAGAAAACACAGTTCTATACTTTAGAAAACACAATTCTAGAGTTGAGAAAACACTGTCCTATAGTTGAGAAAACACTGGTGTATAGTTTAGAAAACACAGTTCTATAGTTGAGAAAACACAGTTCTATAGTTGAGAACACACTGTTCTATAGATGAGAAAACACAGTTCTATAGTTGAGAAAACACAGTTCTATAAATGAGGAAACACTGTTCTATAACTGAGAAAACCCAGATCTATAACTGAGGAAACTCAGTTCTATAGCTAAGGAAACACATTTCTACAGTCGAAAAAACACAGTTCTATAACTGAGGAAACACAGTTCTATAGTTGAGAAAACACTGTTCCATAACTGAGGAAACACTGTTCTACATGCGAGAAAACACTGTTCTATCATTGAGAAAACACAGTGCTATAGTTGAGAAAACACAGTTCAAGAGCTGAGAAAACACTGTTCGATAGTTGAGAAAACACAGTTCTATAGCTGAGAAAACAGTTCAATAGTTCAGAAAACACTGTTTTTAGTTGAGAAAACATTGTTCTATAGTTGAGAAAACACTGTTGTATAGCTGAGAAAAAACAGTTCTATAGTTGAGAAAACACAGTTCTATAGCTGTGAAAACACAGTTCAATAAGTGAGAACACACTGTTCTATAGCTGAGAAAACACAGTTCTATAGTTGAGAAAACACAGTTCTATAGTTGAGAAAACCCAGTTCTATAGTTGAGAAAACACAGTTCTAGAGTTGAGAAAACACAGATATATAACTGAGGGAAGACTGTTCTATGGTTGAGAAAACACAGTTCTCGAGTTGAGAAAACACTGTTGTATAGTTGAGAAAACAATGTTCTATAGTTGAGAAAACACTGTTCTATAGTTGAGAACACACTGTTCTATAGCTGTGAAAACACTGTTGTATAGTTGAGGAAACTCAGTTCTATAGCTGAGGAAACACTGTTCTATAACTGAGAAAACCCAGTTCTATAACTGAGGAAACTCAGTTCTATAGCTGAGGAAACACTGTTCTATAATTGAGAAAACACTGTTCTATAGCTGAGGAAACACAGTTCTATAATTGAGGAAACACAGTTCTATAGCTGAGAAAACACTGTTCCATAATTGAGGAAACACTGTTCTATCATTGAGAAAACACATTTCTATAGTTGAGAAAACACAGTTCTCGAGTTGAGAAAACACTGTTGTATAGTTGAGAAAACACAGTTCTATAGCTGAGGAAACACAGTTCTTTAGCTGAGAAAACACTGTTCTGTAGTTGAGAAAACACAGTTCAATAGTTCAGAAAACACTGTTCCATAGCTGAGAAAACACAGTTCTATAGTTGAGAAAACACAGTTCTATAGTTGAGAAAACCCAGTTCTATAACTGAGGAAACACTGTTCTATAGCTGAGGAAACACATTTCTACAGTCGAGAAAACACTGTTCTATAGCTGAGGAAACACAGTTCTATAATTGAGGAAACACAGTTCTATAGCTGTGAAAACACTGTTCTATAGATGAGAAAACACAGTTCTATAACTGAGGAAACACTGTTCTATAGTTGAGAAAACACTGTTCCATAACTCAGGAAACACTGTTCTACATGTGAGAAAACACTATTCTATCATTGAGAAAACACAGTTCTATAGTTGATAAAACACAGTTCTGTAATTGAGGAAACACAGTTCTATAGTTGAAAAAACACTGTTCCATAACTCAGGAAACACTGTTCTACATGTGAGAAAACACTGTTCTACATGTGAGAAAACACGATTCTATCATTGAGAAAACACAGTTCTATAGTTTAGAAAACACAGTTCTATAGCTGAGGAAACACAGTTCTATAGCTGAGGAAACACAGTTCAAAAGTTGAGAAAACACAGTTGTATAAGTGAGGTAACAGAGTTCTGCAGTTGAGAAAACACAGATCTATAACTGAGGGAACACTGTTCTATAGTTGAGAAAACATAGTTCTAGAGTTGAGAAAACATAGTTCTAGAGTTGAGAAAACACAGATATATAACTGAGGGAAGACTGTTCTTTGGTTGAGAAAACACAGTTCTCGAGTTGAGGAAACACTGTTGAATAGTTGAGAAAACACTGTTCTATAGTTGAGAAAACACAGTTCTATAGTTGAGAAAACACAGTTCTATAACTGAGGAAACACGGTTCTAAAACTGAGAAAACCCAGTTCTATAACTGAGGAAACTCAGTTCTATAGTTGAGAAAACACTGTTCCGTAACTGAGGAAACACTGTTCTATAGGTGAGAAAACACTGTTCTAGAGTTGAGAAAACACTGTCCTATAGTTGAGAAAACACTGTTCTGTAGCTGAGAAAACACTGTTCTATCATTGAGAAAACAGTTCTATAGTTGAGAAAACACTGTTGTATAGTTGAGAAATCCCAGTTCTATAACTGAGGAAACTCAGTTCTATCATTAAGAAAACAGTTCTATAGTTGAGAAAACACATTTCTACAGTCGAGAAAACACTGTTCTATAACTGAGGAAACACAGTTCTATAGCTGGGAAAACACTGTTCTATAGTTGAGAAAAGACAGTTCTATAACTGAGGAAACACAGTTCTATAGTTGAGAAAACACTGTTCTATAGTCGATAAAACACATTTCTGTAATTGAGGAAACACAGTTCTATAGTTGAGAAAACACTGTTGTATAGTTGAGAAATCCCAGTTCTATAAATGAGGAAACTCAGTTCTATCATTAAGAAAACAGTTCTATAGTTGAGAAAACAGTTCAACAGCTGAGAAAACACTGTTGTATAGTTGATAAAACACATTTCTGTAATTGAGGAAACACAGTTCTATAGTTGAGAAAACACTGTTCCATAACTGAGGAAACACTGTTCTACATGTGAGAAAACACTGTTCTATAGTTGAGAAAATACAGTTCTATAGTTGAGAAAACACAGTTCTATAGCTGAGAAAACACTGTTCTTTAATTGAGAAAACACAGTTCTAAATTTGAGAAAACACTGTTGTATAGTTGAGAAAACACAGTTCTATAGTTGAGAAAACACTGTCCTATAGTTGAGAAATCACTGTTCCATAACTGAGGAAACACTGTTCTACATGTGAGAAAAAACTGTTCCATCATTGAGAAAACACAGTTCTATAGTTGAGAAAACATTGTTCTATAGTTGAGAAAACACAGTTCTATAGCTGAGAAAACACAGTTCTATAGTTGAGAAATCACAGTTCTATAAATGAGGAAACACTGTTGTACAACTGAGAAAACCCAGTTCGATAAATGAGGAAACTCAGTTCTATAGCTGAGGAAACACATTTCTACAGTCTAGAAAACACTGTTCGATAGCTGAGGAAACACAGTTCTATAATTGAGAAAACACAGTTCTATAGTTGAGAAAACATAATTTCTGTAATTGAGGAAACACTGTTCCATAACAAAGGAAACACTGTTCTACATGTGAGAAAACACTGTTCTATCATTGAGAAAACACAGTTCTATAGTTGAGCAAACACAGTTCTATAGTTGAGCAAACACAGTTCTACAGTTGAGAAAACACAGTTCTACAGTTGAGAAAACACTGTTCTATATTTGAGAAAACACTGTTCTGTAGCTGAGAAAACACTGTTCTATCATTGAGAAAACAGTTCTATAGTTGAGAAAACACTGTTGTATAGTTGAGAAAACACAGTTCTATAGTTGAGAAAACACAGTTCGATAACTGAGGAAACACAGTGTATAGTTGAGAAAACACAGTTCTATAACTGAGGAAACTCAGTTCTATAGCTGAGGAAACACATTTCTACAGTCGAGAAAACACTGTTCTATAGCTGAGGAAACACAGTTCTATAATTGAGGAAACACAGTTCTATAGCTGAGAAAACACAGTTCTATCGTTGAGAAATCACTGTTTTATAGTTGATAAAACACAGTTCTGCAATTGAGGAAACACAGTTCTATAGCTGAGAAAACACTGTTCTAAAGTTGAGAAAACACAGTTCTATAACTGAGGAAACACAGTTCTATAGTTGAGAAAACACTGTTCCATAGCTGAGAAAACACAGTTCGATAGTTGAGAAAACACAGTTCTATAACTGAGGAAACACTGTTCCATAACTGAGGAAACACTGTTCTATAGTTGAGAAAACACTGTTCCATAGCTGAGAAAACACAGTTCTATAGTTGAGAAAACACAGTTCTATAACTGAGGAAACACTCTTTCTATAACTGAGGAAACACAGTTCTATAACTGAGGAAAAACAGTTCTATTGTTGAGAAAACACTGTTCTATAGTTGAGGAAACACAGTTCTATAGTTGAGAAAACACTGTTGTATAGTTGAGAAAACACAGTTCTATAGTTGAGAAAACACAGTTCTATAAATGAGGTAACACTGTTCTATAACTGAGAAAACCCTCTTCTAGAACTGAGGAAACTCAGTTCTATAGCTGAGGAAAGACATTTCTATAGTCGAGAAAATACTGTTCTATAGCTGAGGAAACACAGCACTATAGTTGAGAAAACACTGTTTTATAGCTGAGAAAACATTTTTCTATCATTGAGAAAACACAGTTCTATAGTTGAGAAAACACTGTTGCATAGTTGAGAAAACACAGTTCTATAGCTGAGAAAACACAGTTCTATAGTTGAGAAATCACAGTTCTATAAATGAGGAAACACTGTTGTACAACTGAGAAAACCCAGTTCGATAAATGAGGAAACTCAGTTCTATAGCTGAGGAAACACATTTCTACAGTCTAGAAAACACTGTTCGATAGCTGAGGAAACACAGTTCTATAATTGAGAAAACACAGTTCTATAGCTGGGAAAACACTGTTCTATAGTTGAGAGAACACAGTTCTATAACTGAGGAAACACAGTTCTATAGTTGAGAAAACATAATTTCTGTAATTGAGGAAACACAGTTCTATAGTTGAGAAAACACTGTTCCATAACAAAGGAAACACTGTTCTACATGTGAGAAAACACTGTTCTATCATTGAGAAAACACAGTTCTATAGTTGAGCAAACACAGTTCTATAGTTGAGCAAACACAGTTCTACAGTTGAGAAAACACAGTTCTACAGTTGAGAAAACACTGTTCTATATTTGAGAAAACACTGTTCTGTAGCTGAGAAAACACTGTTCTATCATTGAGAAAACAGTTCTATAGTTGAGAAAACACTGTTGTATAGTTGAGAAAACACAGTTCTATAGTTGAGAAAACACAGTTCGATAACTGAGGAAACACAGTTCTATAGCTGAGGAAACACATTTCTACAGTCGAGAAAACACTGTTCTATAGCTGAGGAAACACAGTTCTATAATTGAGGAAACACAGTTCTATAGCTGAGAAAACACAGTTCTATCGTTGAGAAATCACTGTTTTATAGTTGATAAAACACAGTTCTGCAATTGAGGAAACACAGTTCTATAGCTGAGAAAACACTGTTCTAAAGTTGAGAAAACACAGTTCTATAACTGAGGAAACACAGTTCTATAGTTGAGAAAACACTGTTCCATAGCTGAGAAAACACAGTTCGATAGTTGAGAAAACACAGTTCTATAACTGAGGAAACACTGTTCTATAACTGAGGAAACACTGTTCTATAGTTGAGAAAACACTGTTCCATAGCTGAGAAAACACAGTTCTATAGTTGAGAAAACACAGTTCTATAACTGAGGAAACACTCTTTCTATAACTGAGGAAACACAGTTCTATAACTGAGGAAAAACAGTTCTATTGTTGAGAAAACACTGTTCTATAGTTGAGGAAACACAGTTCTATAGTTGAGAAAACACTGTTGTATAGTTGAGAAAACACAGTTCTATAGTTGAGAAAACACAGTTCTATAAATGAGGTAACACTGTTCTATAACTGAGAAAACCCTCTTCTAGAACTGAGGAAACTCAGTTCTATAGCTGAGGAAAGACATTTCTATAGTCGAGAAAATACTGTTCTATAGCTGTGGTAAAACAGCACTATAGTTGAGAAAACACTGTTCTATAGCTGAGAAAACACAGTTCTATCGTTGAGAAAACACAGTTCTATAGTTGAGCAAACAATGTTCTATAGTTGAGAAAACAGAGTTCTATACTTGAGAAAACACTGTTGTGTAGTTAAGGAAACACAGTTCTATAACTGACGAAAGACAGTTCTATCGTTGAGAAAACACAGCTCGAAAGTTGAGAAAACACTGTTCTATAGTTGAGAATGCACTGTTCTATAGCTGTGAAAACACTGTTGTATAGTTGAGAAAAAACAGTTATATAACTGAGGAAACACTGTTCTATAACTGAGGAAACAGTTCTATAATTCAAGAAACACAGTTCTATAGATAAGGAAACACATTTCTATAGTTGAGAAAACACAGTTCGATAACTGAGGAAACAGTGTATAGTTGAGAAAACACAGTTTTATAAGTGAGGAAACATTGTTCTATAACTGAGAAATCCCAGTTCTATAACTGAGGAAACTCAGTTCTATAGCTGAGGAAACACATTTCTACAGTCGAGAAAACACTGTTCTATAGCTGAGGAAACACAGTTCTGTAATTGAGGAAACACAGTTCTATAGCTGAGAAAACACTGTTCTAAAGTTGAGAAAACACAGTTCTATAACTGAGGAAACACAGTTCGATCGTTGAGAAAACACTGTTCCATAGCTGAGAAAACACAGTTCTATAGTTGAGAAAACACAGTTCTATAACTGAGGAAACACTGTTCTATAACTGAGGAAACACTGTTCTATAGTTGAGAAAACACTGTTCCATAGCTGAGAAAACACAGTTCTATAGTTGAGAAAACACAGTTCTATAACTGAGGAAACACTCTTTCTATAACTGAGGAAACACAGTTCTATAACTGAGGAAAAACAGTTCTATTGTTGAGAAAACACTGTTCTGTAGTTGAGGAAACACAGTTCTATAGTTGAGAAAACACTGTTCTATAACTGAGGTAACACTGTTCTATAACTGAGAAAACCCTCTTCTATAACTGAGGAAACTCAGTTCTATAGCTGAGGAAAGATATTTCTATAGTTGAGAAAATACTGTTCTATAGCTGTAGTAAAACAGCACTATAGTTGAGAAAACACTGTTCTACAGCTGAGAAAACACTGTTCTCTAGCTGAGAAAACCCAGTTCTATAGTTGAGAAAACACAGTTCTAGAGTTGAGAAAACACAGATATATAACTGAGGGAAGACTGTTCTATGGTTGAGAAAACACAGTTCTAGAGTTGAGAAAACACTGTTGTATAGTTGAGAAAACAATGTTCTATAGTTGAGAAAACACTGGTGTATAGTTTAGAAAACACTGTTCTATAGTTGAGAAAACACAGTTCTATAGTTTAGAAAACACAGTTCTATAGTTTAGAAAACACAGTTCTATAGTTTAGAAAACACTGTCCTATAGTTGACAAAACGCAGTTCTATAGTTTAGAAAACACAATTCTATAGTTGAGAAAACACTGTCCTATAGTTGAGAAAACACTGGTGTATAGTTTAGAAAACACAGTTCTATAGTTGAGAAAATGCAGTTCGATAGTTGAGAAAACACTGTTCTAGAGTTGAGAAAACACTGTTCTAAAGTTTAGAAAACACAGTTCTATAGTTAAGAAAACACAGTTCTATAGTTGAGAAGACACTGTTCTATAGCTGAGAAAACACAGTTCTATAGTTGAGAAAACACAGTTCTATAAATGAGGAAACACTGTTCTATAACTGAGAAAACCCAGATCTATAACTGAGGAAACTCAGTTCTATAGCTAAGGAAACACATTTCTACAGTCGAGAAAACACAGTTCTATAACTGAGGAAACACAGTTCTATAGTTGAGAAAACACTGTTCCATAACTGAGGAAACACTGTTCGACATGTGAGAAAACACTGTTCTATCATTGAGAAAACACAGTGCAATAGTTGAGAAAACACAGTTCAAGAGCTGAGAAAACACTGTTCGATAGTTGAGAAAACACAGTTCTATAGCTGAGAAAACAGTTCAATAGTTCAGAAAACACTGTTCTATAGTTGAGAAAACATTGTTCTATAGTTGAGAAAACACTGTTGTATAGCTGAGAAAAAACAGTTCTATAGTTGAGAAAACACAGTTCTATAGCTGTGAAAACACAGTTCAATAAGTGAGAACACACTGTTCTATAGCTGAGAAAACACAGTTCTATAGTTGAGAAAACACAGTTCTATAGCTGAGAAAACACAGTTCTATAGTTGAGAACACACTGTTCTCTAGCTGAGAAAACCCAGTTCTATAGTTGAGAAAACACAGTTCTAGAGTTGAGAAAACACAGATATATAACTGAGGGATGACTGTTCTATGGTTGAGAAAACACAGTTCTAGAGTTGAGAAAACACTGTTGTATAGTTGAGAAAACAATGTTCTATAGTTGAGAAAACACTGGTGTATAGTTTAGAAAACACTGTTCTATAGTTGAGAAAACACAGTTCTATACTTTAGAAAACACAATTCTAGAGTTGAGAAAACACTGTCCTATAGTTGAGAAAACACAGTTCGATAACTGAGGAAACACAGTTCTATAGCTGAGGAAACACATTTCTACAGTCGAGAAAACACTGTTCTATAGCTGAGGAAACACAGTTCTATAATTGAGGAAACACAGTTCTATAGCTGAGAAAACACAGTTCTATCGTTGAGAAATCACTGTTTTATAGTTGATAAAACACAGTTCTGCAATTGAGGAAACACAGTTCTATAGCTGAGAAAACACTGTTCTAAAGTTGAGAAAACACAGTTCTATAACTGAGGAAACACAGTTCGATCGTTGAGAAAACACTGTTCCATAGCTGAGAAAACACAGTTCGATAGTTGAGAAAACACAGTTCTATAACTGAGGAAACACTGTTCTATAACTGAGGAAACACTGTTCTATAGTTGAGAAAACACTGTTCCATAGCTGAGAAAACACAGTTCTATAGTTGAGAAAACACAGTTCTATAACTGAGGAAACACTCTTTCTATAACTGAGGAAACACAGTTCTATAACTGAGGAAAAACAGTTCTATTGTTGAGAAAACACTGTTCTATAGTTGAGGAAACACAGTTCTATAGTTGAGAAAACACTGTTGTATAGTTGAGAAAACACAGTTCTATAGTTGAGAAAACACAGTTCTATAAATGAGGTAACACTGTTCTATAACTGAGAAAACCCTCTTCTAGAACTGAGGAAACTCAGTTCTATAGCTGAGGAAAGACATTTCTATAGTCGAGAAAATACTGTTCTATAGCTGTGGTAAAACAGCACTATAGTTGAGAAAACACTGTTCTATAGCTGAGAAAACACAGTTCTATCGTTGAGAAAACACAGTTCTATAGTTGAGCAAACAATGTTCTATAGTTGAGAAAACAGAGTTCTATACTTGAGAAAACACTGTTGTGTAGTTAAGGAAACACAGTTCTATAACTGACGAAAGACAGTTCTATCGTTGAGAAAACACAGCTCGAAAGTTGAGAAAACACTGTTCTATAGTTGAGAATGCACTGTTCTATTGCTGTGAAAACACTGTTGTATAGTTGAGAAAAAACAGTTATATAACTGAGGAAACACTGTTCTATAACTGAGGAAACAGTTCTATAATTCAAGAAACACAGTTCTATAGATAAGGAAACACATTTCTATAGTTGAGAAAACACAGTTCTAGAGTTGAGAAAACACAGATATATAACTGAGGGATGACTGTTCTATGGTTGAGAAAACACAGTTCTAGAGTTGAGAAAACACTGTTGTATAGTTGAGAAAACAATGTTCTATAGTTGAGAAAACACTGTTGTATAGTTGAGAAAACACTGTCCTATAGTTGAGAAAACACTGGTGTATAGTTTAGAAAACACAGTTCTATAGTTGAGAAAACACAGTTCTATAGTTGAGAACACACTGTTCTATAGATGAGAAAACACAGTTCTATAGTTGAGAAAACCCAGATCTATAACTGAGGAAACTCAGTTCTATAGCTAAGGAAACACATTTCTACAGTCGAAAAAACACAGTTCTATAACTGAGGAAACACAGTTCTATAGTTGAGAAAACACTGTTCCATAACTGAGGAAACACTGTTCTACATGTGAGAAAACACTGTTCTATCATTGAGAAAACACAGTGCTATAGTTGAGAAAACACAGTTCAAGAGCTGAGAAAACACTGTTCGATAGTTGAGAAAACACAGTTCTATAGCTGAGAAAACAGTTCAATAGTTCAGAAAACACTGTTCTATAGTTGAGAAAACATTGTTCTATAGTTGAGAAAACACTGTTGTATAGCTGAGAAAAAACAGTTCTATAGTTGAGAAAACACAGTTCTATAGCTGTGAAAACACAGTTCAATAAGTGAGAACACACTGTTCTATAGCTGAGAAAACACAATTCTATAGTTGAGAAAACACTGTCCTATAGTTGAGAAAACACTGGTGTATAGTTTAGAAAACACAGTTCTATAGTTGAGAAAATGCAGTTCGATAGTTGAGAAAACACTGTTCTATAGTTGAGAAAACACTGTTCTAAAGTTTAGAAAACACAGTTCTATAGTTGAGAAAACACAGTTCTATAGTTGAGAAAACACAGTTCTATAGCTGAGAAAACACAGTTCTATAGTTGAGAAAACACAGTTCTATAACTGAGGAAACTCAGTTCTATAGCTAAGGAAACACATTTCTACAGTCGAGAAAACACAGTTCTATAACTGAGGAAACACAGTTCTATAGTTGAGAAAACACTGTTCCATAACTGAGGAAACACTGTACGACATGTGAGAAAACACTGTTCTATCATTGAGAAAACACAGTGCTATAGTTGAGAAAACACTGTTGTATAGCTGAGAAAAAACAGTACTATAGTTGAGAAAACACAGTTCTATAGCTGTGAAAACACAGTTCAATAAGTGAGAACACACTGTTCTATAGCTGAGAAAACACAGTTCTATAGTTGAGAAAACACAGTTCTATAGTTGAGAAAACACAGTTCTATAGTTGAGAACACACTGTTCTCTAGCTGAGAAAACCCAGTTCTATAGTTGAGAAAACACAGTTCTAGAGTTGAGAAAACACAGATATATAACTGAGGGAAGACTGTTCTATGGTTGAGAAAACACAGTTCTAGAGTTGAGAAAACACTGTTGTATAGTTGAGAAAACAATGTTCTATAGTTGAGAAAACACTGGTGTATAGTTTAGAAAACACTGTTCTATAGTTGAGAAAACACAGTTCTATAGTTTAGAAAACACAGTTCTATAGTTTAGAAAACACAATTCTATAGTTGACAAAACACTGTTCTATAGTTGAGAAAACACAGTTCTATAGTTGAGAAAACACAGTTCTATAGTTTAGAAAACACAATTCTATAGTTGAGAAAACACTGTCCTATAGTTGAGAAAACACTGGTGTATAGTTTAGAAAACACAGTTCTATAGTTGAGAAAATGCAGTTCGATAGTTGAGAAAACACTGTTCTATAGTTGAGAAAACACTGTTCTAAAGTTTAGAAAACACAGTTCTATAGTTGAGAAAACACAGTTCTATAGTTGAGAAGACACTGTTCTATAGCTGAGAAAACACAGTTCTATAGTTGAGAAAACACAGTTCTATAAATGAGGAAACACTGTTCTATAACTGAGAAAACCCAGATCTATAACTGAGGAAACTCAGTTCTATAGCGAAGGAAACACATTTCTACAGTCGAGAAAACACAGTTCTATAACTGAGGAAACACAGTTCTATAGTTGAGAAAACACTGTTCCATAACTGAGGAAACACTGTTCGACATGTGAGAAAACACTCTTCTATCATTGAGAAAACACAGTGCTATAGTTGAGAAAACACAGTTCAAGAGCTGAGAAAACACTGTTCTATAGTTGAGAAAACACAGTTCTATAGCTGAGAAAACAGTTCAATAGTTCAGAAAACACTGTTCTATAGTTGAGAAAACATTGTTCTATAGTTGAGAAAACACTGTTGTATAGCTGAGAAAAAACAGTTCTATAGTTGAGAAAACACAGTTCTATAGCTGTGAAAACACAGTTCAATAAGTGAGAACACACTGTTCTATAGCTGAGAAAACACAGTTCTATAGTTGAGAAAACACAGTTCTATAGCTGAGAAAACACAGTTCTATAGTTGAGAACACACTGTTCTCTAGCTGAGAAAACCCAGTTCTATAGTTGAGAAAACACAGTTCTAGAGTTGAGAAAACACAGATATATAACTGAGGGAAGACTGTTCTATGGTTGAGAAAACACAGTTCTAGAGTTGAGAAAACACTGTTGTATAGTTGAGAAAACAATGTTCTATAGTTGAGAAAACACTGGTGTATAGTTTAGAAAACACTGTTCTATAGTTGAGAAAACACAGTTCTATACTTTAGAAAACACAATTCTAGAGTTGAGAAAACACTGTCCTATAGTTGAGAAAACACTGGTGTATAGTTTAGAAAACACAGTTCTATAGTTGAGAAAACACAGTTCTATAGTTGAGAACACACTGTTCTATAGATGAGAAAACACAGTTCTATAGTTGAGAAAACACAGTTCTATAAATGAGGAAACACTGTTCTATAACTGAGAAAACCCAGATCTATAACTGAGGAAACTCAGTTCTATAGCTAAGGAAACACATTTCTACAGTCGAAAAAACACAGTTCTATAACTGAGGAAACACAGTTCTATAGTTGAGAAAACACTGTTCCATAACTGAGGAAACACTGTTCTACATGCGAGAAAACACTGTTCTATCATTGAGAAAACACAGTGCTATAGTTGAGAAAACACAGTTCAAGAGCTGAGAAAACACTGTTCGATAGTTGAGAAAACACAGTTCTATAGCTGAGAAAACAGTTCAATAGTTCAGAAAACACTGTTTTTAGTTGAGAAAACATTGTTCTATAGTTGAGAAAACACTGTTGTATAGCTGAGAAAAAACAGTTCTATAGTTGAGAAAACACAGTTCTATAGCTGTGAAAACACAGTTCAATAAGTGAGAACACACTGTTCTATAGCTGAGAAAACACAGTTCTATAGTTGAGAAAACACAGTTCTATAGTTGAGAAAACCCAGTTCTATAGTTGAGAAAACACAGTTCTAGAGTTGAGAAAACACAGATATATAACTGAGGGAAGACTGTTCTATGGTTGAGAAAACACAGTTCTCGAGTTGAGAAAACACTGTTGTATAGTTGAGAAAACAATGTTCTATAGTTGAGAAAACACTGTTCTATAGTTGAGAACACACTGTTCTATAGCTGTGAAAACACTGTTGTATAGTTGAGGAAACTCAGTTCTATAGCTGAGGAAACACTGTTCTATAACTGAGAAAACCCAGTTCTATAACTGAGGAAACTCAGTTCTATAGCTGAGGAAACACTGTTCTATAACTGAGAAAACACTGTTCTATAGCTGAGGAAACACAGTTCTATAATTGAGGAAACACAGTTCTATAGCTGAGAAAACACTGTTCCATAATTGAGGAAACACTGTTCTATCATTGAGAAAACACATTTCTATAGTTGAGAAAACACAGTTCTCGAGTTGAGAAAACACTGTTGTATAGTTGAGAAAACACAGTTCTATAGCTGAGGAAACACAGTTCTTTAGCTGAGAAAACACTGTTCTGTAGTTGAGAAAACACAGTTCAATAGTTCAGAAAACACTGTTCCATAGCTGAGAAAACACAGTTCTATAGTTGAGAAAACACAGTTCTATAGTTGAGAAAACCCAGTTCTATAACTGAGGAAACACTGTTCTATAGCTGAGGAAACACATTTCTACAGTCGAGAAAACACTGTTCTATAGCTGAGGAAACACAGTTCTATAATTGAGGAAACACAGTTCTATAGCTGTGAAAACACTGTTCTATAGATGAGAAAACACAGTTCTATAACTGAGGAAACACTGTTCTATAGTTGAGAAAACACTGTTCCATAACTCAGGAAACACTGTTCTACATGTGAGAAAACACTGTTCTACATGTGAGAAAACACTATTCTATCATTGAGAAAACACAGTTCTATAGTTGATAAAACACAGTTCTGTAATTGAGGAAACACAGTTCTATAGTTGAAAAAACACTGTTCCATAACTCAGGAAACACTGTTCTACATGTGAGAAAACACTGTTCTACATGTGAGAAAACACGATTCTATCATTGAGAAAACACAGTTCTATAGTTTAGAAAACACAGTTCTATAGCTGAGAAAACCCAGTTCTATAGTTGAGAAAACACAGTTCTAGAGTTGAGAAAACACAGATATATAACTGAGGGAAGACTGTTCTATGGTTGAGAAAACACAGTTCTAGAGTTGAGAAAACACTGTTGTATAGTTGAGAAAACAATGTTCTATAGTTGAGAAAACACTGGTGTATAGTTTAGAAAACACTGTTCTATAGTTGAGAAAACACAGTTCTATAGTTTAGAAAACACAGTTCTATAGTTTAGAAAACACAATTCTATAGTTGACAAAACACTGTTCTATAGTTGAGAAAACACAGTTCTATAGTTGAGAAAACACAGTTCTATAGTTTAGAAAACACAATTCTATAGTTGAGAAAACACTGTCCTATAGTTGAGAAAACACTGGTGTATAGTTTAGAAAACACAGTTCTATAGTTGAGAAAATGCAGTTCGATAGTTGAGAAAACACTGTTCTATAGTTGAGAAAACACTGTTCTAAAGTTTAGAAAACACAGTTCTATAGTTGAGAAAACACAGTTCTATAGTTGAGAAGACACTGTTCTATAGCTGAGAAAACACAGTTCTATAGTTGAGAAAACACAGTTCTATAAATGAGGAAACACTGTTCTATAACTGAGAAAACCCAGATCTATAACTGAGGAAACTCAGTTCTATAGCGAAGGAAACACATTTCTACAGTCGAGAAAACACAGTTCTATAACTGAGGAAACACAGTTCTATAGTTGAGAAAACACTGTTCCATAACTGAGGAAACACTGTTCGACATGTGAGAAAACACTCTTCTATCATTGAGAAAACACAGTGCTATAGTTGAGAAAACACAGTTCAAGAGCTGAGAAAACACTGTTCTATAGTTGAGAAAACACAGTTCTATAGCTGAGAAAACAGTTCAATAGTTCAGAAAACACTGTTCTATAGTTGAGAAAACATTGTTCTATAGTTGAGAAAACACTGTTGTATAGCTGAGAAAAAACAGTTCTATAGTTGAGAAAACACAGTTCTATAGCTGTGAAAACACAGTTCAATAAGTGAGAACACACTGTTCTATAGCTGAGAAAACACAGTTCTATAGTTGAGAAAACACAGTTCTATAGTTGAGCAAACACAGTTCTATAAATGAGGTAACACTGTTCTATAACTGAGAAAACCCTCTTCTAGAACTGAGGAAACTCAGTTCTATAGCTGAGGAAAGACATTTCTATAGTCGAGAAAATACTGTTCTATAGCTGTGGTAAAACAGCACTATAGTTGAGAAAACACTGTTCTATAGCTGAGAAAACACAGTTCTATCGTTGAGAAAACACAGTTCTATAGTTGAGCAAACAATGTTCTATAGTTGAGAAAACAGAGTTCTATACTTGAGAAAACACTGTTGTGTAGTTAAGGAAACACAGTTCTATAACTGACGAAAGACAGTTCTATCGTTGAGAAAACACAGCTCGAAAGTTGAGAAAACACTGTTCTATAGTTGAGAATGCACTGTTCTATTGCTGTGAAAACACTGTTGTATAGTTGAGAAAAAACAGTTATATAACTGAGGAAACACTGTTCTATAACTGAGGAAACAGTTCTATAATTCAAGAAACACAGTTCTATAGATAAGGAAACACATTTCTATAGTTGAGAAAACACAGTTCTAGAGTTGAGAAAACACAGATATATAACTGAGGGATGACTGTTCTATGGTTGAGAAAACACAGTTCTAGAGTTGAGAAAACACTGTTGTATAGTTGAGAAAACAATGTTCTATAGTTGAGAAAACACTGTTGTATAGTTGAGAAAACACTGTCCTATAGTTGAGAAAACACTGGTGTATAGTTTAGAAAACACAGTTCTATAGTTGAGAAAACACAGTTCTATAGTTGAGAACACACTGTTCTATAGATGAGAAAACACAGTTCTATAGTTGAGAAAACCCAGATCTATAACTGAGGAAACTCAGTTCTATAGCTAAGGAAACACATTTCTACAGTCGAAAAAACACAGTTCTATAACTGAGGAAACACAGTTCTATAGTTGAGAAAACACTGTTCCATAACTGAGGAAACACTGTTCTACATGTGAGAAAACACTGTTCTATCATTGAGAAAACACAGTGCTATAGTTGAGAAAACACAGTTCAAGAGCTGAGAAAACACTGTTCGATAGTTGAGAAAACACAGTTCTATAGCTGAGAAAACAGTTCAATAGTTCAGAAAACACTGTTCTATAGTTGAGAAAACATTGTTCTATAGTTGAGAAAACACTGTTGTATAGCTGAGAAAAAACAGTTCTATAGTTGAGAAAACACAGTTCTATAGCTGTGAAAACACAGTTCAATAAGTGAGAACACACTGTTCTATAGCTGAGAAAACACAGTTCTATAGTTGAGAAAACACAGTTCTATAGTTGAGAAAACCCAGTTCTATAGTTGAGAAAACACAGTTCTAGAGTTGAGAAAACACAGATATATAACTGAGGGAAGACTGTTCTATGGTTGAGAAAACACAGTTCTCGAGTTGAGAAAACACTGTTGTATAGTTGAGAAAACAATGTTCTATAGTTGAGAAAACACTGTTCTATAGTTGAGAACACACTGTTCTATAGCTGTGAAAACACTGTTGTATAGTTGAGGAAACTCAGTTCTATAGCTGAGGAAACACTGTTCTATAACTGAGAAAACCCAGTTCTATAACTGAGGAAACTCAGTTCTATAGCTGAGGAAACACTGTTCTATAACTGAGAAAACACTGTTCTATAGCTGAGGAAACACAGTTCTATAATTGAGGAAACACAGTTCTATAGCTGAGAAAACACTGTTCCATAATTGAGGAAACACTGTTCTATCATTGAGAAAACACATTTCTATAGTTGAGAAAACACAGTTCTCGAGTTGAGAAAACACTGTTGTATAGTTGAGAAAACACAGTTCTATAGCTGAGGAAACACAGTTCTTTAGCTGAGAAAACACTGTTCTGTAGTTGAGAAAACACAGTTCAATAGTTCAGAAAACACTGTTCCATAGCTGAGAAAACACAGTTCTATAGTTGAGAAAACACAGTTCTATAGTTGAGAAAACCCAGTTCTATAACTGAGGAAACACTGTTCTATAGCTGAGGAAACACATTTCTACAGTCGAGAAAACACTGTTCTATAGCTGAGGAAACACAGTTCTATAATTGAGGAAACACAGTTCTATAGCTGTGAAAACACTGTTCTATAGATGAGAAAACACAGTTCTATAACTGAGGAAACACTGTTCTATAGTTGAGAAAACACTGTTCCATAACTCAGGAAACACTGTTCTACATGTGAGAAAACACTGTTCTACATGTGAGAAAACACTATTCTATCATTGAGAAAACACAGTTCTATAGTTGATAAAACACAGTTCTGTAATTGAGGAAACACAGTTCTATAGTTGAAAAAACACTGTTCCATAACTCAGGAAACACTGTTCTACATGTGAGAAAACACGGTTCTACATGTGAGAAAACACGATTCTATCATTGAGAAAACACAGTTCTATAGTTTAGAAAACACAGTTCTATAGCTGAGGAAACACAGTTCTATAGCTGAGAAAACACAGTTCAATAGTTGAGAAAACACAGTTGTATAAGTGAGGTAACAGAGTTCTGCAGTTGAGAAAACACAGATCTATAACTGAGGGAACACTGTTCTATAGTTGAGAAAACATAGTTCTAGAGTTGAGAAAACATAGTTCTAGAGTTGAGAAAACACAGATATATAACTGAGGGAAGACTGTTCTTTGGTTGAGAAAACACAGTTCTCGAGTTGAGGAAACACTGTTGAATAGTTGAGAAAACACTGTTCTATAGTTGAGAAAACACAGTTCTATAGTTGAGAAAACACAGTTCTATAACTGAGGAAACACGGTTCTAAAACTGAGAAAACCCAGTTCTATAACTGAGGAAACTCAGTTCTATAGTTGAGAAAACACTGTTCCGTAACTGAGGAAACACTGTTCTATAGGTGAGAAAACACTGTTCTAGAGTTGAGAAAACACTGTCCTATAGTTGAGAAAACACTGTTCTGTAGCTGAGAAAACACTGTTCTATCATTGAGAAAACAGTTCTATAGTTGAGAAAACACTGTTGTATAGTTGAGAAATCCCAGTTCTATAACTGAGGAAACTCAGTTCTATCATTAAGAAAACAGTTCTATAGTTGAGAAAACACATTTCTACAGTCGAGAAAACACTGTTCTATAACTGAGGAAACACAGTTCTATAGCTGGGAAAACACTGTTCTATAGTTGAGAAAAGACAGTTCTATAACTGAGGAAACACAGTTCTATAGTTGAGAAAACACTGTTGTATAGTTGAGAAATCCCAGTTCTATAAATGAGGAAACTCAGTTCTATCATTAAGAAAACAGTTCTATAGTTGAGAAAACAGTTCAACAGCTGAGAAAACACTGTTGTATAGTTGATAAAACACATTTCTGTAATTGAGGAAACACAGTTCTATAGTTGAGAAAACACTGTTCCATAACTGAGGAAACACTGTTCTACATGTGAGAAAACACTGTTCTATAGTTGAGAAAATACAGTTCTATAGTTGAGAAAACACAGTTCTATAGCTGAGAAAACACTGTTCTTTAATTGAGAAAACACGGTTCTAAATTTGAGAAAACACTGTTGTATAGTTGAGAAAACACAGTTCTATAGTTGAGAAAACACTGTCCTATAGTTGAGAAATCACTGTTCTATAGTTGATAAAACACAGTTCTGTAATTGAGGAAACACAGTTCTATAGTTGAGAAAACACTGTTCCATAACTGAGGAAACACTGTTCTACATGTGAGAAAAAACTGTTCCATCATTGAGAAAACACATTTCTATAGTTGAGAAAACATTGTTCTATAGTTGAGAAAACACAGTTCTATAGCTGAGAAAACACAGTTCTATAGTTGAGAAATCACAGTTCTATAAATGAGGAAACACTGTTGTACAACTGAGAAAACCCAGTTCGATAAATGAGGAAACTCAGTTCTATAGCTGAGGAAACACATTTCTACAGTCTAGAAAACACTGTTCGATAGCTGAGGAAACACAGTTCTATAATTGAGAAAACACAGTTCTATAGCTGGGAAAACACTGTTCTATAGTTGAGAGAACACAGTTCTATAACTGAGGAAACACAGTTCTATGGTTGAGAAAACATAATTTCTGTAATTGAGGAAACACAGTTCTATAGTTGAGAAAACACTGTTCCATAACAAAGGAAACACTGTTCTACATGTGAGAAAACACTGTTCTATCATTGAGAAAACACAGTTCTATAGTTGAGCAAACACAGTTCTATAGTTGAGCAAACACAGTTCTATAGTTGAGCAAACGCAGTTTTACAGTTGAGAAAACACAGTTCTACAGTTGAGAAAACACTGTTCTATATTTGAGAAAACACTGTTCTATCATTGAGAAAACAGTTCTATAGTTGAGAAAACACTGTTGTATAGTTGAGAAAACACAGTTCTATAGTTGAGAAAACACAGTTCGATAACTGAGGAAACACAGTGTATAGTTGAGAAAACACAGTTCTATAACTGAGGAAACTCAGTACTATAGCTGAGGAAACACATTTCTACAGTCGAGAAAACACTGTTCTATAGCTGAGGAAACACAGTTCTATAATTGAGGAAACACAGTTCTATAGCTGAGAAAACACAGTTCTATCGTTGAGAAATCACTGTTTTATAGTTGATAAAACACAGTTCTGCAATTGAGGAAACACAGTTCTATAGCTGAGAAAACACTGTTCTAAAGTTGAGAAAACACAGTTCTATAACTGAGGAAACACAGTTCTATAGTTGAGAAAACACTGTTCCATAGCTGAGAAAACACAGTTCGATAGTTGAGAAAACACAGTTCTATAACTGAGGAAACACTGTTCTATAACTGAGGAAACACTGTTCTATAGTTGAGAAAACACTGTTCCATAGCTGAGAAAACACAGTTCTATAGTTGAGAAAACACAGTTCTATAACTGAGGAAACACTCTTTCTATAACTGAGGAAACACAGTTCTATAACTGAGGAAAAACAGTTCTATTGTTGAGAAAACACTGTTCTATAGTTGAGGAAACACAGTTCTATAGTTGAGAAAACACTGTTGTATAGTTGAGAAAACACAGTTCTATAGTTGAGAAAACACAGTTCTATAAATGAGGTAACACTGTTCTATAACTGAGAAAACCCTCTTCTAGAACTGAGGAAACTCAGTTCTATAGCTGAGGAAAGACATTTCTATAGTCGAGAAAATACTGTTCTATAGCTGTGGTAAAACAGCACTATTGTTGAGAAAACACTGTTCTATAGCTGAGAAAACACAGTTCTATCGTTGAGAAAACACAGTTCTATAGTTGAGCAAACAATGTTCTATAGTTGAGAAAACAGAGTTCTATACTTGAGAAAACACTGTTCTGTAGTTAAGGAAACACAGTTCTATAACTGACGAAAGACAGTTCTATCGTTGAGAAAACACAGCTCGAAAGTTGAGAAAACACTGTTCTATAGTTGAGAATGCACTGTTCTATAGCTGTGAAAACACTGTTGTATAGTTGAGAAAAAACAGTTATATAACTGAGGAAACACTGTTCTATAACCGAGGAAACAGTTCTATAATTCAAGAAACACAGTTCTATAGATAAGGAAACACATTTCTATAGTTGAGAAAACACAGTTCGATAACTGAGGAAACATAGTGTATAGTTGAGAAAACACAGTTTTATAAGTGAGGAAACATTGTTCTATAACTGAGAAATCCCAGTTCTATAAGTGAGGAAACTCAGTTCTATAGCTGAGGAAACACATTTCTACAGTCGAGAAAACACTGTTCTATAGCTGAGGAAACACAGTTCTGTAATTGAGGAAACACAGTTCTATAGCTGAGAAAACACTGTTCTAAAGTAGAGAAAACACAGTTCTATAACTGAGGAAACACAGTTCTATCGTTGAGAAAACACTGTTCCATAGCTGAGAAAACACAGTTCGATAGTTGAGAAAACACAGTTCTATAACTGAGGAAACACTGTTCTATAACTGAGGAAACACTGTTCTATAGTTGAGAAAACACTGTTCCATAGCTGAGAAAACACAGTTCTATAGTTGAGAAAACACAGTTCTATAACTGAGGAAACACTCTTTCTATAACTGAGGAAACACAGTTCTATAACTGAGGAAAAACAGTTCTATTGTTGAGAAAACACTGTTCTGTAGTTGAGGAAACACAGTTCTATAGTTGAGAAAACACTGTTGTATAGTTCAGAAAACACAGTTCTATAGTTGAGAAAACACAGTTCTATAACTGAGGTAACACTGTTCTATAACGGAGAAAACCCTCTTCTATAACTGAGGAAACTCAGTTCTATAGCTGAGGAAAGACATTTCTATAGTTGAGAAAATACTGTTCTATAGCTGTGGTAAAACAGCACTATAGTTGAGAAAACACTGTTCTACAGCTGAGAAAACACAGTTCTATCGTTGAGAAAACACAGTTCTATAGTTGAGCAAACAATGTTCTATAGTAGAGAAAACAGAGTTCTATAGTTGAGAAAAAACTGTTCTATTGTTGAGAAAACACCGTTCTATAGTTGAGAAAACACTGTTCTATAGCTGAGAAAGCATAGTTCTATCATTGAGGAAACACAGTTCTATAGTTGAGAAAACACTGTTGTATAGTTGAGAAAACACAGTTCTATAGTTGAGAAAACACAGTTCTATAACTGAGGTAACACTGTTCTATAACTGAGAAAACCCTCTTCTATAACTGAGGAAACTCAGTTCTATAGCTGAGGAAAGACATTTCTATAGTCGAGAAAATACTGTTCTATAGCTGAGGAAACACAGCACTATAGTTGAGAAAACACAGTTCTAGAGTTGAGCAAACAATGTTCTATCGTTGAGAAAACAGAGTTCTATACTTGAGAAAACACAGTTCAATACTTGAGAAAACACTGTTCTGTAGTTGAGGAAACACAGTTCTATAACTGACGAAAGACAGTTCTATCGTTGAGAAAACACAGCTCGAAAGTTGAGAAAACACTGTTCTATAGTTGAGAATGCACTGTTCTATAGCTGTGAAATCACTGTTGTATAGTTGAGAAAAAACAGTTATATAACTGAGGAAACACTGTTCTATAACTGAGGAAACAGTTCTATAATTCAGGAAACACAGTTCTATAGATAAGGAAACACATTTCTATAGTTGAGAAAACACAGTTCGATAACTGAGGAAACATAGTGTATAGTTGAGAAAACACAGTTTTATAACTGAGGAAACACTGTTCTATAACTGAGAAATCCCAGTTCTATAACTGAGTAAACTCAGTTCTATAGCTGAGGAAACACATTTCTACAGTCGAGAAAACACTGTTCTATAGCTGAGGAAACACAGTTCTATAATTGAGGAAACACAGTTCTATAGCTGAGAAAACACTGTTGTATAGTTGAGAAATCACTGTTCTATTACTGAGGAAACTCAGTTCTATCATTAAGAAAACAGTTCTATAGTTGAGAAAACACATTTCTACAGTCGAGAAAACACTGTTCTATAACTGAGGAAACACGGTTCTATACCTGGGAAAACACAGTTCTATAGTTGAGAACACACTGTTCTCTAGCTGAGAAAACCCAGTTCTATAGTTGAGAAAACACAGTTCTAGAGTTGAGAAAACACAGATATATAACTGAGGGAAGACTGTTCTATGGTTGAGAAAACACAGTTCTAGAGTTGAGAAAACACTGTTGTATAGTTGAGAAAACAATGTTCTATAGTTGAGAAAACACAGTTCAAGAGCTGAGAAAACACTGTTCTATAGTTGAGAAAACACAGTTCTATAGCTGAGAAAACAGTTCAATAGTTCAGAAAACACTGTTCTATAGTTGAGAAAACATTGTTCTATAGTTGAGAAAACACTGTTGTATAGCTGAGAAAAAACAGTACTATAGTTGAGAAAACACAGTTCTATAGCTGTGAAAACACAGTTCAATAAGTGAGAACACACTGTTCTATAGCTGAGAAAACACAGTTCTATAGTTGAGAAAACACAGTTCTATAGTTGAGAAAACACAGTTGTATAAATGAGGTAACACTGTTCTATAACTGAGAAAACCCTCTTCTAGAACTGAGGAAACTCAGTTCTATAGCTGAGGAAAGACATTTCTATAGTCGAGAAAATACTGTTCTATAGCTGTGGTAAAACAGCACTATTGTTGAGAAAACACTGTTCTATAGCTGAGAAAACACAGTTCTATCGTTGAGAAAACACAGTTCTATAGTTGAGCAAACAATGTTCTATAGTTGAGAAAACAGAGTTCTATACTTGAGAAAACACTGTTCTGTAGTTAAGGAAACACAGTTGTATAACTGACGAAAGACAGTTCTATCGTTGAGAAAACACAGCTCGAAAGTTGAGAAAACACTGTTCTATAGTTGAGAATGCACTGTTCTATAGCTGTGAAAACACTGTTGTATAGTTGAGAAAAAACAGTTATATAACTGAGGAAACACTGTTCTATAACTGAGGAAACAGTTCTATAATTCAAGAAACACAGTTCTATAGATAAGGAAACACATTTCTATAGTTGAGAAAACACAGTTCGATAACTGAGGAAACACAGTGTATAGTTGAGAAAACACAGTTTTATAACTGAGGAAACACTGTTCTATAACTGAGAAATCCCAGTTCTATAACTGAGGAAACTCAGTTCTATAGCTGAGGAAACACATTTCTACAGTCGAGAAAACACTGTTCTATAGCTGAGGAAACACAGTTCTATAATTGAGGAAACACAGTTCTATAGCTGAGAAAACACTGTTGTATAGTTCAGAAATCACTGTTCTATAACTGAGGAAACTCAGTTCTATCATTAAGAAAACAGTTCTATAGTTGAGAAAACACATTTCTACAGTCGAGAAAACACTGTTCTATAACTGAGGAAACACAGTTCTATAGCTGGGAAAACACTGTTCTAAAGTTGAGAAAACACAGTTCTATAACTGAGGAAACACAGATCTATAGTTGAGAAAACACTGTTCCATAACAAAGGAAACACTGTTCTACATGTGAGAAAACACTGTTCTATCATTGAGAAAACACAGTTCTATAGTTGAGCAAACACAGTTCTATAGTTGAGCAAACACAGTTCTACACTTGAGAAAACACAGTTCTACAGTTGAGAAAATACTGTTCTATAGTTGAGAAAACAGTGTTCTGTAGCTGAGAAAACACTGTTCTATCATTGAGAAAACAGTTCTATAGTTGAGAAAACACTGTTGTATAGTTGAGAAAACACAGTTCGATAACTGAGGAAACTCATTTCTTTAGCTGAGGAAACACATTTCTACAGTCGAGAAAACACTGTTCTATAGCTGAGGAAACACAGTTCTATAGTTGAGAAATCACTGTTTTATAGTTGATAAAACACAGTTCTGCAATTGAGGAAACACAGTTCTATCGCTGAGAAAACACTGTTCTAAAGTTGAGAAAACACAGTTCTATAACTGAGGAAACACAGATCTATAGTTGAGAAAACACTGTTCCATAACAAAGGAAACACTGTTCTACATGTGAGAAAACACTGTTCTATCATTGAGAAAACACAGTTCTATAGTTGAGCAAACACAGTTCGATAGTTGAGCAAACACAGTTCGATAGTTGAGAAAACACAGTTCTACAGTTGAGAAAACACTGTTCTACAGTTGAGAAAACACTGTTCTATAGTTGAGAAAACACTGTTCTGTAGCTGAGAAAACACTTTTCTATCATTGAGAAAACAGTTCTATAGTTGAGAAAACACTGTTGTATAGTTGAGAAAATACAGTTCTATAGTTGAGAAAAAACAGTTCGATAAATGAGGAAACACAGTGTATAGTTGAGAAAACACAGTTCTATAACTGAGGAAACTCATTTCTTTAGCTGAGGAAACACATTTCTACAGTCGAGAAAACACTGTTCTATAGCTGAGGAAACACAGTTCTATCGTTGAGAAATCACTGTTTTATAGTTGATAAAACACAGTTCTGTAATTGAGGAAACACAGTTCTATCGCTGAGAAAACACTGTTCTAAAGTTGAGAAAACACAGTTCTATAACTGAGGGAACACTGTTCTGTAGTTGAGAAAACACTGTTCCATAGCTGAGAAAACACAGTTCTATAGTTGAGAAAACACAGTTCTATAACTGAGGAAACACTGTTCTATAACTGAGGAAACACTGTTCTATAGTTGAGAAAACACTGTTCCATAGCTGAGAAAACACAGTTCTATAGTTGAGAAAACACAGTTCTATAACTGAGGAAAAACAGTTCTATTGTTGAGAAAACACTGTTCTATAGTTGAGGAAACACAGTTCTATAGTTGAGAAAACACTGTTGTATAGTTGAGAAAACACAGTTCTATAGTTGAGAAAACACAGTTCTATAACTGAGGTAACACTGTTCTATAACTGAGAAAACCCTCTTCTATAACTGAGGAAACTCAGTTCTATAGCTGAGGAAAGACATTTCTATAGTTGAGAAAATACTGTTCTATAGCTGTGGTAAAACATCACTATAGTTGAGAAAACACTGTTCTATAGCTGAGAAAACACAGTTCTATCGTTGAGAAAACACAGTTCGATAGTTGAGCAAACAATGTTCTATAGTTGAGAAAACAGAGTTCTATACTTGAGAAAACACTGTTCTGTAGTTAAGGAAACACAGTTGTATAACTGACGAAAGACAGTTCTATCGTTGAGAAAACACAGCTCGAAAGTTGAGAAAACACTGTTCTATAGTTGAGAATGCACTGTTCTATAGCTGTGAAAACACTGTTGTATAGTTGAGAAAAAACAGTTATATAACTGAGGAAACACTGTTCTATAACTGAGGAAACAGTTCTATAATTCAAGAAACACAGTTCTATAGATAAGGAAACACATTTCTATAGTTGAGAAAACACAGTTCGATAACTGAGGAAACATAGTGTATAGTTGAGAAAACACAGTTTTATAAGTGAGGAAACATTGTTCTATAACTGAGAAATCCCAGTTCTATAAGTGAGGAAACTCAGTTCTATAGCTGAGGAAACACATTTCTACAGTCGAGAAAACACTGTTCTATAGCTGAGGAAACACAGTTCTATAATTGAGGAAACACAGTTCTATAGCTGAGAAAACACTGTTGTATAGTTGAGAAATCCCAGTTCTATAACTGAGGAAACTCAGTTCTATCATTAATAAAAGAGTTCTATAGTTGAGAAAACACATTTCTACAGTCGAGAAAACACTGTTCTATAACTGAGGAAACACAGTTCTATAGTTGAGAAAACATAATTTCTGTAATTGAGGAAACACAGTTCTATAGTTGAGAAAACACTGTTCCATAACTGAGGAAACACTGTTCTACATGTGAGAAAACACTGTTCTATCATTGAGAAAACATAGTTCTATAGTTGAGCAAACACAGTTCTACAGTTGAGAAAACACTGTTCTATAGTTGAGAAAACACTGTTCTGTAGCTGAGAAAACACTGTTCTATCATTGAGAAAACAGTTCTATAGTTGAGAAAACACTGTTGTTTCGTTGAGAAATCCCAGTTCTATAACTGAGGAAACTCAGTTCTATCATTGAGAAAACAGTTCTATAGTTGAGAAAACACATTTCTACAGTCGAGAAAACACTGTTCTATAACTGAGGAAACACAGTTCTATAGCTGGGAAAACACTGTTCTATAGTTGATAAAACACATTTCTGTAATTGAGGAAACACAGTTCTATAGTTGAGAAAACACTGTTGTATAGTTGAGAAATCCCAGTTCTATAAATGAGGAAACTCAGTTCTATCATTAAGAAAACAGTTCTATAGTTGAGAAAACACAGTTCAACAGCTGAGAAAACACTGTTGTATAGTTGATAAAACACATTTCTGTAACTGAGGAAACACAGTTCTATAGTTGAGAAAACACTGTTCCATAACTGAGGAAACACTGTTCTACATCTGAGAAAACACTGTTCTATCATTGAGAAAACATAGTTCTATAGTTGAGCAAACACTGTTCTATCGTTGAGCAAACACAGTTCTACATGTGAGAAAACACTGTTCTATCATTGAGAAAACACAGTGCTATAGTTGAGAAAACACAGTTCAAGAGCTGAGAAAACCCAGTTCTATAGTTGAGAAAACACAGTTCTATCGTTGAGAAAACACAGCTCGAAAGTTGAGAAAACACTGTTCTATAGTTGAGAATGCACTGTTCTATTGCTGTGAAAACACTGTTGTATAGTTGAGAAAAAACAGTTATATAACTGAGGAAACACTGTTCTATAACTGAGGAAACAGTTCTATAATTCAAGAAACACAGTTCTATAGATAAGGAAACACATTTCTATAGTTGAGAAAACACAGTTCGATAACTGAGGAAACATAGTGTATAGTTGAGAAATCCCAGTTCTATAACTGAGTAAACTCAGTTCTATAGCTGAGGAAACACATTTCTACAGTCGAGAAAACACTGTTCTATAGCTGAGGAAACACAGTTCTATAATTGAGGAAACACAGTTCTATAGCTGAGAAAACACTGTTGTATAGTTGAGAAATCACTGTTCTATAACTGAGGAAACTCAGTTCTATCATTAAGAAAACAGTTCTATAGTTGAGAAAACACATTTCTACAGTCGAGAAAACACTGTTCTATAACTGAGGAAACACAGTTCTATAGCTGGGAAAACACTGTTCTATAGTTGAGAACACACTGTTCTCTAGCTGAGAAAACCCAGTTCTATAGTTGAGAAAACACAGTTCTAGAGTTGAGAAAACACAGATATATAACTGACGGAAGACTGTTCTATGGTTGAGAAAACACAGTTCTAGAGTTGAGAAAACACTGTTGTATAGTTGAGAAAACAATGTTCTATAGTTGAGAAAACACATTTCTACAGTCGAGAAAACACTGTTCTATAACTGAGGAAACACAGTTCTATAGTTGAGAAAACATAATTTCTGTAATTGAGGAAACACAGTTCTATAGTTGAGAAAACACTGTTCCATAACTGAGGAAACACTGTTCTACATGTGAGAAAACACTGTTCTATCATTGAGAAAACATAGTTCTATAGTTGAGCAAACACAGTTCTACAGTTGAGAAAACACTGTTCTATAGTTGAGAAAACACTGTTCTGTAGCTGAGAAAACACTGTTCTATCATTGAAAAAAGAGTTCTATAGTTGAGAAAACACTGTTGTATAGTTGAGAAATCCCAGTTCTATAACTGAGGAAACTCAGTTCTATCATTAAGAAAACAGTTCTATAGTTGAGAAAACACATTTCTACAGTCGAGAAAACACTGTTCTATAACTGAGGAAACACAGTTCTATAGCTGGGAAAACACTGTTCTATAGTTGAGAACACACTGTTCTCTAGCTGAGAAAACCCAGTTCTATAGTTGAGAAAACACAGTTCTAGAGTTGAGAAAACACAGATATATAACTGACGGAAGACTGTTCTATGGTTGAGAAAACACAGTTCTAGAGTTGAGAAAACACTGTTGTATAGTTGAGAAAACAATGTTCTATAGTTGAGAAAACACATTTCTACAGTCGAGAAAACACTGTTCTATAACTGAGGAAACACAGTTCTATAGTTGAGAAAACATAATTTCTGTAATTGAGGAAACACAGTTCTATAGTTGAGAAAACACTGTTCCATAACTGAGGAAACACTGTTCTACATGTGAGAAAACACTGTTCTATCATTGAGAAAACATAGTTCTATAGTTGAGCAAACACAGTTCTACAGTTGAGAAAACACTGTTCTATAGTTGAGAAAACACTGTTCTGTAGCTGAGAAAACACTGTTCTATCATTGAAAAAAGAGTTCTATAGTTGAGAAAACACTGTTGTATAGTTGAGAAATCCCAGTTCTATAACTGAGGAAACTCAGTTCTATCATTAAGAAAACAGTTCTATAGTTGAGAAAACACATTTCTACAGTCGAGAAAACACTGTTCTATAACTGAGGAAACACAGTTCTATAGCTGGGAAAACACTGTTCTATAGTTGAGAACACACTGTTCTCTAGCTGAGAAAACCCAGTTCTATAGTTGAGAAAACACAGTTCTAGAGTTGAGAAAACACAGATATATAACTGAGGGAAGACTGTTCTATGGTTGAGAAAACACAGTTCTAGAGTTGAGAAAACACTGTTGTATAGTTGAGAAAACAATGTTCTATAGTTGAGAAAACACTGGTGTATAGTTTAGAAAACACTGTTCTATAGTTGAGAAAACACAGTTCTATACTTTAGAAAACACAATTCTAGAGTTGAGAAAACACTGTCCTATAGTTGAGAAAACACTGGTGTATAGTTTAGAAAACACAGTTCTATAGTTGAGAAAACACAGTTCTATAGTTGAGAACACACTGTTCTATAGATGAGAAAACACAGTTCTATAGTTGAGAAAACACAGTTCTATAAATGAGGAAACACTGTTCTATAACTGAGAAAACCCAGATCTATAACTGAGGAAACTCAGTTCTATAGCTAAGGAAACACATTTCTACAGTCGAAAAAACACAGTTCTATAACTGAGGAAACACAGTTCTATAGTTGAGAAAACACTGTTCCATAACTGAGGAAACACTGTTCTACATGCGAGAAAACACTGTTCTATCATTGAGAAAACACAGTGCGATAGTTGAGAAAACACAGTTCAAGAGCTGAGAAAACACTGTTCGATAGTTGAGAAAACACAGTTCTATAGCTGAGAAAACAGTTCAATAGTTCAGAAAACACTGTTTTTAGTTGAGAAAACATTGTTCTATAGTTGAGAAAACACTGTTGTATAGCTGAGAAAAAACAGTTCTATAGTTGAGAAAACACAGTTCTATAGCTGTGAAAACACAGTTCAATAAGTGAGAACACACTGTTCTATAGCTGAGAAAACACAGTTCTATAGTTGAGAAAACACAGTTCTATAGTTGAGAAAACCCAGTTCTATAGTTGAGAAAACACAGTTCTAGAGTTGAGAAAACACAGATATATAACTGAGGGAAGACTGTTCTATGGTTGAGAAAACACAGTTCTAGAGTTGAGAAAACACTGTTGTATAGTTGAGAAAACAATGTTCTATAGTTGAGAACACACTGTTCTATAGCTGTGAAAACACTGTTGTATAGTTGAGGAAACTCAGTTCTATAGCTGAGGAAACACTGTTCTATAACTGAGAAAACCCAGTTCTATAACTGAGGAAACTCAGTTCTATAGCTGAGGAAACACTGTTCTATAACTGAGAAAACACTGTTCTATAGCTGAGGAAACACAGTTCTATAATTGAGGAAACTCAGTTCTATAGCTGAGGAAAGACATTTCTATAGTTGAGAAAATACTGTTCTATAGCTGTGGTAAAACAGCACTATAGTTGAGAAAACACTGTTCTACAGCTGAGAAAACACAGTTCTATCGTTGAGAAAACACAGTTCTATAGTTGAGCAAACAATGTTCTATAGTTGAGAAAACAGAGTTCTATAGTTGAGAAAAAACTGTTCTATTGTTGAGAAAACACAGTTCTATAGTTGAGAAAACACTGTTCTATAGCTGAGAAAGCATAGTTCTATCATTGAGGAAACACAGTTCTATAGTTGAGAAAACACTGTTGTATAGTTGAGAAAACACAGTTCTATAGTTGAGAAAACACAGTTCTATAACTGAGGTAACACTGTTCTATAACTGAGAAAACCCTCTTCTATAACTGAGGAAACTCAGTTCTATAGCTGAGGAAAGACATTTCTATAGTCGAGAAAATACTGTTCTATAGCTGAGGAAACACAGCACTATAGTTGAGAAAACACTGTTTTATAGCTGAGAAAACACAGTTCTATCGTTGAGAAAACACAGTTCTAGAGTTGAGCAAACAATGTTCTATCGTTGAGAAAACAGAGTTCTATAGTTGAGAAAAAACTGTTCTATTGTTGAGAAAACACAGTTCTATAGTTGAGAAAACACTGTTCTATAGCTGAGAAAGCATAGTTCTATCATTGAGGAAACACAGTTCTATAGTTGAGAAAACACTGTTGTATAGTTGAGAAAACACAGTTCTATACTTGAGAAAACACAGTTCAATACTTGAGAAAACACTGTTCTGTAGTTGAGGAAACACAGTTCTATAACTGACGAAAGACAGTTCTATCGTTGAGAAAACACAGCTCGAAAGTTGAGAAAACACTGTTCTATAGTTGAGAATGCACTGTTCTATAGCTGTGAAAACACTGTTGTATAGTTGAGAAAAAACAGTTATATAACTGAGGAAACACTGTTCTATAACTGAGGAAACAGTTCTATAATTCAAGAAACACAGTTCTATAGATAAGGAAACACATTTCTATAGTTGAGAAAACACAGTTCGATAACTGAGGAAACATAGTGTATAGTTGAGAAATCCCAGTTCTATAACTGAGTAAACTCAGTTCTATAGCTGAGGAAACACATTTCTACAGTCGAGAAAACACTGTTCTATAGCCGAGGAAACACAGTTCTATAATTGAGGAAACACAGTTCTATAGCTGAGAAAACACTGTTGTATAGTTGAGAAATCACTGTTCTATAACTGAGGAAACTCAGTTCTATCATTAAGAAAACAGTTCTATAGTTGAGAAAACACATTTCTACAGTCGAGAAAACACTGTTCTATAACTGAGGAAACACAGTTCTATAGTTGAGAAAACATAATTTCTGTAATTGAGGAAACACAGTTCTATAGTTGAGAAAACACTGTTCCATAACTGAGGAAACACTGTTCTACATGTGAGAAAACACTGTTCTATCATTGAGAAAACATAGTTCTATAGTTGAGCAAACACAGTTCTACAGTTGAGAAAACACTGTTCTATAGTTGAGAAAACACTGTTCTGTAGCTGAGAAAACACTGTTCTATCATTGAAAAAAGAGTTCTATAGTTGAGAAAACACTGTTGTATAGTTGAGAAATCCCAGTTCTATAACTGAGGAAACTCAGTTCTATCATTAAGAAAACAGTTCTATAGTTGAGAAAACACATTTCTACAGCCGAGAAAACACTGTTCTATAACTGAGGAAACACAGTTCTATAGCTGGGAAAACACTGTTCTATAGTTGAGAACACACTGTTCTCTAGCTGAGAAAACCCAGTTCTATAGTTGAGAAAACACAGTTCTAGAGTTGAGAAAACACAGATATATAACTGAGGGAAGACTGTTCTATGGTTGAGAAAACACAGTTCTAGAGTTGAGAAAACACTGTTGTATAGTTGAGAAAACAATGTTCTATAGTTGAGAAAACACATTTCTACAGTCGAGAAAACACTGTTCTATAACTGAGGAAACACAGTTCTATAGTTGAGAAAACATAATTTCTGTAATTGAGGAAACACAGTTCTATAGTTGAGAAAACACTGTTCCATAACTGAGGAAACACTGTTCTACATGTGAGAAAACACTGTTCTATCATTGAGAAAACATAGTTCTATAGTTGAGCAAACACAGTTCTACAGTTGAGAAAACACTGTTCTATAGTTGAGAAAACACTGTTCTGTAGCTGAGAAAACACTGTTCTATCATTGAAAAAAGAGTTCTATAGTTGAGAAAACACTGTTGTATAGTTGAGAAATCCCAGTTCTATAACTGAGGAAACTCAGTTCTATCATTAAGAAAACAGTTCTATAGTTGAGAAAACACATTTCTACAGTCGAGAAAACACTGTTCTATAACTGAGGAAACACAGTTCTATAGCTGGGAAAACACTGTTCTATAGTTGAGAACACACTGTTCTCTAGCTGAGAAAACCCAGTTCTATAGTTGAGAAAACACAGTTCTAGAGTTGAGAAAACACAGATATATAACTGAGGGAAGACTGTTCTATGGTTGAGAAAACACAGTTCTAGAGTTGAGAAAACACTGTTGTATAGTTGAGAAAACAATGTTCTATAGTTGAGAAAACACTGGTGTATAGTTTAGAAAACACTGTTCTATAGTTGAGAAAACACAGTTCTATACTTTAGAAAACACAATTCTAGAGTTGAGAAAACACTGTCCTATAGTTGAGAAAACACTGGTGTATAGTTTAGAAAACACAGTTCTATAGTTGAGAAAACACAGTTCTATAGTTGAGAACACACTGTTCTATAGATGAGAAAACACAGTTCTATAGTTGAGAAAACACAGTTCTATAAATGAGGAAACACTGTTCTATAACTGAGAAAACCCAGATCTATAACTGAGGAAACTCAGTTCTATAGCTAAGGAAACACATTTCTACAGTCGAAAAAACACAGTTCTATAACTGAGGAAACACAGTTCTATAGTTGAGAAAACACTGTTCCATAACTGAGGAAACACTGTTCTACATGCGAGAAAACACTGTTCTATCATTGAGAAAACACAGTGCGATAGTTGAGAAAACACAGTTCAAGAGCTGAGAAAACACTGTTCGATAGTTGAGAAAACACAGTTCTATAGCTGAGAAAACAGTTCAATAGTTCAGAAAACACTGTTTTTAGTTGAGAAAACATTGTTCTATAGTTGAGAAAACACTGTTGTATAGCTGAGAAAAAACAGTTCTATAGTTGAGAAAACACAGTTCTATAGCTGTGAAAACACAGTTCAATAAGTGAGAACACACTGTTCTATAGCTGAGAAAACACAGTTCTATAGTTGAGAAAACACAGTTCTATAGTTGAGAAAACCCAGTTCTATAGTTGAGAAAACACAGTTCTAGAGTTGAGAAAACACAGATATATAACTGAGGGAAGACTGTTCTATGGTTGAGAAAACACAGTTCTAGAGTTGAGAAAACACTGTTGTATAGTTGAGAAAACAATGTTCTATAGTTGAGAAAACACTGTTCTATAGTTGAGAACACACTGTTCTATAGCTGTGAAAACACTGTTGTATAGTTGAGGAAACTCAGTTCTATAGCTGAGGAAACACTGTTCTATAACTGAGAAAACCCAGTTCTATAACTGAGGAAACTCAGTTCTATAGCTGAGGAAACACTGTTCTATAACTGAGAAAACACTGTTCTATAGCTGAGGAAACACAGTTCTATAATTGAGGAAACTCAGTTCTATAGCTGAGGAAAGACATTTCTATAGTTGAGAAAATACTGTTCTATAGCTGTGGTAAAACAGCACTATAGTTGAGAAAACACTGTTCTACAGCTGAGAAAACACAGTTCTATCGTTGAGAAAACACAGTTCTATAGTTGAGCAAACAATGTTCTATAGTTGAGAAAACAGAGTTCTATAGTTGAGAAAAAACTGTTCTATTGTTGAGAAAACACAGTTCTATAGTTGAGAAAACACTGTTCTATAGCTGAGAAACCATAGTTCTATCATTGAGGAAACACAGTTCTATAGTTGAGAAAACACTGTTGTATAGTTGAGAAAACACAGTTCTATAGTTGAGAAAACACAGTTCTATAACTGAGGTAACACTGTTCTATAACTGAGAAAACCCTCTTCTATAACTGAGGAAACTCAGTTCTATAGCTGAGGAAAGACATTTCTATAGTCGAGAAAATACTGTTCTATAGCTGAGGAAACACAGCACTATAGTTGAGAAAACACTGTTTTATAGCTGAGAAAACACAGTTCTATCGTTGAGAAAACACAGTTCTAGAGTTGAGCAAACAATGTTCTATCGTTGAGAAAACAGAGTTCTATAGTTGAGAAAAAACTGTTCTATTGTTGAGAAAACACAGTTCTATAGTTGAGAAAACACTGTTCTATAGCTGAGAAAGCATAGTTCTATCATTGAGGAAACACAGTTCTATAGTTGATAAAACACTGTTGTATAGTTGAGAAAACACAGTTCTATACTTGAGAAAACACAGTTCAATACTTGAGAAAACACTGTTCTGTAGTTGAGGAAACACAGTTCTATAACTGACGAAAGACAGTTCTATCGTTGAGAAAACACAGCTCGAAAGTTGAGAAAACACTGTTCTATAGTTGAGAATGCACTGTTCTATAGCTGTGAAAACACTGTTGTATAGTTGAGAAAAAACAGTTATATAACTGAGGAAACACTGTTCTATAACTGAGGAAACAGTTCTATAATTCAAGAAACACAGTTCTATAGATAAGGAAACACATTTCTATAGTTGAGAAAACACAGTTCGATAACTGAGGAAACATAGTGTATAGTTGAGAAATCCCAGTTCTATAACTGAGTAAACTCAGTTCTATAGCTGAGGAAACACATTTCTACAGTCGAGAAAACACTGTTCTATAGCCGAGGAAACACAGTTCTATAATTGAGGAAACACAGTTCTATAGCTGAGAAAACACTGTTGTATAGTTGAGAAATCACTGTTCTATAACTGAGGAAACTCAGTTCTATCATTAAGAAAACAGTTCTATAGTTGAGAAAACACATTTCTACAGTCGAGAAAACACTGTTCTATAACTGAGGAAACACAGTTCTATAGTTGAGAAAACATAATTTCTGTAATTGAGGAAACACAGTTCTATAGTTGAGAAAACACTGTTCCATAACTGAGGAAACACTGTTCTACATGTGAGAAAACACTGTTCTATCATTGAGAAAACATAGTTCTATAGTTGAGCAAACACAGTTCTACAGTTGAGAAAACACTGTTCTATAGTTGAGAAAACACTGTTCTGTAGCTGAGAAAACACTGTTCTATCATTGAAAAAAGAGTTCTATAGTTGAGAAAACACTGTTGTATAGTTGAGAAATCCCAGTTCTATAACTGAGGAAACTCAGTTCTATCATTAAGAAAACAGTTCTATAGTTGAGAAAACACATTTCTACAGTCGAGAAAACACTGTTCTATAACTGAGGAAACACAGTTCTATAGCTGGGAAAACACAGTTCTATAGTTGAGAACACACTGTTCTCTAGCTGAGAAAACCCAGTTCTATAGTTGAGAAAACACAGTTCTAGAGTTGAGAAAACACAGATATATAACTGAGGGAAGACTGTTCTATGGTTGAGAAAACACAGTTCTAGAGTTGAGAAAACACTGTTGTATAGTTGAGAAAACAATGTTCTATAGTTGAGAAAACACTGGTGTATAGTTTAGAAAACACTGTTCTATAGTTGAGAAAACACAGTTCTATACTTTAGAAAACACAATTCTAGAGTTGAGAAAACACTGTCCTATAGTTGAGAAAACACTGGTGTATAGTTTAGAAAACACAGTTCTATAGTTGAGAAAACACAGTTCTATAGTTGAGAACACACTGTTCTATAGATGAGAAAACACAGTTCTATAGTTGAGAAAACACAGTTCTATAAATGAGGAAACACTGTTCTATAACTGAGAAAACCCAGATCTATAACTGAGGAAACTCAGTTCTATAGCTAAGGAAACACATTTCTACAGTCGAAAAAACACAGTTCTATAACTGAGGAAACACAGTTCTATAGTTGAGAAAACACTGTTCCATAACTGAGGAAACACTGTTCTACATGCGAGAAAACACTGTTCTATCATTGAGAAAACACAGTGCGATAGTTGAGAAAACACAGTTCAAGAGCTGAGAAAACACTGTTCGATAGTTGAGAAAACACAGTTCTATAGCTGAGAAAACAGTTCAATAGTTCAGAAAACACTGTTTTTAGTTGAGAAAACATTGTTCTATAGTTGAGAAAACACTGTTGTATAGCTGAGAAAAAACAGTTCTATAGTTGAGAAAACACAGTTCTATAGCTGTGAAAACACAGTTCAATAAGTGAGAACACACTGTTCTATAGCTGAGAAAACACAGTTCTATAGTTGAGAAAACACAGTTCTATAGTTGAGAAAACCCAGTTCTATAGTTGAGAAAACACAGTTCTAGAGTTGAGAAAACACAGATATATAACTGAGGGAAGACTGTTCTATGGTTGAGAAAACACAGTTCTAGAGTTGAGAAAACACTGTTGTATAGTTGAGAAAACAATGTTCTATAGTTGAGAAAACACTGTTCTATAGTTGAGAACACACTGTTCTATAGCTGTGAAAACACTGTTGTATAGTTGAGGAAACTCAGTTCTATAGCTGAGGAAACACTGTTCTATAACTGAGAAAACCCAGTTCTATAACTGAGGAAACTCAGTTCTATAGCTGAGGAAACACTGTTCTATAACTGAGAAAACACTGTTCTATAGCTGAGGAAACACAGTTCTATAATTGAGGAAACTCAGTTCTATAGCTGAGGAAAGACATTTCTATAGTTGAGAAAATACTGTTCTATAGCTGTGGTAAAACAGCACTATAGTTGAGAAAACACTGTTCTACAGCTGAGAAAACACAGTTCTATCGTTGAGAAAACACAGTTCTATAGTTGAGCAAACAATGTTCTATAGTTGAGAAAACAGAGTTCTATAGTTGAGAAAAAACTGTTCTATTGTTGAGAAAACACAGTTCTATAGTTGAGAAAACACTGTTCTATAGCTGAGAAACCATAGTTCTATCATTGAGGAAACACAGTTCTATAGTTGAGAAAACACTGTTGTATAGTTGAGAAAACACAGTTCTATAGTTGAGAAAACACAGTTCTATAACTGAGGTAACACTGTTCTATAACTGAGAAAACCCTCTTCTATAACTGAGGAAACTCAGTTCTATAGCTGAGGAAAGACATTTCTATAGTCGAGAAAATACTGTTCTATAGCTGAGGAAACACAGCACTATAGTTGAGAAAACACTGTTTTATAGCTGAGAAAACACAGTTCTATCGTTGAGAAAACACAGTTCTAGAGTTGAGCAAACAATGTTCTATCGTTGAGAAAACAGAGTTCTATAGTTGAGAAAAAACTGTTCTATTGTTGAGAAAACACAGTTCTATAGTTGAGAAAACACTGTTCTATAGCTGAGAAAGCATAGTTCTATCATTGAGGAAACACAGTTCTATAGTTGATAAAACACTGTTGTATAGTTGAGAAAACACAGTTCTATACTTGAGAAAACACAGTTCAATACTTGAGAAAACACTGTTCTGTAGTTGAGGAAACACAGTTCTATAACTGACGAAAGACAGTTCTATCGTTGAGAAAACACAGCTCGAAAGTTGAGAAAACACTGTTCTATAGTTGAGAATGCACTGTTCTATAGCTGTGAAAACACTGTTGTATAGTTGAGAAAAAACAGTTATATAACTGAGGAAACACTGTTCTATAACTGAGGAAACAGTTCTATAATTCAAGAAACACAGTTCTATAGATAAGGAAACACATTTCTATAGTTGAGAAAACACAGTTCGATAACTGAGGAAACATAGTGTATAGTTGAGAAATCCCAGTTCTATAACTGAGTAAACTCAGTTCTATAGCTGAGGAAACACATTTCTACAGTCGAGAAAACACTGTTCTATAGCCGAGGAAACACAGTTCTATAATTGAGGAAACACAGTTCTATAGCTGAGAAAACACTGTTGTATAGTTGAGAAATCACTGTTCTATAACTGAGGAAACTCAGTTCTATCATTAAGAAAACAGTTCTATAGTTGAGAAAACACATTTCTACAGTCGAGAAAACACTGTTCTATAACTGAGGAAACACAGTTCTATAGTTGAGAAAACATAATTTCTGTAATTGAGGAAACACAGTTCTATAGTTGAGAAAACACTGTTCCATAACTGAGGAAACACTGTTCTACATGTGAGAAAACACTGTTCTATCATTGAGAAAACATAGTTCTATAGTTGAGCAAACACAGTTCTACAGTTGAGAAAACACTGTTCTATAGTTGAGAAAACACTGTTCTGTAGCTGAGAAAACACTGTTCTATCATTGAAAAAAGAGTTCTATAGTTGAGAAAACACTGTTGTATAGTTGAGAAATCCCAGTTCTATAACTGAGGAAACTCAGTTCTATCATTAAGAAAACAGTTCTATAGTTGAGAAAACACATTTCTACAGCCGAGAAAACACTGTTCTATAACTGAGGAAACACAGTTCTATAGCTGGGAAAACACTGTTCTATAGTTGAGAACACACTGTTCTCTAGCTGAGAAAACCCAGTTCTATAGTTGAGAAAACACAGTTCTAGAGTTGAGAAAACACAGATATATAACTGAGGGAAGACTGTTCTATGGTTGAGAAAACACAGTTCTAGAGTTGAGAAAACACTGTTGTATAGTTGAGAAAACAATGTTCTATAGTTGAGAAAACACATTTCTACAGTCGAGAAAACACTGTTCTATAACTGAGGAAACACAGTTCTATAGTTGAGAAAACATAATTTCTGTAATTGAGGAAACACAGTTCTATAGTTGAGAAAACACTGTTCCATAACTGAGGAAACACTGTTCTACATGTGAGAAAACACTGTTCTATCATTGAGAAAACATAGTTCTATAGTTGAGCAAACACAGTTCTACAGTTGAGAAAACACTGTTCTATAGTTGAGAAAACACTGTTCTGTAGCTGAGAAAACACTGTTCTATCATTGAAAAAAGAGTTCTATAGTTGAGAAAACACTGTTGTATAGTTGAGAAATCCCAGTTCTATAACTGAGGAAACTCAGTTCTATCATTAAGAAAACAGTTCTATAGTTGAGAAAACACATTTCTACAGTCGAGAAAACACTGTTCTATAACTGAGGAAACACAGTTCTATAGCTGGGAAAACACTGTTCTATAGTTGAGAACACACTGTTCTCTAGCTGAGAAAACCCAGTTCTATAGTTGAGAAAACACAGTTCTAGAGTTGAGAAAACACAGATATATAACTGAGGGAAGACTGTTCTATGGTTGAGAAAACACAGTTCTAGAGTTGAGAAAACACTGTTGTATAGTTGAGAAAACAATGTTCTATAGTTGAGAAAACACTGGTGTATAGTTTAGAAAACACTGTTCTATAGTTGAGAAAACACAGTTCTATACTTTAGAAAACACAATTCTAGAGTTGAGAAAACACTGTCCTATAGTTGAGAAAACACTGGTGTATAGTTTAGAAAACACAGTTCTATAGTTGAGAAAACACAGTTCTATAGTTGAGAACACACTGTTCTATAGATGAGAAAACACAGTTCTATAGTTGAGAAAACACAGTTCTATAAATGAGGAAACACTGTTCTATAACTGAGAAAACCCAGATCTATAACTGAGGAAACTCAGTTCTATAGCTAAGGAAACACATTTCTACAGTCGAAAAAACACAGTTCTATAACTGAGGAAACACAGTTCTATAGTTGAGAAAACACTGTTCCATAACTGAGGAAACACTGTTCTACATGCGAGAAAACACTGTTCTATCATTGAGAAAACACAGTGCGATAGTTGAGAAAACACAGTTCAAGAGCTGAGAAAACACTGTTCGATAGTTGAGAAAACACAGTTCTATAGCTGAGAAAACAGTTCAATAGTTCAGAAAACACTGTTTTTAGTTGAGAAAACATTGTTCTATAGTTGAGAAAACACTGTTGTATAGCTGAGAAAAAACAGTTCTATAGTTGAGAAAACACAGTTCTATAGCTGTGAAAACACAGTTCAATAAGTGAGAACACACTGTTCTATAGCTGAGAAAACACAGTTCTATAGTTGAGAAAACACAGTTCTATAGTTGAGAAAACCCAGTTCTATAGTTGAGAAAACACAGTTCTAGAGTTGAGAAAACACAGATATATAACTGAGGGAAGACTGTTCTATGGTTGAGAAAACACAGTTCTAGAGTTGAGAAAACACTGTTGTATAGTTGAGAAAACAATGTTCTATAGTTGAGAAAACACTGTTCTATAGTTGAGAACACACTGTTCTATAGCTGTGAAAACACTGTTGTATAGTTGAGGAAACTCAGTTCTATAGCTGAGGAAACACTGTTCTATAACTGAGAAAACCCAGTTCTATAACTGAGGAAACTCAGTTCTATAGCTGAGGAAACACTGTTCTATAACTGAGAAAACACTGTTCTATAGCTGAGGAAACACAGTTCTATAATTGAGGAAACTCAGTTCTATAGCTGAGGAAAGACATTTCTATAGTTGAGAAAATACTGTTCTATAGCTGTGGTAAAACAGCACTATAGTTGAGAAAACACTGTTCTACAGCTGAGAAAACACAGTTCTATCGTTGAGAAAACACAGTTCTATAGTTGAGCAAACAATGTTCTATAGTTGAGAAAACAGAGTTCTATAGTTGAGAAAAAACTGTTCTATTGTTGAGAAAACACAGTTCTATAGTTGAGAAAACACTGTTCTATAGCTGAGAAAGCATAGTTCTATCATTGAGGAAACACAGTTCTATAGTTGAGAAAACACTGTTGTATAGTTGAGAAAACACAGTTCTATAGTTGAGAAAACACAGTTCTATAACTGAGGTAACACTGTTCTATAACTGAGAAAACCCTCTTCTATAACTGAGGAAACTCAGTTCTATAGCTGAGGAAAGACATTTCTATAGTCGAGAAAATACTGTTCTATAGCTGAGGAAACACAGCACTATAGTTGAGAAAACACTGTTTTATAGCTGAGAAAACACAGTTCTATCGTTGAGAAAACACAGTTCTAGAGTTGAGCAAACAATGTTCTATCGTTGAGAAAACAGAGTTCTATAGTTGAGAAAAAACTGTTCTATTGTTGAGAAAACACAGTTCTATAGTTGAGAAAACACTGTTCTATAGCTGAGAAAGCATAGTTCTATCATTGAGGAAACACAGTTCTATAGTTGATAAAACACTGTTGTATAGTTGAGAAAACACAGTTCTATACTTGAGAAAACACAGTTCAATACTTGAGAAAACACTGTTCTGTAGTTGAGGAAACACAGTTCTATAACTGACGAAAGACAGTTCTATCGTTGAGAAAACACAGCTCGAAAGTTGAGAAAACACTGTTCTATAGTTGAGAATGCACTGTTCTATAGCTGTGAAAACACTGTTGTATAGTTGAGAAAAAACAGTTATATAACTGAGGAAACACTGTTCTATAACTGAGGAAACAGTTCTATAATTCAAGAAACACAGTTCTATAGATAAGGAAACACATTTCTATAGTTGAGAAAACACAGTTCGATAACTGAGGAAACATAGTGTATAGTTGAGAAATCCCAGTTCTATAACTGAGTAAACTCAGTTCTATAGCTGAGGAAACACATTTCTACAGTCGAGAAAACACTGTTCTATAGCCGAGGAAACACAGTTCTATAATTGAGGAAACACAGTTCTATAGCTGAGAAAACACTGTTGTATAGTTGAGAAATCACTGTTCTATAACTGAGGAAACTCAGTTCTATCATTAAGAAAACAGTTCTATAGTTGAGAAAACACATTTCTACAGTCGAGAAAACACTGTTCTATAACTGAGGAAACACAGTTCTATAGTTGAGAAAACATAATTTCTGTAATTGAGGAAACACAGTTCTATAGTTGAGAAAACACTGTTCCATAACTGAGGAAACACTGTTCTACATGTGAGAAAACACTGTTCTATCATTGAGAAAACATAGTTCTATAGTTGAGCAAACACAGTTCTACAGTTGAGAAAACACTGTTCTATAGTTGAGAAAACACTGTTCTGTAGCTGAGAAAACACTGTTCTATCATTGAAAAAAGAGTTCTATAGTTGAGAAAACACTGTTGTATAGTTGAGAAATCCCAGTTCTATAACTGAGGAAACTCAGTTCTATCATTAAGAAAACAGTTCTATAGTTGAGAAAACACATTTCTACAGCCGAGAAAACACTGTTCTATAACTGAGGAAACACAGTTCTATAGCTGGGAAAACACAGTTCTATAGTTGAGAACACACTGTTCTCTAGCTGAGAAAACCCAGTTCTATAGTTGAGAAAACACAGTTCTAGAGTTGAGAAAACACAGATATATAACTGAGGGAAGACTGTTCTATGGTTGAGAAAACACAGTTCTAGAGTTGAGAAAACACTGTTGTATAGTTGAGAAAACAATGTTCTATAGTTGAGAAAACACAGTTCAAGAGCTGAGAAAACACTGTTCTATAGTTGAGAAAACACTGTTCTATAGCTGAGAAAACAGTTCAATAGTTCAGAAAACACTGTTCTATAGTTGAGAAAACATTGTTCTATAGTTGAGAAAACACTGTTGTATAGCTGAGAAAAAACAGTACTATAGTTGATAAAACACAGTTCTATAGCTGTGAAAACACAGTTCAATAAGTGAGAACACACTGTTCTATAGCTGAGAAAACACAGTTCTATAGTTGAGAAAACACAGTTCTATAGTTGAGAAAACACAGTTGTATAAATGAGGTAACACTGTTCTATAACTGAGAAAACCCTCTTCTAGAACTGAGGAAACTCAGTTCTATAGCTGAGGAAAGACATTTCTATAGTCGAGAAAATACTGTTCTATAGCTGTGGTAAAACAGCACTATTGTTGAGAAAACACTGTTCTATAGCTGAGAAAACACAGTTCTATCGTTGAGAAAACACAGTTCTATAGTTGAGCAAACAATGTTCTATAGTTGAGAAAACACTGTTCTGTAGTTAAGGAAACACAGTTGTATAACTGACGAAAGACAGTTCTATCGTTGAGAAAACACAGCTCGAAAGTTGAGAAAACACTGTTCTATAGTTGAGAATGCACTGTTCTATAGCTGTGAAAACACTGTTGTATAGTTGAGAAAAAACAGTTATATAACTGAGGAAACACTGTTCTATAACTGAGGAAACAGTTCTATAATTCAAGAAACACAGTTCTATAGATAAGGAAACACATTTCTATAGTTGAGAAAACACAGTTCGATAACTGAGGAAACACAGTGTATAGTTGAGAAAACACAGTTTTATAACTGAGGAAACACTGTTCTATAACTGAGAAATCCCAGTTCTATAACTGAGGAAACTCAGTTCTATAGCTGAGGAAACACATTTCTACAGTCGAGAAAACACTGTTCTATAGCTGAGGAAACACAGTTCTATAATTGAGGAAACACAGTTCTATAGCTGAGAAAACACTGTTGTATAGTTGAGAAATCCCAGTTCTATAACTGAGGAAACTCAGTTCTATCATTAATAAAAGAGTTCTATAGTTGAGAAAACACATTTCTACAGTCGAGAAAACACTGTTCTATAACTGAGGAAACACAGTTCTATAGTTGAGAAAACATAATTTCTGTAATTGAGGAAACACAGTTCTATAGTTGAGAAAACACTGTTCCATAACTGAGGAAACACTGTTCTACATGTGAGAAAACACTGTTCTATCATTGAGAAAACATAGTTCTATAGTTGAGCAAACACAGTTCTACAGTTGAGAAAACACTGTTCTATAGTTGAGAAAACACTGTTGTATAGTTGAGAAATCCCAGTTCTATAACTGAGGAAACTCAGTTCTATCATTGAGAAAACAGTTCTATAGTTGAGAAAACACATTTCTACAGTCGAGAAAACACTGTTCTATAACTGAGGAAACACAGTTCTATAGCTGGGAAAACACTGTTCTATAGTTGATAAAACACATTTCTGTAATTGAGGAAACACAGTTCTATAGTTGAGAAAACACTGTTGTATAGTTGAGAAATCCCAGTTCTATAAATGAGAAAACTCAGTTCTATCATTAAGAAAACAGTTCTATAGTTGAGAAAACACAGTTCAACAGCTGAGAAAACACTGTTGTATAGTTGATAAAACACATTTCTGTAACTGAGGAAACACAGTTCTATAGTTGAGAAAACACTGTTCCATAACTGAGGAAACACTGTTCTACATCTGAGAAAACACTGTTCTATCATTGAGAAAACATAGTTCTATAGTTGAGCAAACACAGTTCTATCGTTGAGCAAACACAGTTCTATATGTGAGAAAACACTGTTATATCATTGAGAAAACACAGTGCTATAGTTGAGAAAACACAGTTCAAGAGCTGAGAAAACACTGTTCTATAGTTGAGAAAACACAGTTCTATAGCTGAGAAAACAGTTCAATAGTTCAGAAAACACTGTTCTATAGTTGAGAAAACATTGTTCTATAGTTGAGAAAACACTGTTGTATAGCTGAGAAAAAACAGTACTATAGTTGAGAAAACACAGTTCTATAGCTGTGAAAACACAGTTCAATAAGTGAGAACACACTGTTCTATAGCTGAGAAAACACAGTTCTATAGTTGAGAAAACACAGTTCTATAGTTGAGAACACACTGTTCTCTAGCTGAGAAAACCCAGTTCTATAGTTGAGAAAACACAGTTCTAGAGTTGAGAAAACACAGATATATAACTGAGGGAAGACTGTTCTATGGTTGAGAAAACACAGTTCTAGAGTTGAGAAAACACTGTTGTATAGTTGAGAAAACAATGTTCTATAGTTGAGAAAACACTGGTGTATAGTTTAGAAAACACTGTTCTATAGTTGAGAAAACACTGTTCCATAGCTGAGAAAACACAGTTCGATAGTTGAGAAAACACAGTTGTATAACTGAGGAAACACTGTTCTATAGTTGAGAAAACACTGTTCCATAGCTGAGAAAACACAGTTCTATAGTTGAGAAAACACAGTTCTATAACTGAGGAAACACTCTTTCTATAACTGAGGAAACACAGTTCTATAACTGAGGAAAAACAGTTCTATTGTTGAGAAAACACTGTTCTATAGTTGAGGAAACACAGTTCTATAGTTGAGAAAACACTGTTGTATAGTTGAGAAAACACAGTTCTATAGTTGAGAAAACACAGTTCTATAAATGAGGTAACACTGTTCTATAACTGAGAAAACCCTCTTCTAGAACTGAGGAAACTCAGTTCTATAGCTGAGGAAAGACATTTCTATAGTCGAGAAAATACTGTTCTATAGCTGTGGTAAAACAGCACTATTGTTGAGAAAACACTGTTCTATAGCTGAGAAAACACAGTTCTATCGTTGAGAAAACACAGTTCTATAGTTGAGCAAACAATGTTCTATAGTTGAGAAAACAGAGTTCTATACTTGAGAAAACACTGTTCTGTAGTTAAGGAAACACAGTTCTATAACTGACGAAAGACAGTTCTATCGTTGAGAAAACACAGCTCGAAAGTTGAGAAAACACTGTTCTATAGTTGAGAATGCACTGTTCTATAGCTGTGAAAACACTGTTGTATAGTTGAGAAAAAACAGTTATATAACTGAGGAAACACTGTTCTATAACTGAGGAAACAGTTCTATAATTCAAGAAACACAGTTCTATAGATAAGGAAACACATTTCTATAGTTGAGAAAACACAGTTCGATAACTGAGGAAACACAGTGTATAGTTGAGAAAACACAGTTTTATAACCGAGGAAACACTGTTCTATAACTGAGAAATCCCAGTTCTATAACTGAGGAAACTCAGTTCTATAGCTGAGGAAACACATTTCTACAGTCGAGAAAACACTGTTCTATAGCTGAGGAAACACAGTTCTATAATTGAGGAAACACAGTTCTATAGCTGAGAAAACACTGTTGTATAGTTGAGAAATCCCAGTTCTATAACTGAGGAAACTCAGTTCTATCATTAATAAAAGAGTTCTATAGTTGAGAAAACACATTTCTACAGTCGAGAAAACACTGTTCTATAACTGAGGAAACACAGTTCTATAGTTGAGAAAACATAATTTCTGTAATTGAGGAAACACAGTTCTATAGTTGAGAAAACACTGTTCCATAACTGAGGAAACACTGTTCTACATGTGAGAAAACACTGTTCTATCATTGAGAAAACATAGTTCTATAGTTGAGCAAACACAGTTCTACAGTTGAGAAAACACTGTTCTATAGTTGAGAAAACACTGTTCTGTAGCTGAGAAAACACTGTTCTATCATTGAGAAAACAGTTCTATAGTTGAGAAAACACTGTTGTATAGTTGAGAAATCCCAGTTCTATAACTGAGGAAACTCAGTTCTATCATTGAGAAAACAGTTCTATAGTTGAGAAAACACATTTCTACAGTCGAGAAAACACTGTTCTATAACTGAGGAAACACAGTTCTATAGCTGGGAAAACACTGTTCTATAGTTGATAAAACACATTTCTGTAATTGAGGAAACACAGTTCTATAGTTGAGAAAACACTGTTGTATAGTTGAGAAATCCCAGTTCTATAAATGAGGAAACTCAGTTCTATCATTAAGAAAACAGTTCTATAGTTGAGAAAACACAGTTCAACAGCTGAGAAAACACTGTTGTATAGTTGATAAAACACATTTCTGTAACTGAGGAAACACAGTTCTATAGTTGAGAAAACACTGTTCCATAACTGAGGAAACACTGTTCTACATCTGAGAAAACACTGTTCTATCATTGAGAAAACATAGTTCTATAGTTGAGCAAACACAGTTCTATCGTTGAGCAAACACAGTTCTACATGTGAGAAAACAC